>NW_028317797.1:3685000-4885000 GCF_062004578.1 Staurois parvus | reverse complement strand
GTTACTGAGGGACACAGAATTGTTACTCAGGGACAGACACAGAATTGTTACTGAGGGACACACAATTGTTACTGAGGGACACACAATTGTTACTGAGGGACACAGAATTGTTACTCGGGGACACAGAATTGTTACTGAGGGACACAGAATTGTTAATGAGGGACACAGAATTGTTACTCAGGGACAGACACAGAATTGTTACTGAGGGACACAGAATTGTTACTGAGGGACACAGAATTGTTACTCGGAGACACAGAATTGTTACTCAGGGACAGACAGAATTGTTACTGAGGGACACACAATTGTTACTCGGGGACACAGAATTGTTACTCAGGGACAGACACAGAATTGTTACTGAGGGACACAGAATTGTTACTCAGGGACACAGAATTGTTACTCAGGGACACAGAATTGTTACTGAGGGACACAGAATTGTTACTCAGGGACACAGAATTGTTACTGAGGGACACAGAATTGTTACTCAGGGACAGACACAGAATTGTTACTGAGGGACACAGAATTGTTACTGAGGGACACAGAATTGTTACTGAGGGACACAGAATTGTTACTCAGGGACAGACGCAGAATTGTTACTGAGGGACACAGAATTGTTACTGAGGGACACAGAATTGTTACTCAGGGACAGACACAGAATTGTTACTGATGGACACAGAATTGTTACTGATGGACACAGAATTGTTACTGAGGGACACAGAATTGTTACTCAGGTACACAGAATTGTTACTCAGGGACAGACACAGAATTGTTACTGAGGGACACAGAATTGTTACTCAGGGACAGACACAGAATTGTTACTGAGGGACACAGAATTGTTAATGAGGGACACAGAATTGTTACTCAGGGACAGACACAGAATTGTTACTGAGGGACACACAATTGTTACTGAGGGACACACAATTGTTACTGAGGGACACAGAATTGTTACTCGGGGACACAGAATTGTTACTCGGGGACACAGAATTGTTACTCAGGGACAGACAGAATTGTTACTGAGGGACACAGAATTGTTACTCAGGGACACAGAATTGTTACTCAGGGACACAGAATTGTTACTCAGGGACAGACACAGAATTGTTACTGAGGGACACAGAATTGTTACTCAGGGACAGACACAGAATTGTTACTCAGGGACACACAATTGTTACTGAGGGACACAGAATTGTTACTCAGGGACACAGAATTGTTACTCAGGGACACAGAATTGTTACTCAGGGACACAGAATTGTTACTCAGGGACAGACACAGAATTGTTACTGAGGGACACAGAATTGTTACTGAGGGACACAGAATTGTTACTGAGGGACAGACGCAGAATTGTTACTGAGGGACACAGAATTGTTACTGAGGGACACAGAATTGTTACTGAGGGACACATAATTGTTACTCAGGGACACAGAATTGTTACTCAGGGACAGACACAGAATTGTTACTGAGGGACACAGAATTGTTACTCAGGGACACAGAATTGTTACTCAGGGACACAGAATTGTTACTCAGGGACAGACACAGAATTGTTACTGAGGGACACAGAATTGTTACTCAGGGACAGACACAGAATTGTTACTGAGGGACACAGAATTGTTAATGAGGGACACAGAATTGTTAATGAGGGACACAGAATTGTTACTCAGGGACAGACACAGAATTGTTACTGAGGGACACAGAATTGTTACTGAGGGACACACAATTGTTACTGAGGGACACAGAATTGTTACTCGGGGACACAGAATTGTTACTCGGGGACACAGAATTGTTACTCAGGGACAGACACAGAATTGTTACTGAGGGACACAGAATTGTTACTCAGGGACACAGAATTGTTACTCAGGGACAGACACAGAATTGTTACTCAGGGACAGACACAGAATTGTTACTGAGGGACACAGAATTGTTACTGAGGGACACAGAATTGTTACTGAGGGACACAGAATTGTTACTGAGGGACAGACACAGAATGGTTACTGAGGGACAGACACAGAATTGTTACTGAGGGACAGACACAGAATTGTTACTGAGGGACAGACACAGAATTGTTACTGAGGGACACAGAATTGTTACTGAGGGACACAGAATTGTTACTCAGGGACAGACACAGAATTGTTACTCAGGGACAGACACAGAATTGTTACTCAGGGACACAGAATTGTTACTGAGGGACACAGAATTGTTACTGAGGGACACAGAATTGTTACTCAGGGACACAGAATTGTTACTCAGGGAAACAGAATTGTTACTCAGGGACAGACACAGAATTGTTACTGAGGGACACAGAATTGTTACTGAGGGACACAGAATCGTTACTCAGGGACACAGAATTGTTACTCAGGGACACATAATTGTTACTGAGGGACACAGAATTGTTACCGAGGGACACAGAATTGTTACTGAGGGACACAGAATTGTTACTCAGGGACACAGAATTGTTATTCAGGGACAGACACAGAATTGTTACTGAGGGACACAGAATTGTTACTCAGGGACACAGAATTGTTACTCAGTGACACAGAATTGTTACTCAGGGACACAGAATTGTTACTCAGGGAAAGACACAGTATTGTTACTGAGGGACACAGAATTGTTACTGAGGGACACAGAATTGTTACTCAGGGACAGACACAGAATTGTTACTGAGGGACACAGAATTGTTACTGAGGGACACAGAATTGTTACTCAGGGACAGACACAGAGTTGTTACTGAGGGACACAGAATTGTTACTGAGGGACACAGAATTGTTACTCAGGGACACAGAATTGTTACTCAGGGACAGACACAGAATTGTTACTGAGGGACACAGAATTGTTACTCAGGGACAGACACAGAATTGTTACTGAGGGACACAGAATTGTTACTCAGGGACACAGAATTGTTAATGAGGGACACAGAATTGTTACTCAGGGACAGACACAGAATTGTTACTGAGGGACACAGAATTGTTACTGAGGGACACAGAATTGTTACTGAGGGACACACAATTGTTACTGAGGGACACAGAATTGTTACTCGGGGACACAGAATTGTTACTCGGGGACACAGAATTGTTACTCAGGGACAGACACAGAATTGTTACTGAGGGACACAGAATTGTTAATGAGGGACACAGAATTGTTACTCAGGGACAGACACAGAATTGTTACTGAGGGACACAGAATTGTTACTGAGGGACACAGAATTGTTACTCGGGGACACAGAATTGTTACTCGGGGACACAGAATTATTACTCAGGGACAGACAGAATTGTTACTGAGGGACACAGAATTGTTACTCGGGGACACAGAATTGTTACTCAGGGACAGACACAGAATTGTTACTGAGGGACACAGAATTGTTACTCTGGGACAGACACAGAATTGTTACTGAGGGACGCACAATTGTTACTCAGGGACACAGAATTGTTACTCAGGGACACAGAATTGTTACTGAGGGACACAGAATTGTTACTCAGGGACACAGAATTGTTACTGAGGGACACAGAATTGTTACTCAGGGACAGACACAGAATTGTTACTGAGGGACACAGAATTGTTACTGAGGGACACAGAATTGTTACTGAGGGACACAGAATTGTTACTCAGGGACAGACGCAGAATTGTTACTGAGGGACACAGAATTGTTACTGAGGGACACAGAATTGTTACTCAGGGACAGACACAGAATTGTTACTGAGGGACACAGAATTGTTACTGAGGGACACAGAATTGTTACTCAGGTACACAGAATTGTTACTCAGGGACAGACACAGAATTGTTACTGAGGGACACAGAATTGTTACTCAGGGACAGACACAGAATTGTTACTGAGGGACACAGAATTGTTAATGAGGGACACAGAATTGTTACTGAGGGACAGACACAGAATTGTTACTGAGGGACACACAATTGTTACTGAGGGACACACAATTGTTACTGAGGGACACAGAATTGTTACTCGGGGACACAGAATTGTTACTCAGGGACAGACAGAATTGTTACTGAGGGACACAGAATTGTTACTCAGGGACACAGAATTGTTACTCAGGGACACAGAATTGTTACTGAGGGACACAGAATTGTTACTGAGGGACACAGAATTGTTACTCAGGGACACAGAATTGTTACTCAGGGACACAAAATTGTTACTCAGGGACAGACACAGAATTGTTACTGAGGGACACAGAATTGTTACTCAGGGACACAGAATTGTTACTCAGGGACACAGAATTGTTACTCAGGGACAGACACAGAATTGTTACTGAGGGACACAGAATTGTTACTGAGGGACACAGAATTGTTACTCAGGGACAGACGCAGAATTGTTACTGAGGGACACAGAATTGTTACTGAGGGACACAGAATTGTTACTGAGGGACACAGAATTGTTACTCAGGGACACAGAATTGTTACTCAGGGACAGACACAGAATTGTTACTGAGGGACACAGAATTGTTACTGAGGGACACAGAATTGTTACTCAGGGACACAGAATTGTTACTCAGGGACAGACACATAATTGTTACTGAGGGACACAGAATTGTTACTCAGGGACAGACACAGAATTGTTACTCAGGGACACAAAATTGTTAATGAGGGACACAGAATTGTTACTCAGGGACAGACACAGAATTGTTACTGAGGGACACAGAATTGTTACTGAGGGACACAGAATTGTTACTGAGGGACACACACAGAATTGTTACTGAGGGACACAAAATTGTTACTGAGGGACACAGAATTGTTACTGAGGGACACAGAATTGTTACTGAGGGACACACAATTGTTACTGAGGGACACACAATTGTTACTGAGGGACACACAATTGTTACTGAGGGACACAGAATTGTTACTCGGGGACACAGAATTGTTACTGAGGGACAGACAGAATTGTTACTGAGGGACACAGAATTGTTACTGAGGGACACAGAATTGTTACTCAGGGACACAGAATTGTTACTGAGGGACACAGAATTGTTACTCAGGGACACAGAATTGTTACTCAGGGACACAGAATTGTTACTCAGGGACAGACACAGAATTGTTACTGAGGGACACAGAATAATTACTCAGGGACAGACACAGAATTGTTACTGAGGGACACACAATTGTTACTGAGGGACACAGAATTGTTACTCAGGGACACAGAATTGTTACTCAGGGACACAGAATTGTTACTCAGGGACAGACACAGAATTGTTACTGAGGGACAGACACAGAATTGTTACTGAGGGACACAGAATTGTTACTGAGGGACACACAATTGTTACTGAGGGACACACAATTGTTACTGAGGGACACAGAACCGTTACTTAGGGACACAGAACCGTTACTTAGGGACACAGAGCCGTTACTTAGGGACACAGAACCGTTACTTAGGGACACACAATCGTTACTTACGGACATAGAACCGTTACTTAGGGACACAGAATTGTTACTCAGGGACAGACACAGAATTGTTACTGAGGGACACAGAATTGTTACTGAGGGACACAGAATTGTTACTCAGGGACAGACACAGAATTGTTACTCAGGGACAGACACAGAATTGTTACTCAGGGACAGACACAAAATTGTTACTGAGGGACACAGAATTGTTACTGAGGGACACAGAATTGTTACTCAGGGACACAGAATTGTTACTCAGGGACACAGAATTGTTACTCAGGGACAGACACAGAATTGTTACTGAGGGACACAGATTTGTTACTGAGCGACACAGAATTGTTACTCAGGGACAGATGCAGAATTGTTACTGAGGGACACAGAACCGTTACTTAGGGACACACAATCGTTACTTAGGGACACACAATCGTTACTTAGGGACACACAATCGTTACTTAGGGACATAGAACCGTTACTTAGGGACACAGAATTGTTACTGAGGGACAGACACAGAATTGTTACTGAGGGACACAGAATTGTTACTGAGGGACACAGAATTGTTACTGAGGGACACAGAATTGTTACTCAGGGACAGACACAGAATTGTTACTCAGGGACAGACACAGAATTGTTACTCAGGGACAGACACAGAATTGTTACTGAGGGACACAGAATTGTTACTGAGGGACACAGAATTGTTACTGAGGGACAGACACAGAATGGTTACTGAGGGACAGACACAGAATTGTTACTGAGGGACAGACACAGAATTGTTACTGAGGGACAGACACAGAATTGTTACTGAGGGACACAGAATTGTTACTGAGGGACACAGAATTGTTACTGAGGGACACAGAATTGTTACTCAGGGACAGACACAGAATTGTTACTCAGGGACAGACACAGAATTGTTACTCAGGGACACAGAATTGTTACTGAGGGACACAGAATTGTTACTGAGGGACACAGAATTGTTACTGAGGGACACAGAATTGTTACTCAGGGACACAGAATTGTTACTCAGTGACACAGAATTGTTACTCAGGGACACAGAATTGTTACTCAGGGACACAGAATTGTTACTCAGGGACAGACACAGTATTGTTACTGAGGGACACAGAATTGTTACTGAGGGACACAGAATTGTTACTCAGGGACAGACACAGAATTGTTACTGAGGGACACAGAATTGTTACTGAGGGACACAGAATTGTTACTCAGGGACACAGAATTGTTACTCAGGGACAGACACAGAATTGTTACTGAGGGACACAGAATTGTTACTCAGGGACACAGAATTGTTACTCAGGGACACAGAATTGTTACTCAGGGACAGACACAGAATTGTTACTGAGGGACACAGAATTGTTACTCAGGGACAGACACAGAATTGTTACTGAGGGACACACAATTGTTACTGAGGGACACACAATTGTTACTGAGGGACACAGAATTGTTACTCGGGGACACAGAATTGTTACTGAGGGACACAGAATTGTTAATGAGGGACACAGAATTGTTACTCAGGGACAGACACAGAATTGTTACTGAGGGACACAGAATTGTTACTGAGGGACACAGAATTGTTACTCGGAGACACAGAATTGTTACTCAGGGACAGACAGAATTGTTACTGAGGGACACACAATTGTTACTCGGGGACACAGAATTGTTACTCAGGGACAGACACAGAATTGTTACTGAGGGACACAGAATTGTTACTCAGGGACACAGAATTGTTACTCAGGGACACAGAATTGTTACTGAGGGACACAGAATTGTTACTCAGGGACACAGAATTGTTACTGAGGGACACAGAATTGTTACTCAGGGACAGACACAGAATTGTTACTGAGGGACACAGAATTGTTACTGAGGGACACAGAATTGTTACTGAGGGACACAGAATTGTTACTCAGGGACAGACGCAGAATTGTTACTGAGGGACACAGAATTGTTACTGAGGGACACAGAATTGTTACTCAGGGACAGACACAGAATTGTTACTGATGGACACAGAATTGTTACTGATGGACACAGAATTGTTACTGAGGGACACAGAATTGTTACTCAGGTACACAGAATTGTTACTCAGGGACAGACACAGAATTGTTACTGAGGGACACAGAATTGTTACTCAGGGACAGACACAGAATTGTTACTGAGGGACACAGAATTGTTACTCAGGGACAGACACAGAATTGTTACTGAGGGACACAGAATTGTTACTCAGGGACAGACACAGAATTGTTACTGAGGGACACAGAATTGTTACTCAGGGACACAGAATTGTTACTCAGGGACACAGAATTGTTACTCAGGGACAGACACAAAATTGTTACTGAGGGACACAGAATTGTTACTGAGGGACACAAAATTGTTACTGAGGGACACAGAATTGTTACTCAGGGACAGACACAGAATTGTTACTGAGGGACACAGAATTGTTACTGAGGGACACAGAATCGTTACTCAGGGACACAGAATTGTTACTCAGGGACACAGAATTGTTACTGAGGGACACAGAATTGTTACTCAGGGACACAGAATTGTTACTCAGGGACACAGAATTGTTACTGAGGGACACAGAGTTGTTACTGAGAGACACAGAATTGTTACTCAGGGACAGACACAGAATTGTTACTGAGGGACACAGAATTGTTATTCAGGGACACAGAATTGTTACTCAGGGACACAGAATTGTTACTCAGGGACAGACACAGAAATGTTACTGAGGGACAGACACAGAATTGTTACTGAGGGACACAGAATTGTTACTGAGGGACACAGAATTGTTACTGAGGGACACAGAATTGTTACTCAGGGACAGACACAGAATTGTTACTGAGGGACACAGAATTGTTACTGAGGGACACAGAATTGTTACTCAGGGACACAGAATTGTTACTCAGGGACAGACACAGAATTGTTACTGAGGGACACAGAATTGTTACTCAGGGACAGACACAGAATTGTTACTGAGGGACACAGAATTGTTACTGAGGGACACAGAATTGTTACTGAGGGACACACAGTTGTTACTGAGGGACACAGAATTGTTACTCGGGGACACAGAATTGTTACTCAGGGACAGACACAGAATTGTTACTGAGGGACACAGAATTGTTAATGAGGGACACAGAATTGTTACTCAGGGACAGACACAGAATTGTTACTGAGGGACACAGAATTGTTACTGAGGGACACAGAATTGTTACTGAGGGACACACAATTGTTACTGAGGGACACAGAATTGTTACTGAGGGACACAGAATTGTTAGTGAGGGACACAGAATTGTTACTGAGGGACACACAATTGTTACTGAGGGACACACAATTGTTACTGAGGGACACAGAATTGTTACTCGGGGACACAGAATTGTTACTCAGGGACAGACACAGAATTGTTACTCAGGGACACAAAATTGTTAATGAGGGACACAGAATTGTTACTCAGGGACAGACACAGAATTGTTACTGAGGGACACAGAATTGTTACTGAGGGACACAGAATTGTTACTGAGGGACACACACAGAATTGTTACTGAGGGACACAAAATTGTTACTGAGGGACACAGAATTGTTACTGAGGGACACAGAATTGTTACTGAGGGACACACAATTGTTACTGAGGGACACACAATTGTTACTGAGGGACACACAATTGTTACTGAGGGACACAGAATTGTTACTCGGGGACACAGAATTGTTACTGAGGGACAGACAGAATTGTTACTGAGGGACACAGAATTGTTACTGAGGGACACAGAATTGTTACTCAGGGACACAGAATTGTTACTGAGGGACACAGAATTGTTACTCAGGGACACAGAATTGTTACTCAGGGACACAGAATTGTTACTCAGGGACAGACACAGAATTGTTACTGAGGGACACAGAATAATTACTCAGGGACAGACACAGAATTGTTACTGAGGGACACACAATTGTTACTGAGGGACACAGAATTGTTACTCAGGGACACAGAATTGTTACTCAGGGACACAGAATTGTTACTCAGGGACAGACACAGAATTGTTACTGAGGGACAGACACAGAATTGTTACTGAGGGACACAGAATTGTTACTGAGGGACACACAATTGTTACTGAGGGACACACAATTGTTACTGAGGGACACAGAACCGTTACTTAGGGACACAGAGCCGTTACTTAGGGACACAGAACCGTTACTTAGGGACACACAATCGTTACTTACGGACATAGAACCGTTACTTAGGGACACAGAATTGTTACTCAGGGACAGACACAGAATTGTTACTGAGGGACACAGAATTGTTACTGAGGGACACAGAATTGTTACTCAGGGACAGACACAGAATTGTTACTCAGGGACAGACACAGAATTGTTACTCAGGGACAGACACAAAATTGTTACTGAGGGACACAGAATTGTTACTGAGGGACACAGAATTGTTACTGAGGGACACAGAATTGTTACTGAGGGACACAGAATTGTTACTCAGGGACACAGAATTGTTACTCAGGGACAGACACAGAATTGTTACTGAAGGACACAGAATTGTTACTGAGGGACACAGAATTGTTACTCAGGGACAGATGCAGAATTGTTACTGAGGGACACAGAACCATTACTTAGGGACACAGAACCGTTACTTAGGGACACAGAGCCGTTACTTAGGAACACAGAACCGTTACTTAGGGACACACAACCGTTACTTAGGGACACACAATCGTTACTTAGGGACATAGAACCGTTACTTAGGGACACAGAATTGTTACTGAGGGACAGACACAGAATTGTTACTGAGGGACACAGAATTGTTACTGAGGGACACAGAATTGTTACTGAGGGACACAGAATTGTTACTCAGGGACAGACACAGAATTGTTACTCAGGGACAGACACAGAATTGTTACTCAGGGACAGACACAGAATTGTTACTCAGGGACAGACACAGAATTGTTACTGAGGGACACAGAATTGTTACTGAGGGACACAGAAT
The DNA here is from genome assembly GCF_062004578.1 of Staurois parvus. Classification (NCBI taxonomy): domain Eukaryota; kingdom Metazoa; phylum Chordata; class Amphibia; order Anura; family Ranidae; genus Staurois; species Staurois parvus. The sequence continues at coordinate 4,874,640 of NW_028317797.1, read as the reverse complement.
TGTTACTGAGGGACAGACACAGAATGGTTACTGAGGGACAGACACAGAATTGTTACTGAGGGACAGACACAGAATTGTTACTGAGGGACAGACACAGAATTGTTACTGAGGGACACAGAATTGTTACTGAGGGACACAGAATTGTTACTGAGGGACACAGAATTGTTACTCAGGGACAGACACAGAATTGTTACTCAGGGACAGACACAGAATTGTTACTCAGGGACACAGAATTGTTACTGAGGGACACAGAATTGTTACTGAGGGACACAGAATTGTTACTGAGGGACACAGAATTGTTACTCAGGGACACAGAATTGTTACTCAGGGACACAGAATTGTTACTCAGGGACAGACACAGAATTGTTACTGAGGGACACAGAATTGTTACTGAGGGACACAGAATCATTACTCAGGGACACAGAATTGTTACTCAGGGACACAGAATTGTTACTGAGGGACACAGAATTGTTACCGAGGGACACAGAATTGTTACTGAGGGACACAGAATTGTTACTCAGGGACACAGAATTGTTACTCTGGGACAGACACAGAATTGTTACTGAGGGACACAGAATTGTTACTAAGGGACACAGAATTGTTATTCAGGGACAGACACAGAATTGTTACTGAGGGACACAGAATTGTTACTCAGGGACACAGAATTGTTACTCAGTGACACAGAATTGTTACTCAGGGACACAGAATTGTTACTCAGGAACACAGAATTGTTACTCAGGGACAGACACAGTATTGTTACTGAGGGACACAGAATTGTTACTGAGGGACACAGAATTGTTACTCAGGGACAGACACAGAATTGTTACTGAGGGACACAGAATTGTTACTGAGGGACACAGAATTGTTACTCAGGGACACAGAATTGTTACTCAGGGACAGACACAGAATTGTTACTGAGGGACACAGAATTGTTACTCAGGGACACAGAATTGTTACTCAGGGACACAGAATTGTTACTCAGGGACAGACACAGAATTGTTACTGAGGGACACAGAATTGTTACTCAGGGACAGACACAGAATTGTTACTGAGGGACACACAATTGTTACTGAGGGACACACAATTGTTACTGAGGGACACAGAATTGTTACTCGGGGACACAGAATTGTTACTGAGGGACACAGAATTGTTAATGAGGGACACAGAATTGTTACTCAGGGACAGACACAGAATTGTTACTGAGGGACACAGAATTGTTACTGAGGGACACAGAATTGTTACTCGGAGACACAGAATTGTTACTCAGGGACAGACAGAATTGTTACTGAGGGACACACAATTGTTACTCGGGGACACAGAATTGTTACTCAGGGACAGACACAGAATTGTTACTGAGGGACACAGAATTGTTACTCAGGGACACAGAATTGTTACTCAGGGACACAGAATTGTTACTGAGGGACACAGAATTGTTACTCAGGGACACAGAATTGTTACTGAGGGACACAGAATTGTTACTCAGGGACAGACACAGAATTGTTACTGAGGGACACAGAATTGTTACTGAGGGACACAGAATTGTTACTGAGGGACACAGAATTGTTACTCAGGGACAGACGCAGAATTGTTACTGAGGGACACAGAATTGTTACTGAGGGACACAGAATTGTTACTCAGGGACAGACACAGAATTGTTACTGATGGACACAGAATTGTTACTGATGGACACAGAATTGTTACTGAGGGACACAGAATTGTTACTCAGGTACACAGAATTGTTACTCAGGGACAGACACAGAATTGTTACTGAGGGACACAGAATTGTTACTCAGGGACAGACACAGAATTGTTACTGAGGGACACAGAATTGTTAATGAGGGACACAGAATTGTTACTCAGGGACAGACACAGAATTGTTACTGAGGGACACACAATTGTTACTGAGGGACACACAATTGTTACTGAGGGACACAGAATTGTTACTCGGGGACACAGAATTGTTACTCGGGGACACAGAATTGTTACTCAGGGACAGACAGAATTGTTACTGAGGGACACAGAATTGTTACTCAGGGACACAGAATTGTTACTCAGGGACACAGAATTGTTACTCAGGGACAGACACAGAATTGTTACTGAGGGACACAGAATTGTTACTCAGGGACAGACACAGAATTGTTACTCAGGGACACACAATTGTTACTGAGGGACACAGAATTGTTACTCAGGGACACAGAATTGTTACTCAGGGACACAGAATTGTTACTCAGGGACACAGAATTGTTACTCAGGGACAGACACAGAATTGTTACTGAGGGACACAGAATTGTTACTGAGGGACACAGAATTGTTACTGAGGGACAGACGCAGAATTGTTACTGAGGGACACAGAATTGTTACTGAGGGACACAGAATTGTTACTGAGGGACACATAATTGTTACTCAGGGACACAGAATTGTTACTCAGGGACAGACACAGAATTGTTACTGAGGGACACAGAATTGTTACTCAGGGACACAGAATTGTTACTCAGGGACACAGAATTGTTACTCAGGGACAGACACAGAATTGTTACTGAGGGACACAGAATTGTTACTCAGGGACAGACACAGAATTGTTACTGAGGGACACAGAATTGTTAATGAGGGACACAGAATTGTTAATGAGGGACACAGAATTGTTACTCAGGGACAGACACAGAATTGTTACTGAGGGACACAGAATTGTTACTGAGGGACACACAATTGTTACTGAGGGACACAGAATTGTTACTCGGGGACACAGAATTGTTACTCGGGGACACAGAATTGTTACTCAGGGACAGACACAGAATTGTTACTGAGGGACACAGAATTGTTACTCAGGGACACAGAATTGTTACTCAGGGACAGACACAGAATTGTTACTCAGGGACAGACACAGAATTGTTACTGAGGGACACAGAATTGTTACTGAGGGACACAGAATTGTTACTGAGGGACACAGAATTGTTACTGAGGGACAGACACAGAATGGTTACTGAGGGACAGACACAGAATTGTTACTGAGGGACAGACACAGAATTGTTACTGAGGGACAGACACAGAATTGTTACTGAGGGACACAGAATTGTTACTGAGGGACACAGAATTGTTACTCAGGGACAGACACAGAATTGTTACTCAGGGACAGACACAGAATTGTTACTCAGGGACACAGAATTGTTACTGAGGGACACAGAATTGTTACTGAGGGACACAGAATTGTTACTGAGGGACACAGAATTGTTACTCAGGGACACAGAATTGTTACTCAGGGAAACAGAATTGTTACTCAGGGACAGACACAGAATTGTTACTGAGGGACACAGAATTGTTACTGAGGGACACAGAATCGTTACTCAGGGACACAGAATTGTTACTCAGGGACACATAATTGTTACTGAGGGACACAGAATTGTTACCGAGGGACACAGAATTGTTACTGAGGGACACAGAATTGTTACTCAGGGACACAGAATTGTTATTCAGGGACAGACACAGAATTGTTACTGAGGGACACAGAATTGTTACTCAGGGACACAGAATTGTTACTCAGTGACACAGAATTGTTACTCAGGGACACAGAATTGTTACTCAGGGAAAGACACAGTATTGTTACTGAGGGACACAGAATTGTTACTGAGGGACACAGAATTGTTACTCAGGGACAGACACAGAATTGTTACTGAGGGACACAGAATTGTTACTGAGGGACACAGAATTGTTACTCAGGGACAGACACAGAGTTGTTACTGAGGGACACAGAATTGTTACTGAGGGACACAGAATTGTTACTCAGGGACACAGAATTGTTACTCAGGGACAGACACAGAATTGTTACTGAGGGACACAGAATTGTTACTCAGGGACAGACACAGAATTGTTACTGAGGGACACAGAATTGTTACTCAGGGACACAGAATTGTTAATGAGGGACACAGAATTGTTACTCAGGGACAGACACAGAATTGTTACTGAGGGACACAGAATTGTTACTGAGGGACACAGAATTGTTACTGAGGGACACACAATTGTTACTGAGGGACACAGAATTGTTACTCGGGGACACAGAATTGTTACTCGGGGACACAGAATTGTTACTCAGGGACAGACACAGAATTGTTACTGAGGGACACAGAATTGTTACTGAGGGACACAGAATTGTTAATGAGGGACACAGAATTGTTACTCAGGGACAGACACAGAATTGTTACTGAGGGACACAGAATTGTTACTGAGGGACACAGAATTGTTACTCGGGGACACAGAATTGTTACTCGGGGACACAGAATTATTACTCAGGGACAGACAGAATTGTTACTGAGGGACACAGAATTGTTACTCGGGGACACAGAATTGTTACTCAGGGACAGACACAGAATTGTTACTGAGGGACACAGAATTGTTACTCTGGGACAGACACAGAATTGTTACTGAGGGACGCACAATTGTTACTCAGGGACACAGAATTGTTACTCAGGGACACAGAATTGTTACTGAGGGACACAGAATTGTTACTCAGGGACACAGAATTGTTACTGAGGGACACAGAATTGTTACTCAGGGACAGACACAGAATTGTTACTGAGGGACACAGAATTGTTACTGAGGGACACAGAATTGTTACTGAGGGACACAGAATTGTTACTCAGGGACAGACGCAGAATTGTTACTGAGGGACACAGAATTGTTACTGAGGGACACAGAATTGTTACTCAGGGACAGACACAGAATTGTTACTGAGGGACACAGAATTGTTACTGAGGGACACAGAATTGTTACTCAGGTACACAGAATTGTTACTCAGGGACAGACACAGAATTGTTACTGAGGGACACAGAATTGTTACTCAGGGACAGACACAGAATTGTTACTGAGGGACACAGAATTGTTAATGAGGGACACAGAATTGTTACTGAGGGACAGACACAGAATTGTTACTGAGGGACACACAATTGTTACTGAGGGACACACAATTGTTACTGAGGGACACAGAATTGTTACTCGGGGACACAGAATTGTTACTCAGGGACAGACAGAATTGTTACTGAGGGACACAGAATTGTTACTCAGGGACACAGAATTGTTACTCAGGGACACAGAATTGTTACTGAGGGACACAGAATTGTTACTGAGGGACACAGAATTGTTACTCAGGGACACAGAATTGTTACTCAGGGACACAAAATTGTTACTCAGGGACAGACACAGAATTGTTACTGAGGGACACAGAATTGTTACTCAGGGACACAGAATTGTTACTCAGGGACACAGAATTGTTACTCAGGGACAGACACAGAATTGTTACTGAGGGACACAGAATTGTTACTGAGGGACACAGAATTGTTACTCAGGGACAGACGCAGAATTGTTACTGAGGGACACAGAATTGTTACTGAGGGACACAGAATTGTTACTGAGGGACACAGAATTGTTACTCAGGGACACAGAATTGTTACTCAGGGACAGACACAGAATTGTTACTGAGGGACACAGAATTGTTACTGAGGGACACAGAATTGTTACTCAGGGACACAGAATTGTTACTCAGGGACAGACACATAATTGTTACTGAGGGACACAGAATTGTTACTCAGGGACAGACACAGAATTGTTACTCAGGGACACAAAATTGTTAATGAGGGACACAGAATTGTTACTCAGGGACAGACACAGAATTGTTACTGAGGGACACAGAATTGTTACTGAGGGACACAGAATTGTTACTGAGGGACACACACAGAATTGTTACTGAGGGACACAAAATTGTTACTGAGGGACACAGAATTGTTACTGAGGGACACAGAATTGTTACTGAGGGACACACAATTGTTACTGAGGGACACACAATTGTTACTGAGGGACACACAATTGTTACTGAGGGACACAGAATTGTTACTCGGGGACACAGAATTGTTACTGAGGGACAGACAGAATTGTTACTGAGGGACACAGAATTGTTACTGAGGGACACAGAATTGTTACTCAGGGACACAGAATTGTTACTGAGGGACACAGAATTGTTACTCAGGGACACAGAATTGTTACTCAGGGACACAGAATTGTTACTCAGGGACAGACACAGAATTGTTACTGAGGGACACAGAATAATTACTCAGGGACAGACACAGAATTGTTACTGAGGGACACACAATTGTTACTGAGGGACACAGAATTGTTACTCAGGGACACAGAATTGTTACTCAGGGACACAGAATTGTTACTCAGGGACAGACACAGAATTGTTACTGAGGGACAGACACAGAATTGTTACTGAGGGACACAGAATTGTTACTGAGGGACACACAATTGTTACTGAGGGACACACAATTGTTACTGAGGGACACAGAACCGTTACTTAGGGACACAGAACCGTTACTTAGGGACACAGAGCCGTTACTTAGGGACACAGAACCGTTACTTAGGGACACACAATCGTTACTTACGGACATAGAACCGTTACTTAGGGACACAGAATTGTTACTCAGGGACAGACACAGAATTGTTACTGAGGGACACAGAATTGTTACTGAGGGACACAGAATTGTTACTCAGGGACAGACACAGAATTGTTACTCAGGGACAGACACAGAATTGTTACTCAGGGACAGACACAAAATTGTTACTGAGGGACACAGAATTGTTACTGAGGGACACAGAATTGTTACTCAGGGACACAGAATTGTTACTCAGGGACACAGAATTGTTACTCAGGGACAGACACAGAATTGTTACTGAGGGACACAGATTTGTTACTGAGCGACACAGAATTGTTACTCAGGGACAGATGCAGAATTGTTACTGAGGGACACAGAACCGTTACTTAGGGACACACAATCGTTACTTAGGGACACACAATCGTTACTTAGGGACACACAATCGTTACTTAGGGACATAGAACCGTTACTTAGGGACACAGAATTGTTACTGAGGGACAGACACAGAATTGTTACTGAGGGACACAGAATTGTTACTGAGGGACACAGAATTGTTACTGAGGGACACAGAATTGTTACTCAGGGACAGACACAGAATTGTTACTCAGGGACAGACACAGAATTGTTACTCAGGGACAGACACAGAATTGTTACTGAGGGACACAGAATTGTTACTGAGGGACACAGAATTGTTACTGAGGGACAGACACAGAATGGTTACTGAGGGACAGACACAGAATTGTTACTGAGGGACAGACACAGAATTGTTACTGAGGGACAGACACAGAATTGTTACTGAGGGACACAGAATTGTTACTGAGGGACACAGAATTGTTACTGAGGGACACAGAATTGTTACTCAGGGACAGACACAGAATTGTTACTCAGGGACAGACACAGAATTGTTACTCAGGGACACAGAATTGTTACTGAGGGACACAGAATTGTTACTGAGGGACACAGAATTGTTACTGAGGGACACAGAATTGTTACTCAGGGACACAGAATTGTTACTCAGGGACACAGAATTGTTACTCAGGGACAGACACAGAATTGTTACTGAGGGACACAGAATTGTTACTGAGGGACACAGAATCGTTACTCAGGGACACAGAATTGTTACTCAGGGACACATAATTGTTACTGAGGGACACAGAATTGTTACCGAGGGACACAGAATTGTTACTGAGGGACACAGAATTGTTACTCAGGGACACAGAATTGTTACTCTGGGACAGACACAGAATTGTTACTGAGGGACACAGAATTGTTACTAAGGGACACAGAATTGTTATTCAGGGACAGACACAGAATTGTTACTGAGGGACACAGAATTGTTACTCAGGGACACAGAATTGTTACTCAGTGACACAGAATTGTTACTCAGGGACACAGAATTGTTACTCAGGGACACAGAATTGTTACTCAGGGACAGACACAGTATTGTTACTGAGGGACACAGAATTGTTACTGAGGGACACAGAATTGTTACTCAGGGACAGACACAGAATTGTTACTGAGGGACACAGAATTGTTACTGAGGGACACAGAATTGTTACTCAGGGACACAGAATTGTTACTCAGGGACAGACACAGAATTGTTACTGAGGGACACAGAATTGTTACTCAGGGACACAGAATTGTTACTCAGGGACACAGAATTGTTACTCAGGGACAGACACAGAATTGTTACTGAGGGACACAGAATTGTTACTCAGGGACAGACACAGAATTGTTACTGAGGGACACACAATTGTTACTGAGGGACACAGAATTGTTACTCGGGGACACAGAATTGTTACTGAGGGACACAGAATTGTTAATGAGGGACACAGAATTGTTACTCAGGGACAGACACAGAATTGTTACTGAGGGACACAGAATTGTTACTGAGGGACACAGAATTGTTACTCGGAGACACAGAATTGTTACTCAGGGACAGACAGAATTGTTACTGAGGGACACACAATTGTTACTCGGGGACACAGAATTGTTACTCAGGGACAGACACAGAATTGTTACTGAGGGACACAGAATTGTTACTCAGGGACACAGAATTGTTACTCAGGGACACAGAATTGTTACTGAGGGACACAGAATTGTTACTCAGGGACACAGAATTGTTACTGAGGGACACAGAATTGTTACTCAGGGACAGACACAGAATTGTTACTGAGGGACACAGAATTGTTACTGAGGGACACAGAATTGTTACTGAGGGACACAGAATTGTTACTCAGGGACAGACGCAGAATTGTTACTGAGGGACACAGAATTGTTACTGAGGGACACAGAATTGTTACTCAGGGACAGACACAGAATTGTTACTGATGGACACAGAATTGTTACTGATGGACACAGAATTGTTACTGAGGGACACAGAATTGTTACTCAGGTACACAGAATTGTTACTCAGGGACAGACACAGAATTGTTACTGAGGGACACAGAATTGTTACTCAGGGACAGACACAGAATTGTTACTGAGGGACACAGAATTGTTACTCAGGGACAGACACAGAATTGTTACTGAGGGACACAGAATTGTTACTCAGGGACAGACACAGAATTGTTACTGAGGGACACAGAATTGTTACTGAGGGACACAGAATTGTTACTGAGGGACACACAGTTGTTACTGAGGGACACAGAATTGTTACTCGGGGACACAGAATTGTTACTCAGGGACAGACACAGAATTGTTACTGAGGGACACAGAATTGTTAATGAGGGACACAGAATTGTTACTCAGGGACAGACACAGAATTGTTACTGAGGGACACAGAATTGTTACTGAGGGACACACAATTGTTACTGAGGGACACACAATTGTTACTGAGGGACACAGAATTGTTACTGAGGGACACAGAATTGTTAGTGAGGGACACAGAATTGTTACTGAGGGACACACAATTGTTACTGAGGGACACAGAATTGTTACTCGGGGACACAGAATTGTTACTCAGGGACAGACACAGAATTGTTACTCAGGGACACAAAATTGTTAATGAGGGACACAGAATTGTTACTCAGGGACAGACACAGAATTGTTACTGAGGGACACAGAATTGTTACTGAGGGACACAGAATTGTTACTGAGGGACACACACAGAATTGTTACTGAGGGACACAAAATTGTTACTGAGGGACACAGAATTGTTACTGAGGGACACAGAATTGTTACTGAGGGACACACAATTGTTACTGAGGGACACACAATTGTTACTGAGGGACACACAATTGTTACTGAGGGACACAGAATTGTTACTCGGGGACACAGAATTGTTACTGAGGGACAGACAGAATTGTTACTGAGGGACACAGAATTGTTACTGAGGGACACAGAATTGTTACTCAGGGACAGACACAGAATTGTTACTGAGGGACACAGAATTGTTACTCAGGGACACAGAATTGTTAATGAGGGACACAGAATTGTTACTCAGGGACAGACACAGAATTGTTACTGAGGGACACAGAATTGTTACTGAGGGACACACAATTGTTACTGAGGGACACAGAATTGTTACTCGGGGACACAGAATTGTTACTCGGGGACACAGAATTGTTACTCAGGGACAGACACAGAATTGTTACTGAGGGACACAGAATTGTTACTGAGGGACACAGAATTGTTAATGAGGGACACAGAATTGTTACTCAGGGACAGACACAGAATTGTTACTGAGGGACACAGAATTGTTACTGAGGGACACAGAATTGTTACTCGGGGACACAGAATTGTTACTCGGGGACACAGAATTATTACTCAGGGACAGACAGAATTGTTACTGAGGGACACAGAATTGTTACTCGGGGACACAGAATTGTTACTCAGGGACAGACACAGAATTGTTACTGAGGGACACAGAATTGTTACTCAGGGACAGACACAGAATTGTTACTGAGGGACGCACAATTGTTACTCAGGGACACAGAATTGTTACTCAGGGACACAGAATTGTTACTGAGGGACACAGAATTGTTACTCAGGGACACAGAATTGTTACTGAGGGACACAGAATTGTTACTCAGGGACAGACACAGAATTGTTACTGAGGGACACAGAATTGTTACTGAGGGACACAGAATTGTTACTGAGGGACACAGAATTGTTACTCAGGGACAGACGCAGAATTGTTACTGAGGGACACAGAATTGTTACTGAGGGACACAGAATTGTTACTCAGGGACAGACACAGAATTGTTACTGAGGGACACAGAATTGTTACTCAGGGACAGACACAGAATTGTTACTGAGGGACACAGAATTGTTAATGAGGGACACAGAATTGTTACTGAGGGACAGACACAGAATTGTTACTGAGGGACACACAATTGTTACTGAGGGACACACAATTGTTACTGAGGGACACAGAATTGTTACTCGGGGACACAGAATTGTTACTCAGGGACAGACAGAATTGTTACTGAGGGACACAGAATTGTTACTCAGGGACACAGAATTGTTACTCAGGGACACAGAATTGTTACTCAGGGACAGACACAGAATTGTTACTGAGGGACACAGAATTGTTACTCAGGGACAGACACAGAATTGTTACTCAGGGACACACAATTGTTACTGAGGGACACAGAATTGTTACTGAGGGACACAGAATTGTTACTCAGGGACACAGAATTGTTACTCAGGGACACAGAATTGTTACTCAGGGACAGACACAGAATTGTTACTGAGGGACACAGAATTGTTACTGAGGGACACAGAATTGTTACTCAGGGACAGACGCAGAATTGTTACTGAGGGACACAGAATTGTTACTGAGGGACACAGAATTGTTACTGAGGGACACAGAATTGTTACTCAGGGACACAGAATTGTTACTCAGGGACAGACACAGAATTGTTACTGAGGGACACAGAATTGTTACTGAGGGACACAGAATTGTTACTCAGGGACACAGAATTGTTACTCAGGGACAGACACATAATTGTTACTGAGGGACACAGAATTGTTACTCAGGGACAGACACAGAATTGTTACTCAGGGACACAAAATTGTTAATGAGGGACACAGAATTGTTACTCAGGGACAGACACAGAATTGTTACTGAGGGACACAGAATTGTTACTGAGGGACACAGAATTGTTACTGAGGGACACACACAGAATTGTTACTGAGGGACACAAAATTGTTACTGAGGGACACAGAATTGTTACTGAGGGACACAGAATTGTTACTGAGGGACACACAATTGTTACTGAGGGACACACAATTGTTACTGAGGGACACACAATTGTTACTGAGGGACACAGAATTGTTACTCGGGGACACAGAATTGTTACTGAGGGACAGACAGAATTGTTACTGAGGGACACAGAATTGTTACTGAGGGACACAGAATTGTTACTCAGGGACACAGAATTGTTACTGATGGACACAGAATTGTTACTCAGGGACACAGAATTGTTACTCAGGGACACAGAATTGTTACTCAGGGACAGACACAGAATTGTTACTGAGGGACACAGAATAATTACTCAGGGACAGACACAGAATTGTTACTGAGGGACACACAATTGTTACTGAGGGACACAGAATTGTTACTCAGGGACACAGAATTGTTACTCAGGGACACAGAATTGTTACTCAGGGACAGACACAGAATTGTTACTGAGGGACAGACACAGAATTGTTACTGAGGGACACAGAATTGTTACTGAGGGACACACAATTGTTACTGAGGGACACACAATTGTTACTGAGGGACACAGAACCGTTACTTAGGGACACAGAACCGTTACTTAGGGACACAGAGCCGTTACTTAGGGACACAGAACCGTTACTTAGGGACACACAATCGTTACTTACGGACATAGAACCGTTACTTAGGGACACAGAATTGTTACTCAGGGACAGACACAGAATTGTTACTGAGGGACACAGAATTGTTACTGAGGGACACAGAATTGTTACTCAGGGACAGACACAGAATTGTTACTCAGGGACAGACACAGAATTGTTACTCAGGGACAGACACAAAATTGTTACTGAGGGACACAGAATTGTTACTGAGGGACACAGAATTGTTACTGAGGGACACAGAATTGTTACTCAGGGACACAGAATTGTTACTCAGGGACACAGAATTGTTACTCAGGGACAGACACAGAATTGTTACTGAGGGACACAGAATTGTTACTGAGGGACACAGAATTGTTACTCAGGGACAGATGCAGAATTGTTACTGAGGGACACAGAACCGTTACTTAGGGACACACAATCGTTACTTAGGGACACACAATCGTTACTTAGGGACATAGAACCGTTACTTAGGGACACAGAATTGTTACTGAGGGACAGACACAGAATTGTTACTGAGGGACACAGAATTGTTACTGAGGGACACAGAATTGTTACTGAGGGACACAGAATTGTTACTCAGGGACAGACACAGAATTGTTACTCAGGGACAGACACAGAATTGTTACTCAGGGACAGACACAGAATTGTTACTCAGGGACAGACACAGAATTGTTACTGAGGGACACAGAATTGTTACTGAGGGACACAGAATTGTTACTGAGGGACAGACACAGAATGGTTACTGAGGGACAGACACAGAATTGTTACTGAGGGACAGACACAGAATTGTTACTGAGGGACAGACACAGAATTGTTACTGAGGGACACAGAATTGTTACTGAGGGACACAGAATTGTTACTGAGGGACACAGAATTGTTACTCAGGGACAGACACAGAATTGTTACTCAGGGACAGACACAGAATTGTTACTCAGGGACACAGAATTGTTACTGAGGGACACAGAATTGTTACTGAGGGACACAGAATTGTTACTGAGGGACACAGAATTGTTACTCAGGGACACAGAATTGTTACTCAGGGACACAGAATTGTTACTCAGGGACAGACACAGAATTGTTACTGAGGGACACAGAATTGTTACTGAGGGACACAGAATCGTTACTCAGGGACACAGAATTGTTACTCAGGGACACATAATTGTTACTGAGGGACACAGAATTGTTACCGAGGGACACAGAATTGTTACTGAGGGACACAGAATTGTTACTCAGGGACACAGAATTGTTACTCTGGGACAGACACAGAATTGTTACTGAGGGACACAGAATTGTTACTAAGGGACACAGAATTGTTATTCAGGGACAGACACAGAATTGTTACTGAGGGACACAGAATTGTTACTCAGGGACACAGAATTGTTACTCAGTGACACAGAATTGTTACTCAGGGACACAGAATTGTTACTCAGGGACACAGAATTGTTACTCAGGGACAGACACAGTATTGTTACTGAGGGACACAGAATTGTTACTGAGGGACACAGAATTGTTACTCAGGGACAGACACAGAATTGTTACTGAGGGACACAGAATTGTTACTGAGGGACACAGAATTGTTACTCAGGGACACAGAATTGTTACTCAGGGACAGACACAGAATTGTTACTGAGGGACACAGAATTGTTACTCAGGGACACAGAATTGTTACTCAGGGACACAGAATTGTTACTCAGGGACAGACACAGAATTGTTACTGAGGGACACAGAATTGTTACTCAGGGACAGACACAGAATTGTTACTGAGGGACACACAATTGTTACTGAGGGACACACAATTGTTACTGAGGGACACAGAATTGTTACTCGGGGACACAGAATTGTTACTGAGGGACACAGAATTGTTAATGAGGGACACAGAATTGTTACTCAGGGACAGACACAGAATTGTTACTGAGGGACACAGAATTGTTACTGAGGGACACAGAATTGTTACTCGGAGACACAGAATTGTTACTCAGGGACAGACAGAATTGTTACTGAGGGACACACAATTGTTACTCGGGGACACAGAATTGTTACTCAGGGACAGACACAGAATTGTTACTGAGGGACACAGAATTGTTACTCAGGGACACAGAATTGTTACTGAGGGACACAGAATTGTTACTGAGGGACACAGAATTGTTACTCAGGGACACAGAATTGTTACTGAGGGACACAGAATTGTTACTCAGGGACAGACACAGAATTGTTACTGAGGGACACAGAATTGTTACTGAGGGACACAGAATTGTTACTGAGGGACACAGAATTGTTACTCAGGGACAGACGCAGAATTGTTACTGAGGGACACAGAATTGTTACTGAGGGACACAGAATTGTTACTCAGGGACAGACACAGAATTGTTACTGATGGACACAGAATTGTTACTGATGGACACAGAATTGTTACTGAGGGACACAGAATTGTTACTCAGGTACACAGAATTGTTACTCAGGGACAGACACAGAATTGTTACTGAGGGACACAGAATTGTTACTCAGGGACAGACACAGAATTGTTACTGAGGGACACAGAATTGTTACTCAGGGACAGACACAGAATTGTTACTGAGGGACACAGAATTGTTACTCAGGGACAGACACAGAATTGTTACTGAGGGACACAGAATTGTTACTGAGGGACACAGAATTGTTACTGAGGGACACACAGTTGTTACTGAGGGACACAGAATTGTTACTCGGGGACACAGAATTGTTACTCAGGGACAGACACAGAATTGTTACTGAGGGACACAGAATTGTTAATGAGGGACACAGAATTGTTACTCAGGGACAGACACAGAATTGTTACTGAGGGACACAGAATTGTTACTGAGGGACACACAATTGTTACTGAGGGACACACAATTGTTACTGAGGGACACAGAATTGTTACTGAGGGACACAGAATTGTTAGTGAGGGACACAGAATTGTTACTGAGGGACACACAATTGTTACTGAGGGACACAGAATTGTTACTCGGGGACACAGAATTGTTACTCAGGGACAGACACAGAATTGTTACTCAGGGACACAAAATTGTTAATGAGGGACACAGAATTGTTACTCAGGGACAGACACAGAATTGTTACTGAGGGACACAGAATTGTTACTGAGGGACACAGAATTGTTACTGAGGGACACACACAGAATTGTTACTGAGGGACACAAAATTGTTACTGAGGGACACAGAATTGTTACTGAGGGACACAGAATTGTTACTGAGGGACACACAATTGTTACTGAGGGACACACAATTGTTACTGAGGGACACACAATTGTTACTGAGGGACACAGAATTGTTACTCGGGGACACAGAATTGTTACTGAGGGACAGACAGAATTGTTACTGAGGGACACAGAATTGTTACTGAGGGACACAGAATTGTTACTCAGGGACACAGAATTGTTACTGAGGGACACAGAATTGTTACTCAGGGACACAGAATTGTTACTCAGGGACACAGAATTGTTACTCAGGGACAGACACAGAATTGTTACTGAGGGACACAGAATAATTACTCAGGGACAGACACAGAATTGTTACTGAGGGACACACAATTGTTACTGAGGGACACAGAATTGTTACTCAGGGACACAGAATTGTTACTCAGGGACACAGAATTGTTACTCAGGGACAGACACAGAATTGTTACTGAGGGACAGACACAGAATTGTTACTGAGGGACACAGAATTGTTACTGAGGGACACACAATTGTTACTGAGGGACACACAATTGTTACTGAGGGACACAGAACCGTTACTTAGGGACACAGAACCGTTACTTAGGGACACAGAGCCGTTACTTAGGGACACAGAACCGTTACTTAGGGACACACAATCGTTACTTACGGACATAGAACCGTTACTTAGGGACACAGAATTGTTACTCAGGGACAGACACAGAATTGTTACTGAGGGACACAGAATTGTTACTGAGGGACACAGAATTGTTACTCAGGGACAGACACAGAATTGTTACTCAGGGACAGACACAGAATTGTTACTCAGGGACAGACACAAAATTGTTACTGAGGGACACAGAATTGTTACTGAGGGACACAGAATTGTTACTGAGGGACACAGAATTGTTACTGAGGGACACAGAATTGTTACTCAGGGACACAGAATTGTTACTCAGGGACAGACACAGAATTGTTACTGAGGGACACAGAATTGTTACTGAGGGACACAGAATTGTTACTCAGGGACAGATGCAGAATTGTTACTGAGGGACACAGAACCATTACTTAGGGACACAGAACCGTTACTTAGGGACACAGAGCCATTACTTAGGAACACAGAACCGTTACTTAGGGACACACAACCGTTACTTAGGGACACACAATCGTTACTTAGGGACATAGAACCGTTACTTAGGGACACAGAATTGTTACTGAGGGACAGACACAGAATTGTTACTGAGGGACACAGAATTGTTACTGAGGGACACAGAATTGTTACTGAGGGACACAGAATTGTTACTCAGGGACAGACACAGAATTGTTACTCAGGGACAGACACAGAATTGTTACTCAGGGACAGACACAGAATTGTTACTCAGGGACAGACACAGAATTGTTACTGAGGGACACAGAATTGTTACTGAGGGACACAGAATTGTTACTGAGGGACAGACACAGAATGGTTACTGAGGGACAGACACAGAATTGTTACTGAGGGACAGACACAGAATTGTTACTGAGGGACAGACACAGAATTGTTACTGAGGGACACAGAATTGTTACTGAGGGACACAGAATTGTTACTGAGGGACACAGAATTGTTACTCAGGGACAGACACAGAATTGTTACTCAGGGACAGACACAGAATTGTTACTCAGGGACACAGAATTGTTACTGAGGGACACAGAATTGTTACTGAGGGACACAGAATTGTTACTCAGGGACACAGAATTGTTACTCAGGGACACAGAATTGTTACTCAGGGACAGACACAGAATTGTTACTGAGGGACACAGAATTGTTACTGAGGGACACAGAATCGTTACTCAGGGACACAGAATTGTTACTCAGGGACACATAATTGTTACTGAGGGACACAGAATTGTTACCGAGGGACACAGAATTGTTACTGAGGGACACAGAATTGTTACTCAGGGACACAGAATTGTTACTCTGGGACAGACACAGAATTGTTACTGAGGGACACAGAATTGTTACTAAGGGACACAGAATTGTTATTCAGGGACAGACACAGAATTGTTACTGAGGGACACAGAATTGTTACTCAGGGACACAGAATTGTTACTCAGTGACACAGAATTGTTACTCAGGGACACAGAATTGTTACTCAGGGACACAGAATTGTTACTCAGGGACAGACACAGTATTGTTACTGAGGGACACAGAATTGTTACTGAGGGACACAGAATTGTTACTCAGGGACAGACACAGAATTGTTACTGAGGGACACAGAATTGTTACTGAGGGACACAGAATTGTTACTCAGGGACACAGAATTGTTACTCAGGGACAGACACAGAATTGTTACTGAGGGACACAGAATTGTTACTCAGGGACACAGAATTGTTACTCAGGGACAGACACAGAATTGTTACTGAGGGACACAGAATTGTTACTCAGGGACAGACACAGAATTGTTACTGAGGGACACACAATTGTTACTGAGGGACACACAATTGTTACTGAGGGACACAGAATTGTTACTCGGGGACACAGAATTGTTACTGAGGGACACAGAATTGTTAATGAGGGACACAGAATTGTTACTCAGGGACAGACACAGAATTGTTACTGAGGGACACAGAATTGTTACTGAGGGACACAGAATTGTTACTCGGAGACACAGAATTGTTACTCAGGGACAGACAGAATTGTTACTGAGGGACACACAATTGTTACTCGGGGACACAGAATTGTTACTCAGGGACAGACACAGAATTGTTACTGAGGGACACAGAATTGTTACTCAGGGACACAGAATTGTTACTCAGGGACACAGAATTGTTACTGAGGGACACAGAATTGTTACTCAGGGACACAGAATTGTTACTGAGGGACACAGAATTGTTACTCAGGGACAGACACAGAATTGTTACTGAGGGACACAGAATTGTTACTGAGGGACACAGAATTGTTACTCAGGGACAGACGCAGAATTGTTACTGAGGGACACAGAATTGTTACTGAGGGACACAGAATTGTTACTCAGGGACAGACACAGAATTGTTACTGATGGACACAGAATTGTTACTGATGGACACAGAATTGTTACTGAGGGACACAGAATTGTTACTCAGGTACACAGAATTGTTACTCAGGGACAGACACAGAATTGTTACTGAGGGACACAGAATTGTTACTCAGGGACAGACACAGAATTGTTACTGAGGGACACAGAATTGTTAATGAGGGACACAGAATTGTTACTCAGGGACAGACACAGAATTGTTACTGAGGGACACACAATTGTTACTGAGGGACACACAATTGTTACTGAGGGACACAGAATTGTTACTCGGGGACACAGAATTGTTACTCGGGGACACAGAATTGTTACTCAGGGACAGACAGAATTGTTACTGAGGGACACAGAATTGTTACTCAGGGACACAGAATTGTTACTCAGGGACACAGAATTGTTACTCAGGGACAGACACAGAATTGTTACTGAGGGACACAGAATTGTTACTCAGGGACAGACACAGAATTGTTACTCAGGGACACACAATTGTTACTGAGGGACACAGAATTGTTACTCAGGGACACAGAATTGTTACTCAGGGACACAGAATTGTTACTCAGGGACACAGAATTGTTACTCAGGGACAGACACAGAATTGTTACTGAGGGACACAGAATTGTTACTGAGGGACACAGAATTGTTACTGAGGGACAGACGCAGAATTGTTACTGAGGGACACAGAATTGTTACTGAGGGACACAGAATTGTTACTGAGGGACACATAATTGTTACTCAGGGACACAGAATTGTTACTCAGGGACAGACACAGAATTGTTACTGAGGGACACAGAATTGTTACTCAGGGACACAGAATTGTTACTCAGGGACACAGAATTGTTACTCAGGGACAGACACAGAATTGTTACTGAGGGACACAGAATTGTTACTCAGGGACAGACACAGAATTGTTACTGAGGGACACAGAATTATTAATGAGGGACACAGAATTGTTAATGAGGGACACAGAATTGTTACTCAGGGACAGACACAGAATTGTTACTGAGGGACACAGAATTGTTACTGAGGGACACACAATTGTTACTGAGGGACACAGAATTGTTACTCGGGGACACAGAATTGTTACTCGGGGACACAGAATTGTTACTCAGGGACAGACACAGAATTGTTACTCAGGGACACAGAATTGTTACTCAGGGACACAGAATTGTTACTCAGGGACAGACACAGAATTGTTACTCAGGGACAGACACAGAATTGTTACTGAGGGACACAGAATTGTTACTGAGGGACACAGAATTGTTACTGAGGGACACAGAATTGTTACTGAGGGACAGACACAGAATGGTTACTGAGGGACAGACACAGAATTGTTACTGAGGGACAGACACAGAATTGTTACTGAGGGACAGACACAGAATTGTTACTGAGGGACACAGAATTGTTACTGAGGGACACAGAATTGTTACTCAGGGACAGACACAGAATTGTTACTCAGGGACAGACACAGAATTGTTACTCAGGGACACAGAATTGTTACTGAGGGACACAGAATTGTTACTGAGGGACACAGAATTGTTACTGAGGGACACAGAATTGTTACTCAGGGACACAGAATTGTTACTCAGGGAAACAGAATTGTTACTCAGGGACAGACACAGAATTGTTACTGAGGGACACAGAATTGTTACTGAGGGACACAGAATCGTTACTCAGGGACACAGAATTGTTACTCAGGGACACATAATTGTTACTGAGGGACACAGAATTGTTACCGAGGGACACAGAATTGTTACTGAGGGACACAGAATTGTTACTCAGGGACACAGAATTGTTACTCTGGGACAGACACAGAATTGTTACTGAGGGACACAGAATTGTTACTGAGGGACACAGAATTGTTATTCAGGGACAGACACAGAATTGTTACTGAGGGACACAGAATTGTTACTCAGGGACACAGAATTGTTACTCAGTGACACAGAATTGTTACTCAGGGACACAGAATTGTTACTCAGGGAAAGACACAGTATTGTTACTGAGGGACACAGAATTGTTACTGAGGGACACAGAATTGTTACTCAGGGACAGACACAGAATTGTTACTGAGGGACACAGAATTGTTACTGAGGGACACAGAATTGTTACTGAGGGACACAGAATTGTTACTCAGGGACAGACACAGAGTTGTTACTGAGGGACACAGAATTGTTACTGAGGGACACAGAATTGTTACTCAGGGACACAGAATTGTTACTCAGGGACAGACACAGAATTGTTACTGAGGGACACAGAATTGTTACTCAGGGACAGACACAGAATTGTTACTGAGGGACACAGAATTGTTACTCAGGGACACAGAATTGTTAATGAGGGACACAGAATTGTTACTCAGGGACAGACACAGAATTGTTACTGAGGGACACAGAATTGTTACTGAGGGACACAGAATTGTTACTGAGGGACACACAATTGTTACTGAGGGACACAGAATTGTTACTCGGGGACACAGAATTGTTACTCGGGGACACAGAATTGTTACTCAGGGACAGACACAGAATTGTTACTGAGGGACACAGAATTGTTACTGAGGGACACAGAATTGTTAATGAGGGACACAGAATTGTTACTCAGGGACAGACACAGAATTGTTACTGAGGGACACAGAATTGTTACTGAGGGACACAGAATTGTTACTCGGGGACACAGAATTGTTACTCGGGGACACAGAATTATTACTCAGGGACAGACAGAATTGTTACTGAGGGACACAGAATTGTTACTCGGGGACACAGAATTGTTACTCAGGGACAGACACAGAATTGTTACTGAGGGACACAGAATTGTTACTCAGGGACAGACACAGAATTGTTACTGAGGGACGCACAATTGTTACTCAGGGACACAGAATTGTTACTCAGGGACACAGAATTGTTACTGAGGGACACAGAATTGTTACTCAGGGACACAGAATTGTTACTGAGGGACACAGAATTGTTACTCAGGGACAGACACAGAATTGTTACTGAGGGACACAGAATTGTTACTGAGGGACACAGAATTGTTACTGAGGGACACAGAATTGTTACTCAGGGACAGACGCAGAATTGTTACTGAGGGACACAGAATTGTTACTGAGGGACACAGAATTGTTACTCAGGGACAGACACAGAATTGTTACTGAGGGACACAGAATTGTTACTGAGGGACACAGAATTGTTACTCAGGTACACAGAATTGTTACTCAGGGACAGACACAGAATTGTTACTGAGGGACACAGAATTGTTACTCAGGGACAGACACAGAATTGTTACTGAGGGACACAGAATTGTTAATGAGGGACACAGAATTGTTACTGAGGGACAGACACAGAATTGTTACTGAGGGACACACAATTGTTACTGAGGGACACACAATTGTTACTGAGGGACACAGAATTGTTACTCGGGGACACAGAATTGTTACTCAGGGACAGACAGAATTGTTACTGAGGGACACAGAATTGTTACTCAGGGACACAGAATTGTTACTCAGGGACACAGAATTGTTACTCAGGGACAGACACAGAATTGTTACTGAGGGACACAGAATTGTTACTCAGGGACAGACACAGAATTGTTACTCAGGGACACACAATTGTTACTGAGGGACACAGAATTGTTACTGAGGGACACAGAATTGTTACTCAGGGACACAGAATTGTTACTCAGGGACACAGAATTGTTACTCAGGGACAGACACAGAATTGTTACTGAGGGACACAGAATTGTTACTGAGGGACACAGAATTGTTACTCAGGGACAGACGCAGAATTGTTACTGAGGGACACAGAATTGTTACTGAGGGACACAGAATTGTTACTGAGGGACACAGAATTGTTACTCAGGGACACAGAATTGTTACTCAGGGACAGACACAGAATTGTTACTGAGGGACACAGAATTGTTACTGAGGGACACAGAATTGTTACTCAGGGACACAGAATTGTTACTCAGGGACAGACACAGAATTGTTACTGAGGGACACAGAATTGTTACTCAGGGACAGACACAGAATTGTTACTGAGGGACACAGAATTGTTAATGAGGGACACAGAATTGTTACTCAGGGACAGACACAGAATTGTTACTGAGGGACACAGAATTGTTACTGAGGGACACACAATTGTTACTGAGGGACACAGAATTGTTACTCGGGGACACAGAATTGTTACTCAGGGACAGACACAGAATTGTTACTGAGGGACACAGAATTGTTACTCAGGGACACAGAATTGTTACTCAGTGACACAGAATTGTTACTGAGGGACACAGAATTGTTACTCGGGGACACAGAATTTTTACTCGGGGACACAGAATTGTTACTGAGGGACACAGAATTGTTACTGAGGGACACAGAATTGTTACTGAGGGACACACAATTGTTACTCGGGGACACAGAATTGTTACTCGGGGACACAGAATTGTTACTCAGGGACAGACACAGAATTGTTACTGAGGGACACAGAATTGTTAATGAGGGACACAGAATTGTTACTCAGGGACAGACACAGAATTGTTACTGAGGGACACACAGTTGTTACTGAGGGACACACAATTGTTACTGAGGGACACAGAATTGTTACTCTGGGACACAGAATTGTTACTCGGGGACACAGAATTGTTACTCAGGGACAGACAGAATTGTTACTCAGGGACAGACAGAATTGTTACTGAGGGACACAGAATTGTTACTGAGGGACACAGAATTGTTACTCAGGGACACAGAATTGTTACTCAGGGACAGACACAGAATTGTTACTGAGGGATACAGAATTGTTACTGAGGGACACAGAATTGTTACTGAGGGACACAGAATTGTTACTCAAGGACAGACACAGAATTGTTACTCAGGGACACAGAATTGTTACTCAGGGACACAGAATCGTTGAATTAAAGAGTATGTCAGACAACATGCAGAGGAGTGGCAGAGGAGGCAATGTTTTAGGAGCAAGCAGACGTGGCAGCAGAGGAAGGGGTCGAGGCAGCACTAGTCGCAGCCAGAGGCCAGTGCTCCCAGTGTCATCCAGCGGTCGTGTCTCCACCGACAACCCTGCCGTCATCGATTGGTTGGCTCGGTCGTCTTCCTCTTCCCAGGTCACCTCTGACACCTACAGCCAACGGTCGGTGGGTACGTCAGACACAACCGTTAGTTGGCATGGCCCGGGAGCAAGCCCACTGAAATCACGTGTCCTCTACCTGCCCCTGTCCTTTGGTGTTCCCTCACCAAGCGAAGTATCGCATGCTGTGGGCTCAGCCCCACTGTACAGTGAGGAAGAGCTAACAGAGGGCGGTCAGGAACGGGGGGAGACATCCGCCTCTTCAGCAGCCAGAAGTACTGGCGAGGAGAGTGGCTCGGTAGCCGGTCTAGAGACAGGTCTGTCTCCTGACCCACACGCAGCCGAGGGGGCTAGTAGTGAGGCGGAGACCCTAATTGATGATGATGAGGCTGATCGCACTTGGCAGCCTCGTCGTCATCAGGCTATTGCTTCCGCATCATCAGGAGAAGAGGGTGCCAGCTTGGCAGCGAGCAAAACAGTCGGTGGGTTGCCCAGGAGGCAGCAGGGTCGCAGCAGTGTCAGTGGAGGCAAACGGCCACGGAGTAGAGACAATATATACATATAGTGCAGCGCTGAAAAAGTATAGAAATGAAATGTGTAAAATATATATATATATATATAAAAGTCTTTCTTATGACAATATAGTCAAATATGTGCAGGTCTTCTCCTCATTAGGTGACTGGAAAATAACAAGATTGCGCACTCACCGACCGCACATTTAAAATGCGCCTGTGTATGATATATTCCAAAAGACCAGCCAGGTATACAGCTCCAGAGACCACACGGATCCTCCCTCTCCAACACTCTCGTTTGCCTTGGGTGTAGCAATATCTCCAGATCCAAAGGTAGAAAGACAGAGATCCCCCTTCCTTGGTTCCAGACACCCCAGGAATGGAAGATGTGTATCTGCACTCTCCAACAGGAGAGTCAAAGAAAAAGGGGAACGCCAATAGTGTGGTACTATCAAAAAACTTTATTGGAGCAATAATGCCTGGGTCATATGCACACATATATCCATACACCATAAGCCAATAACGGACAGGTAGGTATGAAAGGAAATAGTAGTACTAACCCGGCAATGGCATAAAAACAAAGACCACCAGACCTCCTCTTGGTCCCAGTGGTCTGGAAGTCACACTTGCTACTTGGCTCCACTGCAGCCTACCACCACGGCCAGTAGTGGTGCCGGTGTGCACGGAGGAAGTAGCAGTCAGCCAGTGAGGAGTATCGGGGGCAAAGTTTCTTACTCGGCGGTGTGGCAATTTTTCGTCAAGCCGCCCGAGGAAGTAAACGTAGCCGTATGTCGACTATGTGGCCAGAAAGTCAAGCGTGTCCAGGGGGCCCATGTTGGGACTACAGCGTTGCGGCAGCATATGCAGCGTCGCCATTTGGTGGCCTGGGAAAACCGTGATAAAGATACGGCGGTTCTGCCTGCCCCAGCCCCCGCTCCATCACCCGCTCCGCTACTTGCTCCGTCACCCGACGTCAATCGCCCTCTATCAGCCAGTCAAGGCTCCAACACCTCTGCTGAGGGGAGTTGTCGCTCGTTGGCATCTTCCGCTCGTTCAGATGCTCCTTCTCCTGCTACTCCTCTTCACGGATTCCGTCAGCAGTCTTTCTTGGAATCCGTTTCCAAGAGACAACAGTTTGCGAGCACGCACCCGACGGTGCAGAAGCTGAACGTCCTCCTGTCCAAGTTGCTGGTGCTGCAGTCCCTCCCTTTCCAAGTGGTGGACTCAGCACCTTTCCGAGAAATGATGGCTTGTGCCGCGCCGCGGTGGAGAGTGCCAAGCCGGCATTTCTTCGCCAAAAAGGCAGTGCCAGCCCTGCATTCACATGTAGAAGAGATGGTGGGCCAGTCTTTGAGCATGTTGGTCTCTGCCAAAGTGCACGGCAGCGCTGACGTGTGGAGCTGTAACTACGGTCAGGGACAGGGACAGTCAGGGACAGTACGTGTCATTTACGGCCCGCTGGGTGAACGTGGTGCCGGCACAGCCGCACCAGCAACTTGGACAGGTCACGCCGCTTTTGCCTCCACGTTTGCACGTCCTTGGTCCGGCAAAGATGTCCGCCTCTACCACCTCTTCTTCCGCCGTGTCCTCAGCCGCCACCCCCGTGCCAAGTCCCATTACCCGACCGGCATATCACATGTGCAGGGCGCAACGGTGTCACGCTGTGCTGCACCTGGTATGCCTTGGCGAACATAGTCACACAGGGGAGGAACTTCTGAGTGTAATGAACAGAGAAATCGACAGATGGCTGTCTCCGCGCAAACTCAAAATCGGAACCATGTTGACCGACAACGGAAAGAACATGGTGTCTGCTCTGCGTCAAGGAAGGTTGTGCCATGCGCCATGCATGGCTCACGTGTTCAATCTGGTTGTCAAGCGGTTCCTAAAATCCACCATCACACTGCAAGACATCATTAAAATGTCACGTAAACTTTGCATGCATTTCAGCCATTCCTACACCGCAAAGCACACCCTCCTTGAGCTGCAGCTGCAGAACGGAATTCCACAGCATCGCCTGATCTGCGACGTTGCAACAAGGTGGAATTCAACCCTACACATGTTAGACCGCCTTTACGAACAGCGAAAGGCCATCACCGATTTCCTGATGTTACAAGCGGATAAAGGTACTCCCCTGTGTAACTTCAATGTCAGCCATTGGCAGCTCATGCGTGACACCTGCCGCTTGCTCAGGCCCTTTGAGGAAGCCACGCTATTCGTGAGTCGGCAGGACTATGGGATGAACGACGTCATTCCTCTGTTGCACGTCCTGGAACAAATGCTGTTAACAATGGCTGGTCAGGGTGCGGTAGACGTGGCGCACAGATCTCAACGCCACATGACCCCTGTGGGGGCAGGACAGGAAGAAGAGGAGGAGGTAGAGGAGGACATTTGTGCTCAGGAATTATTGAGTGAAATGGGTGGTTTTTCCACTCAGCGGACAGGAGTGGAGGAGCAGGAGCATCTGGTAGAGGAGGAGGAGGAGGAGACAGAGGACCCAGACGCACCGTGGCAGTATGCTGTGCAGATGGAGGCAGGGAGTCCCTCGCATTCCTTGGCACAAATGGCCCATAGCATGCTTGGTTGCTTGCGTAGTGACAGCCGAATAATAACCATCAGACAGAGGGATGACTTTTGGCTGTCCACCTTGTTGGACCCTCGCTACCGTTCAAAAATGGTGGCCTTTTTCACACCTGCTGAGAGGGAGGCCAAAATAACGTACTATAAAAACCACCTATGTAGTCAGTTGGTCTCTGCCTTTCTGCGCCAACGTCCATCCTCAGACACTGTGGGCCCTGTGCGCTCGCGTTCCGCTGCCATGGCAGCAGGGGAGGGGTGGGGTGGTAGGAGCAGTGGCAGCTCCACCAGCAGTGGCTGCCACAGTCTGCAGTCGATGATGAGTAGCTTTCTTCACCAGCGCAGTGAGGAAACTACTAACCAGCCGCAGCAGCAGCAGCATCAGGTGGACCTGGAGCAGGACCTCAAACAACAGGCTTAGGCCTACTTGGACAGCACCCTGCCAACCGAGGTAGACAATCCCCTTGACTACTGGGCAACGAAACTTGACCTTTGGCCCCAACTAGCTGAATTTGCCCTTGAAAGGCTGTCATGCCCGGCCAGTAGCGTGGCATCGGAGCGCGTGTTTAGTGCGGCAGGAGGTATTGTAACTCCGCGGAGGACACGACTGTCCACCCAAAGTGTGGAGAGACTCACGTTTGTGAAAATGAATCAGGCGTGGATTAGTCTGGATTTCAAACCACCAGTTCCTGACACAACTGACTAAATCCGCCATGAATCATGCCCCAAACATGTGCCACTTTCAGGTCTCCTCACACTGCTGGTGGGTTCCATTTTGTCATAGGGTGCTGGCAGATTACGGGCCTCCCATTGCTGCTGCCAGGCCTGTAATCTGCCATGGACCCCTGTACCGCCTCCTCATGCTTCTGCCAGGTCCAGAGTCTCTCATGGGTCCCTGTACGGCCTCCCATTGCTGCTGTCTCCATCGCCACACTCTGCCATGTGCCACTTTCAGGTCTCCTCACACTGCTGGTGTGTTCCATTTTGTCATAGGGTGCTGGCAGATTACGGGCCTCCCATTGCTGCTGCCAGGCCCGTAATCTGCCATGGGCCCCCGTACCGCCTCCTCATGCTGCTGCCAGGTCCAGAGTCTCTCATGGGTCCCTGTACGGCCTCCCATTGCTGCTGTCTCCATCGCCACACTCTGCCATGTGCCACTTTCAGGTCTCCTCACACTGCTGGTGTGTTCCATTTTGTCATAGGGTGCTGGCAGATTACGGGCCTCCCATTGCTGCTGCCAGGCCTGTAATCTGCCATGGGCCCCTGTACCGCCTCCTCATGCTGCTGCCAGGTCCACAGTGTCTCATGGGTCCCTGTACGGCCTCCCATTGCTGCTGTCTCCATCGCCACACTCTGCCATGTGCCACTTTCAGGTCTCCTCACACTGCTGGTGTGTTCCATTTTGTCATAGGGTGCTGGCAGATTACGGGCCTCCCATTGCTGCTGCCAGGCCTGTAATCTGCCATGGGCCCCTGTACCGCCTCCTCATGCTGCTGCCAGGTCCAGAGTCTCTCATGGGTCCCTGTACGGCCTCCGATTGCTGCTGTCTCCATCGCCACACTCTGCCATGTGCCACTTTCAGGTCTCCTCACACTGCTGGTGTGTTCCATTTTGTCATAGGATGCTGGCAGATTACGGGCCTCCCATTGCTGCTGCCAGGCCTGTAATCTGCCATGGGCCCCTGTACCGCCTCCTCATGCTGCTGCCAGGTACAGAGTGTCTAATGGGTCCCTGTACGGCCTCCCATTGCTGCTGTCTCCATCGCCACACTCTGCCATGTGCCACTTTCAGGTCTCCTCACACTGCTGGTGTGTTCCATTTTGTCATAGGGTGCTGGCAGATTACGGGCCTCCCATTGCTGCTGCCAGGCCCGTAATCTGCCATGGGCCCCCGTACCGCCTCCTCATGCTGCTGCCAGGTCCAGAGTCTCTCATGGGTCCCTGTACGGCCTCCCATTGCTGCTGTCTCCATCGCCACACTCTGCCATGTGCCACTTTCAGGTCTCCTCACACTGCTGGTGTGTTCCATTTTGTCATAGTGTGCTGGCAGATTACGGGCCTCCCATTGCTGCTGCCAAGCCCGTAATCTGCCATGGGCCCCCATACCGCCTCCTCATGCTGCTGCCAGGTCCAGAGTCTCTCATGGGTCCCTGTACGGCCTCCCATTGCTACTGTCTCCATCGCCACACTCTGCCATGTGCCACTTTCAGGTCTCCTCACACTGCTGGTGTGTTCCATTTTGTCATAGGGTGCTGGCAGATTACGGGCCTCCCATTGCTGCTGCCAGGCCTGTAATCTGCCATGGGCCCCTGTACCGCCTCCTCATGCTGCTGCCAGGTCCAGAATCTCTCATGGGTCCCTGTACGGCCTCCCATTGCTGCTGTCTCCATCGCCACACTCTGCCATGTGCCACTTTCAGGTCTCCTCACACTGCTGGTGGGTTCCATTTTGTCATAGGGTGCTGTATGGCCTCCCATTGCTGCTGCCAGGCCCGTAATCTGCCATGGGCCCCCGTACCGACTCCTCATGCTGCTGCCAGGCCCGTAATCTGTCATGGGCCCCTGTACCGCCTCCTCATGCTGCTGCCAGGTCCAGAGTGTGTCATGGGTCCCTGTACGGCCTCCCATTGCTGCTGTCTCCATCGCCACACTCTGCCATGTGCCACTTTCAGGTCTCCTCACACTGCTGGTGGGTTCCATTTTTGTCATAGGGTGCTGTATGGCCTCCCATTGCTGCTGCCTCCACCGCCACACTGTGGATCCACACTCTGGTTTTGGCCCGTGACTGCCCAAATGAGTGAAGTGTGCGGTGATTCTAAGATCGACGGCACTCATCTGCATGTCATACTGACTGACAGTATTATTTCTCTTCCCCAGCAGACTCCAAGGGCATTTAAATTAAAGGTACAGTGTTCTGTACTAATATAAAGGCTCTCTGAAGCCTAGAAACCCTTTTTATAAGTTAAATTCGCAGCGAATATATTCGCATCGAATCGAATTTATTCCTCGAATTCGCCGAATCAGCCGAATCGAATTTTTGAATACTTCGCTCATCTCTAGTAAACACGTTTAGATTGAAGTATCTTCCAGACACATAAAAATATGTACATATAAATGTGTTTGAATATATTGACAGCTATAAACAGACACAAACAGAACAAAAAGAAGGAAGACTTTAAAATGTTTATTCAAACAGACACAAGCAACTATATACATGGTAATGAAAAATAATACATTACAATGCATCATGAAAACTGGACAAAAAATACACACCTGTCAAAATTTTAGGATATAGTTGCATTGAGTCATTGAAAAACAATACAGATTACTAGAAATATCATTATTAAATTGAACTGCCTCTTAAGACCATTCTGAATGTGAATGTTTCATGAACCAGATAACCTGCACCAGGGCAGGCTGTGGGTCAAGAGTCCTTTCTCTGCCTTTACGCAACAACTATCATGCCATACTCACAATACAACTCAGGAATAGCAATGCAGCGCCTTTAGATTCGACCAGGTAGAAGGCAAATATTCAGAAAGTGAAGGCTTTTAAGGTATTATTGTATTTTTCTAGAATGCTGTGATGGCAGTAGTACAAAGGTTTCCGTGCGGGGCTGATAATCAGCAGATATTCCTTATACAACAAAGAAAAAAGAATAAATTACAAAACATTATAAAAAAAGCAACAAGAATATACACTTGGAGGAGTTTGAGTATAAAATTGCAGTTAAAGTGAATTCATAGCCACCTTTGTTTTAGCTTTGTACAGATTGGGAGGAATTAGAACCCGTTAGTTTGTTTGTTGCTAGGAAAAGTCACCATCTCCATTTATCCTGGTGACCTTTGTCACCGAGGGGGGAAGTGATGGGAAATCCAAAAAGTTGTCACGTGTGGGTAAATCTTCCAATGGGGAGACCTGTTCCTTGTGACAGCTATCATTGCAGGGAATTTCCCTGACTTAGCCTTGATTTACACTGAAAACTGCATGTGAATTGCACAGGAACTGCACCACATTCCTGTGCAATTCACATGAGATTCGGTGCAATGCAGTTTGATCCCATTTATTTTGAATGGCTTAAATCGCACCTCATCACACCAAATACATGCATGCACTTTTTTTGGAGCTACACTGCAACCAGATTGCATGGTTGTTTTGTACCATGCTATCCAGTGCGATCTGGCCCACATGGATGAAAAATATATTTGAAATATATTTTAAAAATATTCTTCCCAAATATATTGACATATATTTGAAATGCTACAATTTTGGCCATATTCAATATATTTCAAAATATATTAAAAACATCCAATATTATATATATACAGTTGCAAGAAAAAGTATGTGAACCCCTTGGGATTACGCGGAGTTTTGCATGAATTGGGCATAAAATGTGCTCTTAACGTCATCTAAGTCACAACAATAGAAGAACACAGTCTGCTGAACATAATACTACACAAACATTAGATGTTGCCATGGTTTAATTGCACATAACATGTAAACATTCACAGTGCAGGGAGGAAAAAGTATGTGAGGCCCTAGCTTAATGACTTCTCCCAGAGCTAATTGGAGCCAGGAGTGAGCCAACCTTGACGCCAATCAGTGTGATGATATTGGATGTGTTGCTGACAGCTGTCCTGCCCTTAAAAAACACACACCTGTTTTGGGTTTACTGGTTTCAAGAAGCACTGTCTGATGTGAAACATGCCTCGCAGAAAAGAGCTCTCAGAAGACCTACGATCAAGAATTGTTGACTTGCATGAAGCTGGAAAGGGTTACAAAAGTATCTCCAAAAGCCTTGATGTTCATGTATCCACGGTAAGACAGATTGTCTACAAATGGAGAAAGTTTAGCACTGTTGCTACTCTCCCTAGGCGTGGTCGTCCTGTAAAAATGACTGCAAGAGCACAGTGCAGAATGCTGCATGAGGTAAAGAAGAATCCCAGAGTGTCAGCTAAAGACCTACAGAAATCTCTGGCACATGCTAACATTTTTGTTGACACATCTACAATAAGGAAAACATTAAACAAGAATGGAGTACATGGGAGGACACCACGGAGGAAGCCATTGCTGTCCAAAAAGAATATTGCAGCACGTTTGAAGTTTACAAAAGAGCACCTGGAAGTTCCACAGCACTACTGGCAAAATATACTGTGGACAGATGAAACCAAGATTGAGTTGTTTGGGAAGAACACACAACATTATGTGTGGAGAAAAAAAGGCACAGCACACCAACATCAAAACCTCATCCCCACTGTAAAACATGGCGGAGGGAGCATCATGGTTTGGGGCTGCTTTGCTGCCTCAGGGCCTGGACGGATTGTTGTCATTGATGGGAAAATGAATTCCAGAGTTTATCAAGACATTTTGCAGGAAAACGTACGACCATCTGTCCACCAACTGAAGCTCCGCAGAGGATGGGTGATGCAACAGGACAATGACCCAAAGCATACAAGTAATTCAACAAAACAATGGCTGCAACAGCACAGAATACGCCTTCTGGAGTGGCCCAGTCAGAGTCCTGACCTCAACCCGATTGAAATGCTGTGGCATGACCTTAAGAGAGCGATTCACACCAGACATCCCAAGAATATTGCTACACTGAAACAGTTTTGTGAAGAGGAGTGGTCCAAAATTATTCCAGATCGTTGTGCAGGTCTGATCTGCAACTACAGGAAACGTTTGGTTGAGGTTATTGCTGCCAAAGGAGGGTCAACCAGTTATTAAGTCCAAAGGTTCACATACTTTTTACTCCCTGCACTGTGAATGTTTACATGTTATGTGCAATTAAACCATGGCAACATCTAATGTTTGTGTAGTATTATGTTCAGCAGACTGTGTTCTTCTATTGTTGTGACTTAGATGACGTTAAGAGCACATTTTATGCCCAATTCATGCAAAACTCCACGTAATCCCAAGGGGTTCACATACTTTTTCTTGCAACTGTATATAGCATGTTTGAAATACGTTTTTATTACAAAATATATGAAAATTATTTTTAAACACACATTTCAAATATACTGTGTGTCTTTAAAACTACAAATCTACATGTTTGGAATACATTTACAAATATATGTAAAAATATATGTTAATATGTCTTTTTTATATGTAAAGAAAATATGAAGAATATATTTAAAAATATACATATTTTTTAAAAATATTTTTTTTAAATATATTCTTCAGATTTTTTAACATATAAAAAAGTAGTTTTAACATATATTTTTACATATATTTGTAAATGCATTCCAAAAATGTAGATTTGTATTTTTAAAGACATACAGTATATTTGAAATGTATCTTAAAAATATTTTTCATATATTTTGTAATAAAAACGCATTTCAACATGCAGTGTGTATAGAGATAGATTTATTAAAATATATTGAACATGTAGCATTTCAAATATATGTCAATATATTTGGGAAGAATATTTTTAAAATATATTTCACATATACTTTTCTTCCATATGGGGATGCAGGCATCCGTACTGTGCTTGCAACTTACATTTGGGGTGTTGTTAAGATTGAACTGACACTCGCTGCAGATCGCAAGAGCAGTGCAATTGCAACGTGCTGTGGGATACGCGCACGGATCACAGCGTTTCCTGCACTGCATAAGTGTGAACCTAGACTTAGGCTACCTTTCATTTTGAGGTAATGAAGCTCTGACACATATGTGATGCAGTGCACAACAACGCATGGGCTGCTTTGGTGTAATGTGTGTTAATGTATGTCACAACACATGTTAATGTATGTGCGTTAATGCATTGCACAGGAATAGAGAAGCATGAATGGGTCTTAAAATACTTCTCAAGTATTACAGAATATGGTGTGTTACACAGTAGCTTCTACCCCCAGGTCACCACCATAGAAAACAGAAAGCTTTTAAGCAGGTACTTCAAGGCTTTTCTTACCCTCACATAAAACCTGTTCTTCTACAGAGTCACAGGCAAAATAAACACTAACCTGCCACCGCTGTTTATTTCCACCTACACACTACATGTAATATTGCATTTACAATGTACTATACATACCTGGATTAATCTAGTTACATTTCTAAGATATTAAAGCCCAACTCCAACCAGAATGTATTTTCATTCAATACATTTTTGTTGATTTTCCAATTTTGAATTTCAAGCAAGCAAAACTATTACTGAAAAGAAAAAAAACATGTACAAGAGGTCTGCTCTTTGCAGCAAGAAATGGTGCAGTAAAATTTATTACCATCTACACCAGACTCAACCTTTTCAACACAGAGGAACCCTCAAAATAACTTTCTGGTCACAGGGAACCCCTGTAATGCCCCTTTCAATCGGACGCTCTATTGCTGTTTATGGAGCGTTGGGTGTAAACTGACCAGGGGCGGACTGACCATTTGGAAACTCGGGCTCTGCCCGAGGGCCCGGGGTCAGTAGGGGGCCCAATGAGATGCCCCTGGTACCTTTTTCATAGGCTTTTTTGAGTTTGGGCAAGGACACAGGGGCCCCATGATCCCCTATTGCCCGGGGGCCCCATGATTTGTCAGTCCCCCCCTGAAACGGACATGTGTTTGTTTTAGTAAATATAAACTGTTCAATACCTTTTCTCATTTCTAGAACTAAAGACAAAATGTTTATTTACACTTTGGATAGAGTAAGGGAGTGTTATTACCGCTGTCAGGGTGAATCTCCATAATGGGGAACAGACAGCAATAAAGACCTGACAGATGTTCTTATCCCTCCACTCTATCCACAACTAAAAGTTTTGCTTTTAGTTATATTTCAGTCAATGTATACAGTATATTAAAAAAAACTCTATGTAAAAAAAATAATCGCATACAACATGATACCTTTTGGCCAGGCTGAAAGCAAATATTTGACTTGAAGGAATGATAAGCAACGGGACTCACCTTACTCAATCACCTTGTAAAGTAATGTGTCACCTTGTAAAGTAATGAGTATGCAGTTTTGCTTTTTCACCCTGGCTCCACCCACATATTATATATTGACATAGCTATTGGTTGCTGGCAAATTTCTAGAATCTTTTGAATAACGTCAGCGCAAGTCTTTCTGATTGACTGCTGACTGATTTCTAGAATAATCTTTCAGAAAACGTAATACCTACCCCCCCCCCCCCCCCTTCTTGGTGACTGAACTCTGGAATGTGTATAAAAGGTTGTATGTTAAAGATCAACAAATCTCTAAGCAAGTAAAAGTTACCTTTGAAAAAGGGATTTTTGTTTGCTGTAGACGTGACTTAACTTTCTAAAGAAAATAAATAACTGCACTATACTTATAGAGGACAATTGTGAAAGCTTTTTGAAAAAAGAAAATATTTTTGA
Organism: Staurois parvus; assembly: GCF_062004578.1. NCBI lineage: Eukaryota > Metazoa > Chordata > Amphibia > Anura > Ranidae > Staurois > Staurois parvus. Next base: position 4,839,704 of record NW_028317797.1, on the reverse strand, counting down.
GGTGTAAACAATACTTTATATAGTAGAACTACTGCTACAGGGCTACACAAAATCACGTATATATATACACAGTTGTGTTCAAAATAATAGCAGTCAGACATCACTAACCTGATCAATCACTGTTTTTGGTAGAAATTATATTTCTACATGGCAAATAATTTACTAGCAGGTGTAGTAGAGTAATAGAAATCCAACAGACCCAGCAGTCATGACATGCATGCTGCTGATTCTGTGTCATTGAATCACTCATTGAAAGGGGCGTGTTCAAAATAATAGCAGTGTGGAGTTCTATTAGTGAGGTCATTCATTCTTTGAAAAACAGGTGGCAATTATTGCCCTTATTTAAGGAAGGAAGGCAGCAAATGTTGTACATGCTGGTTACAGTGCATTTCTCTCTGAAATTCTGAGGAAAATGGGTTGTTCCAGACATTGTTCAGAAGAACAGCGTACCTTGATTAAAAAGTTGATTGGAGAGGGGAAAACATATAAGGAAGTGCAGAAAATGATAGGCTGCTCAGCTAAAATGATCGCAAATGCTTTAAAATGGCAACCAAAACCTGAAAGATGTGGAAGAAAGCGAAAAACTACCATTCGAATGGATAGAATAGCCGAAATGGCAAGGACTCAGCCAACAATCGGCTCCAGGAAGATCAAAGAAGGTCTAAAGTTACCTGTGAGTACTGTTACAATTAGAAGATGCCTATGTGAAGCCAAGCTATCTGCAAGAAGCCCCCGCAAAGTCCCACTGTTGAAAAAAAAACATGTGCTGAAGAGGTTACAATTTGCCAAAGAGCGCATTGACTGGCCTAAAGAGAAATGGTGCAACATTTTGTGGACTGATGAAAGTAAGATTGTTCTTTTTGGGTCTAGTGGCCGGAGACAGTTTGTCAGACGACCCCCAAACATTGAATTCAAGCCACAGTACACTGTGAAGACAGTGAAGCATGGTGGTGCAAGCATCATAATATGGGTATGTTTCTCATACTACGGTGTTGGGCCTATTTATCGCATACCAGGGATCATGGATCAGTTTGAATACATCAGAATACTTGAAGAGGTCATGCTGCCTTATGATGAAGAGGAAATGCCCTTGAAATGGGTGTTCCAACAAGACAACGACCCCAAACACACCAGTAAACGTGCAACATCTTGGTTCCAGACCAACAAGATTGACGTTATGGAGTGGCCAGCCTAATCCCCGGATCTTAATCCAATAGAAAACTTGTGGGGTGACATCAAAAATGCAGTTTCTGAGGCAAAACTAAGAAATAGAGAAGAACTGTGGAATGTAGTCCAATCATCCTGGGCTGGAATACCTGTTCACAGGTGCCAGAAGTTGGTTGACTCCATGCAACACAGATGTACAGCAGTTCTCAGAAACAGTGCTTATACAACTAAATATTCATTAAGTGATTCAAAGGAAAGCAGAATCTTCAAACATTTTTCAGTTTATATAGTGAATGTTTGAGTTTGTAAAGAAGAATACAAACACTGCTATTTTTTTGAACAGTCTAATATTCACCTTTCTTCAATTTTTTTAGAAGAACAACACAAATTTGATATTTTTCTTCATGTTTTGATTTGGAATAGAATAGGAAATAAAAGCTATTAGAAGGATTTTGAGCTTTATTCACTTTTTTCAACACACTATTATTTTGAACACAACTGTATATATGTACGTGATTTGAACTTCCAGGTAGGGGGTGCGCATGCACCACCCTACCCACACTGCCATTGGCAACTACGGATGTCAATCAACGGGTCCCGGCCGGAGATTCCCCGCTGGCACCCGGCGATTGCCGTGCGGAACTGACAGGGGAAAGAGCTCTGTGTAAACAACACAGGTCTCTCTTCTGCCAGCAAGGACATGCTGCTGTGTATTTCTCACAGCAGAGAAATACAAAGCAGCATGTCTCCCTAATAAAACACACACAGCACGTTATGTAAAACAGCACACCTTTGATTGACCCAGATGTTTACCCCATCCTGCCCAGTGTCACTAATACAGTGTCAGTGCTTTTTATCAGCGCTAATCACTGTATTAGTGTCATTGGGATGTCAGTGGCAGTTAGTCAGCTGATCGCCGCCATTACTAGTATAAAAAAAATAAACATTCCAGTATATATAAAGGGGGGTGGACTCATGCGCTGCCAGGGATATAAAAACGAAGAAGCTGCTGACTAGACTAGAATGGAGTAAACATAAGTAGACTTATGTTTATTCCAGTATATATACCGCCATTTGTAGACGCTAAAACTTTCACGTAAACCAATTAGTTTACATGTATTGGGATTTGTTCTTAGCAAAAACGTGTAGCAGAATACATTTTGGCCTAAATTTGTAAAGAAATTAGACTTTTTTAATTTTTTTACTCGATATGTTTAATAGCAAAAGTCAAAAATATTTTTTTTTTTTAATTTTCTGTCTTTTTTCGTTTATAGCACAAAAAATAAAAACCGCACAGGTGATCAAATAACACTGAAAGAAAGCTCTATTTGTGGGAAAAAAGGACATAAATTTCATTTATGTACAGCGTTGCTTGACCATGCAATTGTCAGTTAAAGTAACGCAGTGCTGTATCGCAAGAAATGGCCTGGTCAGGAAGGGGGGTAAATCCTCTGGAGGGCAAGTGGTTAAACAGCTATTTTGGAAAGTGGCGAGGGCCACTTAAGCGATGTGGTAACTGGTTGCATGCCACAATGAAATAAGGTGGTTCAAAATTTAGTTTTTTTTTATTTTTAATAGCATAATGAACATTTTTCCTCTTGCAGAAACTGAATGCACCAAATCCACAGGATATAATGGAAGGCTATGGCTTAGTGCAGCTAACCCACAGGAAAGCTGCAGGTGCACTGCGCTACAGCCGAAGATCAGTATGAAAAGAAATCTAATCATTGTTAACCCTTTTATATGCACTAATATGTCCATTGCAAAAGAGCAGTGTATGTGTTGTTTAAAACACTGACATTCTTTTCCTCTTCCAACTTCTGACGGCATCGCTCTCCAAGATGCTAGAATGGTCCTAGGCAAAGTGTACTTGTTATCACTCCGCCTGGAACAGGAGCCTATGCTACAGAGGAAGCACCAGCTTATGTGGCTCCAGCTCCCTCCGCAGCAGCCTGCTTCCTCTGCTGCCGGCACCAGCTCGATGCGCTCTGATGCTCTGGGATGGCAGGTTGGCAAGCCCAGATCACGATCAATCGGTTGCTTATCCCGAGCATGTGCTTTCCTGATTTGAGGAAAGATAGAAGGTATACATATTGCATTTATTTTGATGTGGCCCATAGGCCACAGGATGAGCACCCCTGATTTAAACTGACAATAAACACTTTTTTTATAAAATAAAAGAAATGCAATATGTCTGCACATAAATAGAACGTACCTTATATTCTTATCTTCTTTTGTTTGATCCAACAAGTGCAAGTTTTTTCTATTCTCAAATTTCCTGTCCTAAGGTGGCTACCTTCCTTCTCCACGCCCTTCTTGTGCATGTGAATGTAGCCACCCTCTCCTGCTCATTCCTGAGATGGAACACACATCTACCTACATATGGACGAGGACAGACAGTTGGTACCCAAGGTGGAGGAAAAATACTCAGAGACCACGTTAACTGGCACTGTTGTTGTTGGAATAAATAGAAGCAGCAATTACGCATGTCAAGGTAGCAGCCTTAATAATGCACATTTCAGCTTCTATCAGGACTAGCGATACTGTGACACAGCCTGCAATTGGTATCTTACATACTGGTGCTTACTGTCCCGGCGACAGCATGTGAATGAAGAGGGTGGCTTTTACTACAATAGCAGTGCGGGAAACCTGCAGACTGGCAGAAGTCTTCAGCCCACTTTAGTCCCAGATCAGTAGAGCAGCAGCAAGTCCACTATGCTGTCCCTCCTCAACAAGAACTTCTCCCTAGTGCTAGTGTACTCTCACCATACGATCCATTTCAAAACAGCCCGCCAACTGTAGTAAGCCAGTGCTTTTGCAGTCATGGCCAAAAATGTTGGCACCCCTGCATTTCTGTCAGATAATCTACTGTTTATCTAGAAAATTGTTGCAATTACAAATGTTTAAGTATTCTCATGTTTATTTCTTTTGTTTTTATTGGTATGACACAAAAAAGTGAAGAAACAAAATGCCAAATCTGACACATTTCATGCAAAACCCCCAAAATGGACCTGACAAAATTATTGGTACCCTCGATTTAATATTTGGTAGCACACCCCTTGGAAAAAATGACTGAAATCAATGGCTTCCTGTAGCCATCAATGCGTTTCTTACACCTCTCTACTGGAATTGTGGACCACTCTTCTTTCCCCAACTGCTCCAGGTCACTCAGATTGAAAGGGTTCCTTTTCCCATCTTCTGTTTTGAGATCTCTCCACAGGTGCTCTATGGGATTGAGATCTGGACTCATTGCTGGCCAGTTCAGTACTCTCCAGAGCTTTGTCTTAAACCATTTCAATGTGCTTTTTGACGTGTGCTTTGGGTAATTGTCCTGCTGTAAGACCCATGACCTCTGACGGAGACCCAACTTTCTGACACTGGGCCCTACATTGCACCCCCGAATTCTTTGGTAGTCTTCAGATGTCATAATGCCAAGCAAAGCAACCCCAAACATCAGTGAACCTCCACCATGTTGGACTGTAGGGACTGTATTTTTTCTTTAAAGGCCTCATTGCTTTTTCTGAAAACAGTAAAATGATGGGCTTTACCAAAAACCTGCAATTGTATTTTGTCTGTCCAGAGCACATTCTCCCAAAAGGATTTTGGCTTCCTCAAGTAAGTTTTGGCAGACTCCAATCTGGCTTTTTTTATGTTTGTGTCAGCAGTGGGGTCCTCCTGGGTCTCCTACCATGCATCCCTTTTCATTCAGATGGCAAAGTATAGTGCGAGCTGACACAGTTGTACCCTGTGCCCGAAGGTCAGCTTGAAATTGTCCGGAAGTTGATTGAGGTTCTTTATCCACCATTCGTACAATCCTTTGTTGCAATCTTTGATCAAGTTTTTCTTTTTCCTCCAGGTAGATTAGCTATAGTGCCATGGGCTGTAAACCTCTTGACAATGTTGCACACAGTGGACACAGGAACATTAAGATCTGTTAATTGATACAGCTGAGTTTAATTACAAATTGCAGGAGCATCACAAACTTGGAATGCAATTATTTCTTACAATTTTGAAAAGGTGCCAGTAATTTTGTCCAGTCCATTTTCGGGGTTTTGCGTGGAATGTGTCAGATTTGGCTTTTTGTTTCTCCACTTTTTTGTGTCATACGAATACAAACAAAAGAAATAAACATGAGAATGCCTAAACATTTGTAATTGCAACAATTTTCTGGGCGAAGTGGTGCAATATTGACTGTATGAGCATTGTCCCCGCTAGAGAAACTGCACCTGCCCACATGCAAACAAATTCAGCTATCGGGGAATTGTAGTACACATGGAGTAGAACATGTGACCAAAAATGACAGCACAATTCGCTCCATACTAGTAGTGGTGAGGTGCATCAGTGGAGGATAAGAAGTGTGCACAGGACAAAAAAAAGAAGCATGAAAACAACAGTTAGAGACTTAAAAAAAATCACTGAGCAATGACACACTTGATATTTAAGAACAACTGATGTAAAAAGTGAGTTTAGTGTCACTTTAAGACTTCTTTTCCTTTTATTTATTTTCTATGGACATGGTAATTTTATCATTTTTTTCACAATAATTTAACAATTGTAGAATATAATAAACAAAGACAGAGAGCATGAATATAGTTTTCTAAGTCTGGCTTTTTTCTTTTTTTACTAAGGGTGTCCCATTAACGTTGAGATTTTACACTAATAACTTGGCAGTGGGAAGATACAATCCAATATTAATAGAGGCATTTCTTGTGATTAGTAGGGCATCCCATGAGCACATTTCAAGCAGAACGTCACTCTTGCAATCAACATTAACTATTTTTAATTCTTATGCTGCTAGCATTAGTAAATAGATAGGAAAGTATATCATATTCATTTGTTTGAAACTTTGTTTTTTTTAATTTCTTCAGTTACTTCCTGGTTTCCAGCCTAGGCAAATGATGTCATACATCCCAGGAATCTTCAGGAGGGGAGGAGGGGTTTTCTCTGCTAAGCACACCCTCCTGCCTGCATGAGCTAAGGGCAGATGGATTCCAGGAGGTAAATGCTGCATGAATCATCTGCCCTTACTCAAGATGGCCACAGACAGAAATGCTATGCGGTGTTTTTCGAGGATATTTCTCAGCAATACAAAGTATGGCGACATGGGTGGATGGGTCAGTTTGCTTTGAATATTTAAAATGAATTGAATAGCATTTTCGGTTTGTGGTGCTCAGATGTACTATACTTCCACTTTTACCCATTGATTCTGTGTATCACAGAGCAGAGGGTTAATAAAGGGCTTTTTTTTGTGGTTCATACTCCAACAGCATTATTTTTTTTTTCAAAACAAAATCACTTAAAGGGGTAGTAAGTTAAGAGCATATTGTGCTAGTATGCATTGCATACTAGTACATTATGAAAGACTTACTTGAAAAGAAAGCCCTCCAGCAGAGTGCTGTCTTGTTTCTCCAAGGCTTCCGTTTTCACCTGGTCTTCCTTCAGGGAATGTGGGCTGCGGGCGTCTGACTGGCCAATACGCGATGACGTCACGCCGTCCGTTGAGAGCACAGTGGGCAAGCCCTGGTGACATCACCAGCACTGCTAAAGTAAAATTCCTCTAAACGGTGCAGGAGATGTTTACCGTACCTATAGGTAAGTCTTATTATTTTCTCAATGAAAGCTAATACCACATCATATATCCCACGGGGCACAGTGCACAAAGTGCATATCATTCACCTAGGCAAATGACATGCAGAAAGAGGGGTAAAGAACCGCTTTAAAAAAGGAGAGCAACAACAAAATTACATCTTACAGGGAATTTGGTGACACTTATCCTGTGTGGTACTGGAAAGTTTCATTGAATTGTTGTTGGAAGGTGTTGCAAAAAAATGAAGAACATTAATTCAGGATGGTTTAGGTTCAATGTCATTTTTACATTGACATCACTGCAAAAAAGAGAGCACCACAATATTTATATCAATTTCTTCTGATCCTAGGAACAATTCACATGTATGCTTGCCCTACTGATGGGAGTGACCCTAGGTTCACACTGAAGCATGTTCCGCAGCGTTTTGCAGAAACACAGTACAGTCAGTTTAACATGATTTCCTATGGGACACGTTCACATCTTTGCGTTTTCACCCGGTGTGTTTTTTGGAAAGGGTCAGGGACTTTTTTGAAGTTGCATTTTTGGTTCTACAGACTTCAATGGAAATGCTGCAGAAAAGCATGTAGTACGCTTTTGTTGCATTCTTGTTTGATGGGTTTTTTAATGTATTTAGCATTTTAAACCTGCACAGAAACAAGAAAATTTATAAAAAATGCAAAACACATAAAAAACGGGGCAAAAACCCAGTTGCAAAAACGCAAAAAGGTGTGAACCTAGCCTTAAAGTCTGTGGGGCCAGATTGAAGTTCAGTCTGTAGACAGTAAAGCAGGCCATACATGGGTCGAATACTGAACGATTTTTCGAATGAAAATCGTCATTCGTTCTGCAATTCGATGGTGCCACCAATGATTTCGAAAATCGGTCTTTTTTCACGAATTTTCCAATATGCTCAATAAACGACATGGGGAGGAACCACGAAAATCGTCCGGTGCCATTGCCCCACCGGTCGATTATTTTTAGGTCCCATTTTCGAACGCAAAATAGTTTGGAAATCGACCTCTGTATGGCAGGCCTTAGTGACCATACCACCAGGGGCGGACTGACAACTTATGGGGCCCCCGGGCAATAGGGGATCATGGGGCCCCTGTGTCCTTGCCCAAACTCAAAAAAGCCTATGAAAAAGGTACCGGGGCATCTCATGGGCCCCCTACTGACCCCAGGCCCTTGGGTAGTGCCCGAGTTTCCAAATGGTCAGTCCGCCCCTGCATACAACTGATCAAATTTTGTATGCAGATGGTGGGTGACCTTTACTTATGAACAATCTCTAGTAAACAGCATCTCTGCATTTCCGCACTGCACTGGATAGAACCCCATGTACTGCATAGCAGCACAGTGTACCACACTACTGTATGAACTTCACTTCAAATAAAATTGTAAAAAAAAAAAGAGAAATTTAGGAAAAAGAAAATGTAATGGGCTGAAAAGTGCATCTCAATGTTCATTACCAGAAGAGTACTAAACTACGTTTACAGAGTTTTATGTTGCAGGCTATTGTGAACAAAGCCCAAGTCCACCTTTTTATGTATCATGTTACACCCGTATTAACCACTGTAGACAGCAATACGCTTATAAGCATTGCAGTTGTCAAGAGGTTTACCGGGGTTATGGCTGAAGAAATCAGCCATGATCCCAGTATTTTTTCTCTATTGAAAGCGGTTCTATCGGCTCTTCAGCCACTGGATCACTTTCTGTAGCGGTGAGAGGGGACACACGAAGAAACGATCTGAGGGTGCGGCTAGCTGAGGATGGAGGCGATGAGAGACTCTGTGGTCTCTGATCGCCTCGATCATGATGAGGTACCTGAGCGACATCATGACCTTCACGTCGGCAGTAGATGTAAACTATTTTTTTCTTTTTTTAAAGCAAAAGTTTTTATAAAAATGTTTTCGATCTTTTGCTTTTAAAGGCAAAGGAAAGATTTGGGGTCTTTTTGACCCCAGATCTCTCCTTAATCACTTGCCAACTTCGTGCCCAGGCCAATTTTCAGCTTCCAGTGCTGTTGCAATTTGAATGACAATTGCACGGACACTGTACCCAAATTAAATTTTTATCATTTTTTTCACACAAATAGAGCTTTCTTTTGGTGGTATTTAATCCGCTGGGTTTTTATTTTTTGCACTATAAACAAAAAAAGAGCAAAAAATGTAAAAAAAAAAGTTTTCTTTGTTTCTATTTTAAAATTTAGCAAACAGGTAATTTTTCTCCTTCACTCATGTGCGTTGATGAGGCTGCACTGATAGCACTGATTTGCACTGATGATGAGCAGCTGATGATGATACAGCAATGATGGGCACTGACAGGCAGCACTGATGGACACTGATAGGCGGTACAGATAGGCTGCACTAATGTGCACTGATGAGTGGCACTGACTGATAGAACTGTTTGGAGGCACTGACTGGCAGCACTGATGGGCGGCACTGATGGGCAGCACTGCTGGGTGACACTGCTGGGCGGCACTGATAATCAGGGCACTGACAATCAGTGCAGATCTTCTCTTTCACATTTGCCGGTTATCGGCAGTCCTTTTTTCACGCTGTGACAGTGTGAGGAAAGTGCTGCTGATGACTGGCAACTGTATTTACTTTGTGATGTGCTGTGTCATTGGGCACAGCTGATCACATGGTAAAAGGCCGCTGTGATTGGCCTTTTACCTTGTCATGTGATCAGCTGTGTCCAGAAGACACAGCAATCACTGACAACGCCAGGTGCGCTCCACTGGAGGCGCGCAGGGGACGCATTCTGGGAGGACATCTATGGACACCCTCCCAGAACTGGACAACCGCCTTGTAGCCGTCTTTCGGCTATAGTGCGGTTGCAAAGCAGTTAAAGAGGACCTGTCATGCATATTTCTATTACAAGAGATATTTACATCCTTTGTAATAGGAATAAAAGTGTTAAAAAAAGGGATATTGTTAAAATAAAAAATAAATAAATAAGAAAAAAAAAAGTTTAAAGCACCCCCATCCCTCTGTGCTCACGCACAGAAGCAAACGCATACGTAAATCGCACATGCATATGTAAATGGTGTTCACAGCACACATGTGAAGTATCGCCATGAACATTAGAGAGCAATCATTCTAATGCTGGACCTCCTCTCTAACTCTAAACAGGTAACCTGCAAGAAATTTTAAAGTGTCACCTATTGAGATTTCTAAGTACTTTAGTTTGTCGCAATTGCACAAGCGTGGTTAACTTTAAAGCGTGACATGTTACGTATCTATTTACTCACCGTAACATCCTTTTTTCATATTTTACAAAAAAATATATATATATATATTCTGTTTTGTTCTTTTTAATTCACTAAAGTGTATTTTTTCCTCAAAAAATTGTGTTTGAAAAACCTTTGCGCAAATATCATGAGACATAAAAAATTTCAATGATCACCATTTTATTTTCTAGGGTCTTTGCTAAAAAAAAAGATAGAATGTTTGGGGGTTATAAATAATTTTCTTGCAAAAAAATATGGATTTAAACTTGTAAATAAAACATCCCAGAAAATGCTTCTGATTTTTTTTTAAAAGGGGCCCCTGCAGGTACATGCACCCCATACTAGCACATTTTGACAGATTTACCCCTTAGCACCGCTCCTGGTGCTTCCATCTTTGCCCGGTCTCTATTCTAGGTTTGTGTTCTTTGGCCATTTAAATGGCTCGTCTGCAATGACATCCCTCCTGCACATGCTCACAGGAGTCATGGTCATGGCATAGGGCTCTCTGCATTCAGGGCACCCTCTGTGAGGGACAGCGCATGTGTGCCATGGAGGGCTATCAGCAGAGATCGGGGGCTACATACTCCATGCCACAGGAGGTGAGTGCCCTCTGCTATCTACTGGGTGTGTGCTGTGTCTGTGTGTACCTCATCATCCTACTATACTCACCTGTGTATACCTCCCCATAATCCCTACTATACCCACCTGTGTATACCTCCCTTTAATACCTACTATACTTACCTGTGTATACCTCCCCTTAATCCCTACTATATCCACCTGTGTATACCTCCTACATACCTCCGCATAATCCCTACTGCCCTGATCTGCTTATACCTCCTACATACTGCACCATAATCCCTACTGCCCTGATCTGCTTATACCTCCTACATACTGCACCATAATCCCTACTGTACTAATCTGCATATACCTCCTACATACTGCACCATAATCCCTACTGTACTAATCTGTGTATACCGCCTACATACTGCACCATAATCCCTACTGTACTAATCTGTGTATACCGCCTACATACTGCACCATAATCCCTAATGTACTAATCTGTGTATACCTCCTACATACTGCACCATAATCCCTACTGTACTAATCTGTGTATACCGCCTACATACTGCACCATAATCCCTAATGTACTAATCTGTGTATACCTCCTACATACTGCACCATAATCCCTACTGTACTAATCTGTGTATACCTCCTACATACTGCACCATAATCCCTACTGTACTAATCTGTGTATACCGCCTACATACTGCACCATAATCCCTACTGTACTAATCTGTGTATACCGCCTACATACTGCACCATAATCCCTAATGTACTAATCTGTGTTTACCGCCTACATACTGCACCATAATCCCTAATGTACTAATCTGCATATACCTCCTACATACTGCACCATAATCCCTACTGTACTAATCTGTGTATACCTCCTACATACTGCACCATAATCCCTACTGTACTAATCTGTGTATACCTCCTACATACTGCACCATAATCCCTACTGTACTAATCTGTGTATACCTCCTACATACTGCACCATAATCCCTACTGTACTAATCTGTGTATACCGCCTACATACTGCACCATAATCCCTACTGTACTAATCTGTGTATACCGCCTATATACTGCACCAATTATTTTTTATTTTATTTATTTATTTCAGGTACTTATATAGCGCCATCAATTTACGCAGCGCTTTACATATATATTGTACATTCACATCAGTCCCTGACCCACAAGGAGCATACAATCTAAGGTCCCTAATTTACATTAATACATACACAAACTAGGACCAATTTAGACAGGAGCCAATTAACCTTCTTACTAGACGTCTTTACCCTTTATGAATAAGTCAGGTGATGAAACATGTCAAAGGGAAGTGATGTCAAGATGTATTGAGCAACTGGAAGTTGCCGGTTGGCCATCTTGGATCCTGGAAATTCCTTTCAGAGACACAGGAGGAGTGTTCCTGAGGATCTATGGAGGGTCTGTTCATAATTTTAATATGATGTGACATTTATGCAATAAAATTTATGTGGTATTGAAGAACTTCCTATTGCTGTTTGTGGTGGCATTATCTGGAGTCATTGAGGACATGACCGGATGAGTTTTTACATGAACTTTATCAGTATAATCTGTTCAGTTTTGGAGGGAATCTATATGGTAATGGAGGAGGAATTTCCCACTTGCTAAGTTTGAAAAGCCGTTTTTGGACTTCCATGCTTGTTATATCCATGTTCTGGTAAGGGTGTTTTATCCCTACACTTAGAAGTGGACACGTGTTTACATGGTTTGCACACTGCATGAGAGTGTTTATAGCGGTTTGCACAGCTCACATTATACCCACCTGCATGAGTCACCACGTGTGGTTTAGTGTGATTCACATGCGTTTTGCAGTGATGTTGATATTACCTTATGCGTTTTTATAGTATCACACTATGTGAGTTCTCTCTTTTTTTGAGGTTCGATCTCCATAATCACTGGATCTACATTCGGCTGGAAGCCTTTTTGCGGACTGTCTTTCTGGAGGATTTTTGTTTATTCTGTTTATTTTATTTGATTTTATTTTTTATTGTGGACAATATAATTTTTGGACAGTAGTATTTATTTATTAGTGTTATTTAGTATATTAGCACTTTATATATGTATATATATATATATATTTGGATGATACACTTTTTGGGGTGAAAAGTGTTTAGGTGCAATCGGGGAATTATTTAAAGGGTACACCGTTCATTTTTTGTTATTGAGTTGCTGTTGTTCCCACTTGCTTCTGTTATGTTATAATACCACTAACAGTTGACCGTGGAATATTTAGTAGCAAGGACATTTCACGGATGGACTTATTGCACAGGTGGCAACCTATCACAGTACCACGCTTGCATTCACTGAGCTCCTGAGAGCGACCCATTCTTTCACAAATGTTTGTAGAAGCAGTCTGCATGCCTAGGTGCTTGATTTTATATACCTGTGGCCATGGAGGGGATTGGAATACCTGAATCCAATGATTTGGAGGGGTGTCCCAATACTTTTGGCAATAAAGTGTATATATTGCAGGGGTTCCAAATAAATAACATACATACTGCAGGGGTCCAAGGTGGATACCATGTTATGAACATCCTAATATATTTCTACTGATGTAATTAAACCCTTAAATTGGGTTTATACCTGGCATTTTGTGAAAGTGTGTTATCGTTTGATTTCCTGCTACACACATAGGGCATCCCATACTTTTCAGTGGACTACCCTATGCATGACAAATGCACCAAAGTAGCTCATGTATCTTTTAACACTATTAGCTTTGTGCATTTTGATGCGTACAAACATGCACCACTTTTTGTGTCGATTGGGGTGCCATGAACATTGGCCCCACAAGTACAACATGTATTTTCCTAATGTTTTTGCGAATGCAAACAAAACATGCACTCTTATGTGCGTTCATGAAATGCTCAGGTGTGAATGCAGCCTTGCCAAGTACAAACCATGTAAACACACTTTATTTACACATATTACTGTCAAGAATGTAAACCCGCGGTGACTAGCTACTCGTTAGACTGCCACCATATAAATCACGCAGTCCATACCCCATGCTCCTCAATTTATTGGGATATGGATGTGGGCTGGACTTTAGCCCTTGGCCAATCAACCATGGGGGGTGTTTGTTTCCCAGCCCACAGGATGGTTCTGTGTTCCAAAGTGAATAGGGATAAATGGGCCATGAATGGTTTTGATGACTGGGTTGAGGATATGATTTTTGCCACCAGCACATCAGTCCGATTGCAACAAGACCACCGCTTGGCTCTCGCGATCAGGACCCATGTACCCGTTTCGTGGATTTTTCTTGTATTCTATATACACTACATAAATCATTTTACATGTATATGGACCCCAAAATGTGTATAATAAGAAGGAATTGTTTTAATCTCCTTGCAACTAATATTTTCGTTTTTACAGAAAAATAGATTCCTCTGATCTTGACATAAATCAATGGTTGATTAGAAGAAAGTTTGGATGGCTGCACTGAAACGCTAAAATTCACTTTAATAATCCTGAATGAAGCAGCATAGTAATACCATACAAAACCACAGTGCGGGAAAAAGGTCCACGCGGTTCGTGCTAACCTCACGGCTTAATCGTAACAACTGGAGGTGTGTGAGGTGTTGGATTGAGTGGACCTACCCCACATTTGGGAGCCTCCAGAGTACACAGGCCTCATCCCCCTGCTGGGCCTGCAGACAAATTTGCTAGATCTTTCCATTGATGCCGGACATGATAATGCTATACCTACACAGATGGGATCATTTTATTGGCACCTTCTTGTCACTGCTGGTCTAGAGGCTCGCTCTGTCCTTTTCATTTCTAGTCAAGGGACATATGTCTATGACTGTTAAAAAATGTCATGCTTACCTGCTTTGTGCAATTATTTTGCACAGAGAAGTTCCAATCCTCCTCTTTTGGTGTCTCCCGCCGACGCTCCTGGTTCCTCCCCCTTTCTGCTGAGAGCCCCCATTGCAAGCTGCTGGCTATGGTGGCACTAGTTTGTGTGCTCACTCCTGAGACAGCGCTCTGTGTCCGTAAGACACAGAACATGGCTTGACCCGACCCCCTGTTCCCCTCTCACTGGCTGTGATTGACAACAGTCGGAGCCAGTGGGAAAGGAGAGACCCAGAACAGCTCTCATGCACAGGATTGGATCTACATTGAGCTCAGGTAAGTATTGGGGAGATTGCACACTGAAATCATCAGCCTTTAAAACCACTTTAAAGTAACACTACAGCTTCGGGCGGTTTTTCTACAATAACAAACATGTCTATACTTACCTGCTCTGTGCAGTCGTTTTGCACAGAGCAGCCCCAATCCTCTTCTTTTTGGGTCCCCTCTGGCACTCCTGGCTTCTCCTCCTTCAGCAGTACCCCCAGGGAAAGTTGCTGACCCTGGGGGCACCTCTGCATGCTCGTCCCTGAGCTGCTGCTCTATGCATCCATAAGACACGTAGAGCCATTGCACGGCCTGCCCCATCTCTTCTCAATGGCTCACTGACTGTAATTGACAGCTCCGGTTGCTATCTCAGCCAATGAGGAGGAAGAGTCCCCGGACAGCAGAGGGTGTTGAGAACATCACTGGATCACAGGGGGCTCAGGTAAGGATTGGGGGGGGGCTGGGGGGTTGCTGCACACAGAAGGTTTTTTACCTTCATACATAGAATGCATTCATGGAAAAAACCTGAGCCTTTAGAACCACTTAAATCCACTGAATTAAACTTTGTCTACAATCATACTAATTCCACACAGATCATGTCACATCTCTGGCTATTGTGTGATGAGTAAACTCTGAGCAGTGGATTATACATTTTAAAGCGGAGTTCTGGTTATTTTTGTGTTTATTAAAAGTCATCAGCTACAAAACCTGCGTATGCCCACTGAGCATGTGTGAGTCGCACTGCGCATCTTGATTGGTCCGGCAGTCCTCTGTGATTTGTGAAGTGTTCCAGAAGACTGTGGGAGGAAAGAGGGGGGGCAAACTTCCAGCTCACTTCATCGAGGCAAACTGAGCTGGAAGTGGGAGTCAAAACCGGGTATCCACTCCCCACTCCTCCCCAAAAAGTGCCAAATATAACAGTGGAGGGGGAAAACAAGTGGAGCTTCCACTTATGGATGGAACTCTGCTTTAAGCATAGGATGATTTGTTCTCTAGTGTTTGGAATATATCCTCCATTATAAGCAATACAGTTTGTCCCAATCCAAGATGTCTGTCACCGGCCCGATCACTACGACATAACTACAGTGTACTCTAGTGCAGCTTTTCTCAACCAGGATGCCCAGGCATCTTCAGGGGTGCCTTGGCAAAATGCTCAAAAATTGTATACAAGCAGCAGGTGGATCAAGCCTGCCTTTTAGTACACAAAGCCACAGGTTTTCATTGTGCACTTTTATAACCTGCCAGCTGTCAGCATCCTAACAACCAATGACATCATCAGTTTTTAAAGAGGATGTCGGGTGCATGCACATCATTCTTGTTTGCCCCTGGGGTCACATTAGCAGAGTAAGGGAGAGGAAATGAGAGAGACACTGGAATACTAGTCAGTACCAGTGTACAAAGGTGTATATGCTTTGGAAGAATAAATCACCTCTAATGTTGGGTGTACTGGATGTGTGTAGAATAGGTTTTTACATTTTAGAATGGGGTGCCTTGAGCTTGTGCAGACTTTTAAAGGGTGCCTTAAGACCATCCATAATTTTAAATGGTGCCTTGACTAAAAAAAGATTGAGAAACACTGATCTAGTGTCTGGTGTGTTTGACAGGGAATGCTGGGAGGGTCATGAATTGTGTGTAGGAACTTGGAGGTGACGATGGAGGGGTGTGGGATTTTGAAGGATAAAGATGAAATCCATGTTAGGAGACATAAAATATGATTGATGGAGGGGAGAGGAGAACATGAGAGGTCAGATAATCCCTGTGATATGATTATAATATATAGGATGGCAGAGATACACTATACTGTCTGTCAGGTTATTGTGTTGAGTAGTGAGCCATCTATTGGATGTTCACTGCAATTGCACCCTTATTTTTTATTCTCTTCAATAAAGAATAGGAAGTGCTTTGTATTTTGTTAAAGAGTTACTAAATCCTTAACAGTAAAATCAGTCTGTATATGTAGTAAATCAATTGTTATACTCACTGTGGAACCTAAGGGGTTAATCCTCTGCATTATGTGAAAAGGCTGTTTGATCCTTTCTTCTCTGCCCTTCCTCTTGTTGAAATGACCACCTGATACAGACTGAATCCATAGTCACATGCATATGCTCAGTTTGGTGTGTATTGCAAGAGAGGGTTTTTTTTTCTTGGGAGAGTGCATGTGATCAGCACAGGGCCTATCAACACTGTCTAGACAGAGGGTTAGGGGTTTCGCATCCTCCTAGAGCAGAAAGAAAACTCCTCCTACAAGCTTTAACCAGTGCTCTGCTGAAGTCACAAGACTTACCTAACTGCTAATGAGAAAAGGTATTTAGCAGTTTATATTTACTAAAATAACTGCACTTTCATGTTCTGTGTGCTGTGGGAGACCAGATATAGTGAATGCAGGGTCCTAGGTTTCGTATCACTTTAATAAAAATTCCCAGAAATCACTACAGTGCCATTTCAGCTTCCAGAACAACACACCAGGCAGCTCTCCTTCTTTCTCCCTTTGTTACTCATATGCTTGTAAGTGTATTCACTGTTTGTTAACGTTATAACGTCAGTATTTAAACTGAAACTAGGGTTTTATGTTTTAAGGTCATTATTTAGAAACATGTCAATGATATCTAAAATTATTTTGCCTGATAAAAGTTTATAACAGTTTGCTGATTTAGGTAATATGATACCTTGTATAGATATGTATATATAAATTGACAAGTGTCTTGATACTGTCACTTCTCTTACAGTTTTTCTAAAGCATCCCAAAAGTCTCAAATATTTTATCTTATAGAATATTGCCAAGTTACATCCAAGACACTTGTGACATCTGAAGGCCTTGTAAACACTGGCGTTAATTGCTTGACCAGGGGACTAAAGATGGCTTATAAGTCCCACTAAACCAATACCTACCCCCCATTCTTAACCTAAGTAACCACACTGACAACAAATGAAGTTAATGGCCCAAAACCTGCCTTTTATTACAACCATCAATAAATAAAAATTTTTAACCATTTGCCGCCCGCCCTATGGCCGAATGGCGGGCGGCAAATGTCATCAGCGTTCCGGGTGGACGCCATATGGCATCCTCCCGCACATGCGCAGATTGAGCTCCTGCAGAGCAGCGCGATCTGTCACCGGCCGTGTACCTCGGACACGGCCGATGACAGATCTGAGTATCGGCACCGTTGCTGGTACCATGTGACCTGCTGTGACCAATCACAGCAGGTCACATGACAGTTGTATACAATGGATGGCTTCATTCATGCCATCAATTGTATACTAGTGTCTAGCTGTGAATGGTCACAGCTAATCACATGCACATGTCATGTGGTTAGCTGCGGCCAAATCACAGCTAAGCACCAAAAAAAAAAAAAAAAAAAAACCCTGAATGAATCGATGTCATTCAGGTAAATGCTTGCTTATAGCAAAGTAAGTCTTTGCTATAAGCAAATTGTGTAAAAAAAAAAAAAAAAATACTGATCACTTCCCCAAAGTAGTACAATGTTACTATGGTAACATTGTACTACTTTGATCATAGTGAAATATGAAAATAAATCTTAAAAAAATAATAAACAAAATAAAAATAAATAAAAAAAATATATAATTTTTTCTTTTCATACTGTCACCAGTCAGTGTCCCTGATCACCGCCATGTCGGTTATATGATGACACTGTACTGCACTGGTGACAATATGTAAAAAAAAAATAGTGAAACTAATTTTTTTAATTTTCTGAAAAATTATGACAAAAAAAATACAACTTCAAAAAACTCGCCATGCCTCTTATGAAGTACGTCGGACTGTCTACTTTGCAAAAAGGGGTCATTTGGGGGATATCTGTACTGTTCTGACATTCTTGAACCTCAAGAAATTAGGTCAGTACTTCAGGATTGATCAATATTCAGATCTATACCATAGTTTGTGAACTCTACCTACAAACTAAAAAATACATCCTGATTTGGGTTATCTTCACCAAAGACATGTAGCAGAATACATCTCGGCCTAAATTACTGAAGAACAATTATTTATTTGCAAACTTTTATAACAGAAACAAAGAATTTTTTTTTTCAAAATTTTCTGTCTTTTTTTGTTAATTTAGCAAAAAATAAAAACCCCAGTGGTGATTAAATACCACCAAAAGAAAGCTCTAGTTGTGTGAAGAAAATGATAAAATATTTGTTTGGGTACAATGTTGTATGACCGTGCAATTGTCATTCAAAGTGTGAGAGCGCTGAAACCTGAAAACTGGCCAGGGCACGAAGGTGTAAAATTGCCGGTATTGAATTGGTTAAATAACAGAAAAACACAGTATAAACATATGTTCTTTCAAGGTCCCAATAGGCATCAAGAAAACTAATACTTGCATCCTGCTTAACTAGGCTTCCAGCCGCAACATCACAGACTTGGAGACACCACCACAGATACCCCCACCAGAACAACTGGAAGCCATACCTCAGATGGGTTCCTACAAGGTGCCTTTTCTTGGGCCCACATTAACCAACGAGGACCTTGCACCCCGCCTGATGTCCTCCAGCACCAATATGGCACAACCACCACCACGACAAACCATCAAACAACGGGCGGGCGGGAAGGAAGTTTGCCCTGTGAAAACTTTCTTCAGACTGAAAATAACCCCTGCCACACCCTGTAAGACCCATCCTCGTGGCTCCCCCCACTCCTTCCTTAACTATTATTAAATCCCCCTTATGCTAATGGGACTCTGCCTATCCCAACCCCCTTTAACCCCTATCATGCTGGCCCTTCGTTCTGGTCTTCTTTCTTCTTACTCCAGGCCTTCCTGAATCATGAATGGCGCAAAATCTGGTGCAGCTCTGCACAGAAACCAATCAGCTTCCAGGTTTGTTGGCAAAGTTTAATTGAACAAGCTGAAGTTAGAAGTTGATCGGCTACCATGCACAGCTGCACCAGATTCTGAGTGCAACAGTTTAAGTCTAAGTTCACACCTAAGAACATGTGATGTCCACAATATTACCAAGTGATTTCCTAAACATTATGTTTCTAGGCATTTTTTGGATGTGAGTAATAAGGATTGTTCAGGTCCGACCTTTTGGGGTATTGAAGTGTACAAAAAGAATTGGAGGGGTGATAACAAAGTAAGAGAACTTAGTAAAAGGGAGTCGTTTTGGATTCATGAACTTCAAACTTTGTACCCGAGGGGATGAATAGGGAGTTTGATCTGAACTGATTTATTAGTGATTTTTAAAAAAAATGTATTATTGATTTTTTTTTTTTATTTACTTATTTATTTTTATTGTGGATCAGAGTTTTATTTTCAATATATTTAATTTTACAATCTAATATTCTTTTATGCATTTGTGTGTAAGTGTGGTGGGCATCTCACAGTGTATTATTATGTTGCACTCTGATGGAGGACTGGTGACGTCCTCAATGCTAGTTGGGTTAGATTTCTATGGAGTAAAGGAATGATGCTTCATTCTATTAATGTTTCCCGTTTTGATCTCCTATAAAATGGCATCGATCTTCATGTATTAGCACATGTCGGTTTGGTCTACAACAAAATGGCGCCAGTTCCCTTGTCCTGCCTTCTCTGCAGTTATGAAGGGGTTACAGAGGGTAACAGGCAGTATAACCTTTGATGTCCACACAGTAAAGAGTCAATGATTGATAACCGATGATCTTTTACTGATAACATGTGACATAATGAGAATGGTAAAACTGAAATACAAACATAATAAAACAGACATGAGTACATATCTAACTTCCTAGCTATATGCATAACATTCCACAGTACATAAGAGGGGTACTTACAGACTTTGGGGGTCTAATCAAGCCCATATATGAAGAGGGAACAGCATCCCACATCTACTTGCATAGTAGAATTTCTTCAGTCTGAAGAGATGAGGTCACTTCCTCCCAAGTTAGCAAACAGGACGTCCCTGGCCTTAAAGGGGACAGACACTGCTGAATGCTAAAGAATGCCTTGTGTAATACAAGGCAGCACACTCCCCACCTGGCATAATAATGATATGCCACTATTAAACTCTTGGAAGGAGTAAAACGACTTCCGTGATGGGTCTAAGGTACACCTTAGGGGTGCCCCGTTTTGCTACTCTGACCTCTACTTTCCTGACTCTGCTATCACTACTAGCATCAGTCCCCACAATGAGTCCAATTGGCCACTCGTTCCTGTGGGCCTGAGAGTCTTTTAGTAGAACAACATCTCCAACTTGTAAGTTGGGCTTGTCGGCTTGCCATTTGTTGCGTGGTTGGAGGGTCGTCAGGTACTCCTGCCTCCATCTCTTCCAGAAGATATCGGCAAGGCTTTGAACTTGTTTCCATTGCTTGGTGTACAAGTCTTTAAGATCAAAGTCCCCGTTGGGAGCTGTCACCATCTCCATCTTCTGGGTCAGCAACGTTGCCGGTGTCAAGACGGTTGGCATCTCTGGGTCAGTAGACACTGGGACCAAAGGTCTGGCGTTCATGATAGCCATGACTTCAGCCATCAGCGTGGTTAAGACTTCGTGTGTGAGACGAGTAGATCCAATCTTTAGAAGCATTGCATCTAGAATGCGACGAGCTAATCCAATCATCCTCTCCCAAGCTCCTCCCATACGTGAGGCATGAGGAGGATTGAAGATCCAAGTGCATCTTTGGTTTTGAAGATAGTTACTTGTCTCGGAGTCTGTTGCAACGATCTTCAACTCCTTGCAGGCTCCAATAAAGTTTGTGCCACAGTCAGAACGAATCTGTTTTGCTGGTCCTCGAATGGAGAAAAATCTTCTCAAGGCATTGATGAAGCTTGAGGTAGATAGAGACTCAATTACCTCAATGTGAACTGCTCTGGTACTGATACACGAGAAAAGAACAGCCCAGCGTTTGCTCTCTGCACTGCCTCCTCTGGTCTTGTGAGAAGAAATGTTCCAAGGACCAAAAATGTCCAGGCCCACATTTGTGAATGGAGGATCTGAAGCCAGCCTGTCTGGAGGTAAGTCTGACATCTTCTGGACTTCAAGTTTTCCTCTGATTTTCTTGCAAGTTACACATTTGTTAATCACACTGGAGACTAGTCTTTTACCTCCTAGGATCCACAATCCAGCTGAGCGGACTGCTCCTTCAGTGAGGTGGCGACCTTGATGTGCAACTTGCTCGTGATGGTGTCTCTTCAGAAGAACGGCAACATGATGATTCTTGGGTATGACAATGGGATGTTTTTCTAGAATAGTCGTATCAGCTGCGGGTAGACGACCTTCAAGTCTCATCACTCCATCTTCATCAAGGACAGGGTTCAACTTTTTGAGTGGGCTGTGTTTAGAAAGTTCTTCTTTCTTGAGAAGACCTTGAATTTCTTCCTTGAAGGCTTCCTGCTGAACACATCTGATAATGGTGACATTGGCTCGCTCAAGATAGTCATTGTTACCCTGGTCAACACTGGCTGTTTTGCTGAAGGATTTGGCCAAGCAGATGAGTTTCCCTATGGCACGGATGAGTGACTTCCAGCTGGAAAACCTTTCGAACCTGCATGAGCCAAGACCTTCTCTGTTGGTTAGAGTCTTGTAAACTGAAACTAGAAGTCTTACCTCTTTGTCTTGGTCTGGTTCTACAAGCTGAAAAGTTCCTTTCTGATCAGTCTCTTCAGTTTCTGGTCCAGTCAAGAAGGATGGACCTGTGAACCAGTTAGTCTGTTTGAGGATAGCAGCTGGTACCAGTCTAGTCCCATGGTCAGCAGGGTTCTTATCTGTACTGATGTGATGCCACTGTTCTGGACTTGTACACTTTCTGATACGTGTTACTCTGTTTGACACATATGTGTAGAATCTTCTTGAAGTGTTGTGGATATAACCTAAAACAATCTTGCTGTCTGTGTAGAAGTTCACTGCATGGATCTCGATGTCCAGTTGTGCAATGAGTAAGTCTGCCATCTCCACAGCTAGGACAGCAGCACAAAGTTCTAAGTGTGGGACTGTGTGAGCAGGTCTTGGAGCCAGTTTGGACTTTCCCAAGATGAATCCTGCATGGCTTTGTCCCTGAGTGTCTATGACTCTAAGGTAGGCTACAGCTGCTATAGCCACGGTGGATGCATCTGAAAACACGTGTATTTCTCTTCGTTTTGTAACAGACAAAGAAACAGAGACGTATGGTCTTTGGATGCTAAGTCGCTCAAGCTCCAGCAAAGAGTCTTTCCACAACTTCCACTGCATTTCTTTCTTTTCAGGTAGAGGTGTGTCCCAATCACTTTGTTCTAGCTCAGTTGTAATCTCTCTCAAAAGAGCTTTGCCTTGCATGGTGATGGGTGCTACGAACTCCAAGGGATCGTAAAGACTGTTGACCGTAGACAAGACACCTCGCTTTGTGAAAGGCTTCTCTTCCCTGGATACTCGGAAGGTGAAGCTGTCAGTCTTCAAGTCCCAACTAAGCCCTAAGCTTCTTTGAAGGGGTGGTGAATCTGTACCTAGATCTAAGTCTTTGAGGTCTTTTGCATGGTCTTCTGCTGGGAATGCTTCCATGACTTTGCTGTTGTTGGAAGCCACTTTGTGCAGTCTTATATTAGATTCTGCTAGCAAGTCTCTAGTGCTTTTCAAAATGTCAATGGCTTCTCCACTACTGGAGAAGGAAGCAAGTCCATCGTCTACATAAAAGTTTTTCATAACAAATTGTTTGGCTTCAGGGTTCTGTCTGTCACCTTGCTGCGCTGCTCGTCTCAAGTTGTAGATAGCGACAGCTGGTGAGGGACTGTTCCCAAACACATGTACTTTCATTCTATACTCTATGATACCTTTGTTGAGGTCGTTGTCTTCATACCATAGGAACCTCAGGTAGTCTCTGTGGTCTTCACGGACAAGGAAGCAGTAGAACATCTGCTGTACATCTGCTGTTACTGCAACAAGTTCTCTTCGGAATCTGATAAGGACTCCAAGAAGTGTGTTGTTCAGGTCTGGTCCGCTGAGAAGTACATCATTAAGGGAAATACCTTCATGCTTTGCACTGGAATCAAATACTACACGTATCTGACCTGGTTTTTGAGGATGGTACACTCCGAATATTGGCAAGTACCAGCGTTCTTGTGTTTCATGCAGTGCTGGTGCTTTTTCAGCTTGATCTTTGTCAAAGATTTTTCGCATGAATTCTTGGAAGTGTTCTTTCATGTCTGGCTTTCTTTCAAGAGTGCGCTGCAATAGCGCAAGGCGTTTCTCTGCTTGCACTCTGTTATTGGGAAGACGATGCCGTGGTGTACGGAATGGTAGTGGGGCTACCAAATTGCCTACTTTGTCTTTGAAGACTTCTCTGTCCATGATCTCAAGGAAGAGGTTATCTTCAACAGATGGTGCTAGTTTGTCATCATCTTGAGTTCTCTCAAACACTTTGTGGCCTAGCTGATCTGAATTTTCAGCTGAGGCTGTATCTTCCAGGAACCTCTGGATGTTCTGGGGATGTGTTGGGTTAGATAGTTTCTCTTTAATCTGCATGCTGTTGTTACATGGGCAAAGACATGATGTGCGACCGTTCTGCAGCAGATTTGTTCTGTAGACATTCACCTTTGCGGGTTTGTGAAGTCCGTCCAGACAAACATCTCCAACGATAACCCATCCAAGATCAAGACGTTGAGCAAATGGTGCATTGTGCGGCCCATTGTATTGTTCTCTGACCTTGTGCACTCTCAGTATGTCTCTTCCTAGTAGAAGGACGATTGCAGCATCTGGGTTGAGTGTTGGGATCTTGTCTGCTATTCGCATGAGATGAGGGTAGTGACGTGCCACTTCAGGTGTGGGAATCTCTGACCTGTCATCTGGTATCATGTCACATTCTATGAGGGTAGGAAGAGTCAGCTGCGTCTTTCCATCTAATGACTCGATGGTGTAGTTGTTTGCTCTTCTTCCTGATGTCTCTATAACTCCAGAACATGTCTTCAAGGTGTATGGAGTTGAACTTCCTTTGTCACCAAAGAGGTCGAAGAGCTCTGTCTTTGGTAGAGACCTGTTGCTTTGTTTGTCTAGGACTGTATACATCTTCACTGCCTTTTCTCTGAGACCGTTGGGATACACTTTGACTAAGCATATCTTGGAGCATGATCTAGAGAGTCCTGGTTCTGTACAGATCTCAGTGCACTTTGAAGTTATCGCTGGTGTTGCACTTTCTTTTTGCTCCCCACCATGATCTTCTTGAGTTGCTGGAACTTCTGATCTCCATGGTGGTGGTCCTGGGTGCAGTGCTGACAGATGTCAGTCATTGTTGCATTCTGTGCACCATATTTCTCTCTTACTGTCTTTTGCAAGATATTGCATTGAGGCGCAGCATCTGAAACAAATGTGATTGTCTTTAAGGTAAGCCTTGCGCTCCTCTAATGTCTTACTTCTGAAACTGCGACATTTTCTTAGTGGATGAGGCTTGTTGTGTATTGGGCACTGTTTGTCTGGATCCTCAACTCCCTTGCTTGTGTTGTCTTCCTGATTGGCTGCAGCCTCAGGCGGGACTTCTGTCTTCCGTACAGACACTGTTGCTCTGCGTTCTTTGTAGTGTACTGGCGGCTGCTTCTCTGTCCTTGGGGCGCTTGCAACTCTCTTGTTCAGGAAGGCGAAGCTTGGATCATTGCGTGTCTTAGCTTGGTCTACAACGAATTCAGCGAGGAAGACAAACGGTGGAAATGCAACTTGATAGTCTTTCTTGTATCTGGATGCTTGAGAGACCCACCTTTCTTGCAGGTTGAAAGGGAGCTTCTCGATTATGGGCTCTACTCCACGTGCTGTGTCTAAGTATAAGAGACCTGGCAGAGTTCCACTAGTCTTTGCTGCTTCTATCTCTAGGAGTAGGTCTCCGAGCTCTCTCAGCTTCTGATTGTCTTTGTCATTTTCGGGCAAGTTTCAATTTTCTTTAAAAGTGCTTCTTCAATTACTTCAGGTGACCCATAGCAGTCTTCCATCCTCTGCCAGACCATCGCAAGTCCTGCTGTTGCATCATGGACATGCACTGACCTGATTCTTTTGGCCTGCTCTGAGGACTCTGGTCCTAGGTATTTGGCGAGTAGGTCAAGCTTCTCTCTGTCTGTCAGCTCTAAGTTTTGGGTGCTGCTTAGGAAGGATGACCTCCAGGCCCAGTAGTTTTCAGGACGATCGTCAAACTTCAAGAGACCAGTGCTCACCATCTCACGGCGCATCAGGTATTTCGACACGTCTGTAACCCTCGCTGTGTCAGGTGCGTTTGTTCTGGGTACAAACGCGGGACTACTGGCTGATAGTGACTGATGGGTTCGTTGAGGTATTTGACTAAGTCTATCTTGGTCAGATGGTTGCTCTCCTCTATTGTAGTCTAGATCTGGTCTTGCACGAGGAGAGGTTATATCGCCATCTACTTGGTTTCTTAGCGTGTTGACGGTTTGGTATCTGAGCACGTGATTGGTTGACTTATCACGTGGCGGTTCAGGTTCAGTCTTGTAGTGATGCGTAACATCAAAGCTGTCTGCTCCCAACTGGGTCCTTGATGGTTTCGGTGCATCACTAGGCTGTTTATCAGGGTACAGGGTTGTTTGTGATTGCACGTACTCACGGGTGCATTGGAATGTACTGAAAGGTGTTATCGGGGTTTCCAGTACATCGCTCTCTACAAACTGAATATCTGCAGCTCTCGCGAGAACTTCGGCTTCAGCTATGGCTGCTGCAGCTATTTTCTGTTGCTGAAGTACAGTCATGGCCGAAATTGTTGGCACCCTTGATATTTTTCCTGAAAATCAAGTATTTCACACAAAAAAGGTATTGCATTAACACATGTTTTGCTATACACATGTTTATTCCCTTTGTATGTATTGGAACAAATATAAAACAGAGGCAGAAAAGCAAATATGACATAATGTCACACAAAACCCCAAAAATGGGCTGGACAAAAGTATTGGCACCCTTAACTTAATATTTGGTTGCACACCCTTTGGAAAACATAACTGAAATCAGTCGCTTCCTATAACCATCAATAAGCTTCTGACACCTCTCACCCGGAATTTTGGACCACTCTTCCTTTGCAAACAGCTCCAGGTCTCTCTTATTGGAAGGACACCTTTTCCCAACAGCAATTTTAAGATCTCTCCACAGGTGTTCAATGGGATTTAGATCTGGGCTCATTGCTGGCCACTTCAGAACTCTCCAGCGCTTCTTTGCCATCCATTTCTGAGTGCTTTTTGACGTATGTTTGGGGTCATTGTCCTGCTGGAAGACCCAGGATCTTGGACGCAAACCCAGCTTTCTGACACTGGGCCCTACAGTGCGACCCAAAATCCTTTGGTAATCCTCAGATTTCATGATGCCTTGCACACAGTCAAGGCACCCAGTGCCAGAGGCAGCAAAACAACCCCAAAACATCATTGAACCTCCACCATATTTTACCGTAGGTACTGTGTTTTGTTCTTTGTAGGCCTCATTCCGTTTTCGGTAAACAGTAGAATGATGTGCTTTACCGAAAAGCTCTATCTTGGTCTCATCTGTCCACAAGACGTTTTCCCAGAAGGCTTTTGGCTTACTCAAGTACATTTTGGCAAACTGTAGTCTTGCTTTTTTATGTCTCTGTGTCAGCAGTGGGGTCCTCCTGGGTCTCCTGCCATAGCGTTTCATTTCATTTAAATGTCGACGGATAGTTCGCGCTGACACTGATGCTCCCTGAGCCTGCAGGACAGCTTGAATGTCTTTGGAACATGTTTGGGGCTGCTTATCCACCATCCGGACTATTCTGCGTTGCAATCTTTCATCAATTTTCCTCATCCGTCCACGACCAGGGAGATTAGCTACAGTGCCATGGGTTGCAAACTTCTTGATAATGTTGCGCACTGTGGACAAAGGCAAATCTAGTTCTCTGGAGATGGACTTGTAACCTTGAGATTGTTGATATTTTGCCACAATTTTGGTTCTCAGGTCCTCAGACAGTTCTCGTCTCCTCTTTCTGTTGTCCATGCTTAGTGTGGCACAGACAGACACACAATGCAAAGGTTAAGTGAACGTCTCTCCTTTTTATCTGCTTTCAGGTGTGATTTCTATATTGCCCACACCTGTTACTTGCCCCAGGTGAGTTTACAGGAGCATCACATGCTTGTAACATTCTTATTTATCCGCAGTTGTGAAAGGGTGCCAATACTTTTGTCCAGCCCATTTTTGGAGGTTTGTGTGACATTATGTCGAATTTGCTTTCTTTCCTCCCTTTTTTTGTTTTGTCCCAATACACACAAAGGGAATAAACATGTGTATAGCAAAACATGTGTTAATGCAATACGTTTCGTGAGAAATACATGATTTCCTGGAGAAATATCAAGGGTGCCAACAATTTCGGCCATGACTGTATGTGTAAAGAGGCTTGCACTTCTGCCTTTCTCCTAAGCGTTTCTGCTTCTCTCCTAAGCGTTTCTGCTTCTCTCCTTTTTATTTCAGCTTGACTCTTCTGCTGCTCTTCATCTAGGTAGGCTTGCTCTTTCATAAGCTCTGCTTCCTGTATGGCATAGGAGGCCATGGCGCATGTGGCCTCGGCCTTGGCTTGTGCCCTGGTGGCGATAGCGCTGACTGAAGACAAGTTTGTGACGCTAGAATGTCTGGAACTTGTATGCTTACTCCTGGCTGCCCCAGCACTGACTGACGATAGGTCTGTGACGTTTGAATGCCTGGAACTTGAACGCTTAGATCTGGCGGTTTCTGCTTTGGATGACGACAGATCCGATTTGTTATAAGTTCTCGCCATGCTGCATTGTGACCTAGTTTCCAGCGTACTGTGCATATTTTCTTCCTGTTTGCACGAGATTTTAGGAAGGGTTAATTTAGTGATATCTTTCATATCTTTCTCTGTGTCTGCGTGCTGCATTGTGCTTGAGTGGAGTACACAGCGTGTACACGAAGCTGAGTTAGTTTCACTTTGCTATGCCTTAGACTGGCTGTGCTGTGGGGATTTCACACACACGTGCTGCTGTATTAACAGTTAAGAGTCTTTTCTGTGTTGTGGGGCTTGCTGTAGCGGTTTCACACAATGGGCTCTGAAGTAACCGTGTAAGTCTTTTTACTGTCCTGCCTTCTCTGCAGTTATGAAGGGGTTACAGAGGGTAACAGGCAGTATAACCTTTGATGTCCACACAGTAAAGAGTCAATGATTGATAACCGATGATCTTTTACTGATAACATGTGACATAATGAGAATGGTAAAACTGAAATACAAACATAATAAAACAGACATGAGTACATATCTAACTTCCTAGCTATATGCATAACATTCCACAGTACATAAGAGGGGTACTTACAGACTTTGGGGGTCTAATCAAGCCCATATATGAAGAGGGAACAGCATCCCACATCTACTTGCATAGTAGAATTTCTTCAGTCTGAAGAGATGAGGTCACTTCCTCCCAAGTTAGCAAACAGGACGTCCCTGGCCTTAAAGGGGACAGACACTGCTGAATGCTAAAGAATGCCTTGTGTAATACAAGGCAGCACATCCCTATATAAATTGAATGAATGTCGGACGATCCAATCAGATCCCCTTGATAAAGTCACGTCATCTGTGATGAAATGCATCGGAGAGGAGCGTGTGGATGACATCACGACGTTGCCATTCATTGAAATAGCAGTAGTAGTTTTCCACACTTCGCTCCAGGACTGTCATATCTTCAGGCAATTGCAGTTGTATATAGGGTCCGTGCATTGCCTTGCAAATACACTTCAGATAGTGACGGTTTGGAGCCTAGACTATTTTTATACTGCTTGGGATGATACTGCCATCATGTGCCTAATTAGTACATCACTGGATGTTCACCATACATGGTGCAGATATGGACCTTTGGAACAAACACGGCTGAGCTTGAAGCAGTTATCTGGAGGGGACCAAAAGCGCAGTCAGACCAAAACATTGTATAATGTGAGGCCACACTGCTGGAAGTGAGCAGATATATGGTGGAGGATGTTTTGCACTGGAATTCCTTAACAGAGTCACACAGTGGTCGTTGTCCCATGGAGAGTTCACGGGAGAACACAAACTTTTGGACTGTGATATATAATTTTTATTTTTTATATATTGTTTATATTTTTTGGGGGACTTTATATTTATTTTATTTTTTTGTTGTCAATATTTGTTAGTTTTTTGCTATCACCATTCTTTGCTTATATATTTCAGAGGTGTGTGCATTTTTAGATGTAGCACAGCAATTTTTCATTGTTATTATTGCAGTGAAATGTGGCATAATAAAACTAAGATTTTCATATCCCCGGCAACTCTCAAGAAATATTATAACAAGAATTAGAGGTAATTAATCTGGATTTGGCAAACTTCAAATATATTTTGAATGTATTATATATTTTGATTTGTTTTATATACAAATCCTCATTTCTTTATTGTACATCACTGGACACAGAGCAGCCTTAACAATTTTTAACTAACAGTGTTATGTACCACCTTGGCACCTACAGGTGAATGGACACTGACAAGAAAAGACAGGACGTTCTATTCCAGGCATATAACCCCTGATATGCCAGAAAGGCTTTAATTTTTTTTGCCGGTGGCCATAGACGGATCAAAAATTGACTGGTTCAGCAGGAACCTGCCACATTTCAATCTACCTATGGGCATGCTGGTTGTGCTGAAGTCGATCTATCGATCAACTTCAGCAAAACTAACATTAGTTTTTTTTTTAGTTCGATCTCTGCTACCAGCAGAACACAATAGTGCTGCAGGTGGGAATTGAGCAACTGTTTAATGTATGGCCAGCCTTAGGTGATTGTCACTGCTGTGCAGCACTCTGCACATTTTTACTAGATTCTCAACTATTCCAACAGGGATCCAGGAGACTGGTTTATCTGGATTTACTCCTTCTGCTGTTGATTAAGAGGATAGTACCCGGACTCTGCACCAGACGATAATGGATGTGACACAGGGACAGCCTGTAATGTTGTTGATTGGCACTGGATTCTGCATTTACAGATCACCAGGCAATGATATATTGCACCAGACGATAATGGATGTGACACAGGGACAGCCTGTAATGTTGTTGATTGGCACTGGATTCTGCATTTACAGATCACCAGGCAATGATATATTGCACCAGACGATAATGGATGTGACACAGGGACAGCCTGTAATGTTGTTGATTGGCACTGGATTCTGCATTTACAGATCACCAGGCAATGATATATTGCCTGCTGATCTGATAGAGTGCTATACAAGTCCAAGGCAGTGATTTCCAGCAAGGGTATCAAGTCCCTGAAAGCCCTCTGGGTACAGACTGCTGTGATGGGTGAAGACTGGACTTCCCTGGGTTCTTGCAAAGAGACTGGTGAGTGCCCTGGATAGCTCTGCTAATATGCCATCATAACCTGGTGCCCTTCCTCCCCACAACTCTTGTGGTGCACTTAGGGGTCTGTATTTAATGTCCTGAAGGAATTTGTGTGCTGTTTATTTTTTACATTGTTTCCTCCTGCGTCTTTGGGCCACTTTGCCTCTCTGTTTCACTGTAGATTATGCGAGAATTTAGAAGTGGGACAGCAGTTCTGGAGAACTTTGTGTCATACTGGGGATGGAGATGGCTTTTCTTTCTCTTATGAAGGAGATGAGGCAGATGACGGCATGCCTGTGGATGGGGAGATGGAAGTCTCCCCTTCTGAGGATTCTGTGCCTTAGGAACCCCAGGGTCAGAGTTTGATGCAAACTCAGAAAGCCTTTGTGCAGTTTCTCACAGAAGTGGTCCATACTGATTTGAATCTGCTATTGTCAGGGAATGGGAAGATCGCCGTGGCAATCGAATCTGCACATGTGTAAAATCCTGACAAAACGTACAGGCAGGTGGGCACTAGGACCCAGGTGCACCTGTCGCCAATAACGGCGCCGGGCACTAGGACCCAGGAGCGCCTGTGAGGAGTCGGGCGGGCTATTTAAACCTGGCTCTTGTAATGCTCAAGTGCCGTATGGTCTTACTCCTGTTATCCTGTGTATCCTGAGAGATTGCTTGTAGCCGACCCTGCCTGATTCTGATCCCGTTGACCGTCTCCTGCTCTGATTCCTGGCTTGTCTGACTATCCTTCTGTTTGCTACTGAACATATTGACCTCCTGTTACTGACCCCGGCCTGTGACCCGTTTATCCCTCTGCCTGCCGCTCTGTACCATTCTGCCTCCACCGTTACTGACCAGGCCTGTCTGACTACGCTCAATTCACCTCTTCACATCAGGCTGTCACCCGCTACGTGCCACTGGCAGGTACCTCTACCACAGCTGGGTGTACTTGGGGGTCGCGACCTGGTCTCAGTCTTCTCCAAGTCCATCCCCACCATCAGGGGCACTGGTGAATAAGCAGTCTGGGACTTAGACTCCACACCCTGGGGAATCCTGGTCTGTGGGTCTCTAGAGCTCTCGCCAGCTGGCACCTGACAGCTATTGTCTGAATCATCCTCTAAGAAAGTTCAGTCTATTTGATCATGGCACTCGCCATCACAAAATCCTTGGTCTTATTTCTACACTTTTTGCAAACAAGTGTCTGTTCATGGGGTATCTGGACAATTTTCTTCTAGAGGAGAAATCTGTGTTCTTTGTGGGCAGCTCTGTTTTCCTTACGGTTTGCACCCTGGAGACATTCGGTTGGGTGCTCAATCACCAAAAGTATATATTGGGCTCAACCCAGTGGTTGGAATACTTGGGTCTGTTCTTGGATACTATCTGAGCAAGAGTTGTTCTCCCTCCAGAAAAAAAGCCTTGCTCTGAGGAATCAAGTTTTTGATCTCAGAACATTGGTAAACCGCTTAGTTCACCATTGTATGCAGGTCTTGGAAAATATGGCAGCCTTGTTTGAGGCAACCCCCTTTGCTCCAGACCTCTTCAATGGAGTTTGCTACTGGCTTGGGACAGAAGGACGTGGTCCTTGGATTCTCCAGTCTTTTTACATCCAAACACTCTTCCATCTCTAGACTGGTGGATTTTGGTGGCTTGACTGGAGACAAAAAGGTCCTTTCACCCCATCTGTTGGACTGTGCTGATAACTGATTGCAGCCTGACAGGTTGGGGAGATGTTCTGAATCACCTGGTGGTGCAGGAAATTTTGGTCTTTACAGGAATGGTTATTGGCCATCAATATACTGGAATTAAAGGTAATCCTTGCTCTCCTGCATTGGGAAAAACAGCCACAGGGTCTTCCTCTCAGAGTCTAGTCTGACAATGCTACTCCATGGAATACATAAATCATCAAGGAGGTCAAAGAAGTTGAGTGGCCTAGATTGAAATAGATTTAATCCTTGCCTGGGAGGAGCTTCACATTCTTGCCTTGTCCACGATTCAGATTTCATGTCTGACATTTACATCCTCTTTAAGAGACAGTGGAGTCTCCAATTCTCTTATTCCGACTTTTACAGACTAGGAAGGACACTATGTGGAAGATTTACCACAAGACTTGAAAATTGTACGTATCTTGGTGCAAAATGCAAACATTTTACCCTCTCAAATACTTGGTGGGGCATATTTTGGTTTATCACTAGACAGGGGTTGAGATGCATCTGGCCTTGAGTACAATCAAGGCTCAGATTTCGACCTTGTTTTTTTCTGTTTATTTTTTTTAGAGGCCGGTTTACTTCTTTCTTTGGTTCAAGCCTTTGTTCAAGGGGTCACAAGGATTGTTCTTCCGATCAGAACACCTTTACTCCCATGGGATCTGAATTTGGTTCTTTCTATTTTAAGACCCTGTTTGAACCTCTTTGAGACCTTTCCTTGGTCCTGTTAAATCTTATAGTTTAATTTTTAGTAGCCATTACTTCGGCTGTTAGGGAAATGGCTGCCTTTTCATATAAATAACGCTTTTTGGTACTTCACCATGACAAGGTGGTGCTGTGACCTCATTGTCAGGGAGTGAGGAGCCAGATACACAAGGAGGTGCAATTAAAGGTAGGTTTATTAATATAAAAATAAGACAAGAGTTCTATGCAAGTCCAACAGCAGAAATCGTAGCCAAAGCTGGGGTCAAGAGCCAGGAAGAATCGTTGCCAGAGCCGGGATCAGGAGCCAGGAAGAATCGTCGCCAGAGCCGGGATCAGGAGCCAGGAAGAATCGTCGCCAGAGCCGGGATCAGGAGCCAGGAAGAATGGTCGCCAGAGCCAGGGTCAGAAGCCAGGAGGAGTCTTAGCCACAGCCGAGTCGGTATCCAAGAAAGCAATGAGTAGCTAAACAGGAGCTTGCTGTTGTGCAACAGACAGGACACGAATGCAATGGACAGCCACAAACAGCAGACTTATATGTGATAAGCCGCCACCTCCTGGGGGAGGAGCCGCAGAGGGCTGAAAGCATAAAGGGTCCCACAATGCTTTGCAGACACCTA
The DNA here is from genome assembly GCF_062004578.1 of Staurois parvus. Classification (NCBI taxonomy): domain Eukaryota; kingdom Metazoa; phylum Chordata; class Amphibia; order Anura; family Ranidae; genus Staurois; species Staurois parvus. The sequence goes on along the minus strand of NW_028317797.1, from coordinate 4,805,751 downwards.
AGATGGATGCCAGCACATGGAGCAGCACAAGGACTGAGGAAAGGTAGGACACCTAAGATGGATGCCAGCACATGGAGCAGCACAAGGACTGAGGAAAGGTAGGACCTTGACACTCATCCCTTCTTACCAAAGATTTTTCTCAGCTTTTGCCTTTTAGTGCTAGATCCCAGGTGCTGGAGGACAAGTCTCTAGATGTGGTTCATGCTGTCTGTTTTTATCTAAAGGCAATGGTGGCAATTTGGCACTCGGATTCTGTTTTCGTGCTTCCCGAGGGCCCAAAGAAAAGTCACACAGCTTCTAAGTCTACTATTTCCTGTTTGATTCCTCAGTTGATTTTTCAAGCTTACAGTTTAAAATGATAGAATTCTCCTTTTCCAGTGAAGGCTTGTTCTATTAGGAGCATGAGTGCCTCCTGGGCTTCTGTTTCTCAAGTTTGCTAAGTTCTGCCACATAGATGTTATGGCTGCTGAGAATACAACTTGTGGCCACAGTGTTCTACCAGCTACTATGTGAGTTCTTCCCTTCTGTTGGTTGTTTATCTTGGGGTCCTGTTGGCTTCTTGCCCTGTTGCCTTCCCATCATTTAGGGATCAACGCCCTATATCAAGGTGTGCATAGTTATTGGGCAGCTTCTTTTCCTTGGACCAAAAAAAGAGATTTATCTGACTCTGAAAAGTCAAAAAGTGTAAAAAGTATTTCAGAGGGTTGCAGCATTCTTGAAATTGTTAAGATATGGGGCGTGATTGCAGAACCATCAAACATTTTGTTGCAAATATTCAACAGGGTAACAAGAAATGTGCTGAGAAAAAAAAGCCGCAAATTAACTGACAAAGATTTGAGAAGAATAAAATATGAAGCTACCAGGAACCCATTATCCTCCAGTGCTGTCATATTCCAGAACTGAAACCTACCTGAAGTGCCCAGATGTACAAGGTGTTCAGTGCTCAGAGAAACCCGACCACCACTGAACAAGACACACAAGTTGAAATGTTAAGACTGGGCCAAGAAATATCTGAAAACAGATTTTTCAAAGGTTTTATGGACTGATGAGATGGGAGTGACTCTTGACGGACCAGATGGACTCATTGTGTGGTGTAATAAGATCTAGGTGAGACATCCAGCCTTCCAGCAGCAAACTCTGTCTATAGGATCAGGAAGTAAAGCCTAGGATGTGTCTGGGTTCATGAGTGCACTACGCGCAGGGTGCATGGTTCATTACAGCATTACACATAGGGTGCAGGGTTCTGTATTGCATTATGCCAATGGGTGCATGGTTCAGAAGTGCACTACACACAGGATATATGTTTCTCAATTGCATTACCTGTAGTGTGCATGGTTCTGTACTGTTATGCACAGGTTGCAGTGTTCTTGATAGCAATGTGAACATAGTGCGGGGCTTAGAAGTAAATCTTCCAGAATGTGCAGTTTCCACAATGTCAGTAGGTACAGAGTGCAGTGTTTATGAATTTTTAATGCACAGATTGCAGGTTTCATCTGTGCAATACTCAGATTGCACAGTTCAGAAGTGCATTACATACATGTGCATAGTTTTGTGTTCTGCAGTGCATTATGCAAACGCTGCATGGTTCTGTAGTGCATTACTCTAAGGCTGCATGGTTCATGAGTTTAAGATGCAAAGAGTGCAGGGTTCAGGATACAGGCACTATAACATGGATTTCAAAATTATTTATAATTCTATCTCCTTAGATATGACATATTTAAGAAATGTTATATAGGATTCTCACAAGCATAAGGCCCCTTTCACATGGACGTCATCCATTCAGTCATGTTTTTCAAAGAAAAAACTGATTTTATTTACATCAGTTTGCACATCCGTCTTCAGTTCAGTTCAATTTACATCAGTTTATTTCAGTTTACATCAGTCTACATCCGTTCCGTTTCAATGAATCTGCACATTGGCTGTTCCATTATAAAAAAAAATTGACCTGAAGGCCCCTTTCACACAGATGTTCAGTCTAGAATAGATAAGTCAGGCTTTTTTTGTGAAAGTGGCCTTAATTGTATAATAGAAGGTGAAATGTTTAAAACCATGGTAGTTAATGAACTTCATATCAATACAACACACTCTTCTTTATTTGGATTATCCACTACTTATGGATGCAGAGAGCAACAGATAACATTTGTTTAAATTTAATAAATATTTAATATTGATTTTTTTTTGGTATTGTATTTAAGTATTAACTTCCAAAATATTTTAATTATACATTTTAGCAATGTTACATACCCAAAAGTAACAACATATGCAGTACTAGCAATAGGTACTATTTATGATATATACAGTAATGTGGATCTCTCAACACAACACATTGCGCATGCTTCAGTAAATGAATTATAACATGTTGGCATGTGAGAAAAGCAGATTAGGGCCAACTTTGCCTCCAAAACATAAACATTCTACACCCGCCTAAGCTCTCACCTCAATGACAAAAACCTCCTCGATCCCTTACAGTCCGGGCTTCCGTCCCCTACACTCCACCGAAACTGCCTTACTCAAACTCTCCAACAACCTTCTAACCGCCAAAGCTAATGGCCACTATTCAGTGCTCCTACTCCTTGACCTCTCCGCGGCCTTCGACACAGTCGACCACTCCTCAAAAAACTACACTCCCTCGGCCTCAGAGATTCCGCTGTCTCCTGGCTCTCATGCTACCTGTCACAATGCTCCTTCAGCGTTACCTATAACGCTACCACCTCCCCCTCACTCCTCCTCTCTGTTGGGGGTCCCTCAAGGCTCCATCCTCGGGCCCCTTCTCTTCTCCATCTACACCTCCTCCCTTGGCCAACTCATACACTCTCACGGCTTTAACTACCACCTCTATGCCAACGACACACAAATCTATCTCTCAACCCCCCGCCTCACCCCCTCAGTCTCCGCCCGAATCACAAACCTACTGAACGACATATCAGACTGGATGTCGCTCCACTTCCATAAACTGAACCTCTCCAAAACCGAGCTCCTAGTCTTCCCCCCAGCCCGCACACCACCCCCCATTGACTTCTCCATCACGTCCAACAATGCCACTATCAGACCCGCCTCGCAGGCCAGAGTACTTGGTGTCATTCTGGACTCCAACCAATCCTTCCAGTCCCAAGTCCAATCATTAACAAACTCATGCAGACTCCACCTCTGCAACATCGCCAAAATCCGCACATTCTTAACCCCAGAAACCACTAAACAGCTCATCCACTCCCTCATCATATCACGACTCGATTACTGCAACTCCCTCCTCACTGGCCTGCCTCGCCACAGGCTATCCCCACTTCAGTCGATCCTGAATACGGCAACCAGACTCATTCACCTTACCAACCGCTCCGTTTCCGCCACCCCCTTCTGCCAATCCCTCCACTGGCTTCCAGTTGCGCAACGGATTAAATTCAAAATCCTAACACTGACTTACAATGCTGTCCACCATACTGCCCCAAATTACATCACCGACCTAATATCCAAGTACCACCCAACACGCACACTCTGCTCCTCACAAGACCTCCTTCTCTCTAGTTTCCTGGTCTCCTCCTCCCATGCCCGCCTCCAGGATTTCACCCATCCTCTGGAACTCCCTGCCCCAACCCATCAGACTATCACCTACTCTCCTCTCCTTTAGGCGCACCCTGAAAACCCACCTCTTCAGGGAAGCTTACCCCACCCCCTGCTAATTTGCCGACCTCCTCCACTCTTCCTACCACTCCATCCCCCACAGCTATCTCCTCCTGTACCACTATCCCCTCCCTCCTAGATTGTAAGCTCGAAAGAGCAGGGCCCTCAAACCCCCTCGTGTTTTGCATTGTATTGTTACTCTACTGTCGCATGTTCTGTCCCCCTTTGTAATGTACAGCGCTGAGCGAACTGTTAGCGCTTTATAAATACTGTATAATAATATTGAGTTGGCCTACCCTTTACAGCTATAACAGTTTCAACTCTTCTGGGAAGGCTGTCCACAAGATTTAGGAGTTGGTCTATGGGAATGTTTGACCATTCTTCCAGAAGCGCATTTGTGAGGTCAGGCATTGATGTTGGACGAGAAGGCCTGGCTCGCAGTGTCCGCTCTAATTTATCCTAAAGGTGTTCTATCGGGTTGAGGTCAGGACTCTGTGCAGGCCAGTCAAATTCCTCCAACCCAAACTTGCTCATCCATGTCTTTATGGACCTTGCTTTGTGCACTGGTGTGCAGTCATGTTGGAACAGGAAGGGGCCATCCCCAAACTTTTCCCACAAAGTTGGGAGTATGAAATTGTCCAGAATGTCTTGGCATGCTAACACCTTAAGAGTTTCCTTCACTGGAACTATGGGGCCAAGCCCAATCCCAGAAAAACAACCCCACACCATAATCCCCCCTCCACCAAACTTTACACTTGGCACAATACAGTCAGGAAAGTATCGTTCTCCTGGCAACCGCCCAGCCCAGACACATCCGTCGGATTGCCAGACAGAGAAGCGTGATTCATCACTCCAGAGAACACATCTACAATGCTCTAGGGTCCAGCGGCAGCTTGCTTTATGCCACTGCATCCAATCCTTTGCATTGCACTTGGTGATGTAAGGCTTGGATGCAGCTGCTCGGCCATGGAAACCCATTCCATGAAGCTCTCTATGCACTGTTGTTGTGCTAATCTGAAGGCCACTTGAAGTTTGGAGGTCTTTAGCTATTGACTCTGCAGACAGTTGGCGACTTCTGCTCACTGTGCGCTTCAGCATGCGCTGACCCCGCTCTGTCATTTTACGTGGCCTACCACTTCGTGGCTGAGTCGTTGTTGTTCCCAGTTGCTTCCACTTTGTTGTAATACCACTAACAGTTGACCGTGAAATATTTAGTAGCAAGGAAATTTCACGGTTGGACTTATTGCACAGGTGGCAACCTATCACAGTACCACGCTTGCATTCACTGAGCTCCTGAGAGCGACCCATTCTTTTACAAATGTTTGTAGAAGCAGTCTGCATGCCTAGGTGCTTGATTTTATACACCTGTGGCCATAGAGGTGATTGTAACACCTGAATCCAATGATTTGGAGGGGTGTCCCAATACTTTTGGCAATAAAGTGTATATATAATATATTGTATGATGAAAGTCAACAGAGTTTCACCTCATTCACTAAGATTTGGGGAAAATTCCCTTGTAAAGTGAACAGTCTATTTACCTTTATTAAATCATCCCCAATGTGTCTATACACCTGTACAAGGGTGAAAGACAATAAAACAAAGGCATTGGCTGGATTCCACAGACTTGCTTTTCAACAAGCTTTTACATGAAAGTGGTATTTCACAAGATCCTGCTTTTTCTTGCAGAAAGGCCCTTATTAAGGCTCTAGCAACTGGCTGGAATTCCAAATGCCTGTAGCTTATGCATGGTATTTGTGTAGCTAACCAGTAGCTACTTGACTAAAGAAAAACAACCTTGATGGTACTACAATAAACAAACTCGATTTGGATAATTGCATGATAAAGGATAATGTTCCAGAACTCCCTAGAGGACTGTGATGTTTTGTAGATTCTGCAGTCTCTGCTCTGAAGACGAGACAAGACTTCTACAACAGATTGCTGGCACTGGAATTCAACTGCATTTCACAGCCCATTAACAACATTATAAATAAAGACATTGTGATTTGTGTCTGGTGCACACCCTGATGCATGTCAATCTTTTACTTCTGAAATCCTTGAACTGTTGAGTCCAGAAGTGGAATTTTACATGTGCTATAACTTTTCAAACATGAAAAATACTGATGTGGGTTTGTGAACCAGGAAAAGATTACAGTCCTTGTTATTTTTTTTATTTAGAAGAATGTTTATAGATGGCCATACATAGCTGGAATTCCAACAGATCCCTATAAATCACCCCCAAAGACAGGCTGGTTGGTTAATTGGCTCCTGTCTAAATTGGCCCTAGTATGTGTATGAATGAATGTGAGTCAGGGACCTTACATTGGAAGCTCATTTAGGGAAGGGACTGATGTGAATGTACAATATATAATGCATTTAAAGCACTATTTAAGTACCTGTAATAAATGATAACTAAATCAGCCAAAATTTGAGCAATGGGTGGCCCTGCAAACACCACCTGGCTTGACAAACTTTGAGATATCGAAGAAGTCGGGCAGAAAAAAGCTGGCCACAGTGACCGCAGCCAATCAGATGAAGAAACTCTTTGGGTATTCTGACAGCCAAGGGCGCTAGCTGTCAGCATACAATAGCTGTCCATGGGAGATTTATTCATCCATACTGTTTAGCATGGATGGAGGGAATCTATAGATTTTACATGTGTGACCATCTGAAAGCGGCATTAAGCCCAAAAGCAAACATTTATTATATTGCAGATTGGCAATTCGTAGAAGTGATGGTGGCATTAATTTTATTTGTAGAGTTTCTTTCCTTTATTTTCATCTGGTGATCCAGCCACCAAGTCTGTTGTTTTTCAAAAGAAAAGCTCTGCTGCAGGTATATCAATTACAGGGTGGAGACAAACCATTTACCACTGCCGGATGTTTACAATGATCAGCTTTTATTAATTTTTATTAAAACTGTTTTCATAACCGATTATAGAGTGGAGATGAAGTTTGACTTCAATTTATTAGTGTTAGATATGTGCAGTTCATTTAGTTCCAAATCAAAATTTGGATGAAATTTTAGTTAGTTGGAGATTCTGATATTTCCAAATTACACTAGTAACGAACTTAAATGAGTGTAAAATAATGAATTCTCTGAATTCAAAAACAAATTCGAAATGTAAACATATTGCTGACTATTGCTGATTTTCTTCAAAGACTCTGTGTATTAGAATATAGTCGTCTTCCGAAATTTGAATTTTAGAAAGAATATAATAGAAAATGAAAGCCTAGAGAACAGAATTGAAAAAAAGGAATAGCATAGAAAAAAAAATAGATCAGAATAAAATAAAATAAAATATAGCCATCTGCCGAAATTCAAATTTCAAAAAGAATAAAATAGAATATAGCCGTCTTCTGAAATTGAATTTCAAAAAAAATTTGGATCAATTTGATATTTTTGATTCAAATACTGTGAATCCATTGGAAAAATTTTATGCCAGTTGAAAACAAAACAAATTTTATTAAAAATGCAACAAAGCAAAACTTAAATCGATACAAAACACATTTTTTTGCTCTGCACTTTTGAAAGATGGCCTGGTGTCAAGAAGGGCAGCAATGAAGTCACATCTCTCCAGAAAAAACATCAGGAACAGTGATATTCTACAAAAGATACAGGGATTGGACTGTTGAGGACTGGGGTAAGGTCATTTTTTCTGATGAGTCCCCTTTCCGATTGTTTAGGGCATCCAGCAAAACCTTGTCTAGAGAAGAAAAGGTGAGCGCCACCATCAGTCCTGTATCATGCCAACAATAAAGCATCCTGAGAATATTCATGTGTGGAGTTGCTTCTCAATCAAGGAAGTGGGTTCACTCACAATTGTTCCTAAGAACACAGTCATGAATAAAGTACAAAAACATCCTGCGAGACCAACTTCTCCCTACTATCCAAGAACAGTTTGGTAATAACCAAGGTATAGCAAGGGCTGCCACATATAAGAATGAACCCTTGGGTTAGCAAAAGAAAAACAGGATTGGCAGGGGTCCTGATAATACCAACCATGGTAGGTACCCCAATCACAGGCCCAGTATTAATAAGTGATCGTTTTTTGAGTACTATAAAACATGCTACTCCTTCAGAGTAAAACACTCAGAAGGGGAAATACTCATTACCTAAATTGACAGCCCTTTTCCCAACATTGACGGTGCAGAAAATGTCCTGTGTATGGCACATGCTCTGCTGGTGACCTCCCGGCCCACAGAACTCTCCCACAAAGGCTACCAGAAGACTATAAGCCACACAGCAGAAACCAAGCTCCTCTCTTGCACCCTACACAGTACAGCAAGGTTCCCTGACCAATCCCTCCGCACACTACAGGACAGCCTAGGTACACTGAAGGCTGCCGCATGTCTATCTGTATCAGTATGACAGCCATGTGTTGGTCTCAGTCTGGCTGTGTGACAGCATAGTTCCTGGCCGTCCCTGTTAGTGCTGCACAATCCAAGGATTTTGTCCCATAGGATCTGTTTCAACAAGTCTGAATGACATTAGAGTGTACTCAGAACTGAAATAATGCCAGTACTGGCAGTGAACTTTGCCTGAAAGTAAAGTATAGTTCCAGTGCAATGACAAGAGAGGTAGCAGTGTGGGAGTGGGTGCTTAGGTAAGTAAAAGCAAATACCAATGCTGGGGGATATCATTGCACCCATTGAAGATAATTCTGGGAGTTATGATTGCAGCCAGTGATTCCAAAAATGGGGCTTATTCTCCCACTTTATCTTCTAAAACATAACAAAGCAAAGGGGTCATACTACATTTTTTATATCAGAAATGATGGATGGCGGGGGTCAGCAAACAGTAGATCGTGGCCATGTGACTGGTAGATCACATTCTGGGCTTCCTGACCCACCATCCCAGAGCATCAAGCAAGGAACTACTTGTAAAGTTGGAGCTGTAGTAGGAAGAAAGAGCTGCATAAGACTATGCCTCCTCTGTAGTCAGGGCCATCTTTAAGGAGGGGCAAAAGGGACAGCTGCCCTAGGCCCATTCATTGCTGTGGGTCCCAAAGCAGCTGCCCCATACTTGCCAATTGTCTCAGTTTATATTTTCTTGTCCCTCGAAGTCTTTGTCCCCGGGCTCTGTCCCGATATCTCAGTGTGAAGTGCTGTCACTAATGTCCAGCTCTGACCTATTGCCATGTACAGATGACTCGTGTGCAGACCGTGTCAGCATTCACAGGTAAATAACTGGCATTCATATGTAAATAGCAGCAGCATTCATACTGCATGTAAACGTTACATTGGTGGTCAGTGCAAATTCCTCTTTACATTGGTGGTCAGTGTAAATTTCCCTTTACATTGGTGGTAAGAGCAGAATTGCCCTTAGACTGGTGGTCAGTGTAAATCTCCCCTTACATTGGTCATCAGTGAAATGCACCCTAACATTGGTGGTTGGTGTAGAAATGTCACCACCCATCCCCATCCAGCACTGCCACTTTTCCCATCCATCTCCAAAACTTCCACTCATCCCATTCCCCCAAATACTGCCACTAATCCCATCCCCCACCAGCACTGTCACTCATCCCATCCCCCCAGCACTACCACTGATCCCATAGTAATGATGTGCAGTAACCTATAGTAACCAATCAGTGAGCAGTAATGATGTGCAGTAACCTCTAGCAACCAATCAGTGAAAAGTAATGATCTGCTGTAGACTCTAGCAATCAATCAGTGAGCAATAATGTTGTGCCCTAACCTCTAGTAACCAATCAGTTGGCAGTAATAATGTGCAGTAATCTCTAGCAACTAGTCAGTGAGCAGTAATGATGTGCAGTAACTTCTAGCAGACAATCAGTGCGTGGTAATGATGTGCAGTAACCTCTAGCAACCAATGGGTGAGTGGTAATGATGTGCAGTAAACTGTAGCAGCCAATCAGCAGGCAGAAATCATGTGCTGTAACCAGTCGGTGAGCTGTAATAATATACTGTAACCTCCGGCAACCAATCACAATCGCTGCCTGATCTGCTGCAGTAAACGCACTTGGAGTCTAACTGCTATTTATTGTATGTCTCTAAACAGGCAGAGAGTGAATTTGTATGGGGGTTGGGGGGCCCAAGAAAAGGTTTTCCCAGGGTCCAATCAATATTAAAGATGGCCCTTTCTGTAGTGCTGGCTCCTGTCCCATATGGAGTGGTACCAACTGCACTCCACCTCTTATCTCAGCTAGCGGTCTCAAGAGTGGTGCCAGTAGCAGGAAAGAAAAGATCTTCAGGTCAGTGTGAAGCAATACACTGGGTATAATAGTATGGGGCTGCTTTCACACTGATGCTCTGTGGTTTACCCACACCGCTGTGCCGTGTACCTGCAGCTTTCCTGCGGGTTTGCTGCTCTTAGCTATAGACTTCTATTATACCCTGCATGTTTGGTGCACTTTTTGAAAGCGAACCAAAAGTCCTGAAGCGCAATTAACCCAGGAAAGTTGCAGTTGCACTGCGCTGCACCAGAGGTGCAGGTAAACCGCAGCACATTAGTGTGAAAGCAACCTTATAGGGGACTCGGAACAGTAAATGTTCAACAACTCGTTCACTCCCTTATTATCTCATGTCTGGACTACTGCAACTACCTCATCACAGACTATCCCCGCTTCAGTCTATCCTGAACTCAGCGGTCAGACTCATCCACCTTACCAACCGCTCTGCTTCTGCCACCCCCCTCTGTCATTCCCTCCACTGGCTCCCGATTGCCCAACGCATTCAATTCAAACTACTAACACAGACATACAAAGCCATTCATAACACTGCCCCAAACTACCTCGCCGACCTGATACCCTAATACCACCCAACCCGTAATCTTCGCTCCTCACTAGACCTCCTACTCTCTAGCTCCCTGGTCTCCACCTCCCACGCCCGACTGCAGGACTTCTCCAGGACTTCCCCCATCCTCTGGAACTCACTACCCCATTCCATCAGACTGTCATCTACCCTCCTCACCTTTAGGTGCACCCTGAAAACCCATCTCTTCAGGGAAGCCTACCCCGCCCTCACCTAACAGCCGATCTCCTCCACTCCTCCTACCACTCCATCCCCCACAGCCATTTCCTCCTGTACCACTATCCCCTCCCTCCTAGATTGTAAGCTCGAAAGAGCAGGGCCCTCGATCCCCTCATGTTTTGTTACTGTATTGTCTCATGTTCTGTCCCCCATAATTTATATTTGCATTTTAGGGGGTGGCAAAACCCCATAGTTAAGTCATGTTTTTACCACCCCCGCCCCGACCACACCACCTTTAGCTGCAGCGGCCAGGGGTGTACACATGTCATAGCCACAGCAGGAGTATACACCCTGTCATGGTTGGTGGGTGTAGCACCTGCTTCTCAGCCTTTAGGCTAGGATCAAGTGTAGTATCTGTTCTTAAGAGTATCCTGTAGGGGTGCTCCACCATCATTCTTGCTTTCTGGTGAGAATGGTTGGCTGTATAGTACCCCTGCTGGTATTATGGGGGCACTGAAGGCTAGTACTGGCTGAAACAGAAAACGGGGTGCCGACAAGCTGTTGGCGCACGGGAGTAATTCCCCGAGGAAAACCATATGGGCCCAGTTCCTCCTGATTTGAATGAGTCTACCTTGTCTGGCCAGGGGCCGGGGAGGCAGAGAGTCCGTGGTGTCTGTGTCCCTAGGAGTGGTTGCCCTAGGGGTGCTCTTAGTAACACTTGGGTGTGGGACCCCACGGTGTGAACAGTGCACATAGTCACAGACACCAAATACTCTTTCTGCATGGTGCCTTCTAGGGTTAGGCCTTTTGGCTCAGGGCATAGCCAGTAAACAATTGCATGGCCACTTATTTATTTTCCTCCACCGTTTTGTCGCTTTCACTTATGTGTGTGTTTTTTCTCATTGGTTGGAAGGTGTGGGTCCTTGATCCTGCCCTGAAGTCCAGGGGGAGGATTTGTGGCTTCAGGTTACTTCCTCCCCCAATCCTTGGGGGGTCTCTCTTTGGAAGAGGCCATCGATTCAATACTTGGTGGTCAGCTTTGGCTGGCCACAAGGAGAGGGGTTTGCCAGGCGTTTTGGCTTTCCATTTTGGAAACCTTATCCCTGTCAGGAGCTTTGTGCCCTGGGGGGTACAGGGTAGAGGTCCTATCCCTTTCGGGGGTGGACAAAGCACACCCCTAAGTGCACTTTCTTTGTGTGGATTGTACACTTGCACATTTTTTTGCACCTTTACCGGGTTTTTCGTTTTTTTGAACCATTGCGAAAAAAAAACCAAGCATGACCCATTCAAGTGAATGAAGTTGCTCTGCAAATGCTCTACAATCTTATGCGGTACAGCAAAGAAGGGATTAAAACAGGCAGCGTTGTGTTGCTTTCTTACCACCTGCTTTAACCCCTTGAACCCTGCAGAAACATGCAGTTGCTAGGCGCTTGCAGGGTGGCCCCATTTACTTGAAAGTGTTGCGATTGGCAGGCCGTAGCACCCACCAAAAGCAACCAAGGGGAGTTTAATTCCTGCTGTGGAATGAGTACACCTTTGGCTGATGCCTCAGCAGCTAAAGGGGGTAGGGATTGGAAGCAGTAATACTGCTATTCAACCACTTGGTTTTACCATCCTCCAACTGTATGTGTGAATGAGCCCTAAGGGTGCAGCTGCAGAATGCAACTAAGGGCTCATTCACAAGTACAGCCGGCACTGCTGCTCCTCTGAAAAGTGATCCAAGTGTGTTTGACAGTTGGTGAGGAGGTGATATGTTGCATAAGATTTAAACCCATGATTGCCATGCAATGCACACGATTGTAACGCAGTAGTACAGCAATTAGAGGTTTAAATCAGGTGTGAGGAGGAGACACTGTGCCTGGTGTTCTTTGACTTCTCCTATGTTGTTCAGGTAGATCTCCACCTCTTTAAGGTTTCCTACTCCTGATGTATGGGGAGGTGGGTGATAAAAAATGATTTGCCTCAGGTGTCAGATATGCTGGCTGCCATTTCACAGCAGAGTACAGTGTCAGAAAGGTGCATTTCGTACACGTTTCCCGCACACACTGCCTTTGCGATCCGCTTTAAGTGCCAATATATTGTTAACATCGCCCTAATTGCAGATGGCAAACACAGAGCATTTGCAGCACTAGATTGCATGGTAATGCACTACCATGCAATTTGGTGCGGGACGTTTTTTTAAAAGTGGTATATACACTATATTTTGTGAAATCCGGTGCAATTTCAGCTGGTCCTCATGAATATTTACAGGCATCTCTAGTAAAAGCAGCATGCATTTTGCCATTCAAATGTACTGTATGGGCTGCCAAAACCAGAACGCATGGGAAGGTGCAGGAATACACAGGAACGCACTTGTTCCTGAGTGAACCAACCCGGATTCTCCTTTAGCCCCAGTTCACATATATGTGGTGCGGGAAACGCGGTGAATCCTGAGCGTTTCCCACACTGCATTGAAATTGCACTCCACTCATGCGATCTGCCACCAGTGTCAATGTTAAATTAATATCTCCCCAAAACAGGTTGCAAAACGCAATGTGATTGCAGGAATCAGGTGTAGAAAAAAAAAAAAGATACCTGCATCTTTTTCGTGCAGTGCAAATTAAGCCCTTACAAAATTAATGGGCTCAAATTGCACTGCAAAGAATCGCATGTGATTTGAATAGGAGTGCGGTGCAATTCCTATTTGAAAAAAATGCGGTGTCCCACACAGCACAAGTGTGAACCCAGGCTAAAAGTGTTACTATACCCAGGACCCTGCATTCACTATATCTGGTCTCCCACAGTACACGGAAATGCATTTATTTTAGTAAATATAAACTGCTAAATACATTTTGTCATCAGCAGTTAGAGCAGTTTTGTGGCTTCTATCAGTGTCCAGGAGGTGGTTAAAGCTTGTAGGAGGAGTTTTCATTCTCCCCTGATTATCCTATGAGGATGCAGGACCCCTGACCCTCTGTCTGGACAGTGCTGATTGGCCCTGTGCTGATCTCACGCACTCTCCCAAGAAAAAAAAACCTCTAACAATACACACCAAACTGAGCATGTGCAGATTTCCCAAAAGGCTCTGTCCTATCAGCAGATGGATTGGGGACAGGAGAAGAAGGGGAGGATCAGGGAAGACAGGATCAAACATCTTATTTACACAATGCAAAGGATTAACCCCTTAGGCTCCACAGTGAGTATAGCAAGCATGCTTTACTGCATATACAGAATGATTTTACTGTTGTGGGTTTAGTAACACTTTAAGTATTTTGGGGACAGCTGTAAATCAGGACAACCAATACATCTTTTTTTCTTTACTTTGATCAGAACAGACAGAACAATGAAAGACTGTTGATTGGTTACTACAGGTTTCTACGCTCTGTACGTTAACCTTAGCCTCATTATGTAACCACCATGCTGAGCAGTAGAGCTGCACTGAAATGCCATTAAAATCAGCTCTTTTCAGAAATATGTGCCAGTCACACTGTGCGGCAGTCTCTCTGCACCTGAGCGCTGACAAATTGTAAGCAGAGGGCAGGCACAGGAGACAGCATTGTTTGTTACAAGTATAATGGGCTCCTATGGGGAAAGACAGGTCTGGTTTGTGTTAGAGATCAACATTAAATAACTGTACAGTTTTGGTTTAGCATACAGAATGATAACAACAAATGTAAGAGGAAAAAGACATGAAACCTGCTTTCATACACAGATCATAACGAATAAATCAGAATATCATGGATAACAGATGTATACATTAGACAGTAATCAGGGATCCATTCACTGGAGGATCTTTTCCTTTTTCCAATATGAACATATACAGTACACATATTCTGATTTGTACGGACATAGAAAAAAATGCAACTTCAAGATATTTACTGTATACTGAAACAGTGTTTTGCCCTTGCAGGGCGACAGGCCCTCTTTAATGATGACCCCAGCAGTAGCTTCTACTTACCTTCTTTTTGCTCCACTGCTGCTGCATTTGTAGCAACATGGCTTGCATGCTGAGCAAGGACCCATTAGATATTGAGCATTGAATAGACCACATGTGTCAAACACAAGGCCTGTGGGCCTAATCCAGCTCATCAGGCCATTTCATGTGGCCCTCACACCTCTCCTGCAGCTGTGACACCCCCCTTGTCTCTGCTCCCACCTTGTCTCAGCAGCAGTGAGAACAGAACTCCTCCAAAATATCTTGTGCCTCTCTGTGCAGCCGCAACACCTCCACCTCCCCTGGTTTCAGCTCTCAGCGGACTCTCACAGCTGACTCCAGTCTTTCTCTGGTCCTCCTTCACATCCTGAACTTTTGACTTCTCAGCCATGCCCCCAGCTTTGTCTTCGGCAGCAGCACAAGGGAGTGCATTGTAATATAAGGGAGGGTGGGGTGACTCTTGAAATCTGATGTAAGGGTGGTGGGCATCTAGTCCTACAGATACCACCTAGCTATGGACATCTAGTTCTACAGATACAAGCTAGCTCTGGACATCTGGTCCTACAGATACAAGCTAGCTCTGGACATCTGGTCCTACAGATACAAGCTAGCTCTGGACATCTGGTCCTACAGATACAAGCTAGCTCTGGACATCTGGTCCTACAGATACAAGCTAGCTCTGGACATCTGGTCCTACAGATACAAGCTAGCTCTGGACATCTGGTCCTACAGATACAACTGACCCCTTGAATGTAATCATAATGCTGATGCGGCCCACAGTGAAATTGAGTTTGACACCCTTGGAATAGGCAATTTGACTCTCCAGTGCCGAGAGGTGATACTACCATGCAACTTCAATGTGATGGTGGAGCTGAATGACCATGTGTGAGGGGCTAGATTAATACAGTGTGCTGTTTGCTGCTCTCCTTTGGCAGCTTTGGAGCTGGTGAGTGTGGCAGTGGTCTGGATTCCATTAAGGTGGAAGTTATTGACACAAGCAGACACATTTGATATCCATGGACTTAGTTTATTTTTTTCAGTTGATTTTTTACTATTCCATTCCATTAAGGTGGAAATTATTGATACAAGCGGATATATTATTATTATACAGGATTTATATAGCGCCAATAGTTTATGCAGGCTTTACAATATAAGGTGGGACAGTACGATTACAATACTGTTCAATACAGAAGGAATAGGAGGGCCCTGCTCGTGGAGCTTACAACCTAAAGGAAGGCGGAGGTATTATAAAAGGTAATAGCTGCAGGGGATGATCTAATGGAGGTGATTCAAGTACAGATTTTAGGTGGAGGTGGGGTAGGTTTCCCTGAAAAAGTGAGTTTTCAAGGATCGCCTAAAGGTGGTCAGGTTAGGAGCTGACCAGTCATACTGAGACAGGGAGTTCCGGAGGATGGGAGCGGCTCTGGAGGAGTCCTGGAGGTGAGAATGGGAGGAGGTAACAAGGGAGCTAGAGAGCAGGAGGTCTTGGGAGGAGCGGAGAGGACGATTTGTGTGAAGTTAAGCTTGGTGATGTAGCTGGGGGCAATGTTGTGGATGGCCTTGTATGTTGTGGTTAGTATTTTGAATTTTATACGATGGGTTAGCAGAAGCCAGTGAAGAGATTGGCAGAGAGGGGCAGCAGTCGCTAATCAGCTAATAAGGTTTATTAGTCTAGCAGAAGCATTCATAATAGACTGAAGGGGGGATAACCTGTGTAACGGTAGACCAGTGAGAAGGGAGTTGCAGAAGTCAAGGCGTATATATTTGATACCAGTGGACTTTATCTTTTCAGTTGTTTTTCACCTTCTTTATTCTATTTATTGGACTGGGTTGTGATGTAATGTTTACATTTTTGAAGAATCCCTTGCACTTTAGGCACTGCTGTACTTTTGATGTTTTATTTAGGTTTGGTATATTTACCTATTGCCTGCTACAGTTGCAAGAAAAAGTATGTGAACCCCTTGGGATTACGTGGAGTTTTGCATGAATTGGGCATAAAATGTGCTCTGAACGTCATCTAAGTCGCAACAATAGAAGAACACAGTTTGCTGAACATAATACTACACAAACATTAGATGTTGCTATGGCTTAATTGCACATAACATGTAAACATTCACAGTGCATGGAGGAAAAACTATGTGAACCTTTGGACTTAATAACTGGTTGACCCTCCTTTGGCAGCAATAACCTCAACCAAACGTTTCCTGTAGTTGCAGATCAGACCTGCACAACGATCTGGAGTAATTTTGGACCACTCCTCTTTACAAAACTGTTTCAGTGTAGCAATATTCTTGGGATGTCTGGTGTGAATCGCTCTCTTAAGGTCATGCTACAGCATTTCAAATCGGGTTGAGGTCAGGACTCTGACTGGGCCACTCCAGAAGGCGTATTCTGTGCTGTTGCAGCCATTGTTTTGTTGAATTACTTGTATGCTTTGGGTCATTGTCCTGTTGCATCACCCATCCTCTGCGGAGCTTCAGTTGGCGGACAGATGGTCGTACGTTTTCCTGCAAAATGTCTTGATAAACTCTGGAATTCATTTTCCCATCAATGACAACAATCCATCCAAGCCCTGAGGCAGCAAAGCAGCCCCAAACCATGATGCTCCCTCCGCCATGTTTTACAGTGGGGATGAGGTTTTGATGTTGGTGTGCTGTGCCTTTTTTTCTCCACACATAGTGTTCTGTGTTCTTCCCAAACAACTCAATCTTGGTTTCATCTCTTCACAGTATATTTTGCCAGTAGTGCTGTGGAACATCCAGGTGCTCTTTTGCAAACTTCAAACGTGCTGCAATATTCTTTTTGGACAGCAATGGCTTCCTCCATGGTGTCCTCCCATGTACTCCATTCTTGTTTAATGTTTTCCTTATTGTAGATGTGTCAACAAAAATGTTAGCATGTGCCAGAGATTTCTGTCTTTAGCTGATACTCTGGGATTCTTCTTTACCTCATGCAGCATTCTACGCTGTGCTCTTGCAGTCATTTTTACAGAACGACCACGCCTAGGGAGAGTAGCAACAGTGCTAAACTTTCTCCATTTGTAGACAGTCTGTCTTACCGTGGACACATGAACATCAAGGCTTTTGGAGATACTTTTGTAACCCTTTACAGCTTCATGCAAGTCAACAATTCTTGATCGTAGGTCTTCTGAGAGCTCCTTTCTGCGAGGCATGGTTCACATCAGACAGTGCTAATTGAAACCAGTAAACCCAAAACAGGTATGTGTTTTTTAAGGGCAGGACAGCTGTCAGCAACACATCCAGTATCATCACACTGATTGGAGTCAAGGTTAGCTCATTCCTGGCTCCAATTAGCTCTGGGAGAAGTCATTAAGCTAGGTCCTCACATACTTTTTCCTCCCTGCACTGTGAATGTTTACATGTTATGTGCAATTAAACCATGGCAACATCTAATGTTTGTGTAGTATTATGTTCAGCAGACTGTGTTCTTCTATTGTTGTGACTTAGATGACGTTCAGAGCACATTTTGTGCTCAATTCATGCAAAACTCCACGTAATCCCAAGGGGTTCACATACTTTTTCTTGCAACTGTACCTTATTGCGTTCACCTACTATTACACTCATGGTTATTTAGTAAAACTGGAGAGTGCAAAATCTGGTGCCGCTCTGCACAGAAACCAATCTGCTTCCAGGTTTTATTGTGAAAGTTAAACTGAACAAGCTGAAGTTAGAAGCTGATTGGCTACCATGCACAGCTGCACCAGTTTTAATAAATCTCCCCATATATGTGTTGGCCTGCACTGGGGAGCCTTGCCTGACGCAGTCCCAATGCATAGACAAAACAATTCGTCTTGAGTCCTATGAATTCAGTTCAGACCACTGAACTTAGCATTTCAAGAATTTTTTTTTTTTTTGTATTTGTCAGGGCAGGAGCTGTGGAACGGACAGGCAGGCCTAGTGGCGGGGTCACGCACTGACTGACGACAACCACCACCCACAGACTGGAGTCCCTCAGGGCGCGGAGTCTAAGTCCCAGGCTGCCCATCACCAGGGCCCCTGATGGTGGGGATGGACTTGATGCAGCCAGGAACCAGGTCGCGGTGCCCGAGACACCCCAGCTGCGGTAATGGCCACCGCCAATGGCGTGTAGCTGGTAGGAACCAGATCAGACAATAGCATAGTCGGGCAGGCTGGGTCGACAACAACGGGACAAACGGTACAGAACAGTAGACAAGAATAACAGGTCACAGGCCGGGTTCAGTAACGGGAGGTCAGATCAAAGGAAAACGCAGAGAATGGTCTAGTCAAAAGCCGAGTCAGATTCCAGGAGATTCATGAGAGTATAAACAGAGCTGTTGCAACACTAACACACAAGACACGAATGCAAAGAGCACGTCCGGACAACAGGCTTATGTGTGATCAACCACAGTCCTCTGGGGGATGGACCGCAGAGGCCTGAAGGCATAAAAGACTCCCACCATGCTCTGCAGAAACCCAAGATGGATGCCAGCACATGGAGCAGCATAACCTCTGGGAAAAGGTAGGACCTTGACAAGTTTTTTAATGATGCATCAGCACTGCTCTCTTAACAGTGCACATGAGCAAGTGTGGTATAGCTCAACCACTGGGGTGAGTAAACCCTAAGGACTGAGCCCAGCATATGAACAACATTCTAAGACTGCAGACTTCAAACACTGCTGGACTCTAGCCAGGCTGCATGCATCCAAGCTCTATAGGTTTTTTACCATTTGATGAGAAGGATATGCATGTGTATAAGTGCAAGGGTGCAGCACAAATTTATTACAGCTCAATAAAGTTAAAAAAAATGTAAAGCATGAGATGCATTTAACAACACATCTCACTGCCCCAAAACTCACCTCTAACAAAAACGTTTTGTTTTCAGTAAAATAGGGGAGGGTTTCATTGGTCATTTACTGTCTGGGCCTTTCTGCCCTGATGACACTTATACCTCCCCATTTTTTTGTACGGGTGTCACAAGTTCAGGAAATGAGGGAAAACCTCCCCATGGGCACAATAAATACAGAAATGTCAATTCTTCCCCACTCTATGTAAAATTAAAATATAGAGTTAAGCCTTAAACAGAACTACAGTCTGAAGATACTTCCTTTCCAGACATGCAACCATTAGAACCCTCTCTGAGCGCCACCATCTTTTCTCCGGGCTTCTTCTGGGTGCCACTTGACAGCTGTCTTGATTAGCCAGCTATGACTCCTGTGTATGCTTACGAGAGCAGGGGCGGACTAACAACTCATGGGGCAATAGGGGATCATGGGGCCCCTGTGTCCTCATCCACACTCAAACCTGTTTTGGCAGGTTTTCCTGCCACACTTATTACATTTATAATCTTAGATAGAACCAAATAAATAAGTGATTACAACCTTTTGTCTATACATGAATTTAGCCAATCCTCATGTGCCTATTACCAATAATGTTAATTGCAAAGGATAACAACTGTGCAAAAAAATAAAGATCTAATTTATTTACACAGAAAAAGAAGCTTGTATTAATCAAATACAACAAAATATAATGTAGCCGGTATAACTTTAAAAGTAGTAATATTACTATGCAAATACAGAATGTTACCAATACAAAGAAAGATGACTATAGGAAATAAAGTTACAGAAAAGAAACAGAATAATACATTACGCAGACATCCTGATGACTGCTCTTCCAATGAGGCAAGGGACACTGTAAAATATCATATTGTCTCGATATTTTATTAACTTGTATTGATGAGAAATGTGCAGATAGAAAGTCCTTCCACTTCTTGTAAAAACTCAAAAAGATGATTTAATAATAACGTTGCATAAAATTAGAAATAAAATATTGGCATACAGAATGTTTAAATAATTTCCAAAAAATATAGTTAAGTTCTTGATAATAAGATTGTATATAGGTATATGTGTGTATGTGTGTGTGTGTGTGTGTCTCTCAAGGCTTCAAGCAAAGTGTGACCGAAACTCAAACCTTTGTTCTGTTCTTGAAAGAGCAATCCAGCCCCCAATCTCCTAAAAGTGGGTTGGTATTCTCTTGTAGTTCTACTAAGATGATTGCTTCTCTCAAAGTCTGAGTGTAACTTTATCTCTTACATAGATGGGGGAGAATGGGGGAAGGTATAGCTAATTGCTCTCATATGTGGCTTGAATGTAAAGGAAAAACCCAAGATATATGTTCACAGACTATGAAGTCTAATTCCTTACTTTTCCCAATCTAGAACAAATATAAATATAATAACTCAATTATTCTATTAAGATCCAACTCATTCATACTTATGTTAGTACTGTTAATAAGAAGATATTAGATATTGGGTTAAGGAAAGCTTCTAACAGACACAGAGACAGAATGCCATACCTTTATAAAGAAACACCCTTCAACAATAAGTTCCAATATTTTGCCATTTCTGTTCAAAGGGGGCTCTGTGATTTGTGAAAGACATTGGCCAACTGTAGTTCATCAGATGGAATTTAGGACAGGCCAATGTCCAGCAAAGCATACCTCCTTTGAAACCAGTTCCCACAGGAAACTCCCTAGGAGGTGTTAGAAATGACGACTTATCCAGGGCTTATTTAGCCAGGTGGCCATACTGCCATAAACCTCTACAGGAAACTTCTAAGGGGGGGTGTTGAGGTGATGCAACAGATGATAAATAATCATCATCCACGAGGAAACGGCTCAGCACGTTTTCTGGGAGTGCTCTTTTGCTCAGGACCTGTTGAGGGCCCTGGAACCCGAACTCAAGGACTTTGTGCCACAGACAGCCATCACACACTTTGGGGTGTTGAACGGACTTTTCTGTGGAACTTTTACTCTGGAGGACATTGACAGCGCCTAGCGGGTGCTGTGTTGTTTTAAGGACGCTTTATGGTGTGCCAGGAAGCGCCTCATCCACCAGCGGGAGAGGATGTCCATTGAGGACTGCCGCAGACTGATCCTCAGTCTGCTCAGGGACTATACCTTGATGGACTTTAAGGAGGAAGAGGACGTCTGAAGATCTCCCCTTCCCCCTACTCCCCCTTGTGTGTCTTTGTCCCTTCAATAAAGCTTCGGGCCTGTGACCCCTTTTTTTCCCCCTTACCCCTTACCCCTACATACCCGATGCTTATTGTAAATTGTACCAACCATATCTTGCATGAATTTGTAATCGTAGGAAATAAAAAAAAAAACAGATAAATAAGTTACAGGAATTGAGACCCCTATCAGGAGTTCACAATAATATTAAAAATTATTGTAGGCCCAAGAAGGTGAAAATTATTATATGGCCAAAAATAGCCATGACAAACCACACCCAAAAAAGCCAATGAAAGGTACCAGGGGCATCTCATGGGGCCCCCTACTGACCCTGGCCCCTCGGGCAGTGCCCGAGTTCCTGAATGGTCAGTCCGCCCCTGTACGAGATTCATTCATCCCGGCACACAGATACACTGAGCTGTGCATGCACGGCTCGGTGTACATTTGAGGGAAGATTGCCAACAAGCAGGTAAGTTTGCATGTGACATGGCATGTGTCTTCTGCTATAAAAAGCTGCCTGCTCACAATTTTTTAATATGTAGGTTTACTTTCACTTTAAATACAAAAATGTCATTCATTTCACAACCGCAATCATTATCCATGCTTTATGCATATGCCTCTCTACTGCCTTTGCTTTCAGAATTGTTTATAGTTTTGATAAGGCCTTGAAGGGAAACAGTGAGTCAGTTTCTTGGCAAGAAGTAAAAAACCTTAGACGTCGGCTTCAAGAGGAGTGTGAGATTCACTTGTACATGTTTTTGGTGCTCAATGTAAACACCTTCAAAAATAAAAAATAAAAATACACCCAGCAGAATGGATTAGTCTATCACTTACTATGCTGCTTCACTAGCAGCTGTGTTCTGCAAGTGCCAAGGCAGCGAATATATTGCCTAGGCCGGTCTGCATGGTTGGTAAGGACTGACGGAATCTGGTCCACTGCCAGAAAAGATTTGCTGCAAACACACCATGCTAGCAATGTATTTATCACGGCATCTGATGTTCGTTAATGAGCGTACATTTCATTGTAAACTTGTAATGAGGTGACATTGGCTTGGTAAATTAGTAGCAATGAGTATATCTAATGGTAATCACATCACAGGATATGGGCTGCTTATATGTGCATCTGTCATTTGCTTGATCCAATAACTTGGGAGGGATTTTCAACACATTTCATTTTATAGCTCATAAATCGCTGTAGGAGTAGCTGCCTTTGACACAGACAAGTGTGGACTATGGGAAATTTCTGGCATGTCGAGGGAATGTTCCAGCTATCAGCACATTTATTAGATGCTACTTGGAGATTGCAGAGAGCCTGATGAATACCACGTAAATCTAGTGATACCGTGGGCTCTAAATTACAGTAACTTTGTATTCTGTTTTGTTATACTTTACCAACTATAAAAGGCATAATTGTATTGGATGTCCTATTTAGAATGAAGCTAAATTTCAGCTAAAACAATTTAAAAATAACCCAATAATAGTGAAAATTAAAAAAAAGGTTTTGCAATACTCACCTTCATTCCAAAGCTGTCCCTCACAGTAATTATTTTCTGCTACTAGATGTCCTCAGTCCTACAGGCTTATTGACAGCCACTGTCATTCAACCCACCTCCTGGTTCGTCGTTGTTATGCAGATTGGGCTCAGACTATTACTACACTGAATGGCACTTTAAAGGACCAACCCGTTACATTATTGGACTGACTAGAAGACCAAGAAAGGCTTCAGTTGTAAAATGAACCTTTCATTACCCTCAAATTTTACATAAATAATTCTTTGACTTTGCAAAATAAATAACAGTAGAAAAAAAAACCTTTACCCTTTATCACTAAAAGCTATTCTTGAGCTCCAGTGACTTTACCTAGGCTGCGATCATATCATCAGTCTGCTGCAGGCAGGAGGAAATGTTTCCTCAGTCTTCAGTGCTCCAGTGACCAGACTATAACATTGTATCATGTAGCAAGTCACAAGTCCTTATCCTTTTTAGAGTAACAATCAGACCTCAGCCCCAGGTTAAATTTCGGAACCAATAATTGTTTCCTTCACTTCTGAAAGTGATGTTGTAGATCATCGGTCTCCAAACTTTCTAACACAAGGGCCAGTTTACGGACCCTCAGACTTTAGAAGGGATGGACTGTGGCCAGTGAGAGTAGAAAATGTCCTGGTGTCAGAGGGAGCGAACAATGCCCTATTTTTAGTATTAAAGGAATAGTGCCCCATCATTGTTGTGAGTGGGAGAAACATTGCCCCATCTTTGGTGTCAGTGTAAGGAATAGTGCCCTGTTATTGATGTCAGTGGGAGGAATAGTGACACATCTTTGGTATCAGCGGGATGAATAGTGCCCGATCATTCATGTCAGTGAGAGGAATAGTGCCTCATGGTTGGAGTCAGTGGGAGGAATACTGTCCCATTGTTGGTGTCAGTGAGATGAATTATGTCCCTTTTTTAATGTCAGTGGGAGGAATAGTGCCCCAAGGGCCAAATAAAGGCAAGCAAAGGGCCGCATCTGGCCCCTGGGCCAGTTTGGAGACCGCTGGTGTAGATGGTAACCAAATATAATATAGGGCAGCCTTTCTCAACCTCTTTAACATGGAGAAACCCGTGATATATCTTTTTTGGCTCCAGAGAACCCTTGCTAATAATTATTATAATTATAGCTCACATTACTTTAGTGTGATGGTCAGTGGGAAGACCATCACACAGTAGGAAGACCCTACATTTGTGGCCATTGGGAGAGGTGATTGTAGTCGTATTAGTGCACTTCTGACAGAAACAATTGTGTACTGTCCATGATACTTTTTTATTTTCGGGGTATGCCCCCTTCTTTAAGGTCCAAGTGGCTGCTGCTTGGATCATAAAGAAGGGGATATACCCTGAAAGCTTGTCCTGAAAAATGATGTGTTAGTGCAAATAAAGTATCATGGACAGTACGCAATTGTTTCTTTGGTCGTTTTGAATAACCCGCCATTACAGATAGCTAAAAAATATCATTGGTGTCAGTGGTTACTCATCTGAGAGGCAGAAATCACTTATTGCTCAAGGAACCCCTAGCAACCTCTGGAGATATTATAAAAAAAACATGTTGCGCTAATCAATAAGAGTATCCAAAACAATATACCATAAAAAGGTGAAAATTATCATTATTCAAACTAAAATCATTTAATAAAACACTAAAATTAAAAAGTGTCCATTTTTTAAAGTTTAGTCCACTTTTCTATAAAAGCCATAAATCCACCATCACCACAACATCTTGTGATCCACATGACAGCCACCACCTCCAAGGTACAGATATACTGTTAGCTTACCAGCATTCCATGACCGTGGTTAATGACAAGTCATGGTGGGTTTTGTGTACAATACACCAGGAATGCACCCTCACTCATTGGTTCACATCCAATATCCACACTTGGCTGTTAACCGTCCAGCTTTTCAAAGAGAATAGTGATCCAAATGTCTTTCACATCCAACATCCACTTCCAATGATTCCTCTCAGATTCTCAGAAGATTAACAAAGCAAACACTCCACATAGTTTAAGATCCTTATAACTGATTTTATTACACTAAAATTGCACTTACGTACGAGTAAGAATGAATGTGCAATGAAAAGTCCAGGTAACATACAAAGTGATTCCACATCACTTCCAATAATGCGATGACAACAGCATGTAGGTCCACCCAACATGTTTAACCAATTCAATACAGGGCAAGTTTTCAGGTTTCAGCGCTCTCACACTTTGAATGACAATTGCGCGGTCATAAAACTTTGTACCCAAACAAACATTTCATCGTTTTCTTCACACAACTAGAGATTTCTTTTGGTGGTATTTAATCACCGCTGGGGTTTTTATTTTTGGCGAAATTAACCAAAAAAGACCCCCAAAAAAAAAACAAAACACGGTTTTCTTTGTTTCTGTTATAAAAGTTCGCAAATAAATAATTGTTCTTCATAAATTTATGCCGAGATGTATTCTGCTACATGTCTTTGGTGAAAATAACCCAAATTAGCATGTATTTTTTAGTTTGTAGGAAAGTTATAGAGTTCACAAACTATGGTATAGATCTGAATATTGATCAATCCTGAAGTACTGACAGCCAATCTAATTTCTTGAGGCCCAAGAATGTCAGAACAGTACAGATATTCCCCAAATGACCCCTTTTTGTAAAGTAGACAGTACGACGGATTTCATAAGGGGCATGGCGAGTTTTTTGAAGTTGTATTTTTTTGTCAGAATTTTTCAGAAAATGAATAAAATTATTTTCACTATTTTTTTTATACATACTGTCACCAGTGCAGTACAGCGTCATCATATAACTGGCAGAGCGGCGATCAGGGACACTGACTGGTGACAGTATGGAAAAAAAAAAAATATATATATCATTTTTTTTACTTTTTTTTTATTATTGTTCATTTTTTATTACATTTTATTCTTTTTCTTAAAGATTTTCTTTTCATATTTCACTATGACCAAAGTAGTACAATGTTACCATAGTAACATTGTACTACTTTGGGGAAGTGATCAGTATTTTTTTTCTTTTCTCACACAATTTGCTTATAGCAAAGACTTCCTTTGCTATAAGCCAGCATTTACCTGAATGACATCGATTCATTCAGGGTTTTTTTTTTGTTTTTTGTTGTTTTTTTTTGTGCTCAGCTGTGATTTGGCCACGGCTAATCACATGACATGTGCATGTGATCGCTGTGACGATTCACAGCTAGACACTAGTATACAATGGACGGCATGAATGAAGCCATCCATTGTGTACAACTGTCATGTGACCTGCTGTGATTGGTCACAGCAGGTCACATGGTACCAGCAACGGGGCCGGTACTCAGATCTGTCATCGGCCGTGTCCGAGGTACATTGGTTTTGTTTTTTTGCTATATTATTTTCAACTCACTTTGATTGATTTATGTATCTCTGTGGTTTTAAAATCAATCTATTCACCTAGGGAAGCCTATTGAAATGAGTGGTCTGTCCTAGAGGTGCGCTATGAGAACGCACAGGCTGGCATACCCCTTACACCCCGGTCACGTCAGGTGCAACTTGGCCTGCGACTTGTAAAACTGTATGCCAAGTCGCACCCTATTGTCCGCTATTACAGCGGTCGTATGGGTGCGGTTCCGACTTTGTCGGAGCCGCGCCGACTTCTAAAGTAGTGCACGCAGCAGAGCTTTTGGTGCGATTTGCATAGGCATTGGTGTTAGCAGGTCACCCGATTTTGAAATTGGTTTGGATGTGAGCGGGGGCTCAGGGTGTAAGCGAGCGCTTATGGCATTTGCTGCCTTTTTGTTTTCCCGAATGAAGGAGCTCGGGGGAGGGGCGCACTTTGGCATCCTCACCTTGAGTGCCAGGGGACCTTTCCCAGAG
Organism: Staurois parvus; assembly: GCF_062004578.1. Classification (NCBI taxonomy): domain Eukaryota; kingdom Metazoa; phylum Chordata; class Amphibia; order Anura; family Ranidae; genus Staurois; species Staurois parvus. Next base: position 4,778,937 of record NW_028317797.1, on the reverse strand, counting down.
CTGGCCCAGAGGTCGTTGAATGGAAACCATCCTCCGCTAGGCGGCTCTTTTTGATTTTCTCTTATCGATGAACCATTTCCACGCCGGGCACTTTTACCCCCTTCCTGCCCAGGCCATTTTTCAGGTTTCAGCGCTCTCACAATTTCAATGACAATTCGCTCGGTCATACAACATTGTACCCAAACAAACATTTCATCGTTTTCTTCACACAACTAGAGCTTTCTTTTGGTGGTATTTAATCACCGCTGGGGTTTTTATTTTTGGCGAAATTAACCAAAAAAGACCGAAAATTTTAAAACAAACACACGGTTTTCTTTGTTTCGGTTATAAAAATTCACAAATCAGTAATGGTTCTTCCTTAATTTAGGCCGAGATGTATTCTGCTACATGTCTTTGGTGAAAATAACCCAAATTAGCATGTATTTTTTAGTTTGTAGGAAAGTGATAGAGTTCACAAACTCTGGTATAGATCTGAATATTGATCAATCCTGAAGTAGTGACAGCCAATCTAATTTCTTGAGGCCCAAGAATGTCAGAACAGTACAGATATTCCCCAAATGACCCCTTTTTGTAAAGTAGACAGTACGGCGGATTTCATAAGGGGCATGGCGAGTTTTTTGAAGTTGTATTTTTTTTGTCAGAATTTTTCAGAAAATGAAAAAAATTATTTTCACAATTTTTTTTTTACATACTGTCATCAGTGCAGTACAGCCTCATCATAAAACTGGCAGAGCGGCGATCAGGGACACTGACTGGTGACAGTATGGAAAAAAAAATATTTTTATATATATATATATATATATATATATATATATATATATATATTATTCCATTTGCAAAATGGAATAATTTGGAAATTTGGATACGCCTGAGTCTCCAAACAGTTAAAATTTCTTCTGAATTTCAGTTCGGAATGAAATAAACAACACATGTCTACTGGATACCTGATTGGAGAAGTCCAAGGTCAGATCTGCCTGATAATTTACTTTCTATTACTTTAAAGCCTAGTACGCACGGGCCAAATGTCGGGCGGCATGGCTGATTCAATAGAAACCATCCCATATGTACGGCAGCCAGTCTGATAGAAGGTGGCTGAATGGAAGGGGAATGACCAAAAAAGGTCTTCCAATCAGCGCTCTCTGGTGCCCCCCCCTGTCAAAACACAATAGCACAACAGGGAAGATCGTACTTTCATCAGATAGTTAGTATAGAGGCTCCTCCTGAGCTGTCAGGTTTTTTTTTGTTCAGCCCTCTGGCTTGAACAAAAAAAAAACCTAGTAGTGTGTACCAGGCTATTAAGGCTACTATAACAAGATTTACAGATCAATATTACAGTTAGGCCTGTTAAAGGAAACCCATGCTAAAAGAATATCCAGGGTGAGAGTGCTGGTCTACTCTACAGTCACAAATTGCTAACCATATCTGTGCCTAACCATAGCAACCAAATGGATTGGTTATGTTCTGCCAGAAAGAGAAGCTTCACTTTAAACCATCCCCTCTTACTGTTTTCGCTGTGTTATACACCAGAAATATACTTACGCACCTAGTGATCCTGCAGTGTTCTGTAGGGATCACTCCACTTCATCATCAGGAGTTTCTTGCAAAAAGGTTTTTGCAGCTAGGCGCCTGATTATGTGTATGCCTTACATCACATCATGAGGGAGCCGTCAGCAAGAACCAGGATAAGACAGCCTCACCCCTGATGATATGCCATGGCATGCATACTGTAGAGTACCCAGAGTTTTCCTAGGGTGCATGATGTGTGTGTCCCTGGGTAAGGAATATGACAATCTGTCTGGTTATCTCTTACCCTGTCTGCCTTTAGGCAATCCCTGAAAACTTCACCTAAAAACTGTAGTTTGACCAAAATCCCCGTCAGCCCCCCATCCCCTGCTTTTACCATTTGTACCACTTCCCCCTCCCTTTTGAATAGTAAGCTTCATGAGCAGGGCCCTCTTAATCCTTCTTTATTGAATAGTACTTAAACTGTTCTGTCTGTTTTCATATTGTAAAGCTTTATGCAAACTGTTGGTGCTATATAAATCCTGTATAATAACAATAATCATTTTCAAAAGAACCCACAAAGTGATGAAAAGGTTAATCGAAAAAGGTATTTAAAAAAAAATAAAGAATATTCATCATGATGGTCCAGAATGATTTAAAAGTGGATAGGCCACAAATGCTATTAATGGGGTTATATATAATAAAGAATATGATTTATGGAGTACTCAGTAATGTGTGCTGTACACCAGCACATATGTATAAGTATCCTGAGGGTCTGTTAGACAGACGTCTATTAGATCAGGCTGTGTATGTAATGCCAAAATTTGCAGAGTGCTAATCTCTAATTCTGGCATTCCTAAAGCTTGTACAGAAAGACGGCATAAAAACCACTTCACTTGCCATCCTATGCCACTCTGAACTCCTGCCAATCAGCTGTTTGCAAGCTTTGAAAAAGCAGCTCCAAGGCCACCAAGCTGCACAGAACCGCGTCTATTTCCAGTCATGCTGAGGAAGAAAGTGCAGCTCAAAGCCATGCAATCTTTGGAGCTGATTTTCAGAACTCTACAAGCAGCTGATAGCCAGACATTCTATGCCAGAAGGCCTTGGGCCATGTTGAAGGAGAAAAAGCAGAGGCGTTTTCTGCATTTAAGAACCCATGTAAAGATGCAACCACATTTGGCAACAGCCTTGATCAATAATAATGGAATGTGGCAGGTTTGCTGTGTTTGAGGCACTATAGGGCTAGTCAGCATCACTAGGTCCTGATAATGAGAGTCATCAGCGATGCTGGTGTATAAACAGTACAGACTCAAAGGGCATAGTAGGATTGGTAAAACTGAAGTGTAACATACTTTTGCACATACAGTTGCAAGAAAAAGTATGTGAACCCCTTGGGATTACGTGGAGTTTTGCATGAATTGGGCATAAAATGTGCTCTGAACGTCATCTAAGTCGCAACAATAGAAGAACACAGTCTGCTGAACATAATACTACACAAACATTAGATGTTGCTATGGCTTAATTGCACATAACATGTAAACATTCACAGTGCAGGGAGGAAAAACTATGTGAACCTTTGGACTTAATAACTGGTTGACCCTCCTTTGGCAGCAATAACCTCAACCAAACGTTTCACGTAGTTGCAGATCAGACCTGCACAACGATCTGGAGTAATTTTGGACCACTCCTCTTCACAAAACTGTTTCAGTGTAGCAATATTCTTGGGATGTCTGGTGTGAATCGCTCTTAAGGTCATGCTACAGCATTTCAATCGGGTTGAGGTCAGGACTCTGACTGGGCCACTCCAGAAGGCGTATTCTGTGCTGTTGCAGCCATTGTTTTGTTGAATCACTTGTATGCTTTTGGTCATTGTCCTGTTGCATCATCCATCCTCTGCGGAGCTTCAGTTGGCGGACAGATGGTCGTACGTTTTCCTGCAAAATGTCTTGATAAACTCTGGAATTCATTTTCCCATCAATGACAACAATCCATCCAAGCCCTGAGGCAGCAAAGCAGCCCCAAACCATGATGCTCCCTCCGCCATGTTTTACAGTGGGGATGAGGTTTTGATGTTGGTGTGCTGTGCCTTTTTTTCTCCACACATAGTGTTCTGTGTTCTTCCCAAACAACTCAATCTTGGTTTCATCTCTTCACAGTATATTTTGCCAGTAGTGCTGTGGAACATCCAGGTGCTCTTTTGCAAACTTCAAACGTGCTGCAATATTCTTTTTGGACAGCAATGGCTTCCTCTGTGGTGTCCTCCCATGTACTCCATTCTTGTTTAATGTTTTCCTTATTGTAGATGTGTCAACAAAAATGTTAGCATGTGCCAGAGATTTCTGTAGGTCTTTAGCTGATACTCTGGGATTCTTCTTTACCTCATGCAGCATTCTGCGCTGTGCTCTTGCTGTCAGGGCTCCCAGGTGTGACCAGAGGTGTGTGACTGACGCAGGGAAACGCAGACTTCAGATATGTGATAAACAATATAATTTATTAACACTAACCATACAAACATAAACGCAGTGCAATACTAAAACATAATACAGTGCAAACAAACCAAACCAACCACCCACAGATAACAGTACATACAAGCAAGCGTCGTCAGGCAGGCCGGGTCAATATCAATAGGGCAGGTAGGTACAGGGGGAGCAAGCGGAGATGGGTCGGGGTCACAGGCCAGGTTCAGCAGGTAGCTAGCAGCGTAGTACAGAGGGTCAGGCAGAGGGATGGTCAGGGTCACAAGCCAGGGATCAGAACAGGTAGCAAGCAGCGTGGTACAGAGGGTCAGGCAGAGGGATGGTCAGGAGCGAGCCGGGATCAGAGCAGGAGAAGTCAGCAGCGGTTCAGATCAGGCAGGGTCAGCAAAGGAACAGAAACAGGATGCAGGACAGATACAGGGCCCAGGACAAACACAACACCAAGGCAGAGTCTGCAAGTCTGGCCATCCCTTAAATACACCAGTATCATCAGTTCCAGGTGTTAGCTGGCTGAAAGGTTGAGTCTGATTGCTGGGAGCACCCGCTGGCCAGCCCTGGTACTGCAGATCAAAAGGCAGGTGAGTCCCACCATTGCTGGCCAGTCCATTCCTGACACTTGCAGTCATTTTTACAGAACGACAACGCCTAGGGAGAGTAGCAACAGTGCTAAACTTTCTCCATTTGTAGACAGTCTGTCTTACCGTGGACACATGAACATCAAGGCTTTTGGAGATACTTTTGTAACCCTTTACAGCTTCATGCAAGTCAACAATTCTTGATCGTAGGTCTTCTGAGAGCTCCTTTCTGCGAGGCATGGTTCACATCAGACAGTGCTTCTTGAAACCAGTAAACCCAAAACAGGTATGTGTTTTTTAAGGGCAGGACAGCTGTCAGCAGCACATCCAGTATCATCACACTGATTGGAGTCAAGGTTAGCTCATTCCTGGCTCCAATTAGCTCTGGGAGAAGTCATTAAGCTAGGTCCTCACATACTTTTTCCTCCCTGCACTGTGAATGTTTACATGTTATGTGCAGTTAAACCATGGCAACATCTAATGTTTGTGTAGTATTATGTTCAGCAGACTGTGTTCTTCTATTGTTGTGACTTAGATGACGTTCAGAGCACATTTTGTGCTCAATTCATGCAAAACTCCACGTAATCCCAAGGGGTTCACATACTTTTTCTTGCAACTGTATGTGCACATGAAAATAGACACAAATTTACCTATTCCTGCACAGTTCCTTTGTCTAGGATTTTACTAGTGTAGCAACCCTACCTTATGTGATTGTGCCCCTAGCTAAATTTAGTGTATGTTACTGCTGGGTTGTAACCAGCCTTAACTGTTACTTACATTTTCTGGACACTGTGGGGTTTATTTACTAAAGCTGGAGAGTCCAAAATCAGACTCCCTTCTGCATAGAAACCAATCAGCTTCCAGGTTTCATTGCCAAAGCTTCATTGAACAAGCTGAGGTTAGAAGCTGATTGGTTTCTATGCAGAAGGGAGTCTGATTTTGGACTCTCCAGCTTTAGTAAATAAACCCCTGTGGGTCTATCTTAGGCATGGTAGGATTAACTGGCTCAGTCTGTTGCTGGAAGGAGGTTTCAGTAAGCAATGCAGGAGGATCAACTCGCTGAGTTAAGATTATTTATCTGCCCCAGCCCAACCCTGAGGAGCTGTATTTAAAGGTATGGCTTGAGGAGATTATCAATGTTTGGGAGCACCTTTCCAGATCTCTCTTTCCTCTGGGACTTCTCTCTAGAAGGACATCTCTGTAAAAGCTTGATGCTTGGGACTTGCCTAAAATAGGTGCTGAAGACCCAAGACTATAACCTAAAACTGGAACAATATCTTGAAGGAAGCTGGGTGCACAAAAGGACCTTCCACTCTGTGCCCGCAGTCTTGCCAGATGACTCGGTGCCCGCAGTCTTGCCAGATGACTCGGTGCCCGCTGTCGAGCTTAAAGACCCGATGCCCGCTGTCTTGCTTGATGACTCGGTGCCCGCTGTCGAGCTTGACGACCCAATGCCCGCTGTTTTGCCAGATGACTCGGCGCCCGCAGTCTTGCCAGATGACTCGGCGCCCGCAGTCTTGCCAGATGACTCGGCGCCCGCAGTCTTGCCAGATGACTCGGCGCCCGCAGTCTTGCCAGAGGACTCGGCGCCCGCAGTCTTGCCAGAGGACTCGGCGCCCGCAGTCTTGCCAGAGGACTCGGCGCCCGCAGTCTTGCCAGAGGACTCGGCGCCCGCAGTCTTGCCAGAGGACTCGGCGCCCGCAGTCTTGCCAGAGGACTCGGCGCCCGCAGTCTTGCCAGAGGACTCGGCGCCCGCAGTCTTGCCAGATGACTCGGCGCCCGCAGTCTTGCCAGATGACTCGGCGCCCGCAGTCTTGCCTGACGACCCGATGCCCGCTGTCTTGCCAGATGACCCGGTGCCCGCTGTTTTTCCAGATGACTCGGTGCCCGCTGTCGAGCTTGACGACCCGATGCCCGCTGTTTTGCCAGATGACTCGGTGCCCGCAGTCTTGCCAGATGACTCGGTGCCCGCTGCTCCGCCTGGTGGCCTGGTGCCCGCTGCTCCGCCTGGTGGCCTGGTGCCCGCTGCTCCGCCTGGTGGCCTGGTGCCCGCTGCTCCGCCTGGTGGCCTGGTGCCCGCTGCTCCGCCTGGTGGCCTGGTGTCCAGCCTGATGTGCCTCCGTCCGATGTCCAGCCTGATGTGCCTCCGTCCGGTGTCCAGCCTGATGTGCCTCCGTCCGGTGTCCAGCCTGATGTGCCTCCGTCCGGTGTCCAGCCTGATGTGCCTCCGTCCGGTGTCCAGCCTGATGTGCCTCCGTCCGGTGCCCAGCCTGATGTGCCTCCGTCCGGTGCCCAGCCTGATGTGCCTCCGTCCGGTGCCCAGCCTGATGTGCCTCCGTCCGGTGCCCAGCCTGATGTGCCTCCGTCCGGTGCCCAGCCTGATGTGCCTCCGCCCGGTGCCCAGCCTGATGTACCAGTCCTTGATATTCCGCCAATTACCGGATCCGGGCGATGGAACATTTTGCCCATTTAGGACGGTTTGGAGCGTCCTGAGGCCGCTCCTTGAGGGGGGGGTACTGTCAGGAATGGACTCGCCAATAGTGGTGGGACTCACCTGCCTTGTGGGTTGCAGTACCAGGATTGGCCAGCGGGTGCTCTCAGCAACCAGAGGCTCACTTCTGCAGTCAGCTAAAACACCTGAGGCTGATTGCAGAAGGTGCATATAAGGAATGGCCAGGCCTGTGATCAGGGCCTTGGTGTATGTTTCCCAAGAGCCCCTGTACCTGCATCCTGTCTGCTTCCTGTCTGATCCTGCTTGATCCCTGACTCTGATTGATCTCTGCCTGTCCTGACCTCTGCTATTCCTGACCACTCTCCAGTCTGCTCCTTTGTACCTTGTCTGCCTGATTGTTCCTGACCTGGCCCGTCTGACTACGCTCTGCCTGCTCCTTTGTACCTTGCCTGCCTGTTTGCTACCGACCCGGGCTGCCCGACTACGCTTAGTATTGTTCTTTTGTTATCTGTTGGGGGTTTTGGTTTGGTTTGTTTGCACTGTGTTTATGTTTAGTCTTGCACTGCGTTTATGTAATGTTTAGTCTTAAATAAATTATATTGTTTATACTATATCTGAAGCCTGCGTTTCCCTGTGTCAGTCCACACACCTCTGGTCATACCCAGAGCCCTGACAGCTGCAGTTTAAAGGTATAGTGACTTACTCAATTCAAGATTTCCCTTTCCTTAGACTCAGAACTGAACCCTGTCACCTGCTCCTGAGAGCCCGAAGCAAGCTAGTCACTCTGCTTGGTAGTTTTCTTGCTCACTGGGGAAAGACATCTCAGGGCCAGCGTTACTGGCTAAATTCTGAATTGCAGGATATCCATAACTGATTGAGATTTTGTTGTGTGTGATTTTTTTTTTCTTAAAATTACTCCAAGTGATAACTTTTTTTATAACTTTATTATTTCATGCACAAACATTTCTGCCTACATTTAATCCTAATACAACTAAGTTTTCAGTTCACTCTAAACTGTCTGTGAGTCCTTTTTACAGTTGCAGTCAGAGGACCTCTTTAACTAAAGGTTTAAGGTGGTGTTAGCAGGATTTGGGCTTTCAGAATGGGGTCAGGCAAGACAGGGAACCCCAAAAGTGCAACACTTGCTATTTCCAAAACTGAAAACAAGCTTTGGCTTTAGCTATACTTTAATGGTTTAACTTTTACCTAATTACTTTAAGAACAGAGAAAGAAGTGATCCACAAACCATCAAGAAGTGATCCACAAACCATCAAGAAGTGATCCACAAACCATCAAGAAGTGATCCACAAACCCTCAAGGTTGTGAAGATTTATAATACAGTTTAAGTTGCTATCTTTACACACCATAACTAGTTTCTGTCCTGCTGCATTTTTCTGTGTGTAGCTGATAATCAGATGTCAGGAATTGTAAAGTTTACTGTTCTAACGTGGAGTGTTGTTATCCCGTGTTTGCAAACAGGTGTACGGGTGTAGAGAAGACAGACTGGATTGTTCCAAAGTACAGAAGAAAAAAAAAGAGGAGGAGGAAGAAAAAAAGTTAAAGGGTGAGGCAATAATCACACAAAGGACATACAATTCTCAAGTTTAAAACCTAACGCTGAAAGACAGGAGCAGGAACAGAGTAAGTAGACTGCTGAAAGTTATCTATCCTGTAAACGTCTATTTGACATTGAATGTATAAAACTGTATTCAGAAGACTGCCATAAATACACATTAAAAGGAAAATACTGTCTTTATATCAATGAAGCAATATTGCTTTTATAGCTACAACTATAGGAACATCTTGGATGTAGCCATAGTACTGTTAAGAGCCTCTTGTATGTCGCAACCTCTTACAAGGTCATTGTAAGCAGTTGTCTCTGTACGTTTTTAGAATGCTCAGTAGGTAGGTTTTCTGTTCCTTTTTTCTAGAGGAAATTCAGATTTGTAAAAACAACTTTTAGTGGAAATGGGGAAAAGATACTACCTGCATTTTTGTTTTTTTTTGGGGGGGGTTAGCACCTGTGTCCCCATTGGGGAGATTCATGTTAATTTCCTGCCTTGGTGACAAGAACGTTAGGGAGCATACCACTGTTGACTTCAGAACAAAAGGTTGGAGAAATCTCTCGACTGTCTCAGTGACAAAAGTGGGATTTCTGCTCTCTCTCTGGACATTTATTTCCTGACTTGCTGGGACAGAAAGTGAGGAGAAATCTTTCCAATGTGGATACAACATTTATAAAAAAAATCCATTGTTTACAACTCTATGCTAATGTGTTTCTTGAGTTTTTTAGTTCATTCATGCCTTATGTGTTAGGCTGCTTTTAGCATTATTGCCCAATGCAGTCCCAACACACAGACAAAGTAATGCTGCATTTTTTTACTTAGCGCTGCAGTGCATAGAAATTAAATGTAATTTTGTTACATTTCAATAAAGTTTAAAAAAAAATTCTAAAATGTAAACAGTGTGATGCATTGTAACTACGCATTGCTTCCCTCTACAGTAGAATACACACTGTGATGTAAATGGACTCTTAAAGACTTTTATGAAGATCTTCAGACTTTGTATAGTTTTTTATTTCACATCTTGAAAATGTTTACAAAAGGTCCTGCTCTAGACCCATTCCAAGAACAAATAGGTCTGCTGCCAGAAACAAGTACATTTGGTGCTGAAAATATAAAGGATGTCCCTTGCTACCTCCTTTTCTTCTCCATTCTACCCTCTATTTTGAGCTAAGCCGGCCATAGATGGAGTGGTATTCTTTCCTGTAGCCATAGGTTGCAGGAAAGAAAATCACTTTATTCCCCATCCAGACAGTCAGTGTTGATGGGGGGAATCCTTCCCGTGGAACCATTGTGTTCTCCCGGCGAGGCGGTGGGGGAAGCCTCCCCAGCCATGAGAGCATGGTGATTATTGCTAGCAGCTATAATAGCTGCTAGCAATAATCACATGTAAAATCCAACAGGCTGGTTGTACCCAAGTTGATCAATTGATCATATTGGGTACATTCAGCCTGCCCATACATTGTTCAAATGTCGACCAGCTCAGCAGGGATGTAGATTTGAACGTCTATGGCCAGCTTTATGCTTGCTGTGTAAATTTGCAGTATAGGATTGCTCTTTGATATTTTAAATGTAGAAATGTGTTGATTAGTCACTGGAATGAGGGTAGATAACTACTTAATAGCTGTAATGATAAGATATAGGTCATACAGGGGGTACATTTTTTAAATAAGTCAGTTGACTCATAGACTTGCTTTGTGACAAGGAGAAATAAACCACAACCATTGTGCAGCACTGCAAAGCAGGAAACAGAGCCTGTCTATGTAATAAACACATATTTGCTTGATTTTTAAGAGTTTTGAAGTACTCTGTTGTTGTGGAAAGCATAAAGAAAAAAGGGAGATGAAGGGAATCTGCATTTACCTAATCAGTGAAAATCAACAAAAACAGTATGTGAAACACCCTACATTAAAGGAAAACCATAATGGTTTCGGATCAATTTATTTAATAATTATATTTTAATCTTATAATTTTAAACTTGATGGTTTAATTATTTTTATTATATGTTCTTGTTTCAACATTTAATACACTAGTTAGCTTAAGAAATAGCACAGCAGTACCAGACAACCTCTTGGCTCAGTCTGTCTGATTGAATCAGATGGAACTGTCCGTTAAAGGAAGAGTAGGGTTATTCGCTTGTGTTAATACATATTTGGTTTGAGCTACTGAGCTCTGTAAACAATAGGCTTTGTATAAAAAAGTGGCAAAGTGACAGAGGAAAAAATATACCCAAATGCATGGCCCTGGTAAAGACTCTCTCTTTTCATGACACACAGAAAACCTGTGTGCCGATCACCACAGCATGTCTCCACTCTTCATCAAAGTTATGAAAAATATTAGCTGCACTCCATAACCTAGCTCTTCTTTCTGTATTTTTGGATTGATAAAAAAGACTGAATATAACTATATTTCCAACCAAAAACCAACCTTCCTTGACATGTTTCACCACTGCCGGCTTGTTCACAAGGAGAAGGGAAGTCCAGCTACAGGATAGGTATGTATGATAGGAGGAGTGAGTCTTGAGTGGAGCTAAGGATTTAGCAATGTTCTTGTAACAGGTATCAGCTATTATCAAGTCCATCTTCCATCAGCTTAGGTATTGTGAGAAAGCAAGAAGGAGGAGCTAAGTTCTGGAGTGAGGAAAAAATAGAGCTCTACCTTCTGGATGGACAGAAGACTACACAATATTTACCTGATTCAAAAAAAAGATCCGCTGTATGTAGCGCGCCTCAAGTTTAGCTAGGGGTAGCTAGGTTAGTTTTTTTAGGCAGAGGTTGAGTAGCATTCTGGGATGAGTTAGCCAGGTTATTCTAGGTTAGGGCTGAGGTCTCTGCAGGTCAGTTCCCTCATACCTCGCCCTGCTCTGGAGGAGGGGTGAGGAGGGGCTGATCTGCATGCTTAAGGAACTCTGACCAATCCCCAAGCAGGAGGCTAGGCATGGGGTCAGGGCGACCCTTAAGTATGAGAGAGCCTGATCCGTTGAGGGAGTAGTGTGTTGGGTAGAAGATGGAGTGAAGGCTGGAGTGTGGAGCCTGGGAGAGGATCCAGGAAAGGGGCCTACCTACAGGCAGGAGCTGAAAGGAGGATCTCTCTGCCTCATTGTCCCCAGAGAGAGGACAGCCTGTGGAGTGGGGAAGAAGCCAGCCCAGCCTAAGGTCTTAAGGCAGCCATCAACACACCATGCTCACAGGAGAGACAGTATGAGTAGTCCTACACCCCCTAAGATAAGGGGAGAGGGCAGTCAGGTGGAAAACCCAACTAGCTTCTCATCTGAGGCAGTTTCTGGTTCCCCTTACCCAGGGATATCCTCAGGCAGCTGGGTGAAGAGGAGGATTCATCTGGAATGCTCTCAGAGGCGAGGCTATTTTGTCCATATCTGTACATAGTTGCTAAGGAGTTTGTCCTCATGTTTGCAGTTCCCTTTGGGCATCCCATGCATCCCTCAACCCCATCAAGTTATTAACCCATTTATTAAAACCACAAAACCAAGCTCAAGGACTGTTTACTGACTTTAGCGTGCAAGTGTGGAAGAAAATGCATGTTGGTTGTGCAGAGCTTTAGGGGGACCCAAAACTCAGCGACTCCTAAGGGGGTAGTGGTAAATTCACATTTGTATTTTTTGGTACTGACCATACATTTTGTTATTTACAAACTTTTTGAAGAAAGTTTGATTAATAAAAATGAGCCGTAATAAGCATGGTATATATCAACAACGATTAGATAACATACAATGTGATTTACAATTGGTGAGTTAAGAAAAAATAAATTAAATACATGTTCCCTATATTCCCTATAACTGCAGTAGAAATCTTTTATTATCTAACATCCACAATAATAATAATAATAAATATGAATTCTGAATGAATCAAAATAAAGAAACCTCAAATTAAGTCTTCACATAAGCTTATGGCATACAGCACCACCTACATCTAAAGTGATATTAACCACTTGACCTCCGGAAAATTTAGCCCCCTTCATGACCAGGCCATTTTTTGAGATACAGCGCTGCGTTACTGTAACTGACAATTGTGTGGTCATGCAATACTGTACATAAATTACATTTATGTCATTTTTCCCACAAGTAGAGCTTTCTTTTAGTGGTATTTGATCATGTCTTTTTATTTTTTGCACTATAAATTAAAAAACACCGACACAAAAAAAAGAAAAAACAAATTGTTACTTGAGTCTTTAAAACATATTCAATAAAAACAATTAAAAAATCAAATTTCTTCATAAATGTAGGCCAAAATGTATTCTACTACATATTTTTTGGTAAAAAATCCCAATAAGCATATACTGAATGCTTTGCGCAAAAGTTATAGCATCTACAAATGGCGGTATATATACTGGAATTTTTTTTTATACTAGTAATGGTGGCGATCAGCAACTTATAGCAGGACTGCGATATTGCAGCGGACAGTCTGACACTAACTGACACTTAATGGGAACCAGTGTTAATGGGAACACTAATACAGTGATCAGAGCTAAAAATATACACTGCACTGTATTAATGACACTGGCTTGAAAGGGGTTAAACATCTAAGGCGATCAAAGGGTTAATTGTGTGCCTAGCCAGTGTTTTTGTGTGTACATTGTGCTGATTTTACTAGGCAATCTGCTAGATTTTATTCACTGAATAAAATCTAGCAGATCGTTGTTGACATACCACAGCTCTGCCTTCTGTACATAAGCAAAGCTGTGTTCTGTCAGTCTCCTCGGTTATTAACAGGTGCCAGCGTTCATCCATTGTCCGGCACATGTTCATCGGCTTCTGCTGTGTCCAATTACAGCACAAGTTGCTCTCTGGTGGCAGGCACGCGCCCCCCCCCCCCCCCCCAGTGTCGGAAGTGCAAAATCTATATTTATATATGTGATTTTGCATAGAATGTCCACTCTGTAGCAGTAAATCTGCTATAGGGTGGACAGCAAGTGGTTAAAGGCATTTTTTAAAAAATAAAAAACATGTTATACTTACATGCTCCCTACAGTGGTTTTGCATGGGCAGCCTCTTCTTGGGTCCCCCACAGGCACTTCTGGCCCCTCCCTCCTGCCAAGTGCCCACAGAGCAAGCAGCTTGCTATGGGCCCTTCAAAGCGGCTTGCTCCCGAGCTCCATTCATACACAGAGCCACGGCTCGGCCCTGCCCCCTCTATCTCCTCATTGGCTCACTGGCTGTGATTGACAGCAGTGGGAGCCAATAGCTCCCACAGATGTCTCAGCCAATGAAGAGGGAAAATCCTCAGAGAGCCAAGGCTCTCGTGCACATCATAGAATCGCGATGGGGCTCTGGTAAGTGTTAGAGGGCCTGGAGGCACTGCTGCACACAGAAGGTTTTTTTTTACCTTCCTGCATAGAATGCATAAAGGTAAAAAACTTTGAGCCTTTACAACCACTGTAACTGTCTGTTCTCAATACACCTGTGATTCTGTGATGGAACCTAGAAAAATTCTCCTGTTTCATGTAACATTGGAGAAGACCTCTGGCCTAACCAGTAAACCTCAAAATATACATTTATTCATCAGAATAACTTACAACTCAGCTCCAGGCAGATATATAGTATATTAATGCATCTCTGTACTGATGAATGCATTATTAAGGCTACTTTCACACTGAACCGCTGGAAAAACACAGCAAAAATGCATAGGCGTTTCTACTGCGCTTTTGCCGCATTTTCTGAACATTTTTAAAGGACACATGACTTCTCAAAGGCATTTTTGAAGCGCTTTTCAGGCGTTTTTGAGGTCTTTTTCAGATGTTTTTTATTGATTTCAATGGGAAGAGGTGTTTTTTTTGGGGGGGGGGAGTTTTAACTACCCAAAGATACTGCAAGCAGGAGTTTTTACACTGCACCGCAAGCATAACGCCTCAGCGTGAAAACATACATAAATATACATTCACATACATAGGGAAGCATTTTTCTTGAGCTTTTACAGGCGCTTTTTTTTTATGCAAAAACGCTTCAAAAACTCCTCACTGTCAAAGTAGTGTGTTTTTTAAATATAAGCAGTTCTAGTACATTTAACTTGATATCAGCCTTTTGAGCTTTTTATGTAACAACCAAGAACTGTTTAGTAGGATTGAATTATTACAATCAAACTCCAGCAACTTTTACAAAGAGGTTAATGCTTCTAAGACCTCTCTGTAATTATAGTGTCAGGACACTCAGTTGCAGATATTGGATGAAACTCATCTTTGAGATGCCTGCAGATACACAACAAAGAACTGACTGCACAATAATGACCTTAAAGTGTTACTAAACCCACAACAGTAAAATCAGTCTGTACAGTAAAGCATGTTTGTTATACTCACTGTGGAACTTAAAGTGGTAGTAAACATAAATAAAGGTCATACAACTACAATACTTTAGGCTGAGATTTAACTATAAAGCAGGTTTTTCTTACACATTTACTTATCTGTAAAACATAAAATCAAACTTCCTCTGTCCACACCTTAAAATACTATTCAACCACCAATTAGTTATGAGTACATGTCATAAGACTCTTTACCACCATTGTACTATGATCTGTTGACTTACTAAGCACATAAAGTGTATATTCGTTTCTCTATATAAGCATGGACTACATTGTCACATATTCCTTCTGTAGAAAATTATGCTCATTTTTAATATGTTTTACCCATCATAAAAAGGAGAATAAATCCTGTTGGAAGGTTGTATGAATGCCTATGAGCCTGACATGCATGCTCATTATTCTCTTGGTATTGCATTCAATAACCCTGCATCTCTCTTTTCAATAAATTCTCGCTAAAGTATAATAAACAATTAATTTAAAAAGATAAAGAAGCTGAGATAAAATAAAGATTTCACTATTTTCACTAGCATTATGCTTTATTGATGGCAACTAAGGCTCCACACACACTGGGCTTAAAAAAAACGCCAATTACTTTGGCAGAAATAAACGCTGATATAGAGTATTTTTGTACACGGTTTAGGCTGGTTTAGGAGAGTTTAGTGTTTTTTCTGCCAGAAAGCTCCAATCAAAAACACAATCTAGAAGGGTTTTTTTTCCATCCTTTAAACGTTGAGCTCAAAATATGCCTCTAATTGTCCTAATGTGCATGGACACAGGATAATACTGAACTGTTTCTACAGGAAAAACACAAAACTTATGTAGAAGCAGCAATTTTTGGGCCAGTGTGCATGGAGCCTTAGGCTTTATATTAACCACTTCAATGCTGGCCACTTTCACACCCTTCCTGTTCAGGTCAATTTTCAGCTTTCAGTTCTGTTGCACTTTGAATGACAGCTGCATGGTCCTGCAATACTATACCCCCCCCCCCCAAATAATTTCACTATTTTTTTCATACAAATAGAGCTTTATTTTGGTGGTATTTGTGGTATCACCCGTTTTTTTATGCTTTGCTAAGCAAACAAAAAAGACCAAAATTTTTGAAAAAAAAAGTTTCTAAGTTTCTGTTATAAAATGCTGTATATAAGTAATTTTTCTTTCTCACTAACGGGCACTGATGAGGCTGCACTGATGTGAACTGATGAGCACTAATGAGGCTGCACTAATGGAGCAGCACTGATGGGCACTGATTAGCTGCACTGATGGGCACTGATAACCTGCATTGATTGGCATTGATGGAGCTGCACTGATAATCAGTGTAAACAGTGTACTGACAGACTGGCTGGTTATCCGCTTTCCTTTCCTCACTCACTGTCTGTTTAGATGTGACCACCTGTGATTGCGCACAGCTGATCACATGGTAAAGGACCGCTGTAATTAACCCTTCACCAAGATATGTGTTCACAGAGTGCAATTGATGCACGCCCCAAGGTGAGGACATCCTCTCAGAACTGGAAAGCCACGCTGTAGCTGTCTTCCGGCTATAGCATGGTCGGCAAGTGGTTAAAATTGACTTGAACTTTGCCACGTTATAGGGAAATGAAATAAAAAAATACCCTGAAAATTACCTTTTGTCTCAAATTCCTGCTAACAAATAGCAGTGCAATGCCAGGTAGTATATACTCAAAAAGGCTAGCAAGGGTCATGTACCAAAAGAACCTCTTGTTAATGACCTTTGGATAGTGCCACCCAAAATGAAATTCTAGGCATTGACTTTCCCGTGTTCATATTTATTGGATCACCTCTGAACATTAAACTGGGGGTTTACAAGCATTGACTACTGTGTCATATCGAAGTTCATACATAGAGGAGAGGGCGCAGTTCAAGTGAAACTTCAGGAAAAAATGTTTCCATGAGAATGAGTGAGGAAGGGCCGAAACCTATGCAAGGTGTTTGGGGTTTTTGTTGCTGTATATGTCCCCATTGGTGAGATTTCCCTTCACTTCTTGCCTCTGTAAGAGAATTGGGAAGAAATCTCTTCAGAGATAACAGATGTACCACCCAACTCCTCTTCCAGTAGCAGCTGTAAACTTTAAGATGCATGTTTGTTCTAGGCCTGGGGTGTCAAACCTTCTGACTTTCCTGAGCCAAATTGGAAGAAGAGGAATTGTCTATGGCTGCACATAAAATACACTAACAATAAGGATAGCTGATGAGCAGAAAAAGTCAGGCAGATCACTGATATAGACAATGTGCCTATCTGAGTAATAAAACTTTTTATGTGATTTTTTTTTTTGTAAGAGTAAAAGAGGACAACATAAAATTAGTGCCGTATTTGTTTTTGATAAACAAACTCATCGATATCTGGTTTGATGGATGTCGTAGAGATTCTCAAAGAATCCTCAAGGTGCTCATCAGATATTTTGGTTCTAATTTTGCCCTTTATGTGCTTCAGCCTTGAAAATAGTTGCTCACAAATACAGGTGCCACCGAAATGATGACAGGAATAAGGTGTGATTCTGAAGAGTAGAGTAGGATATTTTTCTTTGGACTCTAAATAAAACTACAGCGCTAGAATTTCACATTACTAGTCCAAAAATGACAGTCCCATCAACTTGATATAGCAAAAATTTGTTTGCAGTCCCTCTGTGCAATATATATGTTGTTGTACTTGATTTCCAACAATAACTATCGGACTATCCACCCCTGGAAATCATGAGCAGTACACATTGGCGGTGAGCGCACATTTTGTGTGGGTGGCGGAGTTTTGCACACACACTGTATCACGGAGTGTCACCTGTGCACGGGTGTTGAATACTTTTACACATAAGAGTACTACACTATATAATTTTATTTGTTTTTGGTGTCACATTGATACAAGTCTCATACTGCAAAGGAGGAAGGAGGGGAGCAGTCCCCCAGGAGCCACACAAGCAGATGGATGGTCTCGTGATGATTAATTAAAACGCTGATGCGGCACTTTATATAAGGGCAGCATATATTTGTGGTGAGTTGGCAAGTCTTCTGATTTTCAGGGGTGGATTGGTTTAAATCAAATACAACAACACATATATTGCACAGAGGGACTACAAACAAATTTTTGATATATCAATTTGATGGACTATTATAGCAGTTAGATTTCACATGAAGGGTGGTGTATATTTACCTGTATTTGCAAGCTGCTTATATTTACACTAGTAGGGAGCGCTGACTTTATAAATTTTAATATTTTTCTTTGGGAAGATGAAACTTATAAAAATCCAGTAAAGACACACTGTCAAAGTGTACTTCAGCCTCATGTGTTCGCTAAGTGTAAATGCATTTTTACAAAAAAATGACAAAAAAACTCAACATTTTTCTGTACGTTTTATAGTTTTGTGTTGGACCGCATCTATAGTCATCTTGGGCAGCATGGGGCCTATGGGCTGCCGTTTGGAAAATACTGTACTAGGCTCATAACAGGTTTGCTAGTAAAGAAACAATCAAAATGTTAAACCTGAAAAATACACATTTCGCAGTCAGCAATGGCTGCCACCATATTTTTAGATCACAAGCCCACCTTAAAAAAAATATCAAACAGTTTATAAGATCAGTAAAAAGATAAATATCCTTAGCCAGATTAATGAACAAAAAAAAATTAAATTCTACATAAAATCTTAATTCAGAGCTAAACATTTTTTAAAGTTGTCATGCTTTCTCCAAGGATTGTAAAACATTGGTTATAATTCATAAGGCAATAACACATTTCAGGAGCCACCAAACTCTCTAGCAAACAATTCTGTACATTGCTCCAGGGCTACTACTCAGTTTTGTCTATTTTACCCAATCTGCAGCCGTCATTGTAAAATATCAGTTTAATGATACACCAGCATTTTCTACACAGCAATAAAATCCACTTGGCTGCCAATAAATTAATCTAATTAATTCAGAAGAAGAATGAGCAATCAATAGGAAGAAAGAAGTGTAATTTGTTGAGCAAGAGAGAACAGTGTGATAGATGACCTATATATCATGAACTGTCACCTTTACCTAAACTATTCCTGAATTGTTAATTCCAATATCCTATATTAAATAATGTATTTATACTAAAAGTGAAAATCTGGTTATTGTTACTTGCAGCTCACTGTTTACCATTCCTGCTTTTGTGAAATTATTATGCTCTTCATTAAAAGGTATAGTCTGTTTCTTATACATGCCATCATTCATGACCTTTACTGTAAGTGTTCCTCCTATGTCATGTTATTATTCTAGGATAAAAGGTTTAAAGGGCTAAACAAGGGTGCAGAAGATTAATTTGTACAATTATGTATATTTACATATATATGGCCAAATCTGCACAGTCTAGATGCTCAGTATGCAGACTAGATTTTCTAAATGGAAGGAGTATTATAAGATGCAGAAATAATTTTTCTACTGCACTTTTCTCCATAGGGGGATTTTTGAAAAGAAGGATTTGTCAGGTGTCGCTATGAGCTTGAATAAATAGATGTGTCTTGTGTTTTCTTTTGAAAATATGCAGAGAGGGTGCTTCCTGGATAATGGATGGAAGGGAGTTCCATATGGTGGATTCTGCACGAGGGAATGCACAAGATCCAAAAGATCATAGGGTGACTGAAGAGCAAAGGGAGCGTGGGTAACAAAACATTCTGTCAGATAGGCAAGGTCCAAATTATTTAAAGCTTTATAAGTATGTAGGTTGATCTTGAAGGATATGCTTTATTGATGACACCTCATACCTGTTGCTTAATTGGTAGGTCAATGTTAAGGATCACACCCAAGCTTCACACATGGTCTGAAAACATAAGATTTGTATTCCCAAGGTCTAAATCACCTGAACGTCAGGTCTGCTCATGATGCTCTGGTGCTGTTTGAGTTGGTCTGAGTTATGCCCACCCTCAGAAAGCTATGAGAGCCTTCCAGAACATGGACAGGGGCAAGGCAAATGAATAGCATGAATATGGGTACAGCCCTGACCAATTGCAGGGGAGGTTGACCCCATTGCATGATGGAAGTGGTATTTATATTCTGAGAGCACATGGGTACAGTGTCTTTCCCAAGAGTGGATTGCACCATGTCAGGCTACAGGCAGGCTGCCTCGCCTGGCACTTGCTGCTATGAGGCCTCAGGTGGGTCAACCTGAGGGCCTGAAGTTAGAGAGCGTGACCCTGGTTCTTCAGTAAGCTGACTGAGGGGAGCTGTCTGCCAAAGATCTGTCTGTGTCACGATCTGGGTCAGGTTCAGAGACCAGTTGCTACAGCAGTTGTAAGGCTTACCTGAAACCAGCAGGATTGGTACACCAGCGGCCCACCCTGGGAATGACGCAGGATCACCTGAGGTGCGGGGTCTAAGCATCCACCGGTCTTTCCCAGAGCTCCTAATGGTGGAGATGGATTTGGCTGCATGTGAATGCCAGGTCGCAGATCTCAGGATCACCCCACCAGGGAATGAGTAGGCTGGAAACCAAAAGCGGATCAAACAGTTCAGGGATCAAACAGAAGCGGAGTCAGTCACAAGCCAAGGGTCGGTCACCAATGGTAGTAGATAGGATGAGGCAGAATCGTAGTCAGTAGCAAGCCAAAGGTCGGTAACGTAGAGGAAGACGGCAGCAGGAACAGTAAGCGGGATATTGGCTGGTAAGGCACAATAATCTGGCAACCAGGAAGTGCAGAGACATGGCTTTTATAGGAAGTTCATGGGAGGAGCAAGGAGTTCAAGGTTCAAGACAAAACAGGGCAAAGGCAGGATCATCCAAAGAATTGTCAAGGGAGCTGTCCAGCATTCCAGGTGGCTCAGCGTGAAGAAACACTGTCTCTCACCGCAGAAGGCCCAGGTTCGATTTCAGGCTCTGACAGTCTGGTATCATTCAAGAAACTTGATTGGAAGGAGGCAACCATTCTGTTCTTGGACTTGTGAGTACAGACTTTGATAGATCTTGGGGTCTCTGTGTGCTTGCTACCCCTCTGGTGCTTGATAGTCACTGTGGTTCTAAAAAGGAAAGGGAACACTGACTAGTTTTCCAAAGAGCTTGTCTGAGTGTTGCTGCTGTAAAGAGACTTTGCTCAGCTACTTTACCTTGGGGCTGTCACAGTCTGTTGAAACTGGCTTATACCCGAGGAGCTCTGCCCTGTAACTACTACTACTGCAAAAAAGGACTTTGCTCACTTCTAAAACTACCTGCTGCTATATGTTACAAGAGAAGTCTGCCATCTACTGTCAGCTAAGACTTCATAAGTGTTCAACCAAGGGTTCAGCTAGATGTCCTCAGTGTGAATAGTTCTGATTTTGGAGTATCATACTACAATTCCCCATCCATATCCCCAATTTTACAATAAAACTCTAGAAAAACAAAACATCCCCTAGGCTGGTCATTGAAGACAACGAGCCAAAGTGTTTGTGTGTGCCTGGCTGTGGGGAAAAGCAAGGGAAGCCTGGGGAAAACATTCAAGCGGTTCCTTCGTGGATAGCGCCTCATAGCAAATAACAGCAGTGACAGAATGGATCACTGTGGCATCCCATAATGTAATGGAAGTGAAGATGATGCATGTATTCCTGCTGTCATCTTTTGTGATTGTCCTGGCAAGAGGAATTTGAACAAACTGAGCACTGTGCCGTGTACCACAGAGCAACTTTATGTGATCCAGTAAGATATTAAGGTCCATTGTTTCAAATGTGGTAGAAGCATCAAAAGAGATAAGGATTCTACCTTGTCTCTTGCCATCAATAGGTCATTCATTAGGCAAACTAGTGCTATTTCTGTAGTGTGTTTTTTCTAGAAACCAGATTGACATGTTTCAAAGAATTTGTTATTTGAAAGCCAGGCTTCCAACCTGTTAGTGATTGCCTTTTCAATCATCTTTCCTAAAAACGGGAGGTTTGACACTGGTCTGTAGTTGGCTAAGATCTCTGAATCCAAGGAAGGTTTTATAGCAATGGCCTAATACTGACTTCCATAAGTTGATGTGGAAAGATCCCTGTGTAGAATGACCACTGTACATTTTCTTGAACTGGTACACTAATATGGCTAACACATTCTAGAAACAGGCATGTTGGACCTGGGTCAAGGTCACAAGTAGTTGGATTGAGCCCTTTGAGTATTAGCACCTTTTCTTCAACATCTTTACTATCAAATGTTTTCTTTTTTATCAAAGGTTTTTTGGTGTGGAGTCTGTAATCCAGTTCCCTAGGAAGTCTTTTCAGGCATAATTCAATTTCTGACGGAGGAGACTGTTGGTAATTGTGAACAAAATCTTCACATCTTTCCTGAGAGAACAGTGGAAGAGTAAGTCTGCCACTTGCTGCTGCAACTTCATTAGATAGAAATTCTGATTTTTCTTGTGAAACAAAGGGATTTTTTTCACCTGTGTTTTTCTCCACTGCCTTACCAACCTACATCGCTTCTGTTTCATTGCCTCAAAGGCTCATCATACCAAACTGCCCAGTAGTGTGAGGGACGATCTTGATAGGAGTAATTCAGTGAAAAGCAGAAGTAACATTTTTGTTGCATAAGTAAACTAGGAACTCTTAGTCCAGTTTTAGGGTATCCAGGATCTCCTGAAGAGGTTTACATTTGTAAAGACATCTACCTTAAAAAACAATATATGTATACAGTATATATAGATCCTGAAATGCACAAGACACTGATCTGACCATATAACTGGGTTTGTAAAAAAAAAAAAACAAGGTCTACTAGTTAAAAAGCAAAAAAGCAAGTACATGAATTTTTGTTTGAGTGACAGATGATACTGTAGATCAGGTTTCACTGAATGGTGAACTATGGTCCTGACCTGGACCAGACAACCGTTGCTGTGCCACTTATCAGCGTCAGTGTTCTCCCTCTCTGGTCTCCTTCTCGGCTGCTGCTATCAGCCTCACAGCAGGTGGGGGCGGTAGGTGCTACATATTGGGACAGAGAAAGGATTCTTTTCATTTTAATAAGCCATAATCACTTGCTTGTTAATGTAATAAGTTGGGCAGCTCCTGCCCTCTGTCCCGATATGCAGTACCTCCTGCTCCCGCCCACTGTGAGGATGATAGCAGCTGCCAGGTGGCGGGAGACCAGGGAGAGAGAATAACCAGCTGCTATGTGCCTCTACTCTGGTAGGACTGTGCAGGGGA
The DNA here is from genome assembly GCF_062004578.1 of Staurois parvus. Lineage (NCBI taxonomy): Eukaryota > Metazoa > Chordata > Amphibia > Anura > Ranidae > Staurois > Staurois parvus. Next base: position 4,755,945 of record NW_028317797.1, on the reverse strand, counting down.
AGTTGAATTATGAAAGGGGGACTGTAAAGGAGGAGAGGGGGCTATGACTGAAAGGGGCAATGTGATGTGTAAAAGGGGTACTGTGATCTGTAAAGGGGGCATTGTGATGTGCAAAGGGGTAGTGTGATGTGAAGGGGAACTGAGGACACTGTTGGACTGCTTTAAAAGGGGGACTGTGATGTGAAGGGGGTCTGTGATGTAAAGGGGGACTGTAGGCACTGATGTTAAGGGGTTTGTAATGTGAAGGGGGGTCTGATGACAGTGATGTACAGGGGGGACTGTGATGTAAAAGGGCGCTGCGATGTGTTATAGCACAAACATGAGATTTGGACCTCGGCTAGAAGGACATTTTACCAACTGGACCCCATAAATTTTAATTCAAGACACCTGTTCTGTCTCTCCAATCTAAGCATTGATAGTGTGATCTCTGTAACTTACAGTTGTGATGAGATAGCGATAACTTCAACCTCAGTTGGATACCACAGTCAGTGACTCAATCAATAAGACATCTTGTAGATCTTGTGAAGTTTATTCCATAAACTGAGAGAATCTTACAACAATGAACATTCGATAGGTCAAAAGATCATAATATGTGCTGCTTCATGACATGAGACTAGAGCTGCAATGCATTTCTGGGAAAGGGGGAGGGCTATCTATACAGCATTAACTAAACCAAAGGAGAGGGAGGAGCAGAAACAAAATATAGAAACACTTAAATCATATGACAGTCAATATGACAGTCATGTGAAACATGACACTCCCCGTCAAAATCTATGATTTCTATTATAATAAACTTTAGTTCACGTCCAATATAAATAATGAAGATTCTTTCCAGGAACATCTGCAAAACAAGAGGGAAGGGAAGAACAAAGGAAAACAATGCAAACATTTAGTATAATACTTGCAGATGTTGGTCTCGAAAGTCCAGGCTGAGACATGGAAATCCATATTCAGAGGGGAAGGCAGCAACATGCACATTCCATCTTACCTCCCTTTAATTTAGGTTGATGACTTGTCTTCCTCTTTGGGCAAAAGAAGTACTAGTTCCTTTATAGGCCTGAAGTAAAAGTGTGCAGAACATTCTTTCATGGTGGATATAGTCAAGATGTGTCTCGAAATGCAGTAGTAGGTACTGCACGACTGCCGCATTCAGCAAGGTTGAGGCTAGTGGGAACATAGTGCCATTGTCCAGGATTTAGAGATTGTTTCCAGGATTCCCACCTTTGTTGTTTCTTCTTGGGTAAGGAGGTATCCCAGTCTGAGCTTTCAGAAGTAAGTTGTCTCAGCAGTATCTTACCCTGAATGGTGAGAGGTTTAATGAAACCTAATGGATCATAAATGCTGTTCACTGTAGACAATACTCCTCGCTTTGTGAAGGGCTTGTCACAGGCTGATGCTTGAAATGTGAATGTGTCTTGTTTAACATTCCAAAGCAATCCAATACTGCGTTGTGTAAAAGAAAGGTCAGATCCTAGCTGGAATTTCTTCACACTGACAGCATGGTCATCAGAAGGAAAGGATATCATGACTTTGTCGCTGTTAGAGATGATTTTGTGAAGCCTGAGGTTTGCAGTGGCAAGCATGTTCTGGGTTCTAGTAAGAAGGTCAATAGCTTCTTCTTACTTGGACAGAGATTTGAGTCCGTCATCTACAAAGAAATTCCTTTCGACTGTCTTGCATCAAATCCAAATTCTTTCTCACCCTCTTGAGCTGTTTTTCTCAGTCCATAAATTGCTACTGCAGATAAGGACTATTACGGAAAACATGTACCTTCAGTCGATAGTCTATGACTTCATCGTTGACATCATTATTGCGGTACCATCGGAACCTGAGGAAGTTTCTGTAGTCTTCACGGACGATGAAAAAGTGGAACATCTGCTGAATGTCAGCCATAACAGCAGTTGGCTCTTGTCTGAAGCAAAGGAAAACTCCTATGAGATTGTTGTTCAGATTAGGCCCAGTGAGAAGATTGCCATTGAGGGAGACACCTTCATGATGAGCACTTGAGTCAAAGACCACCCTAATCTGATCAGGCTTGCGAGGATGGTAGACGCCAAAGCAAGGTAGATACCAACATTCTTCTCCTTCCATAAGAGGAAATGCAGGCTCAGCATGATCTCTCTCAAACACCTGCTGCATGTCCACAAAGTGTTTTTTCATCTCAGGCTTCTGGTTCAAACTGCAATTTAAAGAAACAAACCGTAATTCTGCGTGTACCCTGTTGTTTGGTAGTCTGTTTCTTGGGGTATGGAATGGTAGAGGTGCTACCCAACTGTTGGAATCATCTTGGTAGAACTTTTTACTCATAGTTTCCAAGAATTCTTTGTCTTCTATAGTAGCTGCCAACTCATTGTCTTTAGTGGTTACCTTGAACATTGTGTTGCCGATGTTGTCATCCCAGAGATTAAGAGCTTTCTTATTGTCTTGTATGATGTGCTGTTGTGCACCTTTTTCAAACAGTCTTTCTTTCACAATATATTTATGTGGTCATTGTGCAGAACATGTTGTTCGTCCATTTGACAGGAAATGTGTTTTAAAGGAAGAGACTGAGTAGGACCTCCTGTCCTTGTCTAGGCAGACATTGCCTATGATGACCCATTCTAGATCCAGACGCTGAGCATATGGTGCATTGTGTGGATAGTTGATTTGATGATGAACTTTGTGCACCCTTAGGACGTCTCGACCAAGTAACAGCAGGATATCTGCACTTTCATCGAGGGCTGGTATTTGGTTGGCTATGTGATTTAAGCGAGAATGGTGAAAAGCAGCTTCAGGAGTAAGGCTGGCCATACATTATACAATTATCTGCAGATTTTCTGCCCAATTTCCTTTAGATTTACCTTCAACTATGTAGTGCAAGGGCCTGCCTAATTGGATACAACTGAAAGTGTTGTTTAGGTTTGTCCTCCTATTATATGGTTTTTGGTAAATCTAAACCAAAAATCTGCAGATAATTGTATAATGTATGGCCAGCCTAAGGATCTCCTCTTTGATGCTCGGAATCTAGTTGCACTCAGTGATAGTGGGCAAAGATATTTCCACATTGTCATTCAGAGGAGCAACTACAAGACCACTTGCTCTCCTACCTTAGACTTCTGTAGTGACAGAACAAGTGCTTAGAGCAGGGGTCCTCAAACTACGGCCCGCGGGCCACATGTGGCCCGCCGAGGCCATTTATCCGGCCCGCCGGCAGGGGCGTATTTTCCGTGAGGAAGGGACACTAACTACAGGGGTGGGCAGGGGGCTGCTATACCTTACCTGGCTCCGGTCCCAGTCCCATGATGATCCAGTCCAGGAAGCACTGCTCCTTCATTCACTTCGGCCACTCCCTCACTCCTGCCTCCTCACCGGTGATTGGGCGCCAGAACTGTAGCTCAGGAAAGGCACACAGGTGGCCAATCATCTGCGAGCAGGCGGAGCCGAGCGGCCCTGCGAACATCGAGTGAGGGAGAGGCCGGAGTGAAGGACAGCTGACAGGTAAGTGTGCCGTGCTGATGGTGCTGCTGCAACCAGGTATGCTGGCTGCAGCAGCACAATGCTGGAGCAGGGGTCAGCAAATTAAGCGTCATTGGTGTCAGTGGGAGGAATAGTGCCCCATCATTGGTGTCACTGACACTAATGAAGGGGCATTATTCCTCCCACTGACACCAATGATGGGACACTATTCCTCCCCCCCACTGACACCAACGATGGGGCACTATTCCACCCCCCACTGACACCAATGATGGGGCACTATTCCTTCCCCCACTGACACCAATGATGGGGTACTATTCCTCCCACTGATACCAATGTTGGGACACTATCCCCCCCCCCACTGACACCAATGACGGGGCACTATCCCCCCCACTGACACCAATGACGTACTATTCCTCCCACTGACACCAAAGATGGGGCACTATTCTTCCCACTGACATCAATGATGGGACACTATTCCTCCCACTGACACCAATGATGGGACATTATTCTTCCCACTGACACCAATGTTGGGACACTATCCCCTTCCCCCACTGACACCAATGACAGGGCACTATTCCCCCCCCCAAAAACTGACACCAACGATGGGGCACTATTCCTCTCCCCCCCTGACACCAACAATGGGGCACTATTCCTCCCCCCACTGACACTAATGATGGGGCACTATTCCTCCCACTGACACCAATGATGGGGCACTATTCCTCCCACTGACACCAGTGATGGGGCATGATTCTTCCCACTGACACCAATGATGGGGCACGTTTCTTCCCACTGACACCAAAGATGGGGCACTATTCCTCTGACACTAATGAAGGGGCACGATTCTTCCCACTGACACCAATGATGGGGCACTATTCCTCCCACTGACACCAATAATGGGGCACTATTTCGCTCCATAAGACACACTTGGGGGGAAATGTCTGTGCGTCTTATGGAGGGGCTGGCCCAGTATTCCCGCCGCCCTTGTATGTCCGCAGTCTCTGGTCATCTCCTGTACTGTGTCCGCATTTGTTCAGTTTTTTTTTTTTTTAAACTATAGTCTGGCCCTCCAACAGTCTGAGGGACAGTGAACTGGCCCCCTGTTTAAAAAGTTTGAGGACCCCTGGCTTAGAGTATAAGGCAGAGCATCTCCAGTTATGTTAAACAGTTCAAAAAATGTGTTCTTGCAAGAGATCGGTTACTCTGATCATCCAGAATAGTATACAGTCTTATGGCCTTTTCAGGTTGACCTTTGGGGTATACACGGACCAAGCATATCTTTGCACAGGATTTGTCACAGAATCCTTCTCCACAGACCTCTGTACATGTAGAGAACACTGGGGTGGTAGGTGCTGCTTGATCTGGGTGCTCCCCGCCTTGCTTTGCCTCAGGAAGATTGTGAGCGTAGTAGAGTTGTGCGAATATTGATGAAGAGCTTACACATGGTCATCACTGTCACAATCTGTACATTTGATGATCGCTTTACAGTCCTTTGCAAAGTGTTCTGTGGAGGCACAGCATTTGTAGCAAACCACAAATTTCTTCAAAAGTTCCTTACATTCTTGGAGGGTTTTCTTTCTGAAGCCGATACATTTCTTAAGTGGATTTGGTTTGTTATGTATTGGACACTGGCAATTTGGGTCCTCAGTTCTCTTGTTTTGATCAGTCTTTTCAAGAACTGTAGCAGGTGCAGTTAGAACATTAGTCCTTTTCACTAATGCTGGACCTCTACGGTCTCTGTGCGACATTCGTGTCTTCATAGGTCTTGGAGAGAGTGTACTAAGAAGGTTACAGTCCCCATATGAGAAACTTGGGTTATTCTTAGTGTCTTCAATGTCTTTGATGAACTCGCAGAAGTAGGAAAAAGGAGGAAAGGCAACTCTGTGTTCTTCCTTATACTTTGATCCAAGCGTGTCCATCTTTCTTGAATTCCATATGGTAGCTTGAGAACAATAGATTTGATGCCATGAGAGGTGTCAAGGTAACTGAGACCAGGTAAGTTGATGTCAGCCTTAGCAAGTTGAAGCTCTAATAGAACATCGCTGAGTTCTTGAAACTTTAGATTGTCGCTAGCAGAAATCCTTGGGAAGCTCTGCAACCTTTTGAATAAAGCATCTTCAATGGCCTCTGGGTTATGTTCAAGTCTGCCCCAAGCAGCATTAAGGCCTGCAGCAGGGTTGTCAGTATGAACTGCTTTGAGCCTCTTGATGCGTTCAGTAGACTGGGGACCTAGCCATCTGATGAGTAGATCTAATTCCTCTGTGGCATTGATGTCTAGGTCACTCATTGTGGCCTTAAAAGTGGATTTCCAGCCTCTGTATTTTCAGGCTTGTCATCAAACTTAGTGAGGCATGTCTTAACAAGCACTCTGTGGAGCATGTATTTAGAAAACTGTGACATGTCCGTGTTTTCAGATTTTGGATGCATGCCTACAGGAGGAACAGAGTTGGTTGTGACGGTTGGTGGACTTACGTGGAGTGACTTGGTAACATATGTTGCTGCTAAGGCATTCAATGCCAGAGCTGGCTTAGAGTTCATTGGCATGTTGGTTTGTAGAGTAGTGTGTTTGCTAGGAAGTACTCTGTTGGTGCCAAAGTATGATGGACGGTCTTTTTTTTTTTTTTTTTAATTTAAATATTTATTAAATTTTTCATGTTAATACAAAAACCCAAAAAGGGAAAAAAATTCTCATACATATAAACATTTATAACATTTCTATCTTTCCCTTCCCGCCCCTCATCCCCCCTCCTCCCCCTCTGCAGACTCTAGCCCATTCTACTCTCTTGAGGCTTATTAATTTTTTTTGCTCACATCCTAGTTCATATTTTCCTATATTTCTCTTTCAATCCTGCTCTTTCCCATTTTTCCCATCTCCTGGAATAAACTCTCATCTTATCTTCCTGTATATGGTATGATCTTTCCATTCTACCTATCTGGTTTACTCTATATATCCAGTCTTCCTCCTTTGGTACCTCAGCCTTCCGCCAAAACTTAGGTATCAACCCTTTCGCCGCATTCAAGAAGTACCAAACACCTGAGTCTTTATATCTATTTACAGATGTCTCCACATTGTGTAGGAGACACGTCGTTGGGTCTAACCCTATGTCAATTTCAGTTATTTCTTTAATCAATTTGACTATTATTTTCCAAAAAGCCTGGATTTTCGGACATTCCCACCATATGTGAAACACCGTGCCCATCTCTCCACATCCTCTCCAACACTTATTTGAGTTCTCCCCATTCATCCTGTGCTCTACACTCGGTGTAATGTGCCATCGTGTCACACACTTATAATTAACCTCAACCTCTCTCATACTAACATTATCGTGTATCAATCTAAACATCTTTCTCTGTCTGTCTTCATCAAACCCAACTCCCATATCTCTCTCCCATTTTGTGATAAAAATTAACTTTGTATTTGTGTCTAATTCTGTGAGTATTCTATACACTTTTGAAATACCGTGCTTCCCATCCCTTCGTGTCTCTAACAACCTTTCAAACATATTCCACTCCTGTTTTACTCTCAGGGGTTTCGGTAGATTTCCAATGAAACATTTCAATTGATGATATTTCCACTCATCTATTCTAATAAAAATATCTCCCTTCTTCTCTATTAAATCTTTAAGTGGTCTCAATTCCCCCTCCACCAAAACATCTCTCAGTTGGGTATCCTCCTTTCTAAACCATCTCCCTGATATCTTATTTTTTCCCGGAGGAAAATAATCAGTATCTGTGAGAGGCATTAGTATAGAATTAAATTCCCATTTCATGTTTTTGTGTAAATTGTCCCATACCCTAAGAACATTTAAAGTGTAGGTACTTGTGCTTTCTTTGATTCTCCTGAACTGTGGTGGAACCCATATCATCTGGTTCAATCTAATGCCACTAAGATCATTTTCAATTGTTACCCAACTTTTCCCCTTATGGTTAAATGTCCAGTCATATATTCTTGCTAAAACCACTGCTTTATAGTATCTCTTGACATCTGGTAGACCCAATCCCCCTTTCTCTTTAGTCCTGCTCAATGTTTCATATGCTATTCTAGGTTTTTTATTCTTCCATATGTATCTTGTTAACATTTTTTTCATTATCTTAAAGAAGGCTTCTGGGATTTTAATTGGTACCATTTGAAATCTATACAGTATTTTAGGCATAATTACCATTTTGACTAGGTTTATACGTCCTATCCAGGATGGATTTCCTCCTTCTAATCTTTTTAAATCTTCACTGATCTCATTTATCAAAGAGATATAGTTTAATCTATACAGATGCTTAGATGAGGCAGTGAGTTTTATTCCTAGGTATTTTATTTCTTATTCTCTCCATATAAAGGGGAATTCTTTTTGTAGTTTTTCTTTTTCATTCTTTGATATATTAATATTCAGGATCTCTGTTTTCGTTGGATTAATTTTTAAATTTGATAGTTCACCGTACTCCTTCAGGATCTTCATTATATTTGGGAGAGTTATTCGGGAATTCCCCACATAGAACAATAAGTCGTCCGCAAAGGTCGCTACTCTGTGTTCTATGGATTCTATCTGAATTCCCTTTACCGATCCACTATTTCTTATTATTGACAACAAAGGTTCGAGTGACAATACATATAGCAGGGGGGACAGTGGGCAGCCTTGTCTTGTACCATTAGACATTCCAATGGGTTTTGATCTCTCCCCATTTACCGTGATGATTGCAGTAGGCTCCCTATATAATTTACTTATCCACTCTCCCATTCTATCACCTATCCCCAGCACTTTTAAATTGTCCATCATAAAGCCCCAGTCCACTCTATCAAATGCCTTCTCTGCATCATTTGACAAGAGCACCACCGGGGCTTTCCCTTTTCTACTTTTCTGAATAAGCATCAGGGTTCTCAAGCCGTTATCTCTACCCTCTCTCCCCGGCACAAAGCCCACCTGATCTCCATGGATCCATTCAGGCATCAAATCCCTCAACCTGTTTGCTAACACCTTTGCATACAGTTTAGTGTCAGTGTTCAATAATGAGATAGGTCTATAGCTGGAGCACTGAGATGGATCTTTTCCCTCCTTATGAATAAGCACTACATGGGCCTGTAGGGATTCTCTCCTCACTTCCATCCCACCTCCCAGAGCATTCATATATTTCTCCAGCTTGGGTAACAGTACTTCACTAAATTTCTTATAGTACTTAACTGTATAACCATCCGGGCCTGGGCTTTTTCCCCCCCCTGTGCTTTTTAATGCTATTTTAATTTCTTCCTGGGAGATTTCTGCGTCTAGGGAGTTCAACTGTGCTTCACTTAGTTTTGGTAATCCCGCATTTTTTAAGTATGTCATCTTTTTTTTATTAATTCCCTCTTGAGTTTCTTTTAGAGGGCCTTGGGGGCTAATATTATTTAACTTTTTGTAATACTCCGTAAACACTTTAATAATCTCTTTATTTGAGTGGACCAACTCCCCCTTTGAGCTTTTTATCTTTTCTATATAGTTCCTATTTTTCTTTTTATTCAAAGCTCTCATTAGATATCTTCCTGGTCTATCTCCCCATCTATATCTCTCGTTCAAAACCCTGTTGTATACTCTTCTCTTCTCCTCATCCATCAACCTCTCTAGTTCATCTTTTTTATCCAATAACTTCTGTCTCGTATCTTTTGTTATTTTCTTCTTATGTATCTGCTCCAAGTCCAATATTTCTTTTAATAGCCCACTGACCCTCTCTCTTCTTTCCTTTTTCTTCCTTGCTCCTGCCGCAATCAAGATTCCTCTTATGAATACCTTATGGCTTTCCCAGACTGTAGCTATCGAAACTTCCTCTGTTTCGTTCTCCTTAAAGTATACCTTAATCTCTTTCTCGATTTTCTGAACTACCTCCTCATCCAGAAGAAGAGCCTCATTTAACCTCCACCCTAATCCTCCAGTCCACCTTCTTCCCCATCCCATTTTCATTACGACCGGAGCATGATCCGAGAACGTCCTTGTCTCTATGTCAATTTTAACCAGATGATCTATAAGTTGATGGTCTATTAAGATGTAATCTAATCTCGAGTATATCTCATGTGCATTAGAGAAGAAGGTATAGTCTCTGTCTTTCATATGCGTTATTCTCCAGGTATCCACTAGTTGACATTCATACATCACTTTCTTCAAAGCTCTCAGAGACCTACTCCCCTCTCTCTGCACAGAAGGGGTATTATCCCTTTGTGGATCCATACAGAAATTTAGGTCTCCAGCTACTATCAAACGCCCTTTTTTGAATTCCATTAATTTTTTCAACAGACCCTTCATATACATCTCCGGGTTTTTATTAGGGCAGTATATGTTGGCTAAAGTACACTCTATCCCCTGAAGTCTACCTTTTAAGAATAAAAACCTCCCCTCCGGGTCGGTTCTTCTATCCTGCAGCTCAAATCTCATATTCTTTGCCAAACCTATTGCAACCCCTTTTGCTCTTTTAATTGGAGAATCTGCATAGTACCATATTGGGTAGTGTTTGGATTTCAATTTCACGTTTGCCTCTATCTCAAAATGCGTCTCCTGTAAAAATACCACTGACGTCGCCCTATGATGTAACTCATTAAACAACCTAAATCTCTTCCCTGGACAACTCAGCCCGTTCACATTATAAGTTATAAACTGTATTTCTTCCATCTTTCCCAATTAACTCCATCTTTCTTCCAGATTGCCTCTTCCTCTTTGTCCCTTCTGTCATGCAGAGTATTAACCCAATACCTCCTCCCCTCCCTCCCACCCAACTCCCATCCCACCCAACTCCCATCCCCTCCCTCCTCCCTCCCATTTTCCCAACCCACCCCCCTTCCTCCCCCTCCCCTCTTTTTAGGCCTATTGATTGCCTACCGATCATTTGTGGTAATACTATCCACTTTTGATTTAATCTGCTCCTGCCTCGAGGGGAGGGGGCTGTAACGCCGGGCGCGGCGGGCTCGGGCGCCTCGGCGGGGAGGGGACGGGGCGGGGGGAGGGGGTCGGCGCGCGCGGCGGAGGGAAAGGGGATGGGGGCGAGCCCCCAGTCATCCTCCCCGCCCGCGCGCGCTCTCCCCCCCTCCGGCCCCCACGCCTGGCGGTCCGCCTCCCCGGCGCCCGGCCGCGCCCGGCCACCTTTCCCCCCCGGAAGGGGGATGGACGGTCTATTAAATACACACCAGTGTCTGCGGCTAGCTGAGATGCTGCAGTCTGATGTATTGGAGGATATAAGGGCAAATGGCCTTGAGGTACAGTAGGTGCAGAGAAGAGACTTTGATAGAGTAGTTTGGCTGCTGTGACAGGGAGTTGACATTCTGGAGAGGTGTATGAAGAATCTGAGACATATAATACAACTGAGTGTCTGGAACTGTTGTCTCTTTCGTTTTCACTAGCGGCTTGTGCTAAGACCCTTAACCTTGCCATGGCTGTGGCATGCTCACATTGTTTTTCCAAAACTTCAATTTCTGACTTTTGGAGTGTGGCTTCAGCTTCTTTCTCTGCATTCTGATGTGCGGCCTGGGCATCCATTTCTGCTTTCTTATGTGAGGCCTGAGCCTCCATTTCTGCTTTCTTATGTGCGGCCTGAGCCTCCATTTCTGCAGCCTGAGCCTTCATTTCTGCTTTCTTATGTGCAGCCTGAGCCTCCATTTCTGCTTTCTTATGTGCGGCCTGAGCCTCCATTTCTGCGGTCTAAGCCTCCATTTCTGCTTTCTTTTGGGCGAAAGAAGCCTGAATTATAGAAGCTTCATCATCAGCACGGGCTTTTATTAGTTGTTGACTGAGTGTAGAAGACCTTGATTGTATGGATTTGGAAGATCTTGAGGAGCGTCTAGTAGATGCAGAGTGATAAGATCTGGATTCATGGAGCTGTGTTATTCTCACTTCTGCCTTTGTCTTTGTTCACACCACTAAATTGTCTCTTTCAAGATTGATCTCCTCAAAACTCATTAATTCTTCCAATGACCTTTGAGTGTTGTATTGCTTTAACAGAGCAATATATTTAACACACAGTCTTTGATAATTCTCATAAACAACATTCAATTGCTGGATAGCGCCCTCTAGTTGTATTGGCTCATGAGATTGTTGGGAGAGAGCAGACATGCATTTAACAGTATTAGACCATAAGTCATTAATATCAGACAGCAATTCTTCCTTGTCAGCATTAAGATTTAAGCGTTTTTCTCTTTTATCTAAGTCCTGCTCTGGATGAAGCTCTGATTGTGGTTGTGTATTAGTTTCCCCAGACTGTATATTACTTTCCTGAAACATCATGTTAGCAAGGAGAGGGGTTGATAGAAAGTTTACAGAGAAATGTATCACTTTTTCTGTGGGTGAGTTCAGGTTTCCTAGGCAATGATTGCAGAAAGGTTTTCTTTTTCTTTCTTATAAGTTCACAGGCAAGCCATGTGGTAATGCATACAGATGCAGTGAATAAACTTGCAGTTGTTATTATTATTATTATACAGGATTTATATAGCGTCAACAGTTTTCTCAGCGCAGTTGTAAAACAGTCACATCAATAATTTGTCCTGACACTGATGAGTGTTATACAGGGATATACAGTGGGGCAAAAAAGTATTTAGTCAGCCACCAATTGTGCAAGTTCTCCCACTTAAAAAGATGAGAGAGGCCTGTAATTGGTATCATAGGTAGACCTCAACTATAAGAGACAAAATGAGAAACAAAATCCAGACAATCACATTGGCTGATTTGGAAAGAATTTATTTGCAAATTATGGTGGAAAATAAGTATTTGGTCACCTACAAACATGCAAGATTTCTGGCTCTCACAGACATGCACCTTCTTCTTTAAGAGGCTCCTCTGTCCTGCACTCATTACCTGTATCAATGGCACCTGTTTGAACTTGTTATTAGTATAAAAGACACCTGTCCACAACCTCAAACAGTCACACTCCAAACTCCACTATGGTGAAGACCAAAGAGCTGTCGAAGGACACCAGAAACAAAATTGTAGACCTGCACCAGGCTGGGAAGACTGAATCTGCAATAGGCAAGCAGCTTGGTGTGAACAAATCAACTGTGGGAGCAATAATTAGAAAATGGAAGACATACAAGACCACTGATAATCTCCCTCGATCTGGGGCACCACGCAAGATCTCACCCCGTGGGGTCAAAATGATCACAAGAACAGTGAGCAAAAATCCCAGGACCACACGGGGGGACCTAGTGAATGACCTGCAGAGAGCTGGGACCAACGTAACAAAGGCTACCATCAGTAACACACTACGCCGCCAGGGACTCAGATCCTGCAGTGCCAGACGTGTCTCCCTGCTTAAGCCAGTACATGTCCGGGCCCGTCTGAAGTTTGCTAGAGAGCATTTGGATGATCCAGAGGAGGATTGGGAGAATGTCATATGGGCAGATGAAACCAAAATAGAACTGTTTGGTAGCAACACAACTCGTCGTGTTTGGAGGAGAGAGAATGCTGAGTTGCATCCAAAGAACACCATACCTACTGTGAAGCATGGGGGTGGCAACATCATGCTTTGGGGCTGTTTCTCCGCAAAGGGACCAGGACGACTGATCCATGTACAGGACAGAATGAATGGGGCCATGTATCGTGAGATTTTGAGTGCAAACCTCCTTCCATCAGCAAGGGCATTGAAGATGAAACGTGGCTGGGTCTTCCAACATGACAATGATCCCAAACATACCACCCGGGCAATGAAGCAGTGGCTTCATAAGAAGCATTTCAAGGTCCTGGAGTGGCCTAGCCAGTCTCCAGATCTCAACCCCATAGAAAACCTTTAGAGGGAGTTGAAAGTCCGTGTTGCCCAGCGACAGCCCCAACACATCACTGCTCTAGAGGAGATCTGCATGGAGGAATGGGCCAACATACCAGCAACAGTGTATGCCAACCTTGTGAAGACTTACAGGAAATGTTTGACCTCTGTCATTGCCAACAAAGGATATATAACAAAGTATTGAGATGAACTTTTGATATTGACCAAATACTTATTTTCCACCATAATTTGCAAATAAATTCTTTCCAAATCAGCCAATGTGATTGTCTGGATTTTTTTTCTCATTTTGTCTCTCATAGTTGAGGCCTACCTATGATGCCAATTACAGGCCTCTCTCATGTTTTTAAGTGGGAGAACTTGCACAATTGATGGCTGACTAAATACTTTTTTGCCCCACTGTATATGACTATAGCTACGATGAATATATCCTTTAGGACGGGTTAACATCATGCCCACTGCATTCCTGTGCAACTCCAACCACATGCAAAATCACTACATTGGCAATCTGTAGCAAGTGTCAATAAAAAGTTAACGACACCTCAAACACAGGTCGCAAATGTGGTGTGTTTGCTTGCACTGTATCGCATGTACTAAGTTTGGTTTAGTGCGGTGTGATTTCTGCCCATTCAAAATGAATGGACTGAACTCGCACTGGACAAAACAGCATGTGAATCACACAGGAATGCACAGCACATTCCTGTATGATTCAGATTCAGGCATAGTGTGAACTGGCCCTTAAAGCTATTTTCCTGACAAGAAAGAACTTCAATTAATGCAATCATATATTTTACATATATAAAAGAGAGATGGCTTAATGACTAGATTTTGTGCACACATTTGACTATATATTACAGCTTTGGCCACCTCAATAACTGACTAGTTAATTATTTTTAAGTAATATCTCTTTTAGAGCTTAAAAATGTTATAATTCCACTTTTGAAGCAATATAGCTCAAACATTAGATTCCATAACACAGTCTCCTCATAGAGATATAATACCTAATAATATTTGTTGCTTAGCAACATCATTCCCTATTTTCAGTTCTGAAGGAAAAGCAGAAAATCCTTAGAAACTAATTCAGTGTGGATCATAACACATGTTATCTCACCCATTCAGTACTAGTAATCCAATATCAGAAATTCAGTAGGATAATTTGCTAAATTAAAATGAATGTAAATGGGGAAAAAATCAAATCTACACATTATGCAACTGTAACATAAGATTATCTTATGTGTTCTAGCTTTCCTTAAAAAATCATTAGATTTGAGACGAAAAGTTTAATTTTATCTCCAAGATGGCTCTCTCTTCAATGTAGTGCCAGGAACCATCAATTCCCAATTGTACCACTAGCTCCATGTTTCTAAGATGAGGATATAAAATAAAGAAACATATTAACAAGAAAATATTTCAACTTACTAGTACAGAAAGAATGTCTCTACCACCTGGCCAGATGATGGTCTTGTCAGTACATTGAGTCAGCCCAAAGAAGAATTCCAGGTATGGCATTTTTTACATTGTTTCACTTTGGATCAATGCAACTATGTATATACCATAGCTATGGAATCCCTCTAAAAGCTGGAAATCTCTGTAGTGGAAGCTTCTGGGACCTGTAAACACAGGAGGTTGGCTGCTTGGCATGGGTGCGTTCAGAGAATGCTTTGCATTTTCTCAATGAATGCAAGGCATCCTCTGGGCGATCAAGCTGGAGAGGCAATGCACTGATGTCATACTCTCCACCGCGTCCAATCAGAAAATGCTTGCATTCATTGAGAGAATGCAAAGCATTCTCTGAATGATGCCGAGTGGTAGTCCTCCTTTGTTCACAATGCATCAGGGCAGCTGCTTGGCACAGGACCTGAAAGCTAGTGGAGATCACAAGAGTAGCAGTGTCTACTAAAGTGATTTCCAGCTTCTAGAGTGATCCCAAAGCAATGGTATATGCATGTTTACCAAGCTGTAATAATGTAAAAATGTCATACTTGGAATTCTTCTTTAAAGTGATACTAAAGCTTGATTGTTTCTTTTTTATAACATAACAAACATATCATACGTACCTGCTCTGTGTATTAGTTTTGCACAGAGGTGCCCCAATCCTCTTTTTTTTGGGTCCACCGCCGGTGCTCTGGCTCCTCCTAATTGAGCAGTGCCCCCAGAGAAAGCTGCTTGCCTGGGGGGCACCGTTATGTGCTTGCTCCCGAGGCACTACTCTATACGTCCATAAGACACAGAGAGCTGAGGCTTGCCCCTGCCCCCCTGCTCTCTCCTCATTGGCTCACTGGCTGTGATTGAAATTGCTTTCTCAGCCAATGAGGAGAGAGATTCCTCATACAGCCGAGGCTATTGTCATTTCTGGATCGGAGAGGGCTCAGGTAAGGTTTGGGGGGCTAGTGGGGGCTGCGGCACACAGAAAGTTTTTTACCTTCATGCATAGAATGCATGAAGGTAAAAAAACCTTAGGCCTTTAAAACCACTTAAAGCTGGAGCATAGAGAGGGGAGTACGTTTTGGCCGTGGCTTACAGGAACTGGATCTGGATCCTATTGATCACTGTACTAGTGCTTATTCACAAATACTGTAATTAAAGGGATAGTACACCTTCACCAAAGAACTGCCTATGCAGGTAAGGGTCATCTGTGAATAAAAACTGTGTGTCTCTGACTAAAGTTGAATAATGTCCTTGCTATAGGTGTAGGCCATTTGCTTACTTCAGGAAGCCTGACTGGAATGCTCCCAGGACATTTCCAAGTAAATCCAGGATGGTGCTAAGTGAGGCCTAGTCATTTACTGCTCACCCCTGCCATCACAGGAGTGAGCTTTTTCTCTGATTCTGACCCCCTCACATACTCTCTCTCTCCCCTGATGTAGCAACTCCCTCTGATGTAGCTCAGCGTCTGAGAGCTCACTCCTGTGATGGTGGAGGTGAGCAGTAATGAC
Organism: Staurois parvus; assembly: GCF_062004578.1. NCBI lineage: Eukaryota > Metazoa > Chordata > Amphibia > Anura > Ranidae > Staurois > Staurois parvus. Next base: position 4,739,836 of record NW_028317797.1, on the reverse strand, counting down.
TAGGCCTCACTTAGTAATGTCTTGGGACAATTCCAATCAGGCTGTATGAGGTACATAAATGGCCTACAACTATAACAAGAACATTATTCAACTTTAGTCAGAGCTGCACAGTTTGTTTTTATCTACAGACACCCCTTATCTGTGTAGCAGGGGAGGACTTACAACTCATGGGGCCCCCGGGCAATAGGGGATCATGGGGCCCCTGTGTCCTTGCCCAAACTCAAAAAAGCCTATGAAAAAGGTACCAGGGGCATCTCATGGGGCCCCCTACCGACCCCAGGCCCTCGGGCAGTGCCCGAGTTTCCAAATGGTCAGTCCACCCCTGCTGAGTAGGCAGTTTTATTGGTAGAGGTGAACTATCCCTTTAAGTCTCTGATGTCTATCAGCTTATTGGCTGCAGCTGCTGATCAAGATTAGTTCCCTAACAAGTCTGTTCAACAGAAGTCATTTGTTTAGTGGGAGCAGCCATACATGGGTCGAAATTTAGCTTGTCCCTGTGGAACCAGATGAATGTTGATCCATTTATGGGCAGCTCAAGGTGCATACAATAGAAAGTGAAACATAGTAAACATTACAAGACTATATAATCTAATGTAAACCAACTAAATGCCCTCAAGGGGTGGTATTTATGGCCAGTTTATGACAGGAAGTGCAGGGACACCTACATCAATTTAAAACTGACTGAGGTTCTTTCATTGGCCCAATCATTGCCACCCCCCCAGAAAAAAAAGTGTTTTTATTGCGGTATGTATCCCAGTTTGAGATTTTCCTGTCCTATTGGCAATACTGTTATTGGGAGAGAATGTGAGGGGAAAAAATCCCCAGTGCAGTCATAGGTAGCAGAAAAAAAAATACTTTCCTATCGTTGCTTTGATATTATCTAGCAACTTTGCATGTGTACAGACTTTCAGTAGATAAGGTTTCTACTTTTTTTTTGCAAAATTGTTTTTGTGTGAATAATCTTTAATTTGTCTGGCGAGCAATGTCCTATGCTAACCAAAGGCTCTACAATTTGTGGAGAAAGCCCTGTTAAAATGATTATATAGATATACAAAAGAGAATCTGATCTGACCAGTGTAATATTATTTGCTTGCAGGCAATTTTGAAAGAACAGTTTCCAGTTTTCAAAATACTGTATAGGTTGGGTGCTTGCCTATATGCTCCACTCGTTGCACTAAATAATTAAAGTATGAGCACTTAGCTCATTTGGTCTGATGAAAAAAAATCACTTAATTCCCTGGTAACTCCATTTCCAGCAATCTTTTAGGATAGTACAATAGAAGGAAAAGATCCACCTACTAGATAGGAAACACAGCCACTAGAACATTTTAAAAAAGACATCCTATCAATACAGCCTCAGCCTACAAAAAATAGAATCATAAACAGGCAAAACAAACATAGCCAACTTAACCATTAGCCGCCCGGCCTATAGCCGTTTGGTGGCCTCAAAAACGCTTTAGCTTTCTGGGTGTACGCCATTTGGCGTGCTCCCGCACATGCGCAGTTCGCGCGGTTGCAGAGCCGCGCAGCGGCGCGATCTGTCACCGGCCATGTACCTCGGCTCTCCGGGGACTGCCCCTCCTCATTGTCTGAGCAATTGGTTCCTTCTGCTGGCAATCCCAGTCAGTGAGTCAATGACTGAGTCAATGAGGAGAGATAGGGGGCTGGGCTGAGCCACGGCTCTGTGTGTGAATGGACATGCAGAGCAGCGGATCAGGGGCAAGCCTGCTTAGGTGCAAGTTGCTTGCTCTGGGGGCTTTTGGCAGAAGGGAAGGGCAAGGAGTGCCAGCGGGGGACCCAAGAAGAGGAGGCCTGGGGCTGCTCTGTGCAAACCATTTGTTTTTGTGAAGGTTCTGCTGGATTAGTGGAAAACTCTTTGGTTTCTTTTGGCCCACCAAACAAAACCCGCCAGTTTTATGTTTTTCATTCATTCCCTAGCCCTGCTCCCCTTTCCCATAACCTGCACTGATGAAGGCCAACAAGTTTGAAACAGTTTAATACAGTTTAAAATAAATTTCACTATAATATTAGGCTATACTGTATTTCAACCTGAAGTAAATGAATATCCAGTACATCTCTGTCTTTGTTTTGGATAGAGTAGGTAAACATTAGAACCCCTGTCAGTTTAATTTTGCTGACTCTGTCCCATTGGTGAGATTTCATCTTCCGTTCCTGTCCCAAAGATGAAACAGGAAGTTTTCTCTTTGATAGTTGTCACCGAAAATGTGTCCTCATTTGAAGACTGGGTTAAAATTAGGTCTTTCTTGGTGTCATTGGTTATCAGGGTAAAATAGAGATGGTGAGTTTCCCCTTTAACCACTTGCCTACCAGGCACTTATACCCCCTTATTTACCAGGCCAATTTTCAGCTTTCAGCGCTGCCGCACTTTGATTGACAATTGCGCGGTCATGCAACATTGTACCCATATGAAATTTTGATCATTTTTTTCTCACAAATAGAGCTTTCTTTTGGTGGTATTTAATCGCCACTGGGCACTTTACTTTTTGCGCTATAAATAAAAAAAAGTGCAAAAAATTTCAAAAAAAAAAAGTTTCTTTATTTCTATTATAAAATTTTTCAAACAGGTAATTTTTCTCCTTCACTGATGTGCGTTGATGAGGCAACACTGATGGGCACTGATAGGCAGCACTAAAGGGCACTGATAGGCAGTACTAATGAGGTGTCACGGATAGGCGGCACTAATATGCAGCACTGATAGGCGGCACTGATAGGTGACACTGATGATGGGTACTGATAGACGGCACTGACTGGCATCACTGCTGGGCACTGACTGGCGGCACTGACTGCCACAACCGCTGGGCATTGACTGGTGGCACTGACTGGCAGCACTGCTGGGCTGCACTGGTGGGTGGCACTGGTGGGCAGCACTGGTGGGTGGCACTGGTGGGTGGCACTGCTGGGCACAGGTGGGTGCTCTGCTGGGCACAGGTGGGTGCTCTGCTGGGCACAGGTGGGCGGAGCTAGTGGGCGCACTGCTGGGCACAGGTGGACGGAACTTGCGGGTGGCACTGCTGGGCACCGATCATCAGGGCACTGATCATCAGTGCCCTGATGATCGGTGCCGATCCCCGCTCTGACAACTGCCGGTTCTCGGCAGTACTTTCCTCACGATCTGACAGCGTGAGGAAAGTGCAGCCAAGAACCGGCACTTGCATTTCCCTCTGATCAGCGTGTCATTGGACACCGCTGATCACGTGGTAAAAGGCCGTTGTGATTGGCCTTTTACCACATCACGTGATCAGCTGTGTCCGTAGGACACAGCGATCACGGAGATCACCGGGTGCGAGCCCCCTGGGGCGCGCAGGAGAGCGCATTCTGGGAGGACGTCATATGACGTCCACTCAGAACTGGCCGGCCGCAGTGCAGCCGTCATTCGGCTATCTGCGGTCGGCAGCTAGTTAAAGGGGTTCTAACATTTTCCTATTTGATTCAGAACTGAAAAATTACAACAAAAACATTTATATACAGGTGAAACTTGAAAAATTAAAATATTGTGCAAAAGTTCATTTTCAAGCAGGACTTGGCACCTGCCCACACTGCCAAAAGCACCAAAACCTGGTTCAATGACCGTGGGATTACTGTGCTTGATTGGCCAGCAAACTCGCCTGACCTGAACCCCATAGAGAATCTATGGGGCATTGCCAAGAGAAAGATGAGAGACATGAGACCGGACAATGCAGAAGAGCTGAAGGCCGCTATTGAAGCATCCTGGTCTTCCATAACACCTCAGCAGTGCCACAGGCTGATAGCTTCCATGCCACGCCGCATTGAAGCAGAAATTGCTGCAAAAGGGGCCCAAACCAAGTACTGAGTACATATGCATGCTTCTACTTTTCAGAGGTCCGATATTGTTCTATGTACAATACTTGTTTTATTGATTGCATGTAATATTCTAATTTTCTGAGTTTGTGGATTTGGGGTTTTCATGAGCTGTAAGCCATAATCATCACAATTATGACAAATCACGGCTTGAACCATCTTGCTTTGCATGTAATGAGTCTATCTCATATATTAGTTTCACCTTTTAAGTTGCATTACTGAAATAAATGAACTTTTGCACGATATTCTAATTTTTCGAGTTTCACCTGTATAAATACGTACACTTTAAACACAAAATGATAAGGGAAGGAATTTGTACTTCCCTGTAAGATTCCTGGAACGTGCTGCAAGTACAAAAAAAATAACTGTTCCTATGCCAGAAATAGAGTGGGCTCCCACTCCCTCTTAGACATGACAACACAGTTCTGAATTCCTAAGCACACAGTGTCAGCCCTGCTTCCATGAGTGGAAGGAAAGAAAATTGCTCAATCCCTATTGCAGCACTGTTGTGTTCTGCCAGCAGGGTGCCTGCCCCACTGGCAGAACACAATGATCACTGGTGGCAGCTATAGCCACTGACAGTGGTTGCATGAAAATAATATGACTGGTTGGTTGTACTGAAGTTGATGGATCGACTGCTGTGCAACCAGCCTGCCCATAGATGGATTGAATCTTGGCTGGTCCCTGCTGAGACTGCAAGAATGGATCCATCTATGGCTGGCTTTACTTTCATTTCTGATGCATTACAAAGAACACAGACCTCTAGTCTTTTACATCTCCTTCATTGGCACAGGAAGTTTCCAGCTCAACAGGTTTCTGAAAAATCAACAGGTATTCTTTCCACTAATCTAACAGATATTGCAAAAGCATTGCAATTACATTTCTACCAGACTAAATTGGAGCAAAAAAAGTTCATTATTAGGGTTTACATACCCTTCAAGGGTCTTGGTTTTGTTTAATCTCTTTGGTAAAATCAAACAGATATTGACTGGATGTAAAAAAAAATTGTTGGAAAAAATGGTTGCAGAACACTCCTATCCATATTTTGATAATATGGGTATATGAAATGACCCATATGGAATGACACACCATTGCTCAAACTGCTTGCTATATACAACTGTATTCAGGACAAAGCAACATTGTCCTCCGTACCACAGCACACACTTGCCTTTCCATTGCTCTTTAGGTGCCTGGAGTGAGAAGTCCTGTTTGCTCCCTGCATTCCCATTTTTACCTCCAAAAAGTTGGCACACTTAATCCTCGTTCACATGTGCGGCTGATTACTTGAGATCTCTGAAAAACAAATGGCTTGGGGATAATATGCTACCTCCTGAATGTCTGTTTTTAGGGGTATATCCTGCTGCTCCCACATTACTGGATGTGGTTAAAGCAGAGCCTGATTCTCTCGAATTGGAAAATAAGGATGCTAACCAGCACACCTTTTTATAGTGATAATTTTGTCTGTTTTTCACATAAAGCAACATATATCACAGGCCAATGTTTTAGGACCTTTGCAGGATTCCTGTTTGAAGGCAGAGTGATCTTCAAACAACAAACACAAATTCCCAGCTCATTTACCAACAAGCCTGCAATGAACCGAATTAATCTCTGTAACAGTTCACATTAAAACAAGGGGTCTAGCTTACACACCTTTGCAAATACACTGAGCACACAGAGGTGCCTTGATGTGACCTTCGTAAGCTACAAAAGTCACGTCAAGGCACCTCAGTGTACTATAAAGTTTGAGTCCCCAAAGTTGGAGCACATATATAATAATGGATAGATTAAGGGAAGGTATGCCTGGAGGGAGCATACCCCTCCTTAACCACTTCAATACCAGGCACTTTTACCTCCTTCCTACCCAGGCTGAATTTCAGCTTTCAGCCCTCTTGCACATTGAATGACAATTGCGCGGTCATGCAGTGCTGTACCCAAACTACATTTTTATAATTTTGTTCACACAACTAGAGCTTTCTTTTGGTGGTATTTAATCACCACTGGGGTTTTTCTTTTTTTGCAGAATTAATGAAAAAAGACCAAAAACTATGAAAAAAACTGCACGTTTTTCTTCGTTTCTGTTATAAAATTTTGAAAATAAATAATCGTTCTTCACAGATTTAGGCAAATATTTATTCTGCTACATTTCTTTGGTCAAAATAACCCAAATCAGTATTTATTATTTAGTCTGTATGAAAGTTATAGAGTCCACAAACTATGGTATATATCTGAAAATTGATCATTCCTGAAGTACTGACAACCAATCTAATTTCTTGAGGCCCAAAAATGTCAGGACACTACAGATATCCCCCAAATGACTCCTGTGACGATCGCGGCATCAGACCCCAGCCCTTCTCACCAAACTCGTGACCAAAGGACTAGCCAATCTAAAACTTCACTGTCACATGCGTAACAATGTCACGCTTAGCTGCACTCTGCACACAGATTTTTCAGCTAATGGACCACAACCTGTGTACCTGCAGCCTGAGAGTGATTGTTACTGGGTCAGGTTAATTACGCAATTAACCCTTCACACTGCCACCACCTCCCTTTTGTACAGAGAAAGAGGAAACTCAGCAATATCAGCAATAACACTATGATGTTTGAATAATCGTCGGTATACCTCTGTCAACGCAGGCAGAGATATACCAAAGTTTAAAACACACACACAGTAGCGCTTTTCAGAGGCAGGGATTCTTAGTTTGCATTAAAGAGCTTTAGAAACAGTTCAACACTTTCAGAAAGTAAGATTTATTACTAAAAGGTCAAAATGGTGCAATAAAAATATTTGCAGAAAAAGATGTAGCTATATAAATATACAGAGAGCAATAACACAGCAAAGAGATAACAGAAAGGAATTTAGGGAGGTAAAGAACTTGCCAAACGTCCTGGCTTAAGCAGATCAGGTTTCATGAGCCAAAAGGATTCTTTATCTCCCAAAGTTAGTTCCAATGTTAAAAGGGAGAATCTTCAACTTCAACTCAGCTTAGCTTAACTTCAAGCATCACAGCCTTTATCCAGGAACTCAGCAGGGTGTCTCCCTGAAGCAGAGAACCAATCGCCTCATTTGGGCGGGTGTGGCAGGCGGAGACCCAAGCTATAATCAAAAATCCCTTCTATCTTATATTATGGTTCATAACTTCCCCTGTATACATATAACATTCTATCCACGAGTAGATTAATATGCAGAATCTTCTGCTGAACGTCTACATATGAAATATGAGATACCTGCTTGGATGGTTAAGGAGATATAATTTTCTGCTCTCCTGTATATGCCAGCTAGGGGGTGTAATATACCAGGCGACTTGTCTTAAAGTGAGCTGTCCGAATATGTGCTCCACGTTTATGTAATTATGTCCTATAAAGATATAAAATTATATGTAAAAGTGAGTTTTAAATGTAAGTCTGTTTTTACGACTACTTGGAATGTCTTTGAAGCTCCGTGAGGGCTGGTTTATGGTTTTACGATCCCTTCTCCAGCAAGAGTCTCACACCAGTTAGTAAGGTTTATAGCCATTACGCCCTCCCAATGAGTTTGCTGCTTGTGATCTCTGTCATCATCCAGACCACATGTCACTCAACAGAGAGGGAGGGGGGATATCGGAGGAATCTGATTTGGGAGAGAGAGATACAAAATGGAAGGGTTTGGAGCAAAATGGATGACTGCGTCCATCTCTGTGTGCATGATTGCTACAACTCTTTCTGTCAAAGTACACACTCCGAGGTATTTAGTAAGAGGCATGGTGAGTTTTTTTAAGTTGTAATTTTTGTTATAACTGTTTGGAAATTGAAAAAAAATAAAAAAAAATGTTTTCACTTTTTTTTTAATGTCTGGAGAGAGCCCACCCCTCCTTAAAGGTATAGGTACCCACTGGACACCCAGCAATAGCAAAATGGCAGCGAAGGTATCCAGTGCACCTCCTAACCTATTCACCAACTGTGTAAACAAATGGCAACCACCGCAACCTATAACTGGCCTTTGCAGCAAGGAGCACAAGGCTTGCTATGGGGCACTCGTAAGGGGATTGAGGCTGTTCTGTGCAATAGCATTGCACAGAGCAGGTAAGTATGACATAATTATTTTAAAAATATATATTTATTTCTTTCATTATTACCTTAGAAAGTTTGGAGCTCAAGTGATCACATAAGTTAAAGTGTTACTAAACCCACAACAGTAAAATCATATATGCAGTAAAGCATGCTTGCTATACTCACTGTGGAACCTAAGGGGTTAATCCTTGCTATACTCACTGTGGAACCTAAGGGGTTAATCCTTTGCATTGTGTAAATAGGATGTTTGATCCTGTCTTCCCTGATCCTCCCCTTCTTCGACTGTCCCCAATCCATCTGCTGATAGTACAGAGCTCTAGGAGTCACTCTGCACATGCACAGTTTAGTGTGTATTGCTAGAGAGTTTTTTTTTCTTCGGGAGAGTGCATGTGATCAGCACAGGGCCAATCAGCGTTATCCAGGCAGAGGGTCAGGAGTTATGCATGCTCATAGGACAGTCAAAGGAGAATGAAAACTCCAGCTACAAGCTTTAACCAGTGTTCTGCTAAACACTGATAAACATCATAAGAATGCTATGTACTGCTGATGAGAAAGGGTATTTAGCAGTTTATATTTACTAAAATAATTGCATTTCCATGTTCTGTGTACTGTAAGAGACCAGATATAGTGAATGCAGGGTCCGGGGTTTAGTAACACTGCAACCTTTTGGGATAACGTAGATCCCTTCTTTAGGATTTCTATAAAGTCTGAAGGAGTCTACGTTATTTGTAAAGCTTGTATCTTTAATATAGGTTTGCCAGTAATGGGCACCACTGAGAACTCGAAATTCTTAGACAAGATATATTGCAAAAATGTATAATATAAACATGAATGTGGTAAATTCAGCTAATACACATTACAAAAAAACCATAATGAAAATACAGACTGTTATGCTTTAGTGAATTTACCCTAAAGTCTTGGATGCTAAATATGCATGGTCTGTGTTGACCCAATCAGCTTCAGACTTGTAAAATATTGAAGCAAGTGCTAAAAATATATATGAGCAGCTGAAAACACTAAAAGGGACACCATAAGCCTTCAATAAAATCTCAAAGTGCTGCACTATTATTTGAGATTCAGACTTGTACTAGAAAACAAGAGCTGAAGGATGAATGTTTGACTCTGATTGGTGGATGTGGGGCAATGCTGATAGTCTAACACACATTTTTGAATTAATGTGACTATTTTAGTACAAAATTACTGGTATAACAAGGCGGAGAAAGGTGGAGAGTGGGAATGAGTGACCCCTCTGGTTTCCACTAATCTTTTGGTTAAATTAAAGCAGGGGGTCTCCAAACTTTCTAAACAAAGGGACGGTTTACTGTCCTTCAAACTTTAGGGGGGCCAGACTGTGACCTGTGGGAGAAGAAAATGGCCTGGCATCAGTAGGAGTAAACAATGCCCCATCATTGGTATTAGAGAAAGGAATAATGCCCCATTATTGGTATTAGGGGAAATAATAGTGCCTCATTGTTAGTATTAGCGGGAGAAATAGTGCCCCATTGTTAGTATTAATGGGAGAAATAGTGCCGCATCATTGGTATCAACGGGAGAAATAGTGCCCCATCATTATTATCAATGAAAGGAATAGTCTGCCATCGTTGGTATCAATGGGGGAATAGTGCCCCATTGCTGGTTTCAATAAGAGAAATAGTGCCCCATCCTTGATATCAATGGGAAAAATGGTGCCCCATCATTGGTATCAATGGGGGAAATAGTTCCCCATCATTGGTGTCAATGGGAGGAAAAGTGCCCCATCATTGGTATTAATGGGAGAAGTAGTGCCCCATAGTTAATATTAACAGGAGAAATAGTGGGGAAATAGTGCCCCATCACTGGTATCAATAGGACAAATAGTGCTCCATCATTGGTATCAGTGGGAGGAAAAGTGCCCCATCATTGGTATCAATGGGAGGAAAAGTGCCCCATCCTTGATATCAATGGGAAACATGGTGCCCCATCATTGGCATCAATGGGGGAAATAGTTCCCCATCATTGGTGTCAATGGGAGGAAAAGTGCCCCATCATTGGTATTAATGGGAGAAGTAGTGCCCCATAGTTAATATTAACAGGAGAAATAGTGCCTCCTCCTTAGTATCAATGATAGGAATATTGCCCCATCATTGGTATCAGTGGGGAAATAGTGCCCCATCACTGGTATCAATAGGACAAATAGTGCTCCATCATTGGTATCAGTGGGAGGAAAAGTGCCCCATCATTGGTATCAATGGGAGGAAAAGTGCCCCATCCTTGATATCAATGGGAAACATGGTGCCCCATCCTTGATATCAATGGGAAACATGGTGCCCCATCCTTGATATCAATGGGAAAAATGGTGCCCCATCATTGGTATCAATGGGGGAAATAGTTCCCCATCATTGGTGTCAATGGGAGGAAAAGTGCCCCATCATTGGTATTAATGGGAGAAGTAGTGCCCCATAGTTAATATTAACAGGAGAAATAGTGCCTCCTCCTTAGTATCAATGATAGGAATATTGCCCCATCATTGGTATCAATGGGAAAATAGTGCCCCATCACTGGTTTCAATAGGACGAATAGTGCCCCATCATTGGTATCAATGGGAGGAAAAGTGCCCCATACTTGGTATCAATGGGAGAAATGGTGCTCATCATTGGTATCAATGGTAACAATGGAGAAATAGTGCCCCATCGTTGGTATCAATGGGGGAAGAGTGCCCCCCTCATTGGTGTCAATGGGAGGAATAGTACCCCATCACTGGTTTCAATAGGACGAATAGTGCCCCATCATTGGTATCGACGGGAGGAAAAGTGCCCCATACTTGGTATCAATGGGAGAAATGGTGCTCATCATTGGTATCAATGGGAAAAATAGTGCCCCATTGTTGGTATCAATGGGGGAAGAGTGCCCCATCATTGGTGTCAATTGGAGGAATAGTGCCCCATCACTGGTTTCAATAAGACGAATAGTGCCCCATCATTGGTATCAATGGAAGAGAAAGTACCCCATCCTTGGTATCAATGGGAGAAATAGTGCCCCATCGTTGGTATCAATGGGGGAATAGTGCCCCATCATTGGTGTCCATGGGAGAATAGTTCCCCATCATTGTTGTCAATAGGAGGAATAGTGCCCCATTGTTGATGTCAGTGGGAGAAACCATGCCACACTGTTGCTTGCAGTGGGAGGAATAATGCCTCGAGGGCTGGATAAAAGCAAGCAAAGGGCCGCATCTGGCCCCCAGGCCGCAGTTTGGAGACCACTGAATTAAAGGGATGTACCACACGGATAAGGCAGTTGACAGCAGGTGGCACAGAGAAAGCACATGGAAAAGAAGTTGCACCTAAGGAAACAGTGTCAAGTACAGAGCCAAGGACCAGACAGACCAGAAAAATAGATTACTGACAATGTATACATTAACCATTATAACTGACTGGAAACGTTTAATGTTTTCAATGGAGAAATAGAAATGACAAACTGTTATGATTTCTTCCAGCCTGAAACAAAAGTCATTCAGTGAATACGTCAAGGTTGCAAGCATATTTGATGTTATGTGAATGCCGACTACGTGAAAACGTGGATTGGGCATCTGTGAAATGGACCAGACAGCAAAGAAAAAAAAGGTATGAAACTAAAAATTATTTATAGGGAAACTTATTTGAAGGGGTCATACAAATATCCAGACTGTATGACTTTTAAAAACTAAAAGCAACCATTTTTTTTTAGGTTCGGATAGAGTGAAAGCTCAATGTTTATGTTAGATTTTTATTTCTGGCCATAATCCCATGGGAGAGATTTTTCTTCACTTATTGTCTATGTAGTGCTTGTACATAAAAAAAAAATCACACACAAAAAGTCTGGTGCCTCAGTGTTTTTAGATCTTTTTTGTCAGATGTTGCTATGGTATACTGAAGTAAAATTACTTCACAACAATTGAACCTCTCTCCTTGAAGTTCTTGACAATCCAATAAATGGTTGATTTAGGTGCAATCTTAGTAGCAGCAATAACCTTGCCTGTGAATCCCTTTTGTGCAAAGCAGTGATGGCCGCCTGTGTTTCCTTGCAAGTAAACTAATATTTGTGTCATTCTCAAAACGTTTGGCCAGAGCTATAGATGATAGTTTCCGTCTTCCTCTCAGGCCTTAATTGACAGGTAAAAGGGTACGTTTGTCTGACAAATTATTTAATCTTTACAACCTGATTCCTATTAATGTTCTCTGACATCACAGCATAGAGTTCACCTATAGTCTGGTCAGTAATTTTATTTTTTCTTTCTTTGATATCTTTATTAAAAATTTAACTTTTTTTGAAACAGTACAAAACCATTTTATCTCAAAATATTACATAACAACAACTTTCACAAAGAATTTAATCCAAAACCCTCCCCCCCCCCCCCATTCCCACCCCAACCTACTCCCCCCATTTCAATCCTCCTATATGTTTAAACTATTTTCGTCCACTTCTTGTTTCTCCCATATTTATCCATCTATCTTCACCATGTCTCTCTCATCTTCTCATTCTATTACTCCTCAAAACCTTCTGTTGTATCTATTATCTCTCCCTAATTCTTTATACTCCAATCAATTCAAGGTATCAATTCAGGCAGTGCCCGAGTTTCCAAATGGTCAGTCTGCCCCTGATCTCCAGTCTACCCTGTCGAAGACTTTTTCAGAATCAATCGAAAGAATTATAACAGGGGATTCCTTCCTCTTACTTTTTTTGCCTGAGGAGCAATGATCTTAATCCATTATTCCTTCCTTCTCTTTCCGGTATGAATCCCACTTGATCTAAGTGTATCCAATCCGGCATTAATTCTTTCAACCTCGTTGCTGAGATTGTTGCATATAATTTAGTATCTATGTTCAATAGTGATATGGGTCTATAGTTAGCAGAATGGGACCCATCTTTCCCCTCCTTTGGTATAACTGTTGAAATTTGTGCCTGTAATGATTCCTCCCTAATTTCCATCCCTTCTCCTAATGCATTCATATATGTACACATTTTGGGGACAAGTAGTTCCTTAAATGTCCTATAATATCCTAATGTATACCCATCTGGGCTGGGACTCTTTCCTGCTGCTGTACTTTTTAATGCTACATTCATTTCCTTTTCTGTCATAGATCTTTCTAAGGCTATTAATCTTGCCTCACCTAATGTTGGCAATCTCGCCTCTTTTAAATATGTCTGCCTCTTTTCCTTTTTTTCTCCCATTGCTTCATTCTGGTTCCTAGATTTTATTCCGTACAATTTACTATAATATTTTTTAAATACATCAGCGATATCAGTGGTTGAATGCACCAGTTCCCCCATATCATCCTTGATTTTTTCTATAAAATTTCTTGATTTCGTTTCCCTTAGCCTTCTCATTAAGTATTTTCCTGGTCTATTCCCCCACTGATATCTTTCTCTAGCCACCTAGATTTTCCTCGACTCTTGTTCCATTAACTCCTTAAGTACTTCTCTTTTTTGAATTGTCTTCTGTTGTATCTCCATATCTATCTTCTTTTTATGTAGTTGTTCTAAATCATATAATTCTTCCATTAATAGCTTTATTCTCCTCTCCCATTCTATTTTTTTCAGAACCTATTGAGATCAGGATTCCTCTAATGTATGCATTATGTGCTTCCCAAACTGTGGAGACAGATACCCCTTTGCTTTCATTAATTAAAAAATATTGTTCAATTTCCTTCCTTAATCTTATTTCAGTCATTGGGTCCTGAAAGAGCGTCTCATTCAATCTCCACATGTTTATCTTATTCCTCTCCCCTCCCCACTTTAATCTCATTGTGACAGGTGAATGATCCGATAGTGACCTCACTTCTATATTGGATTTCACCAATGACTAAATAAGTCTATGTTCAATCATTATATAATCAAATTGTGAAAAAAAACTCCATGTGCAGAAGAGAAGGTATAATTCCTTTCTCTAGGATGTATAACGCTCCAGGCGTAACATCTTTTTAACAGACTTTAGGTTTCTTCTTCCCTCTCTCTGAACCTGTATCAACCCACCTCCCTGCAACCCCCTCCCCCTTCTCCCTCCCCCCTTCCCTCTTTCCAATACCCCTTGGCTTAGTTCCAGCCCTGGAATCGGTTGTGGTTTAAACCCACTGTTGATTCGTCTTCCAGGGTAAGACTCAGGACATGTACACCTATTCGGCTCCCCACCTCTCATCTTAGTGTCCGCAATTTGAGAACGTGCTAAACCTCCCGCATAAAAACCTGCCACCATTCTTATACAATTCCTGTATAGGGGAAAGGAGAGCTATATAAATTCCCTTAACATCTCTTTTTTTAAACTACCTGGCATCTTTCCTTTTCTAAAACTGCCCTCTCCTTAACCCCTTCCGACCAACCCAGAATATCCAGCATCTGTAAACCTAGTCTGTCACAAAAGTCCCTTAAATCTTCTGGGAATCTCAGTCTTGCTGAATGTCCATCTTTCCACCCGATCAAACAGGCTGGAAACCCCCAGTTATGTTTGACATTTTTTCCCACATTTGGTCCAGCAATGGCTTTGAAGATCTTCTCCTAGCCAGTATCTCTGGGGCAATATCAGAAAACAATTTGTAGATTTGTTTCCTCCCATTTTGCCTGATTTCCCCGTAGTTTCTTCCATATGTTTATTTTATCCTCGCAAGAGTTGAACCATACAATAACATCTCTGGTGCAATCCTCTGAAACTCCTTGGGGCCGCCTAATTCTGTGTACTCTGTCCATTTTCAATTGATCTGTCACTGGTCTACCCATTATTGGGTTAAACACCTTCCTCATTCTATCCCATAGATCTTCTCCTTACGCTACTTCTGGCAGGCTCCGAATCTTCAAGTTATTCCTTCTGTCTCTGTTCTCTTGATCTTCCAATTTATATGCCAGTTTCCTTTGGTTTCACTGAATTTCTTCCAATTGCTTTTCCAATTTTATAATTATTTGGGCATGTTTATCCAGTTTACCCTCCCTTTCTTCCACTCCACCTAGGATTTTTCCCATGTCATTATGTAATATCACCATTTCATTCTTTATAGAATGCTCTAATTTCGCAAATATTTCTGCGATATCTGTTTTGTAGGCATTTGTGAGCTTGCACATTGTTCTTCCATATTTTCTGTTTCCATTTTTCTTTCCGTACTTATGGGATTTTTTTGTCAGAATCATATTCAATACACCTGATGACAGTCTAGTTTGATCTCCATTGTTGTTTCCTAATTCATGTCTTCTGCTAACTCCCTGCTGTCTCTCAGGTGTTAGATCCTCTGGACTTTTCTCCTATGGGGGCATATACTTTCTTATAGGACTGGTGTTTAAATTTGTTTGGGTTTTTTTTGTCCCCCCCCCTTTAGAGATCTATTCTTCATTTTTTAATTTTTTAAAATATATATGCTGGTAGGAGACAAACTCTCTTCAACTCTGGACCCATGGGTGACCCCTCTTGTTCTTTACTTGATCTATACCCCTTTAACTGTCCACTTTCAAAAAATAACCCTCTTTTTTGACCATCAAGGGGGGGGTATATTACAACCTCTCCCCTTCCACAGCCCATTTAGACAAGTTTGCAAATTAAGCCATGGTTACTCTCCCTCACCGCCAGAGTCCATAGACAAGAAACACCTGGCCCTTCTCAGCCTTTCCTTACCGTTTGTCTCTGTGGCCTGGGCACCTTTAACTTATGTGATGTTATGGTCATCATAGTTCTTCAGGGGGCACCAATAGCCGAGGGGGGGTTACCTACCGTGGGTATCCACACTGTGTTCCTCTGTTCTCTGTCCTTTCCAGCCCACCGTCCACAACAACGGTGTCTTCAAGCCTCCCAGTGTTCCCCGCTCAATCACGTTGGGTTAGGAGCTCTGCCATGCTCAGGCCCCTCCCAGCACAAGCAGGCTTCTACTCAGCAAATTGTTTTTTATTTCTTTTTCTCCTCTCAGTAAAATGGTGAGACCAACATCCAGAATTTGGAAACAATTCCACAGTGCAATTTCTGTTAAGATCAATTTTCAAATATTGGGAGAATGAATATTATTTTCCAAATGCTACAAAGGACACATCCTTGCATGCTAGAGGTGCTCTAAAGACATTAAAAAATACCTTATGGAGTTAATGATAGTGCACTATAATGAAAATGCATGTAACTTTTCTCTCCAGAGTTCTCATTCCAGAAACTTTTTCTGCTATTTCTGGATCATCCCACATTTTAAAAAGCAAGTTTAATTTATTTACTGAATAAGCTGTACTTTTATTCCAAGCATAATACTTTTATATACACTGCATTTCACGGTCCGAGGGTAATTAAATGAATTTCAATTTGTAAAAAACTACTCGATACTGAGTTTTTTGTAAATTTTTCCAAAAATGTCAATTTTTCCAGAAAAAAAACAGGGAAAACGTTTTTTCCCCCATGGCTTCAAAGTTTCCGGAAATTTCTTGGCTCAACACAAGAACACTAACAGAACTATAGTGTGTTGGTGTGCATTGCACAAAAATGCAGCATGTCTGCACCATATCAAGTATAGAGTTAAATAAAGTGTTTTTTTAAACTTTAAATAAAGTTAGAAATAGAACATAAAAGTAAACCTCGAAATGTGTTGTAACAAAGACATATATACTGCATCAAACTTAAACTTACCAAGGCCACACAGCATGGTTAGGACTGTTAGTTGTCATTTATCAACTTAGTATTGGAATACCTTGAGAAATGCCCACTTTCCCTATCCTCCTCCTTTCATTGATGTCTCAATACAGGTAAGATAATATGATTGGATCTTTAAAGAAAAAGCAGAGAAAGAGTAAACTAGTAAACTAGTGATCCTGCCAGGGATTAGAGCCTCTTTGGAGGATACATTGAAATGTCCACCTGCATAAATGTGTCACTCCCTCACCAGCTGCATGAGAAGGCCATTGTTCTGAGCAACAAGGGAGTGACTCTTCAGTACCAAATTTAGTGAGGGAGCCACAAACAGAAAGCAGGTGACTGTTCTTTCTTCATTTTCTAGCTGGCTCTGCCAAATTCTTGCCTGCAACGGGACCACAAGTGCAAACATTAGTTTTAACAGTATAGACTGTAGCTCCAAACTATTCAGGATTTCCAGAAACATTCCCAGGTTTTGATCTTTTGTTCATGGAAATGTGTATTCTTAGTTTTCAGCCACATAGCGCAAAAAAGTTTAAATGCTTTGTTTTAAAAATAATGATCTTTGGGGTGAAGCCAGGAGTGGCATGGCATAGGGTGCACAGATCAGGAGCTCCACTGGAGACATATCTTGTATTATCCTGGAGATGTTTATTTTTGTTTTTTACACAATGTGCTCTTGCTGAAGCCCTTCTTCCGCTGCCCAGTTACGTCACCACTGATAAAAATTGATCAACGCCAGTTGGAAGCTGGACAGATTTCAGCACAAGGAGAAGGAATCAGTGGGTGAAGATGGCACCACTTCTGCAGATGCTGACTAAGCTGGTGGGGACACTGTAAAGGTCCTAGAGGCAATCTCCACCTGTCAGGGCACATTACCATCCAAACTTGAGGAGGTAAAGATCGACACATCAATCACCCGTAAGAATTTCCAAAAGCTGCGGGAGCGGGCCACGGAGCAGAATGCCAGATCAGCCACATTGAAGACAACCTGCCACCATTGAAGAGTCCCAGTGAACAGTCACAACAACAGCTGAACTCTCTCCTACAAAAGCAAGATGATATGGAGAACAGGCTCCAGCACTTCAACCTTTGATTCATGGGCCTGCCCGAGGGTGTGCAGGATTAAGATCCAGCCTCTTTCCTGGAAAATCTACTCACCACCACATTTGGCAGACTGGCCTTCTTTACCACATTTGTGCTGGAGCTGGCCCACCACCTGGCTGCTAGACACCCACCCAACGGGACATTCCTGCGCACATTGAATGCCTTTTTCCTTAATGCACGCTGTGGTTCCATCTGCTAAGTGCTAAGGGCTGGACTCCGGGCAGCGGCCCATCGGGCTGGACTCCGGGCAGCGGCCCATCGGGCTGGACTCCGGGCAGCGGCCCATCGGGCTGGACTCCGGGCAGCGGCCCATCGGGCTGGACTCCGGGCAGCGGCCCATCGGGCTGGACTCCGGGCAGCGGCCCATCGGGCTGGACTCCGGGCAGCGGCCCATCGGGCTGGACTCCGGGCAGCGGCCCATCGGGCTGGACTCCGGGCAGCGGCCCATCGGGCCGGACCCCCAGGCGGAGCAACAGGTCTCAGGCCCCCAGGCGGAGCGGTGGGCGCCGGACCCCCAGGCAGAGCGACAGGTCTCGGGCCCCCTGGCGGAGCGGCGGGCGCCGGACCCCCAGGCGGAGCGACAGGCACCGGGTCACCAGGCACGACAGTGGGCTCCGAGTCAACTGGCATGACCGCTGGCACTGGGTCAGACAATGGATCGTCTGGCTGGACAGCGGGCATCGGGTCACCAGGCATCAGGTCACTTGGCTCGACAGCGGGCACCGCGTCATCTGGCAAGGCAGTGCGCTCCGAGTCAACTGGTATGACCGCGGGCACTGGGTCAGACATTGGATCGTCTGGCTGGACAGCGGGCATCGGGTCACCAGGCATCATGTCATTTGGCTCAACAGCGGGCACCGCGTCATCTGGCAAGACAGTGGGCACCAAGTCCCCAGGCACGACAGTGGGCTCTGACTCAATTGGCACGACAGCGGGCACCGGGTCATCAGGTACCGGATTGTCTGGCTCGACAGCGGGCATCGGGTCACCAGGTATGACAGCGGGCACTGGGTCACCAGGCATCAGGTCATTTGGCTTGCGAGCGGGCACCGCGTCATCTGGCAAGGCAGTGGGCACCGGGTCACCAGGCATTGGATCGTCTGGCTTGACAGCGGGCATCGGGTCACCAGGTATGACAGCGGGCACTGGGTCACCAGGCATCAGGTCATTTGGCTCGCCAGCGGGCACCGTGTCATCTGGCAAGGCAGTGGGCACCGAGTCACCAGGTACGACAGCGGGCTCTGAGTCAATTGGCACGAGAGCGGGCACCGGATCAGGTACCGGATCATCTGGATCAACAGCGGGCATCGAGTCAACTGGCCTAATAGGATCATCAGGCTGGATCAGTTCATCATGCTGGGTAGAGGCATCAGGCCGAGTGGAGGCATCAGGCCGAGTGGAGGCATCAGGCCGAGTGGAGGCATCAGGCCGAGTGGAGGCATCAGGCCGAGTGGAGGCATCAGGCCGAGTGGAGGCATCAGGCCGGGTACAGGCATCAGGCCGGGTACAGGCATCAGGCCGGGTACAGGCATCAGGCCGGGTACAGGCATCAGGTTGAAGTGCGGGTGCCGAGGCACCAGGCTGAACCACGGAAGGCAGGTTCTCAGACGGCAGGCTCACCGGTTTGGATACTGGCAGGATGGTATTGGTTGGAAAGAATTTCCGCTTTTTTCTGGTTTTAACTACTGGAGCACTGCAAGTAAACGCAGGTCTGCAAACGAATGGAGCAGCTGGAGACAGAGGAGAGCTGGAGGATGGAACAGAGGAGGGAGCAGTTGCTACAGAGGGCTTTTTTGCAGGGTTAAAGGCAGGATAGGTGCAGCGAGTGGGAACAGGGTACTGACATGCGGTAGATAGCAGGGCAGGAGGAGCTGTTGGGAATGCAGGAATAGAGCTTTGAGGAAATAGATTAGAAGCAGGACTGGGTTTTTGTAGGCTGACTGAGGCTGGGTGCAACAAATCTGTCCATGTCTGCAGTATGGGTTGAACAAAGCTGAGCTTACACAAAGCCTGTCTGACCAAAGACTGCACTGCGTTTATACAATCTCTTAGTACCTGTGGTGAACATGCAGCATAATGCTCCAAGAAGCAATCCACATCATCCTCTAATAACCATACCAGGGACTCTACCTGGTCGGCACTAAATGGCGGCAAAAATTCATCCCTGCATTCGGGGGTACCAGATGAAACCAACTCCGCACAAATCTGAATCAATGGCTGCACCTCAGAGAATTCTGTGCCCTGATCTACTAGAACATGAGCGAGCCGTATACATTCTAGCAGTTCATCCCGGGGATACTCCTTCAGAGTTTGATAAGCATACTCTCTGTCATCAAACACTAGCAGATATAAATACACAACCTCATCAAGATCCATCCTTGCCATCAACAAACCAAGATGGCTTCCCTGTGCAGCCACTTCTGGTCAGGATTGGCCTTGGTGTAATGTCAGGGCTCCCGGGTATGACCAGAGGTGTGTGACTGACGCAGGGAAACGCAGACTTCAGATATGTTATAAACAATATAATTTATTAACACTAACAATACAAACATAAACGCAGTGCAATACTAAAACATACTACAGTGCAAACAAACCAAACCAACCACCCACAGATGACAGTACATACAATGCAAGTGTCGTCAGGCAGGCCGGGTCAATATCAATAGGGCAGGTAGGTACAGGGGGAGCAAGCGGAGATGGGTCGGGGTCACAGGCCAGGTTCAGCAGGTAGCTAGCAGCGTAGTACAGAGGGTCAGGCAGAGGTATGGTCAGGGTCACAAGCCAGGGATCAGAACAGGTAGCAAGCAGCGTGGTACAGAGGGTCAGGCAGAGGGATGGTCAGGAGCGAGCCGGGATCAGAGCAGGAGAAGTCAGCAGCGGTTCAGATCAGGCAGGGTCAGCAAAGGAACAGAAACAGGATGCAGGACAGATACAGGGCCCAGGACAAACACAACACCAAGGCAGAGTCTGCAAGTCTGGCCATCCCTTAAATACACCAGTATCATCAGTTCCAGGTGTTAGCTGGCTGTCAGGCAGGCCGGGTCAATATCAATCGGGCAGGTAGGTACAGGGGGAGCAAGCGGAGAATGGTCGGGGTCACAAGCCAGGTTCAGCAGGTAGCGGGCAGCGTGGTACAGAGGGTCAGGCAGAGGAGAATGGTCAGACAAGCCAGGGATCAGGAGCAGGAGAATGGTCAGACAAAGCCAGGGATCAGAGCAGGGTCAGCAACGAATCAGACAGGAACAGGAACAGGGAGCAGGAACAGGATACAGGGCCCAGGAGAAACACACACCAAGGCAGAGTCTGCAGGTCTGGCCATCCCTTAAATACACCAGTATAAGCAGTTTCAGGTGTTTAGCTGGCTGCAAGGTTGAGTCTCTGATTGCTGGGAGCACCCGCTGGCCAGCCCTGGTACTGCAGCCCATAAGGCAGGCGAGTCCCACCATTGCTGGCCAGTCCATTCCTGACAGCAGCACACATGTACTGAAAGTTGGCTCCTACTTTATTTTCTGGCTTGGACATCTCCTAAGCCAACATCAGAGGCATCAGTTTGCACAAGGAATTCTTAACTGACGTTTTAGGGGAGTCTCTCTCTCTCTGCGCTATTGTATTCTGACAGGAGGACCCCCCTAAGAATACACTAATTAGCACTTGCATTGGCTGCAAGTGCTGATCGAAATGCTGGTTTTCCAGCAAAATCTTCGACAGAAGCCATTCCTTGGACTAGCTTCTGTTGAACAGACAGCAGCACACATGTTCTGAAAGTTGGCTCCTACTTTATTTTCTGGCTTGGACATCTCCTAAGCCAACACCAGAGGCATCAGTTTGCACAAGGAATTCCTAACTGACGTTTTAGTGGAGTTATAGCATTGGTCCTTCACACAATACTACTTCTAGCTCTTGAAAAGATCTCTCTAGCTAATCCATTTCTCCATGGTGGACTTGACCCCTTTGGTGTGATCCATAAGTGGATCCAATACAGTATCAACATTAGGCTCAAACTTTCAGTAGTATTCTACAATGCCTAGAAAGGCTCTAACTGGTTTCTTTGATATGGGCTGATCCCAGCTTTTAATTGCTTCAATTTTGTCCATTAAAGACCTTGCTTGTCCAACTCTCACCCCCACAAAATACCAGGCTTTTTCCTTGTCTATCGATCATTTTTTTGTATTGGCTGTTTACCTGTTTTTCAAATGGAATTTAAAAATGCCTGGACCTTCTGTAATTTAGAATCTCAGTCAAGATTAAAAATAGTAACATCATCTAGGTATCCCGAAGCATAGGGGCCCCATTTAAGCCAAATGAGAGGGCCATGTACTGGTACAGCCCACGTGGTACCTTTCCTTTGCCCTGTCTTTTAAGGGAACCTGCCAGTTCCCTTTAGTAAGATTCAGGGTGGTAATGTACCTAGCCTGTAGATTTGAATGTATATGAATCTCTGAATTGGCATAGTATCGAATGTCAGCGAATCTGATAAAAACTTATAATGAAATTAATGAATGCATTTGTTTCATTTGGATGACATCACATGATGCGATAGTAGTTCAGGCCCATAGGGAAATTAATAAAATTTTCAAATTTGTTTGGTAATTTGGACTAGAATAATGAATGGATCAGAATTTCATTCCATTCGTTAATTCAGATGCACATGACACCAGTCGATATTGTCCAATCAGCTCATGCCATTTCTCAATTCAAATCTGTCTGATTCAATAATATATCAAATGTATATCAATCGTCCGGAAAAAACTGCAACATTTTTCAAATCCAGCCGGACCAACGAATATATGAAATGAATGCCAAAGATACAAAATTAATTCCGAAAACAGATTGGTTCAACATAACAAATTTGACAAAACAAAATTCTTCTATGAATGAATGCATCCAAAATGAAACGAAACAAAAATTTCAAGCATGCATGTCTACTTTTTCCAGAAAGCCTTTCTATTAATTTATCCATCTGGGGCATGGGATAAGCATCAAATGTGGATGTCATTCAGCTTAGGAATGAGCTCTATGGGACTTTACTACTTGCTTTTACATTCCACTAAAACCTTAAGGGCTAACATTCTGTGTGCCTCTGTTGAAATGGCTTTTCTCTGAGCTTCAGGTAGCTGATAGCATCTTTACTTTGATTTGAGGCTCAGTCACAATGCCATGCTAAATTATGTTCATTTGGACTGCTAATTCTAAAAGCACTCTCTATAGACAGAGTCTATGTCATCCTAACCCCTGGTATAACATTTGCTGGTAATATTTTTGGAGTCTCCTGAAAATGTTGCATGTTACAAAACACGTGGGGCAGGACTTCCGCGACATCACTTTCAGTAGAACGCATGCTGTATGAGCCAGCTGCGTCTCCTGCTTATGTATTGTTGCATACACATCCATTTGCCAAGTAGTAAATGCAATTTTAATGCTTTTTGTCATTGTTGAATGGTTTAACACTATGGGAGATCTCTCCTTTCTTCTTTTTTGTAACACCATTATATAAGGTTATGTGTGGAACCATTGGAGGCTTTAGTGGGATTGGCTCGAGTACTTATATTTTCATTCCTGGTCATGTGAGCAAAAATTGACATGTGACTAAAAACATGCACCAAAAACACACTACAGCTCATTTTTTATTTACATGCAAAACCCATGTAAATCCCATTTGCATTGTAACACAATGGAGTTGATTTACTAAAACTGGAGAGTGCAAAATCTGGTGTAGCTGTGCATGGTAGCCAATCAGCTTCTACCTTCAGCTTGTTCAATTAAAGTGATTATAAAGGTTCATTTTTTTTAACAAACATGTCATACTTACCTGCTGTGTGCAATGGTTTTGCACAGAGCAGCCAGAATCCTCCTCTTCTCGTGTCCCCCGCAGGCTATCCAGGCTCCTCTTTTCTGTCGGCTTGCTATGGGGGCGCCTGCTGCACTGTGCGTCCATTCACACTCGGAGCCGCGGCTTGGCCCTGCCCCCTCTCTGTGTGTAGCAGCCCCTAACACTTACCTGAGCCCAATCCCGATTCAGTGATGTCCACGGAAGCCTTGGTTCTCCAGGGACTCTCACTCCTGATTGGCTGAGGCAGCAGCAGGAGCCAATGGTTCCTGCTGCTGTCAATCACAGCCAGTGAGCCAATCAGGAGAGGGAGGGGGCCGGGTTGCGCTGTGGCTCTTTGTATCAATGGACATGCAGAGCCGGTGCCCCCATAGCAAGTTGCCTGCTGTGGGGGCACCTGACAGGTGGGAGGAGCAAGGAGTGCCAGCGAGAGACCTGAGAAGAGGAGGATTGTGGCTCCTCTCTGCAAAACCACTATACAGAGCAGGTAAGTATGACATATTTGTTATTTAGACTTTATTATCACTTTAAGGCTTGGTTTGGCAGTTTGTTTTTGATCCATTTCTGCAGTGCTTTTTTGAAGCGTTTTTCATGCTTTTTTTGGGCCAATTTGTTGTTGGGCAGATTAAAAAAAAGCAATACATGCTTTTCTGCAACATCTCCTTTGGAATCTATTGAACCAAAAATGCACCATTTTTCGTTTAAAAAAGTCTCTGACCCTTTCCAAAAACGCAGCAGCTGAAAAAAAACATAGATGTGAACATGTCCCACAGGAAACCATGTTAAATTGACTGTAGTGCATTTCTGCAAAAAGCATCCCAAAGGGCCGGTCCACACCAGAATCACAGTGGAATGCACGGGTTTTGCACAGATCCAGATGATCCACATTGGCTCACAATTGATATGATCCAAAAATATTTAGACAGAATAAAGGTGAATAAAGCACCTGGGCTGGATGGCATACACCACCGGTCCTTAAAGAATTGAGCTCTGTCATTTCAAAGCCATTTTTTCTAATTTTTAGGGACTCTTTGATGACTGGCATAGTACCACTGGATTGGCATAAGGCCAATGTGGTGCCAATATTTAAAAAGGGGTCAAAATTTTTACCAGGTAATTATAGACCTGTTAGTTTAACTTCTATAGTTGGGAAGATACTGGAGAGTTTAATAAAAGACCACATAGATGAGTTCTTTAAGCAACAGACAGCATGGATTCATGAAAGACAGAAGTTGTCAAACAAACCTGATTTCTTTTTATGAGGAGGTGAGCAAAACCTTGGACAGAGGGGTGGCGGTGGACGTGGTATACTTGGATTTTGCAAAAATGTTTGACACAGTAAATGGGTAGAAAACTGGCTAAAAGATCGTATTCAAAGAGTAGTGGTTAATGATTCATACTCTAAATGGTTTGGGGTCATCAGTGGTGTACCCCAGGGTTCAGTGTTGGGACCCTTACTTTTTAATATATTTATAAACAATATAGGGTCTGAGATTAGAAATCCCATTTCAGTCTTTGCAGATGACACCAAGCTGTGCAGTGGAATAATATCCTTACAGGATGTCTTCAATTTACAAGCTGACCTCAATGCACTGTTTATTTGGGCAACTATGTGGCAAATGAATTTAATGTTGATAAATGTAAGGTTATGCATTTGGAGGCTAAGAATATGCATGCATCATACATACTAGGGGGAGTACAACTGGGGGAATCAATGGTGGAGAAGGATCTGGGAGTTCTGGTAGATCACAAGCTTAACAATGGCATGCAATGCCAAGCTGCGGTTTCTAAAGCGAACAAAATCCTCTCTTGTATTAAAAGAGGTATAGACTCCAGAGAGAGAGATATCATATTACCCCGGTACAAATCATTAGTAACACCTCATCTGGAATATGCAGTTCAGTTTTGGGCACCAATTCACAAAAAGAACATTGGGGAACTGGAGAAAGTACAGAGAAGGGCAACTAAACTGATAAGAGGCATGGAGGAGAATAGCTATGAGGAAAGATTAGAGGAACTGAATTTATTCTCTCTTGAGAAGAGGAGATTAAGGGGGGATATGATCAAAATGTACTGTACACCAGTGGTTTATATAGTGAACTTGGGGTAGAGCTATTCACCCTGAGGTCATCATAGAGGACAAGGGGGTACTCTTTAAGTCTGGAGGAAAAGAAATTTAATCTCCAAACACAGAAAGGTTTCTTCACAGTGACAGCTGTGAAAATGTGGAATAGACTCCCCCAAGAGTTGGTTCTGGCCAGCTCAGTGGATTGCTTCAAAAAAGACCTGGATTCTTTCTTAGATACACAGAATATAACTGAATACTAATATTTATAGTGTAACGGGGTTAGCTCGGCAGCGGGTGTGTGTGACCCCCTGGATGGGTGCACAACACAAAAAGACAGGCACAGCACAACAACAGTGGAGGTGAAAACAAACAGGTGCAATTTATTTACAATATTTACAGAAAAAATGGTAAACCAAAAAGAAACATCAAAATAAATCCTGGCCAACTTGGCTACTTACTGCAACAACAGCTTTCCCTAGCTACCCACTAGGTACAGCCTGATGCTATACCTAGTTGCTAGTACTTGGAGGCTAGCCACACAGGCTTTGGTCTCTCTGCACACAGATAAGAGGTCAGCTCCTCAGACAGTTCAGGCACAGATCTGGTTCCAGGTTGGAGCAACTCCCTAAGCACTCTGGGAAGTTTTATACAGGTGTTAATGAGCCCACTACCTTCAGCTGGGCTCATTACCTCAGTGCTGAAGGACTCAGCACTTCCCTCTAGTGGTACAAATCCCCATAAAGCCTGAACATCGGACAAATATATCGTCCATCCAGGACGCAACCAGGTGATTTCACCTGCCTACTGTCACATACCCCTCCCTCTTGTTTCAACCTTGGGGTTGTAACACCAGTAGCCAGGCAGGCATGTACCCGGGATAAAGCATCCACATTTCCCATCTGAACTCCAGGGCGATGCTTCACCGTGAAGGTAAATTCCTGTAGGGCCAGAAACCACCTATTTACCCTTCTATTGGTCTCCTTATTTTGAGCCATCCATTTCAAGGGAGCGTGATCTGTGATCAGGTCAAAATGTCTGCCCAGCAGATAGTACCGAAGGGAATCTAGGGCCCACTTTACCGCTAAACACTCCTCAATCGTGGCGTAATTTTCCTTGTGAGACTTTAGCTTTCGGCTGAGATAGATTACTGGGTGCTCCTCCCCACGCCAAACCTGGGACAGCACTGCTCCTAAGCCAACATTGGATGCATCCGTGTGGACCACAAAGTCTTTTGAGAAGTCTGGTGAGTATAGGACTGGCTGGCTATATAAGGCCCTTTTTAACCACTTGCCTACCAGGCACTTATACCCCCTTATTTACCAGGCCAATTTTCAGCTTTCAGCGCTGCCGCACTTTGATTGACAATTGCGCGGTCATGCAACATTGTACCCATATGAAATTTTGATCATTTTTTTCTCACAAATAGAGCTTTCTTTTGGTGGTATTTAATCGCCACTGGGCGCTTTACTTTTTGCACTATAAATAAAAAATGCAAAAAATTTGGAAAAAAAAAAAAAAGTTTCTTTGTTTCTATTAAAAAAATTTTCAAACAGGTATTTTTTCTCCTTCACTGATGTGCGTTGATGAGGCACCACTGATGGGCACTGATAGGCGGCACTGATGGGCACTGATAGGCAGCACTGATGGGCACTGATAGGCAGTACTAATGAGGTGGCACGGATAGGCGGCACTGATGGGCAGCACTAATGAGGTGTCACGGATAGGCGGCACTAATATGCACCACTGATAGGCGGCACTGATAGGTGACACTGATGATGGGTACTGATAGACGGCACTGACTGGCATCACTGCTGGGCACTGACTGGCAGCACTGACTGGCACAACCCCTGGGCACTGACTGGTGACACTGACTGGCAGCACTGCTGGGCTGCACTGGTGGGCAGCACTGGTGGGTGGGCACAGGTGGGTGGCACTGGTGGGCACAGGTGGGTGGGCACAGGTAGGTGGCACTGCAGAGTGGCACAGGTGGGTGCACTGCTGGGCACAGGTGGGTGATCTGCTGGGCACAGGTGGGCGGAGCTAGTGGGCGCACTGCTGGGCACAGGTGGGCGGAACTTGCGGGTGGCACTGCTGGGCACCGATCATCAGGGCACTGATCATCAGTGCCCTGATGATCGGTGCCGATCCCCGCTCTGACAACTGCCGGTTCTCGGCAGTACTTTCCTCACGATCTGACAGCGTGAGGAAAGTGCAGCCGAGAACCGGCACTTGCATTTCCCTCTGATCAGCATGTCATTGGACACCGCTGATCAGGTGGTAAAAGGCCGCTGTGATTGGCCTTTTACCGCATCACGTGATCAGCTGTGTCCGTAGGACACAGCGATCACGGAGATCGCCGGATGCGCGCCCCCTGGGGCGCGCAGGAGAGCGCGTTCTGGGAGGACGTCATATGGCGTCCACTCAGAACTGGCCGGCCGCAGTGTAGCCGTCATTCGGCTATCTGCGGTCGGCAGCTAGTTAAAGACAGGAAGGCTGCTTCAGCATCAGGGGACCACTTAACCATGACAGACTCCTTCCCTTTTGTCAGGTTGGTTAGGGGTACTGCCATAGAAGCAAAATGGGGAATGAATCGCCGATAGTAGCCAGCAATTCCTAGAAAAGCCCATACCTGCTTTTTGTTATTTGGGCGTGGCCAATTCTGTATTGCTTCCACTTTGTTTATCTGAGGTTTTATTACCCCTCTCCCAATAGTGTACCCAAGGTACCTGGCCTCCTCCTGTCCAATCGTACACTTCTTTGGGTTGGCCGTAAACCCAGATTTCTGTATTGAGTCCAGCACAGCCTGAACTTTTGGCAAATGTGAGGCCCAATCTGCGCTATGGATAATCACATCGTCCAAGTACGCTGCAGCATACTTCTGATGGGGACGAAGAATCTGATCCATTTTTCGCTGAAAGGTGGCCGGTGCAATCTGTAACCCGAACGGCATTCTTTTATACTGGAATGACCCTTCTGGGGTTACAAATGCAGTCTTCTCCTTTGCTGACTTAGCTAGGGGAATTTGCCAATAACCTTTTGTCAAGTCTAGCGTTGTCATGTACCGGGCTGCTCCCAGTCGGTCGATTAGTTCATCTATCCTTGGCATGGGGTAGGTGTCAAATTTTGTAACTTTATTCAACTGTCGAAAGTCGTCACAAAATCGCCAGCTCCCATCTGGTTTGGGCACCAACACTATGGGGCTGGACCAGTCACTTTGGGACTCCTCTATCACCCCCAAATCTAGCATTCTCTGTACTTCCCCACGTATTGCCTCCCGTCGAGCCTCTGGGATTCTGTAGGGTTTCAGTTTTACCCTTTCCCCCGGTGGGGTGATAATGTCATGCTCCACCCTCGAGGTTTGTCCCGGCAGCTCAGAAAAAACATCTGTGTTGCGGAGCACAAACTCTTTAGCCTCCTGTTTTTGAATTGTAGACAGCGTGACTGCTATTCCAACCTCCGGAACCAAGCAGTTAGATGGCGCTGGTGACAAAACATCAGCAACTAGGGATTCCCTGTCCCTCCAGGCCTTTAACAGATTAATGTGGTAGATCTGCTCCGGTTTCCGCCTTCCTGGTTGTCTAACCCTGTAATTCACCTCACTCACTCTCTCAATCACCTCGTATGGGCCATGCCATTTGGCCAGGAATTTGCTTTCAACTGTAGGGATTAGCACTAGCACTCTATCTCCTTCAGCAAACGACCTGGTCTGGGCCCCCCGATTGTACACCCTCTGCTGTGCTAACTGTGCTTGGGCCAAATGTTCCTTTACGATAGGCATGACCTGGGCAATTCTATCTTGCATTTGGGCGACGTGCTCAATCACACTCTGGTGGGGAGAACTCTCACTTTCCCAAGTTTCCTTGGCAATATCTAACAGCCCCCTTGGGTGTCTCCCATAGAGCAACTCAAATGGTGAAAACCCTGTGGAGGACTGGGGTACCTCCCGGATGGCAAACATCAAATAGGGTACTAAATAATCCCAACCCTTTCCATCCTTATCTACCACCTTCCTTAGCATTTGTTTCAGGGTTTTGTTGAACCTTTCCACCAACCCGTCAGTTTGGGGATGGTACACAGAGGTGCGCAACTGTTTTACCTTGAACAGTTTGCACAGCTCTTTCATCACCCGGGACATAAAGGGGGTTCCCTGATCCGTAAGCAGTTCCTTTGAAATACCCACTCGGGTGAACACGAGGAATAGCTCCTTAGCTATTGTCTTGGCAGAGGTATTTCGGAGTGGAATTGCTTATGGATAGCGGGTGGCATAGTCGAGTATGACCAACATGTACTGATGCCCCCTAGCGGATTTCACCAGCGGACCTACCAAATCCATGGCAATCCTTTCAAAGGGGACCTCAATGATGGGAAGAGGTACCAGTGGACTACGGAAATGGGGCATAGGGGCCGACTTCTGACACACAGGGCAAGAGGAACAGTAATTTTCTACCTCCTTAATGACCCCAGGCCAATAGAACTGCTGCAGTACTCTTTCCCGTGATTTCTCTGCCCCCAAATGACCCCCAAGGATGTGTCCATGAGTCAACTCCAACACCAACTTCCTGTAAGGTCTGGGCACCACCAGTTGCTCAATGGTTTCTTCTGCCCCTTGAGCAACTCGATAGAGTAGGTCCCTTTCCACAAGGAAGTATGGATAAGCAGCAGTTTTCTCAGGACTCACTAGTTGGCCATCTACTTTTACTACATTTTCCCGGGCTTTTATCAGCATGGGGTCTTTCAGCTGTTCAGTGGCAAAATTTTCCCTATGCACCTCTAAGTCCGAGAACTCTACAACCGGCAGATTTTCATCTGAGGAGGCGGGCTCCTCCCCAGTTCCTTGGGTCTCCCCAGCTAGTACTGACAAGGGACACTTGGGAGAGACCTCCCCACACTCAGACGCTTTCTGGGATTCCCCTTCCTGGTCTGCAGGGGAGACAGTGGGGGGGTCAGGCCAATCCCAGAGTTCCCAGAATTTTGGAAAATCCCTCCCCACAATGGCATCATGGGGTAAGTGAGGCACCAATCCTACCTGATGAGACAGGTTACCTTTGGGGGTCTCAAAAAAACACAGTAGCCACAGGATACTCCCTAGTGTCCCCATGCACACAAATCACCGCCACCTTTTTATGCCCAGAGACCTTTGTAGTGACCATCTCCTCTCTTATCAAGGTTACCAGGCTACCTGAATCCAGCAACCCCACAATATTATTTCCATTAACAGGCATCTTGCACAAATGTTTCTCAGTGCCCGGGCTGGCTGTGCATACCACTGTCGCAAACAGCGACTGGCGTCTATTGCTCAGAAAGTCACACTGCATAGGCTCATCCACCACTGGGCAATTAGCTGCAATATGTCCCTCTTGCCGGCAGCGGTAACAAATAAATTTTTTCGCCGCTTCTTGCGGCCTTGGCCTTCCTGGCCGCTCTTGCCAGACATTGGGTAATACTCCCACCCTCTCACTCTCTCCACCCTCACCCCTTGTAGTCATCTTACCCGCCGCTGGGGATGGTCTGGTCTTAGGGTGGAAAGTCTGTGAGTCTCTGGAAGAGGAGGTCAGGTTCTCAGTAGCCAAGTATCTCTCCACTAGATCCACCAGCTTGTCTGCTGTCTCTGGGTCTCCATGGCTGACCCACTTTTGAATAGCATTAGGCAGAGACCTTAAGAACCGATCCATGACGACACGTTCCACAATTTTTGGGGTGGTCAAAGTCTCTGGCTGCAGCCACTTCCTGCTCAGGTGAATGAGATCATACATCTGTGACCTGGGAGGTTTCCCAAGCCGAAAAGTCCAATTATGTACCCGCTGAGCACGGACAGCAAGGGTAACACCCAATCGGGCCAAAATTTCCGCTTTTAGCACATCATAGTTTTTGGCCTGGTCCGGTTCCAGGTCATAGTAATCTTTTTGCGACTCTCCAGTTAATAATGGGGCCATCAATCCAGCCCACTGTTCTTTAGGCCACTTTTCCCTTTCAGCAGTCCTTTCAAAGGTGGTTAGAAACACTTCCGGATCATCCTCTCCAGTCATTTTTGGCAATAAACGGCCCACACAAAATGATGGTGTATTACCAGAATCACTACCAGTCTCACTCTGCTGCCTCTGCTGGAGCTGCTTCATGACGGCCTCCAGGGTTCTCTGCTGGGCTGCAATGCTCTGCTGGAGACTTGCATTAGTCTGTTGTTGATTGGCATTCGCCAGAGCCAACTGTCTTATTATCTCCTCCATGCTGGCCTTTAGTTACCACGAACTGCCCGCATCCTCCACCATATGTAACGGGGTTAGCTCGGCAGCGGGTGTGTGTGACCCCCTGGATGGGTGCACAACACAAAAAAACAGGCACAGCACAACAACAGTGGAGGTGAAAACAAACAGGTGCAATTTATTTACAATATTTACAGAAAAAATGGTAAACCAAAAAGAAACATCAAAATAAATCCTGGCCAACTTGGCTACTTACTGCAACAACAGCTTTCCCTAGCTACCCACTAGGTACAGCCTGATGCTATACCTAGTTGCTAGTACTTGGAGGCTAGCCACACAGGCTTTGGTCTCTCTGCACACAGATAAGAGGTCAGCTCCTCAGACAGTTCAGGCACAGATCTGGTTCCAGGTTGGAGCAACTCCCTAAGCACTCTGGGAAGTTTTATACAGGTGTTAATGAGCCCACTACCTTCAGCTGGGCTCATTACCTCAGTGCTGAAGGACTCAGCACTTCCCTCTAGTGGTACAAATCCCCATAAAGCCTGAACCTCGGACAAATATATCGTCCATCCAGGACGCAACCAGGTGATTTCACCTGCCTACTGTCACATAAGGTAAAGTTGATCCAGGGAATATCCAATTGCCTCTCGGGGGATCAGGAAGGAATTTTTTTCCAAGCAGGAGCAAATTGGATCGTGCTTTGTTGGGTTTTTCTTTTTTTTTTGCTTTCCTCTGGATCAACTGTGGGTATAGGATTATAACTTTTTTTTTTCTATGGTTGAAGTGGATGGACTTTTGTTTTTTTTTCAGCCAGACTAACTATGTTACTGTGCATTCCCATGCAGTGTGTGATTTTGCAGCTCCATTATTTTAATGGGCTGCAAATTGCACCGGAACATGGAAAAAGTAGGGCATATGCTACTTTTAAAAATGCACACCAAATCACAGGGTACTGCAGCAGTGCGTTTGTGATCTGTGTTTGGGGTGCTATTATAATTACATTGCCACCTGCCTGCAGATGGCAAGGGCACTGAGTTTGAATGTGATGTGAAAAAGCACACCAAACAAACCTTTCCTACCTACCCCGCATTTTGCAGTGAACAGGCCCTAAAGCTGAATGCAGGAAATTAGACACACGCAGAGTAAAGTATACATTCTAAAGGAAATTGTGAACAGGCAGGTGAGTTACAGAACTGAACATCTGCAATAAAGCACCTGCTCAGAATTATTTTTAGTTCCCTGTTTGACACACAATAACCTGTAACCCATGACTGATATCTATGCTACAAATCCCCCCAAAAAAACCTTTTCCTGACGTCACATGGCAACATACATTTGATATAGCTCCGCCCCCTATATCCACCCACAGGACCTGTGTAAATCTCTAAAAGTCTGAGAGCAACCCCCCATTCCCCTTTTGGTCCTCAAGATCTACATCTGAAAGACTATGATGTTGCGATAAGTCCCTACCTGTCAGAGTCTGTCTGGGTTCAGCCTCTCCCAGGCAGTCCCACATCTTAGGTTGCTAAATGCACCAAGGTGGGGAGCGCCTTCTGGTGGTATTTTGGGGCTGAGGAGTTCTCTAACCAGAGACCTCAGAACCTCATGTGCTGTACTTGAGCTGGTGTTTGTTTGCTGCAATCCATTCTGCATGTGTTTCTCTGCACACCTGAGCAGGATCATGTTGCGGGAGTAAGTGCTGCCTTTTCTTTTCTCCCACAGGTTAGTTCTATCCCTTTTTGTCTTCCTCCCTTGCCTCTACCTTCATTAGGTTTTGACATTTTTCCTTTGTGAGAGTGATTTTGGGGGTTTTCTTTTGTCAGCAGTTTTTTCCTTTCACCTGTGACCAGCATGCATGCACGATGGTCTGGGGTTTGTGTCTACCTCCGGTCTCATTGCCGGCTATGGCATCCGCGCATACAATGTGCAGAGGGCCTCTTGTGGCGACCATCTTTGTCATGGCACATCCAGGCTCACGCATGTACGAGGTGGGTTTGCGCTGGAAACATCTTCTGTTTTCCCTTGCTTATGCTGCAGGTGAATGGGGGGAGGAGGGAGGTGATTCAGGCATGTGTCTATGATCTCCCTGCTTCGATTTCTGATTTTCTTTCATTTTACTTTCTGCACAGTGCTGACAACCTTGCTCCAACATGAGCATTCTGCCACATAACCAAGACCTCCATGTTCTCAGGTAGGGAACATCAGTGTGGTAAGAAGAGGAAAAGGAGTGCCTTTCCATGAGCGTGGCCTTCACCATCTGGTACAGCCTAGCTCGCTCTTGCTTAAGGTCAAGCTAAAGGAGCATTGCCATGTCATGACGAGTCCAGTGTGAACAGTGGCTCATCCAGCCCCTCAGGTCTCAGCCAAGATGCACATAAAGTTCCCAGTGAGTGTTGGCATTTCTGCTTTCCATGAGCACTAACAGTGACAAAGCGTAAGACCTATTACTAGATTAACATGCTGTGGATATTGCCGCTGAGACCTCTCTAAGGACAAAGGAGGCTGGGAGCCAGCAAGTCATGGTCCTTCATGGAAAAATAGTTAATGATCCTCTGAGTTCTCCAACCAATTATGCCAGTGGACTCCAGGCACAACGTCAAGGACACAGCCCTGCATAGGAGTACAGGGCACCACCATTAGCTCTCCTAACCAAGGAGGCCCAGAGCCCATCATAGCCATCTTTATTCCTAGCACCTTTATCCAAGCCATTCATGTTTGCCTTGCACCTGGCTTCACCAGAGGTAAAAGAAGGTTGATCATCCTCCTTGAAAAGGCTAAGCAGGGTTCAAGTGTCTCTCAGGTCCAGTCATTCATCAGGGTAGCAGGCCCATAATTGGATGACACAGATGACTGCCTTTCGAAGACAGAACATACTACACGTTTTCAAAGCACGGCCTTTCATTTTCCCAGATGAATGGAAGGATAGAGAGGTTGTTTCAAAAAAGAGTGGCAGTACTGGAATTACATTTTTCATTAGTAAGCAGCAGCAAAATGATACCCTACCCAGGAGGAAAACACCACTTTTCTGTTGAAAATAATGGTTCTGCCACATGCTAACGCACTTAACAAGCATTGGAGTATCACACACATTACAGCACTGCACTCCACTGCAAATATGTGGACAATACTAAACTGTTAAATGTCCTTTGAAAAGCTACTATGTGGGATCACTTTTCAGAGGAGCAGCTATGTTAGCTGCACATGCAAACAAGCCCTAATGGTCATGTTTGACAGACAGCTCTGTATACCAATCACTACATGCTATATAAAATGTGACAACACCACAGTGCATTGCAACCATATTTAGAGTAACTTCATCTGCCTGTTTTTACCAACCTCCATGTGGATGAGGCCTTAGCAATTAGTCACCAGCAACTAGTACAAATACAATGGTAGCTTCAAAATACTGGTAATGACTGGCATTATTCACTGATACAAAACCACCAGCCTGACACAGGCCTAAGACTATAATGGTCGGTCCGGCCTGCTCTGCACAGCCGTTTCCTCATGATTAATGCTTCTCTCCTGTTCCCTCCAGCACAAGCAGGCGTTCTGATATTCTTATTCCCATTCATAGGAAGCTTCCTGTGTACCCACTGCCTGCCAAGGAAGCAGCACAGCAGTCATGGCAGCAAGGAGGGCTATAAGGCCCTGTCCTTGGTCAACATTCCTGTCCTCAGGCGGGGTGGTTGTAAGTGCCTAAATAATGACAAGTTTTTTTCCTCTGGCCAGAAGTTGGACGGAACTATTCCAAGAAACTCATCTCTGCTAAGCCCTGGATGTCCTCAGTTACTGTGCAGATGGATGGTGCTCACACTCTGCTCCTGATTGCTGTATAATGTTAAGTTTCATAGAGCGGCTTACATCCTTGGAATGTAGTCATGAATAATAGTTACACATACATCCCTACGCTAAGCACTATTCCAAGAGCTGTCAATGGTTAGTCTGGCCGCCTTCTTCTTAGGAGGTCAAGGCTCAGGTAAGTTTTCTAGGCTAGTTTGGCCCACTTTACATTCCAGGACTCAAGACCATTTTGCCAGAATGAGAAACTTCAAGAGCAAACTGAAGAGTGTGCAAAGGCACCTTTCTGAAGAAAAAAGCCATGGTCCTTTTCGTTCCTTTCATCCCCTACAGGAGTTTTGTTGAGAGGACCCCCCCTCTAAGCTAGTGTGGAGGGGGGCCAGGGTGGCTGATTGGGCGTACAGATGGTAAAGCCCATTTTTGGGTTCCATGGTGCCTTTTATGGTAAAACTCGGTTACTTTAGGTGGTTGAGACATCGTCCTCTAGAATTGTTCTTCATCCTAACCAGAGTAACATTTTCTGCTCAAGAGGTGGACGTCCTCTTTCAGTACATCAATATTATACAACTGCAAAGGGCATTGATTCTAAGTTCTCCCTCACAGACTTTTTATTTTCTTTGGTGTCTGTACAAAGAAGACTGAAGACTCAACTGGTGTTGAGTTTAACCATTTGCCGCCCGCCCTATGGCCGAATGGCGGCCGGCAAATGTCATCAGCGTTCCGAGTGGACGCCATATGGCATCCTCCCGCACATGCGCAGATTGCGCTCCTGCTTGCTTATAGCAAAGTAATTCTTTGCTATAAGCAAATTGTGTAAAAAAAAAAAAAAAATACTGATCACTTCCCCAAAGTAGTACAATGTTACTATGGTAATATTGTACTACATTGGTCATAGTGAAATAAGAAAAAAAAATCTTAAAAAAAAAAAAAAGAATTTAATAAAAAATAATAAAAAAATAAAAAAAATATATATATTTTTTTTTTTCAATACTGTCACCAGTCAGTGTTCCTGATCACCGCTATGCCAGTTATATGATGACGCTGTACTGCACTGGTGACAATATGTAAAAAAAAAATAGTGAAACAAATTTTTTTAATTTTTTCATTTTCCGAAAAATTATGACAAAAAAATACAACTTCAAAAAACTCGCCATGCCTCTTATGAAGTATGTCAGACTGTCTACTTTGCAAAAAAGGGTCATTTGGGGGATATCTGTACTGTTCTGACAATCTTGGACCTCAGGAAATTAGATTGGCTGTCAGTACTTCAGGATTGATCAATATTCAGATCTATACCATAGTTTGTGAACTCTATAACTTTCCTACAAACTAAAAAATACATCCTAGTTTGGGTTATTTTCACCAAAGACATGTAGCAGAATGCATCTCGGCCTAAATTTATGAAGAACAATTATTTATTTGCAAACTTTTATAACAGAAACAAAGAAAAACGTGTCTTTTTTTTTTTAATTTTTGGTCTTTTTTTGTTAATTTAGCAGAAAATAAAAACCCCAGCGGTGATTAAATACCACCAAAAGGAAGCTCTAGTTGTGTGAAGAAAATGATAAAATTTTAGTTTAGGTACAATGTTGTATGACTGCGCAATTGTCATTCAAAGTGTGAGAGCGCTGAAACCTGAAAACTGGCCTGGGCAGGAAGGTGTAAAATTGCCCAGTATTGAATTGGTTAAAGAAACTGCATCTCAGTGGAGGATGGACAATTCCAGTTTGCATACCTTCCTTTTTGGCTTTTCACCTCACAGATGACCTTTACGGAGGTCCTAATCTGTGTAGCTGCTCTGAGGAAATAGGGTGCTTTACATCCATCATTACTTG
Organism: Staurois parvus; assembly: GCF_062004578.1. NCBI lineage: Eukaryota > Metazoa > Chordata > Amphibia > Anura > Ranidae > Staurois > Staurois parvus. The sequence continues at coordinate 4,702,512 of NW_028317797.1, read as the reverse complement.
GATGGTATTCTACTGTTGGCCCAGAGCCCAGATCACCTACTCATTTAAAAGGGTATTCATCCGGCCAGCCTGAGAATTTTGGCTGCTTAGGAGGTGTCAAAACAGTGGGAGCAGACCCATCTAGTCATCAATACAGAAGCCCAGTTTAATGCTCCAGCGAGTGCTTTTCTGCTCCTTCTCAGGATAGCCAAGCAGCAGGGAGCATCTTCGGAATGTGGTATCAGTCAGTTTTGTCAAGCTTCCCAATTCAGGTGTCTCCTGGAAACGATGATGTCTTGCATCCCTATGCTACCCTGGGCACACTGGATTCTCTTGACTTCCAAAGAATTTCCTTTTTGCAATGCAGAAGATGGTACTTCAGCTGATACAAAGTGCTTCTCCTCAAATGTGCAGGAGTCTCTGGTTATGGGTGTGACAGGGAAATCACTTGATTCCCTATGGTAGGTTCATTATCCTGCACCATTGCTACCTCCTATGCCTGTGCTACAGGGCAGATTGCCACTTGCAGTTATTATGTGCACTGTCACCTTGCATTCAGGCTTGACTGGTTATTCTGCGTGATGTCAACACAGCAGCAGTGTCATGTATTTAGAAATTAAGGAAACTCAATGGCAGGTTCCAATGGAAGTGGAACTATCATGTCCCTGACCAAATGTAATCTTTAGGGGCTGTGGGTGGTGTTCCTTCTGGGTACCCAGGATGCCAAAAGGGGCTGTGGCGCCAGGTATTTTTGGTTTCCAATTATTGGGTCTTTAATTGAAAAGTTTTTTCCTGTATCACTCAAGTATGGGACCTCTCTCAGTTGATCCTGTTTTAATCACCATTCTTTCACAAGGTGCCTCTCTTGCTACCCTCACCCATTGGTGGGGGAAGTGGTCGCTTAGTTTCCTAGCAAATGGCTTTCCTTTACTGCCTTTGGTCATGGAGTTCCAGGGAGAACTGTTGTCCGAGAGTATCACTATGATAACAAGCATGCCGATTGGCCTGCAGGTCTGGGTTTTACCCTTGCCATGGAACTGGAGTCTGGACCAAACTACCAATGTTTCCACGACACATAGCCCAGGATGGACTAGAAATTGAGAGGGAAAGACTGGAGGACTTGTACCATCCTCTGACAGTGGTAACTCCTGGCAAGGTTTCAGGGAGGATGTCAACAAATGCCATTTACTCTGAAGTCTAGAACAGGTTCACATTCTTCGCAGCTGAGCAGGATTTTGATTCTAGCAACCCAGGGGTCACCCAGTTGCTATAATTTCCTCACTCAGATCTGAAATTGGGGCTCAGCCTAGTCCTGTAAGGGCTCAAATTTCAGCTTTCATCAGAGAATGAGTGCATGAGCTGCCAGGGGAGCATTTCAAAAGGTTGGTCCTGAGACTTTGCCCTAAGGAGAAATAACGTTCCTCTGTGGGATTTTATTCGAGGACTGGATTTCCTTGCCAGGGCTCTGTTTGCACCAAGAGAGAGCAGTCCTCAGTGTTACTTCACTCGATGCCGTGTCCGTCGATAACTTCAGGGGGCATAGATTTGGATCTGCAAGCACTTCAGGCTACAGCGTCCTACATCGTACGTCTTTTGAACAAGTTGGGCCCCTCAAGCACCTTTGTCCCCAAGTGGCTTCAGTTTTCATCTTACAAATTGGTGATTCTATCCTTTCTGGCACATGCGGCACCTAACCTACCCAATCTGGATGTACCAGGTATCTAAGATGCCTACCTTCCAGCTTCTTCCTAGTTTAAATCCTCTGGGAGGCTGTGTTTCCATCAGGCAAACGCGGAGGAGGAAGCTGCAGCAAACCTTGCCATCTTGGAGTGTCAAGGTCATCCTGAAAACATAGTGCGACCAGGCAAGAGCCTCCAGAAGTGGTAGAGGCCCATTCAGCCAGGCCCATCTCTACATTCGGGGCAGCGCATGCAGTGTCTATGGAGACGTTTGCAAAGCAGCAGGCTTGTTGCCGCAATGCACCTGCCTCAGGCACTGCAGGGAAGATCCAGGGGCTTATACCTCAATGGACTTCAACAGAATGGTAGTCCAGGCTTCCATGTATACTGCCACACGGTTTAGCTCACTATTTATCACATATATGCTGCCATGTTGGCATCAGGAAAACAGAAAATTGTATCAAATACTTACCGTAATTTTCCTTTCCTGATGCCAATCCATGGCAACATACAAACCCTCCCTTGTTTGATTTTGATCTTTGTAGAAAGAATAGGAGAGGGTGCTCTCAGTCAGACTTCTATAGATTTACACAGGCCCTGTGGGAGGATATAGGGGCGGAGCAATATCATATGTATGCTGCCATGGATTGGCATCAGGAAAAGAAAATTCCGGTATTTGATAGTTTTCAGTACAGGTTCACTGGTGCCCTCAACATTCATGGCGCCTGCACGCTGTGCCAGCTCTTTCCTACGCTGGTAGCGTGATGAGGACAGCGCGTCCCTATGGGTGAGGCGACGTTTCGCTAAACGACAGGAGACCCCGCCCAGCTCCGCGTGACGACACCCAGGCTCCGCCCGTTCCCTCCCCGTCGTTCGCTGCTCGCTGTCCCCCTAGTACGAGGCTGCAGCGGGTCAGTGTTGGAGCGTTCTCCTTCCAGCCGGAGCCTGCACCCAGCGGACCAGCCAAAGCAGCTCAGCCCGAGTTCTCACTAGACCCACCGACCGCCGGACACCATGGTGAGCATGTCAGACACGGCCGCCGCCGCTGTGTCAGGGCCGCATTGCAGAGGCGGCTGAGGGGGGTGCCTGGGCTGTGCGTGCACCTGGCAGACTGGGCCCCGGGGAAGCCGCGGAAACCCTGCCCGTCTTTCCCACCTGAGAGCAGCCGGGGGCTGACGAACTACAACTCCCAGCATGCCACGCCAGCCTAGACCACAGCAGCTCGCTGTGTGTAGGCCTGGGGGAGGAGTGGGGCAGTTACCTATGGCAACCAATCCTCCTCCTCAGCAACCCCTCCCCCATGTCTGTGTACACTGCCCGGACATAGACTGGTACAGAGGAATAGAAGGGGGTCCTATGGAGGCCAATCCCCATACAGAATGGATGTAGTGTGCCTCTTATGACAGGGCTCTTCTATGGGATAGTGTCAGCTGGGATGGGATAGGAAGTGTATCATATATTGTATCTCCATGTTATTAGTACTGCTACCGGAGGATACAATGTCACTGTTACAGGAGCCAGGCTGGGCATGCTCAGTGGGGGGTATATACTATATATCTGTATTTCCAGACTGATGGGAGGAGTCCAGTATATACCATAAATCCATGTATATGAGGGGGGGTTATATACTATATATCTGTATTTATAGACTGATGGGAGGAGGGAGGAGTCCAGTATATACCATAAAGCCATGTATATGGGGGGGTTATATACTATTCATCTGTATTTATAGACTGATGGGAGGAGTCCAGTATATACCATAAATCCATGTATACGAGGGGGGGGGGTATATACTATACTTCTATATTTATAGACTGATGGGAGGAGGAAGGAGTCCAGTATATACTATAAATCCATATATACAAAGGGGGGGGGGTATATACTATACATCTGTATATATAGACTGATGGGAGGAGAGAGGAGTCCAGTATATACCATAAATCCATGTATATGAGGGGGGGTTATATACTATATATCTGTACTTATAGACTGATGGGAGGAGTCCAGTATATACCATAAATCCATGTATATGAGGGGGGGTTATATACTATATATCTGTATTTATAGACTGATGGGAGGAGGGAGGAGTCCAGTATATACCATAAAGCCATGTATATGGGGGGGTTATATACTATACATCTGTATTTATAGACTGATAGGAGGAGTCCAGTATATACCATAAATCCATGTATATGAGGGGGGGTATATACTATACTTCTATATTTATAGACTGATGGGAGGAGGGAGTCCAGTATATACTATAAATCCATATATACAAAGGGGGGGGTATATACTATACATCTGTATATATAGACTGATGGGAGGAGAGAGGAGTCCAGTATATACCATAAATCCATGTATATGAGGGGGGGTTATATACTATACATCTGTATTTATAGACTGATGGGAGGAGTCCAGTATATACTATAAATCCATATATGCGAAGGGGGGGGTTATATACTATACATCTGTATATTATATAGACTGATGGGAGGAGGGAGGAGTCCAGTATATGGGGGGGTTATATACTATACTTCTATATTTATAAACTAAAGGAAGGAGTCCAGTATATACCATAAATCCATATATGCGAAAGGGGGGGTTAAATACTATGCATCTGTATATATAGACTGATGGGAGGAGGGAGGAGTCCAGTATATACCATAAAGCCATGTATATGGGGGGGTTATATACTATACATCTGTATTTATAGACTGATGGGAGGAGTCCAGTATATACCATAAATCCATGTATACGAGGGGGGGTATATACTATACTTCTATATTTATAGACTGATGGGAGGAGGAAGGAGTCCAGTATATACTATAAATCCATATATACAAAGGGGGGGGGGGTATATACTATACATCTGTATATATAGACTGATGGGAGGAGAGAGGAGTCCAGTATATACCATAAACTCATATATATGAGGGGGGTTCCTATACATCTGTATTTATAGACCGATTGGATGAGACCAGTATATACCATAAATCCATGTATATGAGGGGGGGGGGGTTATATACCATACATCTGTGTTCATATGATGTGAGATGGGGGCTGGTATATACTGTAGACCTGTATACAAGGGGGGCCTGGTATACACCATAAATCTATATATGATGAGACTGATGTGAGGAAGGGGACCCAATTTATACTATAGATCTGTATTTATATGTGAGGAGGGCCCAGTATAAAATATAAATATACACTCTATATACTATATATGTAAATATGAGGAGAGGAGTCTGGTATATATCATACATCTGTGTTTATATATGAGGGGAGCCCAGTATATACTATAGATCTATATATGCAATGATGTGAAAAGAGGGAGCCCAGTATATACCATACATCTGTATTTATACAAGGGGGACCTGGTATACATCATAAATCTGTATTTATATATGATGAGATTGATGTGAGAAAGGGGGCCCAATACATACTATAGATCTGTATTTATATATGACGGGGGCTCAGTATAAAATATATATTTATATATAGACAATTGTGAGGAAAGGAGTCTGGTATATACCATACATTTGTATTTATATATGAGGGGAGCCCAGTATATATTATAGATCTGTATATATGATGATGTGAAAAGGGGTCACAGTCTATACTATAGATCTGCATTTATTTACAAATGGGCGTAGCATATACTAGAAATCTGAATTTATATGTGGTGAGACTGATATGAGACGTGCAGGGGCAGAATGTGATATAGATCTGTATTCATATAACAGACGTTGCCCGGTATATACTATAGTTCAGTATGTATATATGAGGGGGGACCAGCATATTCTATAGATCTGTATTTATACGTAAGGGTGGCTGGTGTATATACTATAGATCTCCTTTCATACATGAGAAGGGGCGCAGTGTATATACTATGGATCTATATTCATATGAAAAGTGGCTCAATGTATGTACTATAGATCTGTATTCATATACAAAAATGGGCTTGACATATACTATAGATCTCTATCTATATACAAGAAGAAGCTCAGTATACACGACAGATCTATACTGATATACAAGAAAGGGGTTGGTATATGCTAGGGATCCGTATTTATGTATGAGGGGGCTCAGTATATACTATAAATCTGTACATAAGAGGGGGGCTCGGTGCATACTATAGATCTGTATTTATATATTATGAGACAGATGTGAGAAGTGGGGCCCAGTATATTCTGTAAATCTATATACTATGAGGCCGATGTGAGACGTGGAGCCTTTTCCTTTATAGGGTTTTATTTACTGCAGGAATTGCTTTCCTGTTAATACTGATGTAAGGAATACAATGGATGTTACCTTAAGCAAGCAGTCTGTAGTTTCTGAGCCCACTGGGGGGTTTGGATTGCAGTTTCCTGGTGTATAGCATGGATCTGGACCGATATGACAAGTACGACATTTTCTCATCTTGAATAAAATATGAATTATCATTTACTGTAGGCAGTAGCTCCCTGTTAATACTGATGAAAATCTGCAAAATGGATGTGACCTGTAGGATTGAATCTGGAAGCCCTTTGGATTGCAGCTGCCTGGTGTATAGTATGAATCTGTATTTGTATACTAGGAGACCAATGTGAGAAGAAGCCTTTTCTTCTATACAAAACTCTCTTTTTGAATACAATAAGAATGCTACCATTTACTGTAGGCAGTAGCTCCCTGTTATATTACTGATGTAAATGAGTAACATTGGGTCTTGGCTGTCTAGAAATTGCAGCTTCTCAACCTATTGAACCCCTCGTGTTTTGTTCCTGTATTGTCTCATGTTCTGCCCCCCACTGTAATGTACAGCGCTGAGCAAACTTATATAAATACTGTATAATAATAATTTCGGATTGCTGGCGTATACTATTGATCTGTATTTATGTACTGGGAGACTAATATGAGAAATGCCGCCAATGGCATTTTTTTTTCTTTGTGAAATAAAAATGTTATCGGTTGCTATGGGCAACTTCTCCATTGGTCTTTTCTATGAAAATTGGAGGTGCAGGAAAGGGAAGCCTTTTGCACCCAGTCAGTCTGCCAGAAGCTGATCGGTGAACCCCAGTTGCTTGTTAATGGGTAGTTTTTGTAGATCGGTCTTCAGGAATTAGTTACAGGTGACAGCTTTGTTTTCCTTTGCTGTGTTTTTAACAAATCAGCCTGGTGTGTAGACTGGTGCAGTGTATGTGGAGAAGTTGGCTCAGCCCATGTCTCCCACTCACAGGCGGGGCGCTGGGTCATGTGGATGATGCTTTGCAGTAATCTACACCCTGTCAGTGTTGATGTTATTTGCTTCAGTATGCTACATAGAAACCCTCCTCTCCTTGATTGACATGGACTCTGGATGCACTCGCTGCCCAGGGTTATTGACATTTGGCTGGAGGGGGTATTTCCCCTCTTCTCAGGCTCCTTCTGTGTGAGCCAATATGCTGTCAAAGGATTTAAGCACGGACATGTTAACGGATTATGTAAAATTGAGCCTTATTGGCTGGTTCTGTAGCCTATATATGGGTCAGTTCTTTTGATGCAACCTGTGTGATGCATGTGAACATTTCAGATTAATATTTGATGTCCAGGGGTCGGAAATGGTCCTTTCCATGTTTAAGCATTAAACCTTCAAAGCAAATTATAATGAGAAAATTCTTTCTGTGGATGATTGTATGACAGATTCTTGTCTACGAACCCCCTTTCCCCCTTTCATCCTCGTCTGATATTTAGAGAGCGAACAAAAGGAATACCTCAATTGACATTTGACAGGGAGCAGGTTTCTCCTCTTGTCAAGCTTGCAGTGTGGTCTGTGTACTGCAAAAGGGTTAATCAGTAAAATGGCGCAGGATTTGTGCACAGAGGATACAGGAGAACACAGTAATGAGGCTTATTTGCTGATTAGTCCTGGTGTCCCTCCCATTCACCCGGGGGCTTTAATTATCACCATGCTTGAGTGACAGCCCCCCCCCCCTTCCTTCTTTGTGAATGCGCATAGAAACAGGACTGCAGTTTGTATGCTCAGGGATATCCTCTCTGATCTGTCACCTATTGATTGGGCTTTAATACCCTGTCACTTGGTGCAGACCCCCCCTCCCTCCTGGCAATGTAATGCTAGGAAATTGGGCTGTAGTCTGTATAAATCTAAATGCATATAGGCGGGGAGGATATTGAAGCTTCATATGTCTGGGAAAGGCTTTGCAAGAGCAGTGTTTCAACATGTTCATTCTGTCAGACTCCTCAGTGTGAATTGAATGTTTAAAAACGGAAATAGCTGATAAAGCACATCCAGAATTCAGATATGTGGTGATGATTGCCACTCTACATGTTGTAAATTACAGAAAATAAAGCTAGAGTGTACAGGCAGTCAGTATGCTGCTATAAATGAATATAAAACTGAATGATTAGAAATCGAATTAGATCTTTTAGTCAGTCATTCCTTTGCTAAGAAGTTTTTGATGCAGTATTGGTATGTGAAGGTCCAATACACAGTCAACTCATGAAACAGGCATATTAATGCACAGTTAACGCTGACAAAGCAATTGTGTAATGTAGCTGATTATATAATTACTATTGCTATTACAAAGTAGAGGTTTTGAGGCTTGACGAATTGAATGGATCCCTTAGCTTTGTTGCTACTTACATTACTAATTATTTACGCTTTAATTGGTGTGATGCAGATGTTGATCTTTATGTTTGGTCTTTATATTTGTTATATAGTTGGGCAGTATTTTTTTTTTCTGTAATGTGAAACATTTTTCTCTTTATTTCCAGTATTGATATGTTATCCTGGTTATCTACCATGCTTCACCACTTTAGATAAGAATTTCTTAATCCGATTTCAGACTTCCGCCTGCAAATTTTGCATTGATAATGTTTTTCAGTTTGACATCCTTTCTTTTTGTTAGGTCGTAGGTTTTTGAAATTTATACAGTTTGACTGTGGAGATGTTAAATTTATACTAAATATACAATGTTTAATTGCTATTTTATGTTTGTATAAAGATCATGCCACTTTGATATAAAAAAAGCATCTGAATAACTTATTTAAATCGGTAGTGAACTTGCTTCCTAAAAAGAAATAGTCCGATCTTCCTGCATTTTTAAGTTGTAATGTACTAGTAAGCATTGCATACTAGCACATTATGACAGACTTGCCTGCTGATGGAGACCTCCAGCTCAGCGCTGTCACTGCTCCCCTGGTGATTCCATCTTTGCCTGGTCTTCCTTCCGAGTTTCAGATCTTCGGCCGCTTGAATGGCTGGGCTTGCGACGACATCACTCCCGCACATGCGCACAGGAGTCACAGCAACACAGAACAGGTTGTAAATGCGGTCTGAGCTGCGCATGTGCAGGAAGGACATTTATGACAGTAGAGACCACTAGGGTCTCTCGGTTATAGGAATCCGGATTTTACATAGTTTACTACCACGTTAATTATTGCTGTTTAGTGGTCACATGATGTTTCCCAGGTCTTTCACATCCTTGGGGAAATATCAGCGGGGGGAGTTTCTAATACTCTACTGATGTACACTCTGAAGCAACAGAGTATGTTTGGACTATGAATCTGTGTCTGCACAATACTGATTGATCACTTGACAAAAGGAAAACAGAAGAGAGAAACAAAATAGTGTTACTAAACCCAGGACCCTGCATTCACTATATCTGGTCTCCCACAGTACACAGAACATGGAAATGCACTTACAGGTGAAACTCGAAAAATTAGAATATCGTGCAAAAGTTAATTTATTTCAGTAATGCTACTTAAAAGGTGAAACTAATATGTAAGACTCATTACATGCAAAGCAAGATAGTTCAAGCCATGATTTGTCATAATTGTGATGATTATGGCTTACAGCTCATGAAAACCCCAAATCCACAATCCCAGAAAATTAAAATATTACATGCAATCAATAAAACAAGGATTGTACATAGAACAATATCAGACCTCTGAAAAGTATAAGCATGCATATGTACTCAGTACTTGGTTTGGGCCCCTTTTGCAGCAATTACTGCCTCAATGCAGAGTGGCATGGAAGCTATCAGCCTGTGGCACTGCTGAGGTGTCATGGAAGACCAGGATGCTTCAATAGCGGCCTTCGGCTCTTCTGCATTGTTCGGTCTCATGTCTCTCATCTTTCTCTTGGCAATGCCCCATAGATTCTCTATGGGATTAAGGTCAGGCGAGTTTGCTGGCCAATCAAGCACAGTAATCCCACGGTCATTGAACCAGGTTTTGGTGCTTTTGGCAGTGTGGGCAGGTGCCAAGTCCTGCTGGAAAATGAAGTCAGCATCCCCATAAAGCTCATCTGCGGAAGAAAGCTTGAAGTGCTCCAAAATCTCATGGTAGACGGCTGCGTTGACCCTGGACGTAATGAAGCACAGTGGACCAACACCAGCAGATGACATGGCTCCCCAAATCAACACAGACTGTGGAAACTTCACACTGGACTTCAAGCATCTTGCAGTGTGTGCCTCTCCATTCTTCCTCCATACTCTGGGTCCTTGGGTTTCCAAATGAGATGCACAAATTGCTCTCATAAGAAAAGAGGACTTTGGACCATTGAGCAACAGACCAGGTCTGTTTTTCTTTAGCCCAGGTAAGACGCTTCTGACGTTTGTTGTTCAGGAACGGCTTGACGAGGAATAGGACATTTGAAGTCCATGTCCAGGAACCGTCTGTGCATGGTGGCTCTTGATGCACTGACTCCAGCCTCAGTCCACTCCTTGTGAAAGTCCCCAACACTTTTGAATGGCCTTTGCCCGACAATCCTCTCCAGGCTGCGGTCATCCCTGCTGCTTGTGCACCTTTTTCTTCCATACTTTTCCCTTCCACATAACTTTCTATTAATGTGCTTTGATACAGCACTTTGGGAACATCCAACTTCTTTTGCAATTACCTTTTTGAGGCTTTCCCTCCTTATGTAGGGTATCAATGATGGTTTTCTGCACAACTGTCAGGTTAGCAGTCTTTCCCATGATTGTGATTCCTACTGAACCAGACTGAGAGACCATTTAAAGGCTCAGGAACCCTTTGCAGGTGTTATGGCTTAATTAGCTGATTAGAGTGGGACACTTTGAGCCGAGAATATTGCACCTTTTCCCAATATTCTAATTTTCTGAGATTGTGGATTTGGGGTTTTCATGAACTGTAAGCCATAATCATCACAATTATGACAAATCACGGCTTGAACTATCTTGCTTTGCATTTAATGAGTCTATTTCACATATTAGTTTCACCTTTTAAGTTGCATTACTGAAATAAATGAACTTTCGCACGATATTCTAATTTTTCGAGTTTCACCTGTATATTGGTATATGTAAACTGCTAAATACCTTTTTCTCTTCAGCAGTATATAGCAGTCTTGTGACTTCAATTGTAATCTGGCTGAGCACTGGTTAAAGCTTGTAGGAAGAGTTTCCATTCTCCTTTGACTGTCCTATAACGCTGCATGACCCTTGACCCTCTGCCTGGACAGCGCTTATTGGCCGTGTGCTGATCACATGCACCCTTCCAAAAACAACCCCAAAAAAACTCTAGCAATACACACCAAAATGAGCATGTGCAGAGTGCTTCCTAGGGCTCTATACTATCAGCAGATGGACTGGGGACTGTTGAAGAAAGTGGGGGGGGATCAGAGAAGACCGGAACAAACAGCCATTTTACACAGGGCAGAGGATTAACAACATTGCTTCCACAGTAAGTTAAATAACAGGCTTTACTGCATATACAGACTGATTTAACTGTTGTGTGTTTAGTAAAACTTTAATAGCAACAGTGTTTTAACCACTAGACATGCAGAAGGTTTTATCTCTCTCGTGACCAGTTACGTTTTTTTGCTATTCAGCACTGTACTGCTTTTACTACATTCACACGGTCATGCAACACTGTACTCAAATGTGTATAATATTTTCACACAAATAGAGCTTTCTTTTAGTGGTATTTGATCACCACTTTTTTTCTCTGTATTAGGCTACGTTCACACTAGCGTTGTGTGCAGGTGGCAGAGGGGCAAAACGCTTCCCAAACGCCACTGACAATTCTGCACATTGCAGCACATGGTGCTGTTCTAACGGGAGTGTTAGCGTCGCATCATGGCAAAACGGACGCCTCTGGTTGTGTCAGGAGGCGTTGAAGCCTCCTATTCTAGCCTATGCTGCTGCTCTGCAAACGCCCGGCCGGCGTTTGCGGCGCGGTTGTGGGGTATTTGCGGTGTGTTAACACCATTTTAAACTTTGTTATAGGCGTTTGCGGAGCATTTTTAACGCTCGACAAACGCCTAGCAACCTCCGCTAAGCCACGCATGCAGCATTTGCCGAACGTTAAACGCTCCACAAGCGCCGGACCGACGCTTGCCAAACGCTATAGGGGCGTTTGGCAAGCGTTGGTAAAACAGTCAAGTGTGAACGAGCCCTTAGTGAAAAAAAGACTGAAAATATGGGGGGGGGGAAAAAAGATTGTCCTACTTTTCTGTTATAAAACATATCCAATAAAATCAAATTTCTTCATATTAGGCTAAAATGTATTCTGCTATGTCTTTGGTTTAAAAAAAAAAATTAAAATCCCAATAAATGTGCAGTAATTAGTTTGTGTGAAAGTTTTTATATATTCTGGAAGTGTGTGTGTGTGTGTGTGTGTGTGTGTGTGTGTGTGTGTGTGTGTGTGTGTGTGTGTGTGTGTAATATATATTTTGAAAATGGACCAATCCTGATGTACTGACGGCCTATCTCGTTTCTTGAAGCCCTTAAAATGCCAGGACAGGTTACAAATACCCCCCCCAAATGACCCATTTTTCAGAAATAGACTATCCAAGGTATTTAGTAAGAGGCATGGCGAGTTTTGTTTTTTACTTGTTTTTGTTTTTTTGAAGTTGCAATTTTTTGTTACAATTTTTGGGAAAAATGAAGATACTAAATACATTTTTTAAACAATTTTTTTCTTTATATATTGTCGCTAGTGCAGTACAGCATCCTCATATGACTGGCTTGGCAGTGATCAGGGATACTGACTGATGACAGTATGTACAAACATTTTTTTTGTGACATACTGTAACAGCAATGTTTTTTGAACTGTCATGAATGGGTTACAATACAAATCTCATAAGGCATTGCAAGGCTGACAAGCTTGACTTCCAAAGGCAGAGGCATAATGGGACTTGCAGTCTCTCAACAGCTGGAGGGCCACAGTTTGACACCTGTGGGTTACATACATAACAGCTGTGATTAGTAGTGATCTGTGGTTGGCTACAATGAATCACACAGTACAGGGTGCTGTGATTGGTCCAGGTACATGTGATAACTGTGTGCCAATCGAAGCATCACAATACTAAGCACAATTGTTATGAATGAAACCAATTCATAACAGTTGTTTTGACACTGAGATCATGTGATTATATAGCAATCATGTGGCATCCTGGACGCTCAAAACACCTGGTTACCGCAATTGGCAATGTGCTGTGTCCATCCCGAGAGGGATGCACTGTGTTCCCCTGGGGGCAGGCCAGTGCGAGTATGCTGGGTGACATACAGGTACATTACCTAGCCTGCGGCTGCTGCCTTCCTACAGTAAAACCTACTGTGGGCGGGTGGAGAATGGATAAAGCCTAATGAAAATTTATATTTCAAAGCAAATGTTATTCCGTATCCGCCACCCCCCTCTGTCATTCCCTCCACTGGCTTCTGATTGCCCAATGCATAAAATTCAAACTACTAACATTGACGTACAAAGCTATTCATAATACTGCCGCAAACTACATCACCGACCTGATATCCAAATACCACCCAACACGTACTCTTCGCTCCTCACAAGACCTCCTACTCTCCAGTTCCCTGGTCTCCTCCTCCCATGCCTGACTCCAGGACTTCTCCAGGTTTTCCCCCATCCTCTGGAACTCACTACCCCAATCCATCAGACTGTCATCTACCCTCCTCACCTTTTAGGCGCACCCTGAAAACCCATCTCTTCAGGGAAGCCTACCCCGCCCTCACCTAACAGCCGATCTCCTCCACTCCTCCTACCACTCCATCCCCCACAGCCATTTCCTCCTGTACCACTATCCCCTCCCTCCTAGATTGTAAGCTCCAAGGAGCAGGGCCCTCGAACCCCTCGTGTATTGTATTGTTACTGTATTGTCTCATGTACTGTCCCCCACTATAATGTACAGCGCTGAGCAAACTTTTTGGCGCTCTATAAATACTGAATAATAATAATAATTCTTTGTGCAGTAACTTGGTATAGCTGGGGTTTAAATTGAATAGCAATAGCTTTCACTTTGTTGACACTGTAAAGATATCTGGAGGAGGTTCTGACAATCACATGCTGTGTCATGCCCCTCCAGCCTGTGTCTGTGGTGTGTAGGAATGATGGGAGGTTAATCCTCCATGAATCATCTTATATCCTGCCCCCCATAGTTTTTAGCAACACAGGGACATTGGGCAGGAAGAGGAGTGTCATTTACCACTGTGCATACATTCCCGTGTCACTCTGTAGTCACAAGGGCTGAACATATAAGAAACAGGAGGAAATAAACAGCTTGGAAGGGAACTGAAACTGGAGCATGCTCAGATTTGGCAACATGTGGTCTATACAATCTTGGGCTGCAGCGGGAACACGGGAACACAGACAAGGAGGGGAGGGACATGGGACAGCAGGATCAACATGTTTTTTTTTTGTTTTTTTTTTTCAATCTATGGAAAACTAATGTTCTAGCGGCAAAGTGAGTATGCACACAATGTAATATAGGATGTATTGACAAGGTTATGATGACTTGGGTTTAATGACACATTGAGTCTGTAACATTTATGTAAATATAATTTACTAAAATGCCATGCTTGTTTTAATTGAAATTATTTAAGTAGTTTTCAATATTTTTAAATCTACAGTTTTTATTTAAATAATACCTTATACCTCCATGAAAGTCCATGTCTAGGCATTTACTATAATAGGCTAGCAATGTTTTATCCCACCCCCACTATTGTGCACCTGCATAGTTGCACATTCTTCCTGTGGGCACTCTAAATTGCCATTTCAACATGCGCTAGGAAGGCATGGTCTACTATTGTCATCATCAGGAAACTGCCCCTGAGAATTAACATTCATCTGTTGCTGTAATCATGCATGTAGACAGTGGCTGCAAAGAGGTTGAAGGAAATCTACAGCACTAAGATGCTTCTAAGGATTTCCCTTAGGATTTCCTGTCAAGGAAACCAGCTGTGGGATTAAACGAAGATGTCATTGTTGACCTCTCCTTCTGAAGATGTGGGTTGCCTGGTTTTCTTGCTGACCCATTGGCTTCCATAATTTGAGTCACAAACCTGAACCAAGTATACAGGTAAGGACTTCTGAATTTGCTATCAATTTTCCTGATCTGCAGTTCTGTTTTAGTCCATTTATTAAAGTATGTCAGTCGACATAACAGCTAGGCAGTTAGCATTGTTAGATGTTGAGTAGTGGCTGTCAAATTGTTTTATTAGGGACTCAGGGAGTCTTTCACCTACTGAAGGATTGCACACTGGCCCTCCTAATGTGTGTCCGCTCTCCTCCTTCCCTTCAACCCACTGGTACCTGGCATTCCTCGGGCCCACAGATGGGCAAGTGGAGCCTGGATTACTGGGGGGGGAGGGGGAGGCATGCCGGCACTGGTGGTAGGTGGAAGCAAATGGGTGGCAGCGCAGCCACCCAACTGCTTCTACCTGGCAGGCAGGAGTCTGCCTATCGGTTTTACTGGCTTGTTTGTAACCCCCCCCCCACTCTCGGGTCCTTTTGACATGCGGACCTGGCTGCAAAATGGTTGAAGCATGTCTCTTCTATTGCAGCCATCTGGTGCACCCATCCTCATCCAGGCTATTGGAATGCGTCTGGACCCTGCTTGACTGGACTTTGCAGAGATGGCCTAAAAGTGACCTTTGCACACTGGGCTTAACATATGGTGCTTTCCAGATTCTGTTCTGGCAGCAAATTATCCACCGAGCACTTTCCACGTTCAGAACTGTTGGAATTGCCTCAGCACTTGTGCTGTCTCTGAGGACTCGTGTAAGCTAGTCAAGCTGAGCACTGGGAGCTACCTCAATTACTTAGATCTCTCGGTGCCTTTAAAACTCCCACTTGACTGCTGGGTTTGCTGTAAGCTGTGAGACTGAGTATGGACATTACCTGCCTGTAGAGTATTGCGTGCTCTGCACTCTTTCATGCTATAATCTGTACATTAAAACTGTAGTAAAGGCTGTTTTTACTGGCAGGTGATTTGCATACTAGCACATTTTGAAAGACTTCTCTTAAAGTGAAGCCCTCCAGCAGTGCCGGTCACCACTGACAAGGCTTCTATCTTCAACCTCAGCTGGTCTTCTTTCCAAGCTCGTGGGTTCCAGCCATTTGGATGGCCGTGCTGCGATGATGTCACTCCCGTGCATGGGCACAGGAGTCACACGGCACAGAGCTCTGAAGGGATGGCATGCCATCCCTTCAGTGCACATGCGCTAGTGATGTCACTAGTTGCAGACGTTGCAGATATATCTTGTAAGTGGTGCACTTTTAGGAGATAATCTTTGTACCTATAAGTAAGATTTACTATGCGCTTGCCTGTAGGTACAAGTGAACAAGTGGTGTTTACTACTGCTATAAGAATCTTTCCGGCTGCTGTTCCTGTTTGCAAAGAGCAGCATGGAACTTCAGATTGTTCCTACTGCCCACCTAGAGTGACTTCGACCACCTTTGGCCATGTGAGCCTCACCTGGTAATATCTGGGTTTTTCGAATACCTGACGCCAGGTCTCTTCTCCTGAACCTATGTTACTTTACTTCCATGTGGTTGTAACATGTCTGATTCTAGACACTGGAAGGGAGGTGGTAGTACAGTCTTGCTATACAGGGTGCCTCCAGCTCACACACCACTAATGGCTCTAGTGCTAGTTCATTCCCTCATCACAGTCCTTTTTGGCTTTATTGGGTGTGGCCAGTTCCCCTGCCCTTTCAGCTGGGGTTTTTTTTTTTTTCTTACTAGGGATGCACCGTACTGTTTTTGTAGTGGCAAGTATCAAGTGCTCACCAATTCCAAGTACTGATACCTTTTGTGGTGTGATTTGAGCCCATTCAAAATGAATGCGCTTAAACTGCACTGCAGAATATTGCATTTGATTTGAACAGGAATGTGTTGCGATTCCTGTCCAAATCGCATTCAGCTTCCGGCACAGTTGTCGTTTAAACCTAGGCTTGTCATAGTGACTTTGAGTTCACACAAGAGCAGTGCACAAACCTCCCAGCATGACTGGTTCCACCACCTCTGGCTCCCGATCCCACTTTTGACATCAGCAGCTGAGGCTTGGTCTCATCCTGTTTCCTGTTTCTCCCATGGCTCTCTTCTCCCCAGCCTCCAGCGGTCACAGCCAAACAAAGTGTGGGAAACCGCATGCGATTTGGACAGGAACGGCACTGCATTCCTGTTCAAATCACATGCAAATCTTTGCATGAGTATGCATTTGTATGAGTACTTGTGCAAGTACTCAGTATCGATGCAACCCTAGTTTTTACTAAGATAATGCAAGAATTGGCCCAAATCACTCAGTTCTTTACTTTTGATGCCAGTGGCTACAAGCTCTCTCCTGCCTTCTCATGCAGGTAAGATTTATCTGCGTTTTTGAAAGCCGCTGAGACTCTGAATCATTCCAGTCAAAGACTTATGAGCTTTCTTCATGAGTCACGGTCTACTGCTAGGGATGGCATGCCTTCCTCTACACTCAAATCGATGAGGTGTGCAAATAGCCATTTATTGCTACCAATGTTGTTTCCAGTCTTGGATCCTTTGCAGCCCCTAAGGCCACAAAGCGTTTCCTATTTCACATTCTGTTCTAACTTTTTAGAGAGTAAAAACACCCTGACAAGATGTTTGCTTCCCTCAAGTGCTTATTAGCCTTGTACCTTTTGGGGAGGACATTGCAAAAGTGGCCTACCCCAACTGTAACAAACCATAGAATTTCAGAAAGGAGCACCAGACCAAACTGGGTGGAAGAGTCTAAGATAATTTTAGATTTTTGGTAAAAAGAAAAAAAAAAGGTCATCTTAAAAATAAACGCATTTTGGGAGCGACACTATTTTCCATCCATCAAGAATAAGCACAAAACAGTAATAATAACGTGTTTAAATATGCATATGAGAACAGTGGGTATAGAAAAGAATCGCCTCCTTTAAAATCAAATTATATTGCTTTGCAGCATGAAATAACAGTTTTTTTATTTTATCCAGCTGTATTTACTCAGTGCAACTTGTAACATCCATGTGAAAGCTGTAACACCAACATGTCAGGAAAAAAAAAATCAGGAACAGAATCACTGAGTCAAAGCCATTTGACTTTCAACTGTGATAATCTGTGGTCATTTTGATTAGCTCAGCATGAAGGCATTCCTGGAGCATTTCAGTCCCTGATTGTTTGCTTCAGTTGTACTATCAACTCTGGGTGGCAAGGCACTGTCAAAAGATCTTCGGGATAAAGTTGTGGACAGGAGACAGGACATGTCAGGAGATGGCTACAAAAAAAATTTAAATGCTTTATCAATGCCTAGAAGCACAGTGAAGTCTGTTATTAAAGCGGAGTTCCACTCACCTGTCAAAAAATAAAAGTCAGCAGCTACAAAAACTGTAGCTGCTGACTTTTAAAAAAACAGCCACTTACCTGTCCCTCAGTCCCGTGGTGTGTCCCCCCACACCCCTTTTTCCCCAGCCGTCCTGGATTCTAGGAGGTGGGCATCTTCAGTGTGGGCACCCGGCTGTGATAGCTTGCAGCTTCACAGCCGGGTACCCACTGCGCATGCGCAAGTAGCGCTGCGCTTCATGAATGGTCCTGTAGTCTTCTGGGACCTGTCACGTGTCCCAAAAGCCTACAGGAAAGGAGGGAGGGAGGACACCTTCTGTTTCCGATCGCCTAGGCGATCGAACCGGAAGTGGGAGCGGGTACCTGTCGAATTTGGGTATACGCTCCCCTCCGCCCACCAAAGGTGCCAATCCTTAATGGGGAGTGGGGGAGCAGTCCTTAAAGCTGAACTTACCCTTTTGGGTGGAGCCCTGCTTTAAGAAGTGAAAGGTACTACACAGACCCTCCCTGGATCAGGTCATCACTCCAAACTGGATGAAAGAGCCAGGAGGAAACTGGTCAGAGAGGCTACCAAGTGGCCTAATGCAGCTCTGATGTAGTTGCAGGAATTTATCATAAAGAGTGGTCATTGCGTGCATGTGACAACAATATCAAAAATTCTCCACAAATGTGGCATGTATGCCAGGGTTGCATTAAAAAGACCACTCAAAGGACACATGCAGTCATGACTGAGTTTTGCCAAAATGCACCTTGAAGATTCTGAGGCCACATGGAAAAAGGTGTTCTGGTCAGATGAGACCAATATTGAATTATTTGGCCTCAACACTAAATGATGTCTGGCAGAAAGCCAATACAGCTCACCATCCAAATAACACCATTCCTACAGGAAAGCATGGAGGTGGTAATATGTCATTATGGGGGGTTCTCTGCAGCAGGGACTGGAGCACTTGTCGGTATGGATGGGGCAAAATACTGTCAAATTCTTGAGGAAAATCTGCTGCCCTCTGCCAGAAAGTTGACAATGGGAAGAAAGTTCACCTTCCAACATAACAATGACCCAAAGCACACCGTAAAAATGACCACACTTTGGTTGAAAGAGAAAAAGGTGAATGTCCTTGCATGGCCTAGTCAGTCCAGACTTAAACCCCATTGAAAATCTGTAGAAAGACTGCAGTCCACAAACGGTCACCATCAAATTTAACTGAACTTGGGCAGTTATGCAAAGAAGAGTGGGCAAATATTACAAAGTCTAGATGTGCAAAGTTAGAGACATATCCCAACAAACTAAGACTACAAATAAAACAAAAGGTGGTTCAACAAAATACTGACACGGAGATAATCCTGTTTCCAATGCGGTGATTCTGTTTTTGAACTTTTTAATTTTTTTTTTTTACATGGTGTTCTATCTTTCACTTGGATGTTTTAAGTTGCACTGATTAAATACAACAGGATAAAACAAAAACTGCCTGTTTTTTATTTCAGGCTGAAAAGCAACAAAAGTGATTATTTTAAAGAGGTGTGATATTTCTTATATCCACTCTATATAACACAAATCCTAGAACATTCTATAATAAAGTTATATTTATAAACTTCAGTTGTCTCAAATGGATTAGAAATGTTAAGATACAAATAAGTAGATATAGAAACGCATAAAGTGCAGAAAAACAATCAAGCTGCTGAAACAGGACTAATTGGCTACTAGAAGTAGTACTATAACACACTAAGAGGCCAAGCTGCTGAAATAAAACAATTTACCTGAAATGAGCATAGAAAACAAAGTGAGCGCTATAGGCAAGCTGCTGTAACACCAATAAAGGTACCCAAAACCTTCCAAGATCAATATTGTAAAGAGTAGGTGCAGCGCTGAGATCAAAATACAATAAAGTGCAATAAAATGCTTATTGCACTTTATTGTATTTTGATTATTTTGATCTCAGCACTGCACCTACTCTTTACAAAACAATTTACCTACTTCAATTGGTTCTAAAAAAAAAACTTGAGAAAGGACTACTGAAATGACTAAATTGCTGAAATAAATACAAAAAAACACTACCATACCAGACTACTGAAAAACATGCGAGTTTAACTACTGAAAACTACTACTGAAGTGCTAATGAACACTAAGAAGGCAAATTGCTGAAATTAAACTAATTGGCTTCTAAAATGAGTAATTTAAAGCACTAAAAAACAAAACTGTTGAACTATTTAGCTAATGACATAAATACTAAATGTAAGGAACAAAGCTGCTGAACTAAGACTAATAAGCTACTGAAATAAGTGATAAAATAGAAGTAATAAACAGTAGAAAACCAAGCCACTGAATAAAGACTAATTGGCAGCTCCATTCAAATCGGCATGCCTGTCTTAAGAGGAGAGCTTTGGTACCAGATACATTTTAGTACTTGTTCTAGTAGCCAATTAGTCCAATTTCAGCAGTGTGATTTTTTTTTTTTTTTTTTTTCTGTACCTTTTGCACATTTTTCTTTTTTATGCAATTTAATATCTTTACATTTTTATATATACTTTACTTGTTTTAACTGTCTATATAATTTGTATCTCTTAATACTTCTAATTCAGTCAAGTCAGCTAAAATTTGGGATGCGTTTGTTCTAAATTTTGTGTTACATACTCATATACATCATTTTTCATCATTGACTGTTTTATATTATTGTAGCCATATTTTTGACTCTTCTATTACCAACAATAATATTATATTGGACTTTTACCTGGTTTTGGTCTGGGTGCCCATTGAGCTCTGATGAGGCTTGCTGTGTCACCGAAGCTATTCAGCCTGTTAGAGGTTTTCCTCCTTTTTTTTTTTTTCTCTTTTTTTTTTTTTTTACTTCCTGCTTTATTCGCTTAGGCAAATGATGTAGTCTGTGCATACATTGACTCCTGGGTTATTGTCACAAATCCCAGGAGTAATTTTTTTTTTCTTTAATTTTAAATGTTATTCCGAGGGCTTCGTGCTTGAGAGGGCTCAGAGGCGTGTCTGGAGGCTGGTGATCAGTCCTTGAAGGGCAGTGAGGTGTGTGTGTGTCTCTGTCATGCATATCCCAGAAGAAACAGGTGCTGGCTTCACCTGCCCTTACTTAAAATGGCCCCCAAAATAGCACAGGTGAGCGTTTGTGCTAATAAATGATTACATGACAGCCTAATTTTAAAACTGAACTCCCTAAAATGTCATCACCAATGTTTGATATTTTTTTTTTTTTTTTTGGACTGAAATTCCACTTTTAGAATCCAACTGATGATCATTTGGAAGCCACCTCTAGAACACTGGTCCCTTAGTTCTGTATGGGACCTTTTTCATGTGTGAAATGGCACCATAGAGAACAATTGATTTTTTTAAAACTTTTCTTGGAGCTTCAAGCTACAAAATTCTCAATTGTGAATGAAGTCTTAAAGCAGAACTTTATTTTTATTATACATTGGAAACTCACCTACCCATCCATATCTCCATGCTTTATTTTGAGAAGTCGCTTTGAAAAACACCCCCTCGCATTTCTAGTCCTGTCCACCTTGAGTAAGGGCAGACGTTCATTCAGCATTTACTTCCTGAAATCCATGTGCCCTTAGCTCATACATGCAGGCAGGAGAGCGTACTTGGCTGAGAAAGCCCTTCAGATGAAAAAATGCCCATGAAGAGTTCTGGGATATGTGGCTTCTGTTTGGCCTAGGCCAGAACCAGGAAACTGAAGAAATGTGTGAAGAAGAAAAAAGTTTAAAACTAGTAAATATAGGATACCTTCCTATGTATTTTCTAATGCTAGCAGCATAAGGATTACAAACCGTTAATGTTTGAGAGTTTTCAGTTCCGCTTTAAAAGATCTTACCCCTGCAGTGGTTGATCCCTTGCTTATAGCACTCATAAAGCAAATAGTTTTAATCTTCAGTTGCGACGGTCTGATGTAGGCTTGTCTCTTGCACAGCAGAAACCAAAAAATATTGCATGGATGGGTTAAGCCCATTCCATGAGACAAGTGGTTAATTGGACAGCAAACGAGATTTGTAGCAGATTATGATGAATAAAAACTAAATTTATTCAGTTTAAGCAAAGTCATTTGCAGTAGCAACGACAAGTAAGTGTTCAGCAACCACAACCAGATGTAATCATACATGACATAAATTTATAAACCATGTCAATTAAAGACATCCGGACGTCCAATGTGGTATATGTGTATATTGGTCTTTTGGAAGCTCAACCCAAATTGGGGTATATTAAATTATCAATGGGTAAAAATTAGAGGTCCATAAGCGTGTCATTCATACACATATACACCCTGGGCCCATCTAAATACACTGGTAAGTGCATGGATGAAAAGAAACAAGAGTGGAGATCTCAGGATGCGTTACCACAGAACAGAAAAGAACGTAGTCAGTAAATGGTGGACTAGTCAAAGCAATTCCAAGTCCCAAAATCAGCTCTGATATAGTGTGCCACATAAGATGGTGAATGAAAAGCCCTACAATCATATCAAAAAACGAGAGAGGAATGTTTCCAATTAGGCAGCAGAAGGCAGTGAATCCATTGATACTGACATATAGTCACCTTATCAGTTACCTTTCATGAGGGTCTTTGAAATTCAAGGTGCAAAATGTGGGCACCTGTATGAAAAATACAGGGAGCCTGAGCCAGCTGTTTCCTCACCCTCCACAGCCCAGCGCTCCAGTGAGTGCGGGGGGGTGCAGAGCAGAGAGCGGTGGCTCAGTCACTGCTCTTTGCTCAAAGCTGCTGTGAGAACTCAGCGATCAGGGGTCATGTGATCACTGAGTTCTCACACTTAGAGCTGGCGGGGGACAGGTGTAGCATTGGACAGATGCTGCATCCACCTAGGTAAGTACATTTTTAGGAAAACCACAAATTCCATACTTCACTTTAAAAAAAAGAAAAAGACATGATTCCCCCACCAAAATATTGAGGGAGGGGAATCTTTATGCAATGAAAGGATGAGAACCAGAATGAAAGTGCAAGTAGCATTTCTCTCCAGAGTTCTCATTCCAGAAACAATCTTTCTGCTGCTTCTGGATTATCACATATTTTAAAAGCAAGTTACACTGTGTTTTATGTCCCCAATTTAAAAAAAAATTGAAAAGTAATTATTAAATACTGGTTAGGCATGATGGGTAGCAGGATGGTGGAGAAAATATTTTTAAGAATAGCTAGACTCCCCTTTTAATATCTGTCGGGCTAAAAAAAAAAACAAAAAAAAACCAGTACATCTCTCCAATACATGCACATTTCCCCATATTTTTTTTTTCACTTTACAAACACTGTGTACGTGCCAGAATTTTCAAGGCTTGTTACACTGTGATACAACCCCTTACCTCCACATCCCCATTCTAACTCTCCGCAGGAACATACAACTCAATAATACCTGCAAGATTCTGGTGTGCCCCGACTCTCTGAGGCTATGTGAGACCTAGAACCACCTATTTCATCTGAGGACTTTATCCTCGCAATGAAAAATTTGAACAAAGCAAAGCTTGGGCCCACACTGCTATACCCCATACAGCTATAGACTTATCTACAAGACTTTCCAGGAGGCTTTGGCAGATTCAAGGAATCCTTCAATTCTTTCATTTTTGGGCAATTCTGTCCCTCTTGACATTTCAAAAGCAGTTGTCCTTAAAGATGGCAAGGACTCATGACTCTGCCCAGGTTACTGCCCTCTGTCTCTCTCCGTTCCTTTGCATTATATTTTCACCCCTCAGCATTAGTTCTCCAGTTGAAATGGTCCAGCTCCAGCTGTCTCTTCTTATTTTTATACTCCCTTTTAAAGCTGTATCTGTGTACAGTAAAAGCCCACATGGACTCTGGACTGGATGAATTTGGGATCTTACACTGACCTCATCTTTTTCATCATGTCCCAGATCATTTAATAATCCCAGTTCTGCTTTTTGAATTGATGGTTCCATTCCGATTTGCGAGGTTAACTTCTCTAAGTCATAGGGGTTAAATATAGCCACAAATTATACTTTGTGAACAAATCAGAATTTTTCCTTGCAGTGGTCAACATAGTTAATCACATGCTGTACCTAGGTACTAATTTTTCTGTAAGTCTTAAAGGATTAGTTGACCTATTCAAGGTGTAACATGTTACTGTTGCAACAACACCCAACACCTCCTCCCAAAAAAAACCCCAAAATCCCCATTTTGACAGTGAGTGAGGGATCTTCTTGCTGCCACAGTATAAAAAAAAAACAAAACAAAAAAAAAAAAAGACCTGCAGCTACTCGTGACACCCTGCAGTGTCATTCATTCACAGAGTTCTGTGACTAGGAGAACTACAAGTGATTGCTTGTAGCTCTTAATGAATTTCCAGGGTGCAGTTGAGTGCTGTAGGAAGTTTGATGCTTCCTTTCATTATGTACCTGCCTACCCATGTCAGAGGTGTGGGTAGACAGCAGTGGTTTGCAAGCTCCTAGTAGAAAAAAAAAAATAAATAATTGCAAAAAGATGTTCACCAGGTTTGCTAAAACTTTTTTTTTATTTTCATTTTGGCTAGAGTAATGCATAGCACACATGATCAGAAAATCGTTCAATAATCTGATAGAACACAGCTTTTGAGAGCCGATCACGACAGTTCATGCAAAATTTATCTGGAGGGACAAACACAAAAAAATTTTCTTGTACGATACCAGAACGTATGATTTTTGTTTAATCGGTACAGTATTCCGAAAGAAATCGGAAGACCAAGACCACACATGCTCAGAAATCAACGAGTACAATACATTACATCATTTCCGAAGTTGTATTCTGTTGTACAAGAATTTTCGTAACTTTAGTAACCTATTTGGATAACAGACTACCATGCAAAAAAAAAAAAAAAATGTTCATTCATCTGATGTTCTCATTGTGTGTACGAGGCTTAAGGCAGGGTCATAACCTACCAGTTTTGTCATCTGTGTCCCATTGGTGAGATTTACTTCCTGTCCCATAGCCAAAAAAGAAAGTGAGAGCAAATCCCTGAAAATTTAGGGAATTTATTGGGACCCCAGGCCACCCAAACTAGTGTCCCTATTGGAAGATTTCCACTCTATTACTTTTCTGGGGCAACCCAACATTTGAGATTTTCTTTTACTTTCACTTTTGATAAAGAGGGTGAATCTCCCTAACCATCCACAGACCGCCATAAATACTTACAGGTGTTCTAATCTCTCTTCACCACATCCAAACGTTTTGCCTTTAGTTTTACTTTAAGCTCCCTCTTGGATTCCTCGGAGACCCGTGGACTCATTTTGTAAATCTTGTGTAGGCAGGCAAACAGGCTAGGCTTAATAAGAATAGTCTGCACTTTACCAAAACCTAGAGTTGAAATTGGGTTTCCAGATCATGTAAAATGCCAAGAAGTGGTCAATCTGTCTAGAATCCTGAACTGTTGCCCTAAAAAGATAGAAAATCATGAGCTAGAATTGGATTAATTAGAAGTCCATTGTCAGGTCTACCCTGTCTGGAAACTAATTCTCATGTCCTGACTGATGCCCATCCACTTATGGGGTCCACACTCAAAGTGATACTGAAGTTTTTTTTTTCTTAAAAATAGCAAACCTGTCTATACTTACCTGATCTGTGCAGAGGTTTTGCTATGGGGGCACCTGAGCAGGCATGCTCCCAAGCCACAGCTCTGCATGTCCATCACACAGAGTCGTGGCTTGCCACTTTCTCTCCTGATTAGCTTACTGGCTGTGAAAGCTGCGGGAGCCAGTGGCTGCCAGTTCCTGCTGCCTTAGCCAATCAGGAGTGAGAGTCCTGGAAAACCGAAGCTCTTGTGGACATCGCTGGATCAAGAGGGGGTTCAGGTAAGTGTTTGGCAGGGCTGGTACACACCGAAGGTTTTTTTACCTTTATGCATAGAATGATGAAGGTAAAAACCTTGAGACTTTAGAACCACTTTAAAATAGTCAAGGTCCTCTTTCGGATGACTGCCTTAGCACCAGCTGCTAGCCCTATGATCACTATTCTAAGCTTTCAGTTCTTCTCCAGGCAAATTCAGATTACATTTCCTACAAGGGCAGACTTGTGACAAGAGCAGAACTCTTGACCATCTATGCTCCTTTCAGGAGTTGCCTGCAGATGAGTTCTCATCTCAGATCCCTACCTGACACAGTCCAGGTGATTCACCCTAAGCACTCCATTCAAAAAAATTATGCCTAGAGCAAAAACCTATCTGATGCTTTGTCCCACTGTATCCATGCCTTTTCTGACACTGTTTTACATGTAAAAATCAGTACATTTATTTTACTAGAAAATTACTTAGACCCCACCAAACATATTTTTTTTTAAAGCAGGGGCCCTAAGAAATAAATTGGTGGGTGTTGCAAGTTTTTTATGCCACACTGTATTTGTGCAACAGTTTTTTCAAATGCAATTTTAAAAAAATACACTATTTTAAAAATATTAATGCACAAAAACACAATATAATAACCCAATTGTTTGGTAAAGTATAATATTACACCGAGTAAATGGAAACGTCATGCTTTAAAATTGCTCACACCCATGTAACAGCATCAAACTACGTCAATTTTATTACCCATAGGCGATGCTTTAAAAGCCTTTACAGGTTACCACTTTAGATTTACCGAGGAGGTCTGGCGCTAG
The DNA here is from genome assembly GCF_062004578.1 of Staurois parvus. Classification (NCBI taxonomy): domain Eukaryota; kingdom Metazoa; phylum Chordata; class Amphibia; order Anura; family Ranidae; genus Staurois; species Staurois parvus. The sequence continues at coordinate 4,675,692 of NW_028317797.1, read as the reverse complement.
AATAACTGCCCATGAGCTGACGTTTGCGGAGATACCCCACGTGTGGTACGATTGCTGTTTACATATTCGTGTTGGACCGTCTCACGTGTGTGTTCACCCTTACGCACGATCACTGGAGGGCGGGGGTAGTTTTTGGAGTTTAGAATGCTGAGGTCACGCTGCCACATGGGCTCTGTGTAGTGGCCAGATTTGTATGTGCTGGCGACATTGTTTTCTAACCTATGTTTTGTACAGTACGTGGATATTTTTAAATACTACTGTAAGAAGTTATATCTGGCTCTGTTTGAGCATCTATCCCATAAAGCCACACTCAATATTCATGCACCCTGGACCATGAAGACTTAGTCAGTGGATCCATTTAAAGGGACTGCTTCCAAGAGAGAGCTGTTGTCATCTGGGTGATTTACATAGAGCGCTTTTGAAGCTTATAACTTTTGGCAGCCACATGTTCTGCTGCTTGCGGACTGCTGGTGGTGGTGGCACAGTGGATTTTCAATGTGTAATTCACACATCTTTAAGGAGGAATTTATGCACCACATGTTCAGGAACTGGTGGACTTCTACACATTGATATATGGACTACTGATTATATGGAGCTCATATTTGTTCATCATTTTTTCACATTTATATTTTTCTTATGAATTGAGTTCCATTTATATTTTTTACAGGTGGCTTCTTAAAGTGTTACTAAACCCACAACAGGAAAATCAGTCTTTATATGCAGTAAAACCTGCTTGATATGCTCACTATGGAATTTAAGAGGTTAATCCTCTACATTGTGTAAGAAGGATGTTTAATCCCATCTTCTCTCTGATTTCCACCCCCCCCCCCTCTACTGTCCCCAATCAAGCTGCTCACAGAACAGAGCCTTGGGGCAAGCTTTACATGCTCATTTTGGTGTGGATTGCTAGAGAATTTTTTTTTTCTTAGGAGAGTTCATGTGATCAGCACAGGGGCATTCGGCACTGTCCAGACAGAGGGTCAGGGGTCATGCAGCCTCATAGGACAGTCAGAGGGGAATGAAAACTCCTCCTACAAGCTTTAACCAGTGCTCTGCTGTACTATGTTAGAAGTCACACAACTGCTGATGAGAAAAGGTATTTAGCAGTTTATATTTATTAAAATAGTTTAATTTCTATGTTGTGTAGTGTGGGAGTTCAGATATAGTGAATGCAGGGTCCTGAGTTTTGTAACACTTTAAGGTAGCCTTGCACAACTCAGTAAAAAAAAAAAAAAAATAAAACAATCACCCATGGCTGTCTGAATAATATAATACATCTAAGTTGCAGTCAATGTTTAGAGAATAGTTTTCCTCTAGCAGGTGTTAGCAGGGCCACCCACTTCAGGAATCGTCGGAAATTTGATCGGTCTGTGTCCAGATTTATAGCATCTCTGGGGAATGCTGCCTAAACAAGTTTCTACAGTATCTATAATACTAATCTCTGGTTTTTTTTAAAAAAATATATTGGGAGTATAGATTCTTAACTAAATAACCTGTTGCTTTCAGCCTCCAAATCTTTTTTTTTTTTTTTTTTTTCTTCACTCCTGAAATGGACTAGGGACTATAGAATGTGTAGTGTGCACAGAATAGTGTAAAATTAATTTTTGAGATGGTACTAGAAGGGTTAAAGTTGATTTCTAGGCACAAAACTATGGTGCCATTATCTTTGCCACATATGTAACATTTTTTTTCTTCTTTACCTGATAACCTTTCACATACTTTTTAAGTTCACATGCTCCATAACAGTCAAGTTATAATTTAATAACCTTGGTGCCCAGCCTGAGGTCCAAGGGCTACATGTGGCTCTTTGGTGTTTGTTGTATGGTCTGTGGACATAGCAGTCAGTAGTGGGATCAGGGCGATTTTGTTTTTTAAATGGACACAACTAAACATTCCTCAGTCTAACTGACAAACTGTTGAGCTCCTCTGTCCGTCACACTGTTGTCACCACCCGTCACTGTGTCCCTTAATATCTGGGAACTGCCTCAATACTGACTGACTTCCTTTGCTGCTCCCTCTCTACATAGATCTGCCATAACTTTATGACCACTTATATAGTATTGATTAGGTCTTTCATTTTCTGCCTAAACAGTCCTGACCCATCGAGGCAAGGATGCCACTAGTATACCTCTGAAGGTATACTGCAGTATCTGCCACCAAGCCGTCAGTAGCAGATTTTTTAAGTCCTGTGAGTTTCAGTGTGGGTCTCCTTGAGCTCAATTTGCTTGAGATTCAAAGAAGTTGGAAGTCGAGTTAACACCTCTAACTCGTGTTCCTCAAACCATTTTAAAGGACTGGTTTGCTGCAATATTTTTTGTTTTTGCATGGTGATGGTAAGAGGGGATTAGATATAAGGGAGGGGAGAGTGTATCGCAGCCAAAACCAGGATGCTGGAATGAGACCACCAGCTGTGATGGAGCAGGAGCGCTGGATGCTGCTGACATATTCCGAGAACAAATAGGTCTGCTGCCAGAAACAAGTACATTTGGTGCTGTAAATAATAATGATGTCCCTTGCTACTGCCTTTTCTTCTCCATTCTACCCTCTATTTGGAGTTAAGCCAGCCATAGATGGAGTATTTTGTCTTTTCGTGCAGCTATGGGTTGCACGATTCCCCCATCAACACAGTTGGTGGGGGGAGCCATCCCTGCCAGGATAACACCATGACTACTGCTAGTGGGTATAATAGCCACTGGCAATAATCGCATGAAAAATCGAACAGGCTGGTTTTACTAAAGTTGATCGATCAATTTGTACATTCAGCCTTCCCATACGTGGTTCGAATCTTGGCCAGTTTAGCAGGGGCGAACCATCTATGGTCAAAAGTTTGACCTTTTTTAAAAAAAATTTCAGCGACTGATGATAGGGATATGTTTTCTCAAGTTGGATATCCAGGAACTGAATGGAGGATAAAAAACTTCTATAACACTATTTGTTTTTTTTTTTTGCCTTGCTGGAGTGTTGCCAGGAAATAATTAGTAGTGCCAATTGTTATCTTGCACACCTTTCAGAGTGTAAATGATAAACTGTAAACATCCCAAGGCCTGCACTCTCCTGCTTGCTGTGTTGTTTACATTGTGAGGATAATACCAAGGTCGGTGAGCTCACGTTTCCTTACCAAACCACACTTGCTATTTGAAGCAGAAGGACCCTGTTTTAGATTTTTTTTGTGACAGTGCAGGTTTAAAAACAGAACCACAAATGTATAATACTCCATGTTTGCACACCGTATTTAGAACTCATCTGTTTACATTAATGAAACCCTTCAGTCTTAAAGTGCTATTAAACCCAAAAGCAAACCGTTATTATATTGCAGCCTACCAGATCTTAGATGTAGTTTAAAGTGATTGTAAGCTTTAAAGAAAATAACTAACTGGTTTATTCTTACTTGCTCTGTGAAATTGCAACGTGGCCCCTAACCTATTCTCTGGTCCCCCTCTTTTTGGTGTGCCAATGGCTCCTGTCACAATCGTGGCGTCAGACCCCAGACCTTCTCACCTAACTTGTGACCGAAGGACTAGCCGATCTAAAATCGCGATGTCACATGCGTAACAATGCCACACCCAGCTGCACCCTGCACAACAATTTTCCAGCTAATTGGACAACAATCAATGTACCGGCAGCCTGAGCGATTGTTACTGGGTCAGGTTAATTATGCAATTAACCCTTCACACTGCCACCACCTCCTTTTTGCAAAGAGAAAGAGGAAACTCGGCAATATCAGCTAAAATGCTATAATGGTTGAGATATTCATCTGCATAGGCCGATTATGCAGAGAGTTAAACAAACACAGTAGCGTTCTCTAGAGGCAGGAATTCGTAAATTGCAATAAAGCGCTATTGAAACAGTTCAACACTTTCAGAAGGAAAGATTTATTACTAAAAGGTCAAACGGGTGCAATAAAATTATTTAAAGAAAAAGATGTAACATATATATATATATATATATATAATATACAGAGACTAACAGCACAGCAAAGAGATATCAGAGAGAGGTGAAAGGGTTAAGGTACTTGCCAAAGTCCTGGGTTATCAGATCCAAGTTTCAGAGCGAAAGGGCACGGGTTTCCCCAGGTGGTACTGATAAAATGGGAGACGTCTTCAACTCACACTCTTAGGCCTGGCAGCCTATTTTGTAGTCCCCAGGAGGGGGTGTCTCTGAAGTCAAGGACCAATACCCCGTTTAGGGCGTGTAGGTATGGGCGGATACCTCAACTAGAGCCAAAATCTCCCATAACTCATATTTTGGCCCATAACTTTTTCTATGCACAAGTGACATTCCACCCGCGGGTAGATTATTAGGCAGACTGTCTAAGGATTGATTAGATAAGAATTATGAAATTATACACTGAACGGTTCACAAGATCTATTTTGCGGCTTTCCTATGTATTCAAGACCATGCGAGTGACCTACCAAGCTGTTCGCCTTCTTGTGGCCAATCTGACGATATGTCCGGTTTTAATGTAAGTCTCTCATATTCCAAGATATGAGACATAGGGGAAAAAAGGATTTTGAAAAGTGGTTATCTGATTCTGTCACATATGCTGAGTTAGATTTATTAGGCTGGAATCTTTCAACTCCTGGGAAAGCTTGCCTTACCTTATACGAGGTGTTACATTTTACAGGTTCTCTGGACAGCTAGGCCCCAGCTCCCTTGGGGGGCTTTATAGCTCCTATGACCCTCCTGTGACATTCCTAACTCACACACTGGCCAAATGTCGCTGGGCCTCTCAGAGAGGGAGGGGGGGGGGGGGAAGAATGAGGGAGAAATATGTTTGTCATGATGGTTAACCCCTTTGCCAAGATGGAGGTTGAAGCCAAAATGGTTGAACCGCGTCCATCTCTGGGTATACGCGTCCATCTCTGGATATTCCACTGCGTCAGCAAAGCCTGCGAGACCAGAAAGTGGGGGGGAACGGAAGGGGAAAAGCCTAAAAAAGAAAACTAATGCAGCCACATTTAAGTATTGGTAAGCTGTAATACTTTAAATGTTTAGCTTAGGGTTTAATACCACTTTAAATTGATACAGAGCAATATTCTCTAAAAATAAACCATGCATACTCATTAAAGTGTTAGTAAAGTTAAAATTGTAAAAATGTTCTGTTGATAGCTGTTTGTATTCGTGTGTGTGTGTGTGTGTGTGTGTGTGTGTATATATATATATATATATATATATCACACACACACGTGTTGATCTGGAGAGACATCTGGCCATTCTTGGTAATGTGGAGTATTTCCACATTTGTGATTGCTTCATACACCATTTTTAGGTGAAAAGGTAGCAGGTGCAGACTTATCGCTTGGACAATTTCCAACCAGTGAACAAAAAAAAGTGTCCGAAGTGCTGATCATTGTTTTGCCATGGTGCACACCTAAATGAAGCGATTTGAGAAAAATTGCAGGTAAAAGTCCCCCAAAAAAACAAGAATTTTAAGTGCTTACTTGCAATGTTTTTTTCTTCTTATACATTGTTTTTATTGCCTTTTTAAATATGCCTTCTGAATTTACTAGAAAACAAGACTAGCACAGGAAAAGTCTGTTTTCTAGCACAGCCCCCTACTGTCTGTGCAGGCCCAGCTCCTCTTCACCTCCCTACACAACCTTTTTTTTTGGCTGCTGGGGGTAAGAGTGAATATTATGTTGTCACTTGAGTGACAGGTTAGTCTGCTGGGGCTGCTGACATCACATCCAAGGTGGCATCACCTATCATCAGTCTTGGGGCTTCTGTACTCAAGGTAGGCTTTAAGTCTTGGTTCACACTACTGCGACCTGAAAGTTAGGCGTCTTGCAGTGTGACTTTGCCAGGCGACTCTAACAACTTTCAGGGAATGCCTGGGTAAACTTCCTGTAATGTTGGATTCAAATCACATCAATCTAGATGAGGATCTGACTTGGAGGCGACTGCCATTAAAGTCTATGGGCACAAGTCTGATAGAAGTCACCTTGAAGTAGTACAGGAACCTTTTCTAAAGTCGGAGTGACTTCAGTAGTGCTAATTAAGACCGCTCTCATTGACTAACGTGGGATTTCACGTCATGCAACTTGGGGTCTCACAAGTCGGTTCTCAAGTGGCGGCAGTGTGAACCGAGCCTTATAGTTAAGTAACATTCAAAAATGTTTTAAACGCACTTAGTCTTATTGGTAGATTTATGTTGACATGAATAGTTTGGTGACTGAGTCTTTAAAATGAAAGGCAGGTCAAAACCTAACTAAGCTTAAGAGAAGTTTAAAAAAATAAAATTGCTCAGCTACGTGGATGCAGCTTCAGACTTTCTGCCACTTTAACGTCATGCCTAGAGGTGCTTACACATACCTGTAGATGCCTCGAGAGCTGCCATTGTACCTCTTTAATGGTTTTAAAGCTTGCTCACCCCACGATGCCTCATGTGTAATCCTATTGGCCAGTGAGTAAGCCCATCAAAGTGCAGGAATGATAGAACTGTGTGAGAGATGGGAGAAAGTGGGCAAACTTCAACACTGCCTGGTAGTATTTGAGGTTTTTTTTCTTTTTTTTATACAAGAATAGCTTGTTATTTGGGCATAGCAGCAAAATGATTGCTGGTTGTTTCACGTATTGAGCCTCTAGGTGCGTGCCATTTTTTTATACTTTTTTTTTTTTTTTTTTTTTTCTCTCAGGGTCACTTTAGGGTTATTAAGTGTGTGTCTCATTGTAGTATGCTTTCAGCTTGTGCTGAATTTTTTTTGCCGCCAATGCAGTTGAACCAATTATCAAAAACTGACATTATGATGCTTAACCAAAGATATAAACCTTTTAGAATGTGTAAACTATCAAATGTCTGATTACCAGAAATATTCATCTAATCAGGATTGTTAAGTTATAGATTTAACTTTTCATTGTGCTATGATGGATATAAATGACAAAAATTTACTTGAACATTTGTTCACTGCCCCCCTCCCCCTTCCCCTTCAGCTGACTGTAAATGATTTCCTTTGACATCAGTCTCAATTCTGTTATGTCTGCAAAGTAACGTTTTCCCATTGTGTAGTGCTGGATCACTCTAGTGCTGCTGTATAAAGCTGTCTTCTCTCATTAGGTTGAATAAGGCAGCAGGGAGTGCTCTGTATTAAACTAGTAATGTGCGTTGGTGGAGCAATTCCCTTGCAGTGTACTGTTATATTGCAGTTTTTATTTTCTCTACACCCACCTGCAGGACAGCAATAATAAACATTGTGCTATGCCCTACGCAACTTCACAAAGGCAGCACACAGCATCTTTCCTCTCAGAACCCAGGTTTGTGCTAGCTTCAGCTGCAATTGTGCTTTAATTTTTGTGCTTTGGATGATTGTAGACAAGACTTGCTAGGTCATCCCTAGCATCTCATTAGCACTCCAATGGCAAAATGCTATCTGTTTTTTCAATTCAGCCATGACACATCTATCATGTCCTTCTAGAAAGGAAAGGCAAAAATAACTAGGAAATTCTCTTCTTCGTTTTCTCAAAAATACAATAATATAGCAGTTGATTTAGACAAAGCTTAAGTTAGTCTTTAGAATGAAGACCATGTTGGGAAGTTTAGTGAAGCTAAATATCAGGAAAACAGCTAAATACACGATTGAGATGCATGCATTAGGGTTGTTTACCTGCCAGAAAATGTAAACTGAGATGTTCATAGCCCTGCCAGATAGCACAACCTTCCTAATCTGGATTTTTTTTTTCCTTCACTACAGTTAAGGGACAAGTTTACTTTTTAGGTGTGTGTATGTAAAAGTAATTTAAAAAACAAAAAAAAAAACCTTTATATTTAGACTCCTTAGAGTCAAGGTACTTTACAAAAACGTCTGGCTTTTCCACAGGATCATGTGTGCAACTCAACTTTGAGTAATCATGCGAGCTGTGAGTGACCCTGTAGGCAAAACCTGGCTTGAAAACTTCACTTGTAATTGAAGGAGCCGGGCAGAAAACTCTCGCCTGAGCAGTGGCTGCAACCAATTAAATGCACCCACTGTTTGGTAGTATGGTTAGCTTTAATTTAGTACAGAAAATCTTAGGAACCAGGGAGGAAGCCTATAGGCACTGGGCACTAAAATGTGTAGCAATAGTTTGGTTGCATTAATAGGGTCTGGGTATCTCCCCCCCCCCCCCCCCCAAGCTCCCCCTTATATTTATCTGAACATGATCGCGATCCAGTGATGAGCGTGAGAGCAGCAGTTCTATCTCTACTCATTGGATCAGAGGCAGCAGTGGGAACCATTGGCTCTTGCTGCTAATTACAGCCAGATTTAAATATATTCTGTTCTATGGAAGTGTTTTAATAAAAAAAAAAAATCTTTAAAATGAAAAATATCTACAAAACCATTATACATTCTTTTTTAATGAGCAGAGCAGGTAGCATAAACTGTACTTTGCTCTGCCTACCAGCAGAATATTATGCAACACGTGTAACTATGGTGGAGGTTTATGGGCCAGAGTGAAATGACTTGGATGTAGTCCAGCACAGTCCAACCCAAAAAGACACTTCCAGCATTGTTTTTGGCCTTCTAAAACATTGATGCAGCAGTTTTGAGATGTGCACTATATTGCCAAAAGTATTGGGACATCTGCCTTTACACGACCATGAACTTTAATGGCATTGCAGCCTTAATCCATAGGGTTCAATATTGAGTTGGCCCACCGTTTGCAGCTATAACAGCTTCAACTCTTCTGGGAAGGCTGTCTACAAGAGTGTGTCTATGGAAATGTTTGACCATTATTATTACAGGTACTTTTATATCGCCGTCCATTTACACAGCGCTTTACACACACACACACACACACACACACACACATATATATATATATATATATATATATATATATATATATATATATATATATATATATATATATATATATTACATTCACATCAGTCCCTAACCCTCAAGGGACATACAATCTAAGGTCCCTTACTTACATTCATACATACACATACTAGGGACAATTTAGACAGGAGCCAATTAACCTACTGGCCTGTCTTTGGAGCGTGGGAAGAAACTGGAGTACCCGAAGAAAACCCACGCAGGCACAGGGAGAATATGCAAACTCCAGGCAGGTGGTGCCGTGGTTGTAATTTGAACCAATGACCCTAGTACTGCCAGGTGGAAGTACTAACCATTTAGCCACTGTGCTGACCATTCTTCCAGAAGCACATCACTGATGTCAGGCGAGAAGGCCTGGCCTGTAGTCTCTGCTGTAATTCATCCCAAATGTGTTCTATGGGTTTGAGATCAGGACTCTGTGCAGGACTGTCAAGTTCCTCCACCCCACACTTGCTCATCCATGTCTTTATGGACTTTGCTTTGTGCACTGGTGTGCAGTCATGTTGTAACAGGAAGGGGCCATCCCCCAACTGTTCCCACAAAGTTGACTGCATGAAATTGTCACTGGAACAAAGAGGCCAAGCCCAACCCCTGAAAAACAACCCCACACCATAACCCCCCCTCCACCAAACACTACACTTGGCACAATGCAGTCAAGCAAGTACTGTTCCCCTGGCAGCCGTCAAACCCAGACACATTGTCCTGGCAATATGGTGGATCTTTCAGCATCACAGGGAACTTTTCATTCTCATCTGCCATGTTTTTAATGCATGTATAATGTAATTTTTCTTGTCTGTTAAGGTCACATCTTGCCTTTGACCATGTACATTTTCTTCTATAAGAAAAATAAGGGCTTTTTCTTTTTTTAGAAAAGAGAAGAAAATTAGCTTTTGCTAATGGTATCAAATCAAATAGTTTCTTCTCCTATAGAGAATCTGGTTGGGCAATGTGGCCCACAGCTGCACTTTTGTTAGTTTATTTTTTATTATATAGTTCTTGTATCTCTCATACTCAACCATTCTCAAGACATAGAAAAATGGCGTTTGTTACTAGAATTGGGTTTCTTTTTGAAGTTACTGCACCTTTAAAAACGAGACATTACAGCATGCCTGGAGAATCTCCCCTGAGCCTGAAACACGTGTTACAGATATGTCGGCCTGAAAAGGATACTTGAGAATGGTGTGGGGGATCCCTGAGATGTAATACATTGTAAAGTCTGAACCTCCACATCTCCTACACAGTATACATGTCTCTTGTGTTTGGCTACAGCCTCTTTCATAACATAGATCACTTTAACATGTGCATATTAATTTAATGTTTTGGAGTGGGCGATCAGAGACCATTTGATTGTTTTACAGCTCAGAATTCCATTCAAAATGCTGCCTGCAGAGCGGTACTCTTAGGCTAAAACAAAGGTGCTTTCATTGCTGAATGATGTTACAATCAAGTAGAATTACAAAACTGTGCTGTCTTCATTTTGTGTTTAACAGTGAGCATATATCCCTCTATAGTATGCTCCCTGTGCACCGTGCTGACTTCCCACTGGCAGATGTGGTCTTTGATGGAATGAACGATCAGTATTTGCCATTCTTCAAATGATGGCCCAACACCATATGGAGAATATTTTTCACTTCATCTTCTTATCCGATGGATTGAATTACCGTTTGAGTAGTGTTAAACACATGTGTACATATGAAAGCTCATTTAAGGCATTTAGGACTCCCTAGATGATTACAGACTTTAGGTGGTAACCAACCATGCTTTTCCATATGTGCCTCTTGAGGAGGGAGTCATGGGGGAAAGCAGAAACAACTGAACAGGAAAATTAATCTTGGCTGATTGACTACATCTGCAAAGGCTTTGACCAACCATGTCTGCCGGAGATGTGGATGACCTGTATAGTTCAGTGCAACTGTAATCCTCTGGAAAGGCTGAATTTTGTCTCTTCTTGTCAGCCATTCTCGTGGGTAGTCTTAAATTAATCAAATGCCTTAGCTGTAGGCTACATCTCCAGAAAACACAAAAAGGGGTTATGGGCTTTGTATCTGTGCCCACAAGGAATCTTCAGCTGATCATTAGGTCCCATTTACACATGTGCTTGCATTATTGCTTGCTCTGTAGAGAGAATTGACTGTGAATGGGCTGACCGCACACTTTATCGGTGTAAGCCTACCTCTACTATATTTTTGTAACACCATTGTACCACAATGTTTAGCATGTGCATGATGGTGTGTTGCAGCGGAAGTGCTTTACCATGTAACATACATGTATGTGTCTAGCAGCACAAAATGCATGTACTCTAGTAGTTTCAATGGGCTCTTAAGGAAAAAAAAAAGGTCCTTCCTCCCCCCCCCCCCCCCCCCCCCGACCATCTTTCCAGGTAGATGCAATCTTCCGAGCATTCATTAGAACGCCATCTCTTCAGCACTAGCTGAGCAGTGATCATCGATTTTAAGCCTATTGCACGCAATCTGGAAATCGTATACAAAATACCACTTTCAAAAGTGATCATACGATAATCTGATTGTTGGTACACAGCTTTCTTCCGAAATTATTTGAAGGGACAAGCACGAACATTTTTCTAGTACAATACCGGATCGTATGGGGCTTAAGTGTTAGGACATCCTCCTAATAAGTTGGTGTTACTCCTAGCTGATTGTCTTTTTATATGCTGCTTTAGGGTTGCTGTTCTTTTTATGTCTCACAATTGGTGGACGTATGCTGTGTGGTGGTCTTAGGCTGACCTGTTTTTCAGTCAAAGATATTGCATAAGTTGTTTAGGCAGGGTATAGGCAGACTGGAAATTGGCTGGTTTAGCTGGAACCAAATGATTTTTTGTCCGTGTGTACTGCTGAGAACAGAAGCTTAACAGTCAAGCTAGAAAACCAGCATTCGATCGGCTCTTGCAGCCAAGCTGCAAACGCTGATCTGTGTTTTCTGACAGGGGAAGAGATGCACCCCCCTCTTACCTTCCAGGGCAACAGCACGGCAGGAAATAACTCTTGCATCACATATTGTTTGCGTCAATGTGGGGATTTGTCAGTTCTTTTTCATTCAACCAGAGGGTTGAATGAAAAACAACTGAATGTGTATACCCAGCTTTAGTAAAGCCTCATGATACACTATATTGCCAAAAGTATTGGGACGCCTGCCAGTACACGCACATGAACTTTAATGGCATCTTAGTCTGTAGGGTTCATTATTGAGTTGGCCCACCCTTTGCAGCTCTAACAGCTTCAACTCTTCTGGGAAGGCTGTCCACAAGGTTTAGGAGTGTCTATGGGAATGTTTGACCATTCTTCCAGAAGCGCATTTGTGAGGTCAGGCACTGATGTCAGATGAGAAGGCCTGACTCAGTCTCCGCTCTAATTCATCCCAGAGGTGTTCTTTTGGGTTGAGGTCAGGACTCTGTGCAGGCCAGTCAAGTTCCTCTACCTCAAACTCCGTCATCCATGTCTTTTTGGACCTTGCTTTGTGCACTGATGCGCAGTCATGTTGGAACACGAAGGGGCCATCCCCAAACTGTACCCACAAAGTTGGGAGCATTAAATTGTCCAAAATATCTTGGTATGCTGACGCCTTAAGCGTTCCCTTCATTAGAACGAAGGGGACAAGCCCAACCCCTGGAAAACCTACTGGCAACCACCAAACCTATACATGTCCATCGGATTGCCAGACAGAGAAGTATGATTCGTCACTCCAAAGAACACATCTCCATTGCTCTAGAGTCCAGTGGTGGAGTGCTTTACGCCACTGCATCTGATGCTTTGTGTTGCACTTGGTGATGTAAGGCTTGGATGTAGCTGCTTGGCTATGGAAACCCATTCCCGAAGCTCTCTATGCACTGTTTTGCTAATCTGGAGGCCACACAAGGTTTGGAGGTCTTTAGCTATTGACTCTGCAGACAGTTGGCGATTTCTTCGCACTGCACTTCAGCATGCGCTGACCCCGCTCTGTCATTTTATGTTGCCTACCACTTGGTGGCTTAGTTGCTGTTGTTCCCAGTTGCTTCCACTTTGTTATAATACCCCTAACAGTTGACCGTGGAATATTTAGTAGCAAGGAAATTTCACAGATGGACTTATTGCACAGGTAGCAACCTATCACAGTAACACACTTGTATTCACTGGGCTCCTGAGAGCGATCCATTCTTTCACAAATGTTTTTTTAGAAGCAGTCTGCATGCCTAGGTGCTTGATTTTAAACACCTGTGGTCATGGAGGTAATTGGAACACCTGAATCCAATGATTTGGAGGGGTGTCCCAATATGTTTGGCAATATAGTGTGTTATTCAGGGAGTGGACCATCCCAGAAGACCACTCCTAATTTAGAAACCATTCTGTTAATTACAGGGATTTGCATGTTGCTTTTTGAGGACTGATCAAAATCTTGTTTTTATTTATCTTTAGCATATTAGTAGGTATTTCCTAAGTTTTCCTTCAGTATGCATCTATAGATATATTATGGATGAATCTGACAGCTTGTCCTATACTAAGATCAGTTGCTAGTCCTGTAGTGCTGGTTGTTCCTGTATATTGAAAATTTGTCAGCTCTCTATACCAGATGGATGGGTGGAGGTATCCCTCCGGTGGGGGACATTAGTGACTGATAGACATTCTTGTTGCAAAACTCCAGCTCTGCCCACTTTCCATGGTTAAATGTGTGTAATGCAGTCATCTCTAGGCCATGCTCCCACCTCTGGTTCCATAATTTGCAGTCATTGGAAACTAAGCAGCTTATATTTGAATCGTGATGCCTCATTTGCATTTTATGTACTCATGACTATTGAGTTACTGGATACTTCAATGCAAAACACTTCAAAGCAGTAAAAAAATATATATATATAATTTTTTTTTTTTTTTTTTATATTGAGGTAACATGCAGCTCTATGCCACAATGTGCTGGTATGCACCTCATTATGGTAGACCTACCTGCCAAAGATAGACAGACCTCCAGCGCTGCTCGGTCAGTGCCGAAGTGCTTCCATCTTTGCCTGGTGTTCCACTTTCTGATCCAAAAATTTGTATTGTAGTGCAATGTAAACAGAACACAGAAATAAAGAAGCATTTGGTTCCCACACAGGGGAAATGGATAACAGACAATGTTCAATGTTAATGTTTATATTTTAAGCTCCAAGGAGCAGGGCCCTTGAACCCCTCGTGTATTGAATCGTATTGTTACTGTACTGTCTCCCATTATAATGTTATAATGTACAGCGCTGAGCAAACTGTTGGTGCTATATAAATCCTGTATAATAATAATATATAATATTGTAAACTGACCAACAGGGCCAGGGCAGTCTCAAATGACAGGCCCGAAGGAGCCAAACCAAAAACCTTAAGGAACATAAGTCAAGGGGAGAGGGAAGGGGCAGGTCTCCCAATCACTTCAAACTTAGGTTTCTGGCGGTGACTGGGAAGGGGGAAAAACAGGTGGGTGGGGGTAAAGGGGAGAGGTCAGGAGAGCCTGGAATGCTAGCAAGCATCAGAGTGACCTGGGGACAACTATACTAGCCAGAGGCAGAGTTGGAGAGGCATATGACCATCAGGGGTCCCAAACCTTCAGGAATTTGAAATGGGTGTTTTGAAGAATACTAGTCGTTTTCTGATGAACCTTTAGGGTGGTTAGAATGCTCTTCAATTCCGCAAACTGGACTGTAGGTTTTTCCAAGCTATGGCTATTGCCCGCTTGGTGGCCCGGTCTTCTGAATGACCTGGCTGTGACCATGGCACAGTGCAGGTGCCTTAATGTACTCTGAGCTGTGTGTGTGGGGCTCGGTGTACATAACTGCTGACAGATGGAAGGAAGCATTTTAGGTTAATTTACAGTGATTTAAAATTCAGTTTAATGAAAAAAAATAAAAAACACAGGTTTATACTTGCCTACCTGAACTGTGTAATGGAATTGCACAGAGAAACCCCAATCCCACCTGTTCTCCAGTCCCCCGCCAGCACTCGTGGCTCCTCCTTCTCAGTTTACCACCATACAAAGCTGCTTCGTATCCTAGCACACGTGTGGTGCTCAATCTGGAGCTGGGTTGATGGTGTCCATGGACATTGTGCAGCTCAGCCCCGCCCCCTGCTCCCTCGTCACAGGATTTGACTGACCGCAAAGCCTGTGAGATCAGAAAGTGGGATAGCAGCTGCAGATGGGCACAGCGTTTGATCTGCTCAGGTAAGTATAAGAGGAAGGGATACTTTAAATGTTTTTTTTACCTTTAATGCAAGAAATGTTCTGTACACAGTTGGTGTATAGGACGCCCCCAGAAATGTAATTTCCTGCTTGTGTGATTGACTCACTAATGTTCCCAGAAGTCTGCACTAAGATACAAGTTAGATTTTTGGTATTATCCCAAGCAACAAACATTTCATTTTTGGTAAGATGTTCCTAAAGGGTTTCAGATTCTGCAGTTTTACATATTAGAACCCTTCAAGAGCATCAGCTGATTGATATTGATAAAGTCACTCCTGTTCACATGAAGGCCCCTTTCGGATGTGCTGCTTTGTCCTGATCAACAGGGGATCTGCTCACAGGTCCCCTGCTGACCGGAGTAGAGTGGATGGATGACACATTGCTCCATTTATGCAAAGTGTACATGCACAGAGCCCGCTCTACTCAGTGGGTAGCCAGATGTAAAGGGATTCCGCTGTCTGTTTACACCCAACTACCCTCCTAGCCAATCTGCCTAAACAGAATTTTTTTTTTCTGTTAACCGGATTTGAGCGTCTGCACATACAGTTGTGTTCAAAATAATAGCAGTCAGACATCACTAACCTGATCAATCACTGTTTTTGGTCGAAATGATATTTCTACATGGCAAATAATTTTCTAGCAGGTGTAGTAGAGTAATAGAAATCCAACAGACCCAACAGTCATGACATGCATGCTGCTGATTCTGTGTAATTCAATCACTAATTGAAAGGGGCATGTTCAAAATAATAGCAGTGTGGAGTTCTATTAGTGAGGTCATTCATTCTTTGAAAAACAGGTGGCAATTATTGCCCTTATTTAAGGAAGGAAGGCAGCAAATGTTGTACATGCTGGTTACAGTGCATTTCTCTCTGAAATGCTGAGGAAAATGGGTCGTTCCAGACATTGTTCAGAAGAACAGCGTACCTTGATTAAAAAGTTGATTGGAGAGGGGAAAACATATAAAGAAGTGCAGAAAATGATAGGCTGCTCAGCTAAAATGATCGCAAATGCTTTAAAATGGCAACCAAAACCTGAAAGACGTGGAAGAAAACGAAAAACTACCATTCGAATGGATAAAAGAATAGCCAAAATGGCAAGGACTCAGCCAACAATCAGCTCCAGGAAGATTAAAGAAGGTCTAAAGTTACCTGTGAGTACTGTTACAATTAGAAGACACCTATGTGAAGCTAAGCTATCTGCAAGAAGCCCCCGCAAAGTCCCACTGTTGAAAAAAAGACATGTGCTGAAGAGGTTACAATTTGCCAAAGAGCGCATTGACTGGCCTAAAGAGAAATGGCGCAACATTTTGTGGACTGATGAAAGTAAGATTGTTCTTTTTGGGTCTAGTGGCCGGAGACAGTTTGTCAGACGCCCCCCAAACACTGAATTCAAGCCACAATACACTGTGAAGACGGTGAAGCATGGTTGGGCAAGCATCATGCTAGTGGGGATGTTTCTCATACTACGGTGTTGGGCCTGTTTATCGCATACCAGGGATCATGGATCAGTTTGAATACATCAGAATACTTGAAGAGGTCATGCTGCCTTATGCTGAAGAGGAAATGCCTTGAAATGGGTGTTCCAACAAGACAACGACCCCAAACACACCAGTAAATGTGAAACATCTTGGTTCCAGACCAACAAGATTGACGTTATGGAGTGGCCAACCCAATCCCCGGATCTTAATCCAATAGAAAACTTGTGGGGTGACATCAAAAATGCAGTTTCTGAGGCAAAACCAAGAAATAGAGAAGAACTGTGGAATGTAGTCCAATCATCCTGGGCTGGAATACCTGTTCACAGGTGCCAGAAGTTGGTTGACTCCATGCAACACAGATGTACAGCAGTTCTCAGAAACAGTGCTTATACAACTAAATATTAAGTGTTTCAAAGGAAAGCCAAATCTTCAAACATTTTTCAGTTTATATAGTGAATGTTTGAGTTTGTAAAGAAGAATACAAACACTGCTATTTTTTGAACAGTCTAATATTCACTTTTCTTCAATTTTTTTTAGAGGAACACCACAAATTTGATATATTTTTCTTCATGTTTTGATTTGGAATAGAATGTGTAGTGTTCCCAATGCATTTGTGTGTATGAAAATAAAAGCTATTAGAAGGATTTTGAGCTTTATTCACTTTTTTCAACACACTGCTATTATTTTGAACACAACTGTACTTGTCCATAGTAGTGAATGGACCCATTTGATCAGATCTGCCTGAAACACTGACAGGTGGACCTGATTGGACCCACCGTGTGAATGGGGCCTTACTGTGCACGATGACAGTGACAGATTTTCCTTTAGAGCAGCAGAAGGTAGGAATCTGAAATTTGCTAAAATCTGCAATGTACATAGGCACCTCATAGTCTAGACACAGATTTTCTTGCAGGAGTATGTCTTGACAGGGCCAAACAATGAAGATTATTGAAACGGGGATGAAGGTATTGCATAACAGATGCTGTGCTCAGCTGACAGATGTTAGACCATTAAAGTGTTGCTAAACCCAGGACCCTACCTGCATTCACTATATCTGGTCTCCATACAGTACCCACAACATGGAAATGCAATTATTTTAGTAACTATAAACTGCTAAATATCTTTTCTCATCAGCAGTTACAGCAGTCTTGTGACTTCTATCAGTGCCCAGCAGAGCACTGGTTAAAGTTTGTAGGAGGAATTTTCATTCTCCTCTCACTGCCCTATGAGATTGCATAACCCCTGACCCTCTGTCTGGACAGTGCTGATTGGCCCTGTGCTGATCACATGCACACTCCCAAGAAAAAAACTCTCTAGCAATACACACCAAGCTGAGCATGTGCAGAGTGTCCCTGAGGCTCTGTTCTATCAGGAGATGCAATGGGGAATGTGGAAGAAGGGTAGGATGAGAGAAGACAGGATCAAACAGCCTTTACACAATGTGGAGGATTAACCCCTTAGGTTCCACAGTGAGTATAACAAGCATGCTTTACTGCATGTACAGACTGATTTTACTGTTGCAGGTTTAGTAACAGTTTAAAGATCTGTGCAAAAGGTCCAGTCATCCTGTAAGTGTCACTTTTGCCCCTGCTACAGGAAATTAAAAAAATGGATCTACTGGCAGGATCAACACACCCTCCATAAATACCTTTCTCAATAGTCCTTTCCCTACACAGTGTATGGGCAAGCTATTGGAAATAAAGAAAGCAGAATTGTTTTGCTGGGAAGGTTTCAATGTATGCATGTGGAGCAAGACATAGGGGTGTTGGGGATAAATGAAGATCTGTAGTCCAACAGGACGGACTTGTTGGGATTTCACACAGGATACTAGGCACGCACTAGATTTCTGACAGATCAGCAGGTATTTTTTTTAGTACTTGCTGTGTATTTAAAGAGATTAAAACATAGAAAATGTGCTTATATTGCAGAGATGTACTGAATGTGTGTCCAGTCAGTACATGGCTCTGAAGAGGCTCCATATAGGTGCTAGGTGTAGGCGTCTGTCCTTAGAACTTGCTGTGTATGTGCAATCCCTTGGCCTTTTGCACAGATATGAAAAGTGATATGTTGGGGGAATCCTTTCACATAAGAGGATCGATCTTGTCAGCTGGATAGAGAGGCACTGTCTGCTCAGACATCTGTTAAGTCAGTTAAACATAAGTTAAACAGTGTACTCTGGTGTAGGCCCTCCTAAACCAAATAGAAACATGTACAGAATGTGTGTTTCCAGCCTAAGTCCTGCACATATTCTTTATAAACTGTAACAATGAATTTACATTATTTTTGATAGGACTGAACACATGCACCTACATGTGGCATTGCACCTAATGTGGCATTATTTGTATACATTTTATTTTGCATAGAATCAGGTTGTTACATTGGGATACAGCACTGCTTTGCACCATTCTGTTGTATTTTATAAAAGGCTGCATTAACTACTTCAGCTGGTCACTGACTTTCCTCTTCTACATGTAAGAAAAAAATCAGAATTTTTTTTTTGCTTGAAAATTACTTAAAACCCCCAAACATTATATAGTGCTTAGCATAAATGAGCACACCCCCTTTTGAAATGTAAGATTTTAATCAATATCTCAATGAACACAAGAACAATTTCCAAATTTCTGACAAAGCTGATTTTCCTGGAACATTTGTTTAGCTCACTACATGAAAGTAAGGTTAATAATGTAACTTAGATTACAAAATCTTCAGTTTTACTCGAATTAGTTGGCGCAAAAAGGAATATACCCCACAACAAAAATTTACTTCAGCTAGTATTTTATATGACCTCCATGATTTGTAAGGACAGCCCCAAGTCTTCTAGGTATGGAATGAACAAGTTGGCAACATATTTCAACATCTATCTCTTCAAGAACGACCTCTGTTAGAGCTTGGATGCTGGATGGAGAGTGATGCTCAACTTTCTTCAGAATTCCCCATAAGTGTTCAATTGGGTTCAGATCAGGAGACATACTTGGCAACTGAATAACTTTCACCTTGTTCTTCAGAAATGCAACAGTGGCCTTGGATGTGTGTTTTGGATCATTGTCTGTTGGAAAAGTGCACAATGACCAAGGGCATGGAGTGATGGTAGCATCTTCTCTTTCTATATAGAGCAGTACATCTGTGAATTCATGATAACATCCATGAAATACAGCTCTCGACACCAGCAACACTCATGCAGCCCCACAGAAAGATGCTGCCACCACCATGTTTCACTGTATGCGCCATGCATCTTTCTTGTACTCCTCACCTTTGCAACACCATACAGTTTTGAAGCCATCAGTTCCAGAAACATTTATCTTGGTTTCATCACTCCAGGATACAGAGCCCCAGTAGTCCTCTTCTTTTTCAGCATGGGCCCTGGCAAATTCTAGGCGTGCTTTTTTTGTGCATGGGCTTTAGGAGAGGCTTCCTTCATGGATGACACTCATGCATGCCATTCCTTTGCACTGTACCATGTATTGTTATGGGAAACAATCACCCCAGCTTGTTGCTTTCTGCTTCTTTAGTTAACTGCAGTGAACTTGCATGGTGATTTTCTTCATCGACCCTTCTCATCAGAGGATGCTCCTCTAGAGGTGTTAACTTCCATGTACAGCCTGGACGTCTCTGTGAGATGGTTGCAGTTCCATCTTTGTTTAATGTTTTTGTATTACTTTTTGCTACAGTATTCTGACTAAGTAAAGCTTTGCTGATCTTCTTGTAGCCTTCACCTTTCTTGTGTAAAGAAATTATCTTTCTCAGGCCTTGTGAAATTTCTTTTCCATGTGGTGCCATTGCTGACAGCATGAAATGGGAA
This sequence comes from Staurois parvus, assembly GCF_062004578.1. Classification (NCBI taxonomy): domain Eukaryota; kingdom Metazoa; phylum Chordata; class Amphibia; order Anura; family Ranidae; genus Staurois; species Staurois parvus. The sequence goes on along the minus strand of NW_028317797.1, from coordinate 4,655,408 downwards.
AGGGTTTTCTTTAAGTAACCTCCTTTTTATAATCTATTGAATAATTAGATTTGCCTGTAGTTTAATTCTTGTTAATTAGGATTTTGTCTAAAATTTAGCTTTGCCCCTAAGACTTTCTTTGGGGTGTATTCATTTTTGCAATATGGTCTTGAATTAATTTGTGAGGAAAAATACTTTTGTGTGTGTGCAAATTAACAGATCTTGTTTGCAATCAATGGCCCACATTTGTGGGAGTATTTTGCAGTATAATGTCCCATAGAAAAAGTTGATTCTGAAAGGAAAGGTTTTCTGACAAATCTGTTGGGGTGTACTCATTTATGCTAAGCACTGTGTGTGTGTGTGTGTGTGTGTGTGTATATATGTGTGTGTATGTGTATGTGTATGTGTATATATATATATATATATATATATATATATATATATATATATATATATATATATATATATATATATATATATATATAATTTTTTTTTTTTTTAAGCAGAGGCCCTAAGGAATAAAATGATGGGTGTCCATATGAAATAAAATGTCTACAATAGTTCTCATATATGTGCAAAACCTTGTTTCCTTAGTGCGTTTATATATTCTCCACTTTTGATGTCTTATCACCACGTGCATCTCTGCCATCACACATTTCCTTATGCTCTCACCTTGATGCCCCAAAATTAAGTCTTGTGTCTTCCCCTTATAGTGGGGTCTCCTTTTTCGCGGTTGCTCTCTCCTTCTCCTCCTCTCCACTGGTGAGTTCAGTCCACCTCCATCCTCCGCAATTCCAAGATATACACATGAGATTCTCTCCTAAAATAATATGTATAGTGCTGTCCATGTGGGTACCAATATTTTATTAAAAGATTAAAATATACTCATAAAGTACACTATAACTGGTGTACTTCAGTATCCAAGCTCATGGTATGGATAACCTCCCCTGATGAATCGTTCTTCAGAGGGCAATTGACAGGCGTTTAACTGTCTTCTTCAATCCATTAAACCCCCGCACCAATTCAGGAGTAGTAGTAATGGTGTGTCTGCATTTGAGTTCTGTGACATGTTTTTATAATGGTAAACTTTTTTTCTATTCTTTAAAATTGTATCTGTGTGGTTGAGATGACTAAACAAATCAAGTTATGCCAGAGAACTTTTCGCCCTGTTCTACGAATATACATTTTGTTTATACGCTAGACACCTGTGTTCCTTGGGGGCTCTGTGATTCATTCCAGCCACTGGGCAACTCCATTAATGGTTGTTGGCCTGTTGTGGCCAAACTAAATACAAGTTTGGCAAGCAAGCCTTCCAAGCAGACTTAAGTTTGTGTGTTCAGCTGAAGATCCTGCTTTGTTAACTTAGCTTTGGCCACAATTCTTAACAGTTTTTTTTCTTTTTCTTCTGTTTACAGGGAAATGAGGCAAGCTACCCGTTGGAAATGTGCTCACATTGTAAGTCCTCTTGTTTAAAACCTCTATACAGTTAATGACTGGAACGGTGATTAGTTATACAAAAGCACACAAATGCAAATATGAATACATGTATAGATGTGTGCTATATCTGTGTGTTTGCAGGCATATATTTGCGGTATGATGGCCATCTTGGGACTGAAAGCTTTTAGCGGAAATAGACTGTGATCAGTCCATCATGAATGGAGCCTATGATGATTTGATTTTTTTTTTTTTTTTCTATCCTGAGTACTTAAAATGTAACTTTTTTTTGGATACTGTAAGGAAAGCTTACAATAGAAGTCACATTTTTACTGCTCTGTGACCCTTTTTGAGACATTGCCACTAATTTCTTGTCTCAATGCCAAAGTTCCCATGACAGGAAGTGAGACAAATTTCTAGGGGGAGCACAGACGGTAATAAAAAAAAAATATCAGGAGGCCTAGCTTTTACCACACTAAATGAAGAGCTTTTGGGTGCATTTTTACTTGCGAATGCACCCTTCCTCCAATTAGATGCGAGAATCCCAATGGGGGTTTCAAGATTAGCTGCAAGAGGCAGCGACATTGAAAGCAATGGGAGGCTGCTGCCTCTTGCAGCTAATCCTAGCCATTCACATTTAACCACTCATGCAGTGATCACTTGTGACAGTCTCGCACCTAATCCAGAGTCGGGGTGCATTCGCAGGTGTGAATGCACCCCTTATCACTGCTGTTACTGCAATGCACTACTGTGCATAGTGATGTGCAAAAAATGGTGCATGTCTGTATATTTTCTGTTTTCCTTTTTTACATTCTGCTGTGCTGGCCATTATATTGAGTGGCATCAATATCAAAGTTGTCAATGGGCTCTCAAGCAGAATTAATAAAGCAAATGTTGAATTACTTCAAAGCTGAGGAAAACTGCTACACTTTAAAGATATTATGATGGTGGCTGGAGTTTTGCTTGAAGATGGACTACAATTGTTTCCCTTTAAAGTGGTAATAAACCCTTCTTGCTAAAAGCAGAAAATGGCCCCTCTTGCAGGTTGAAGTCCTAGTGTACTAGTATGCACTACATGCTAGTACATTGACAGACTTGCCTACAAACAGAGCCCTCCAGCGCTGTTGACACAACTCTCCCTGGTGCCAGCAGCCTCCATGTTCACCCCGTCTTCCTTCTGGGTTTTGTATCCTCTACTGCTTGAATGGACAGTCCGTGGTGACATCACTTTCTTGAATACACATGGGTCACACCGCCGTGGTACACAGAGCGGGCCGTAAATGTGGTCTGAGCAGCTCAGGTCACATTTACCTGCTGACAGGTAAGGGGACATTTATGACACAAGACACCTCTAGGATCTCTTCTGTTATAAAACCCTGCCTGTCAGCAGTTTTTGTAATTCCTAATTTTACTACCGCGTTAAATCAGAAATTCCTACTATTGTAGCTCCCTACCTATACATCTAGTTGGCATATCTTCTCAAAACTCTTCTGGGGGTCTGAAATCTTCAAAGCACTGTGTGTGTCTTGAGGGTCCTGCAATTTTACAGATATTTACCAGATGATTAGTGTATTCCCAAATGTTGAATATCTGTTTTAGTCAGTTGTTTTTCCATAATTTAGGTTAGATTGTTACTTTTGCTGTAGCTAGGAAAGAGTGTTTTCATTGTGTGTATATAAAAAAAAAAAAAAGCGTATACCACCAAAATACTTTTTTTTTTTTTTTTTTTGTCTACCTAGCGTTTAGGATTTGCTCTTCCATTGTTACCTTCCACACCTAATGTAGTAGATAGGATACACATTAAAGTGGTTCCAGGGACCATGTAATATTCCTGCCAAAAGCATATTGCATTTTTTCTCTTGTACCTTCAAAGTGTAACTGAAAGCAAAATTTCTCTTTTTTTTTTTTGTTTTGGATAGAGTGGAGAGGGATTAGAACACCTGTCAGTTTGTATTGCTGTCTGTGCCCCCGTTGGGTAGATACACCCTCTCTATTCCTCTTGTTTACCATTCATAATTAAAGGTAAAGAAATACCACATTAGGTTGACATTCCAGCAGTAATAGAGGGGAAATTTTGCAATGGGGGCAATAGTTTTGGTTACCCTGGCGACCTCCCGGGATTTCCTTGCTTTAGAGTGATTTTCTCTTTCGTCCTTTTGGTTCTGGAACCGGAAATGAAAAGAAATCTATCCTAATAGGACGCAGATGGCAAAAAAAAAAAAAACAGTTTGGGGTTATATTCCTCCCTTACTCTGTACAAAATGAAATCATAAACATTTTTGCCTTTAGTTACACTTTAATGTGCTAATGCCTTTTTCCTCATTTAGTTGGCTGAAATATAGTCAGCGTAGTAATGAGTGTATGCGCTCTGGCTGCCTAATTGTCAGATAATGTTAGCTTGGCTGACAGATAAGATGTGACATATAAAGAGTTGTCTTTGTGCCTTAGTCGAGCCTGCTTTCCTCTGGTTTACCAAAGAAACCTTTAAATGTGCTTTAGTAAGGCATCGCTGGATAGTTTTTGTCAATAGCTGAAGAATATTTGGTCAAGTCGCATTCATATTATTTCTGTTTACATCCACCACTTTTCTACATGTTTATCACCTATATCTTTTGACTTGTAAGTTCTCTAATTTTGCTTGGCTAATAGCGTGTGTGTGTGTGTGTTCCCTTCCATGCACTTTCTAAAATATATTTGGAAACCATCAGTGATTTATCTGCCTTTGGGCTACTTTTTAACTATATCCTTATTATATCTGGCAACCCTACATGTAATTTGTGTAATTAAAGGTTATAGATTGACAGCTGGTCTCTCAATCACCTGCTTGTCCTTTGTCCTTACATGAAGCTGCAGTTGGTTTACATGCCTGATAGACTGAAGCAGTGCATTCAAGTGTTCAGACCCCCTTCACTTTTTTACATTTTGTTATATTGCAGCCTGATACAGTTGTTTAAATTCTTTTTTTTCCTCATTAATCTACACTCCGTACCCCATAATGACAATGTGAAAACAAAAATTTAGAAATTTTTGAAAATTTATGAAAAAGATAAAACTGAAATATCACATTGGCTTAGGTATTCAGACTCTTTGCAACACAATTTAGCTTAGGTGCCTCCCTTTTCTCTTGATCATTGATGAGATGTTTCTACTCCTTGGTTGAAGTTCATCTGTGGTAAATTTAAATTGATTGGACATGATTTGCAAAGGCACACACACATCTATAAAAGGCCTCAGAGAAAACGCCATGAGGTCAAAGGAACTACCTGCTGAGCTCATAGACAGGGTTATTGCAAGGCACAGATCTGGAGAAGGCTACAAAAATGCTGCTGCACTGAAGGTTTCCAAGGGCACAGTGGCCTCCATAATTCTCAGATGGAAGAGGTTTGGCACAACCAGGACTTTTTCAGGAGATGGCATCCTGGCCAAACTGAGAAGTCAGGGGAGAAGGGCCTTAATGAGAGAGGTGACCAAAAACATGATGGTCACTCTGCCTCATGTCCATACAGGATCTCTGAAGTTCAATCAAAGTTCCTGAAGGGCAGCCATCACTGCAGCCGTCCATCAATCTGTGCTTTATAGCAGAGTAGCTAGACGGAAGTCTCTCCTCAGTGCACACCACATGAATGCCTACTTGGAGACTGCAAAACAGCACCATAGGACTCTCATACTGTGAGGAAAAAGATTCCGTGGTCTGATGAAGAAAACTGTTTGGCCTCAATTCTAAGCATATCTGAAGGAACCAAGGCATTGCTCATCACCTACCCAATACCATCCCAACAGTGAAGCATGGTGGTGGAAGCATCATGCTGTGGGGGTGTCTTTCAGCAGCAGGAACAGTGAAACTGGTCAGGGTTGAGGGAAAGATGAATGGAGCAAAGTACAGAATGTGTGAAAGGTTTACCTTCCATCAAGACAATGATCCTAAGCACACAGCCAAGACAACACAGGAACTGCTTAGCGACAGCTCTCTGAATATCCTAGTGGGGCAGAGCCAGAGCCCTGACTTGAACTCTATTGAACACCTCTGGAGAGACCTGAAAATGACTGTCCACCGACGGTCCTCATCCAACCTGACTGTGCTTGAGCAGCATTGCAAAGAAGAATTGCAGAAAATTCCCCAATCCAGGTATGCAAAGCTTGTCTCATCATACCCAAAAAGACTCATGGCTGTAATTGCTGCCAAAGGTGTGCTGACAAACTACTGAGTAAAGGGTCTGAATACTTAGTGGTACTAAACTTATATTGAATTAACGAATGTGTGATACTTACATGCCCTGTGCAGTGGTTTTGCACAGTGCACCCCCAATCCTCTTCTTTTCTGGTCCCTTGCTGGCGCTCTTGGCTCCTCCTCCTTGAACAGAGCCCCCAATAGCAAGCCACTTACTATGCGGGGGGACATTGGTCCATTTTCGCCCTCAAGCCTGGCCCTATGCGTCCATAAGACACAGAGCCAAGGCTGAGCCTCACACCCGCTCTCTCCTGATTGGCTCACTGCCTATGATTGATAACCATGGGAGCAATGTCTCAGCCAATGAGGAGAGGAAGTCCTGGGACAGCCGAGGCTCTGGTGCACATTGCCGGACCAAGAGGGAGCTCAGGTAAAAAGAAAGGTGTCCCTCCATGGATATGCCTCCCCAGACCATCACTAAACTCACAACCAAAACAGTCATGTTGAACGATGTTACAGGCAGCATAACGTTCTGCATGGCTTCTCCAGACCCTTTCAAGTCTGTCACATGTACTCAGGGTGACACTGCTCTCATCTGTGAAAAGCACAGGGCGCCAGTGGCGGACATGCCAATTCTGGTGTTCAATGGCAAATGCCAATCAAGCTCTATGGTGTTGGGCAGTGAGCACAGCACCCACTAGAGGACGTCGGGCCCTCAGGCCACCTTCATGAAGTCTGTTTCTGATTGTTTGGTCAGAGACATTCACACCAGTGGCCTGCTGGAGGTAATTTTGTAAGGCTCTGGCAGTGCTCATCCTGTTCTTCCTTGCACAAAGGAGCAGATTCCGGTCCTGCTGATGGGTTAAGGGCCTACCACGGCCCTTTCCAGCTCTCCTAGACTAACTACCTGTCTCCTGGAATCTTTCATGTTGTTTAGACTGTACTGGGAGACACAGCAAGCCTTCTGGCAATTGCACATATTGATGTGCCAACCTGGAGGAGTTGGACACCCTGTGCAACCTCTGTAGGGTCCAGGTATCACCTCACGGTACCAGTAGTGACACTGACCCTAGCCAAATGCAAAACTAGTGAAAAACAGTCAGAAACAAAGAGTAGGGGAAAAAATGGCAGTGGCCTCCACCTGTAAAACCATTCCTGTTATGGGGGTCATTTCATTGTTGCCCATCTAGTGTACCTGTTGTTAATCAGTTTCAGCTGCTTTGGTGTTACTGAAATTAACAACCCCCTCTGCTACTGACCAGAGAAATATCGCAGGAGTTTAAAATTACTTGATGCTATACTCTGATTAAAAAGTGTTCCTTTAATTCTTTTGAGCAGTGTATATTGGACAACTGATTAGTCTTGATGTACTGATACCCAGTCTAATTTTTTGAGGCCCTAAAATGCCAGGATAGTAAAAATACCCCCAAAGTGACCCATTTTTGGAAAATAGACCATCCATGGTATTTAGTGAGAGGGATGGCGAGTTTTTTGAAGTTGTCATTTTTTTTTTTTGTCACAATTTTTTGGAAACTAAAGAAATAAAAATTAAATCACTTATTTATTTTATTTTATTTTTTTTAACATATTGTCACCAGCCCAGTGCAGCATTATCCTATAACTGGTTTGGCGATTATCAGGAACACTGATGGCAATATGTAAAAAAAAAAAAAAATATATAATTTTCTTTTTTACTATTTTTTTTTTTCAACACCCTGTGACCAGAGCAATTACAGTGTAGCAACATTGTACTACTCTGGGCAAGTGATGAGGATTTTGTGTTTTTGTTTTTTTTTTGTTTTGTTTTTTACACACATTGATTGCTTTTACCAATGTATTTAATTGATATTCACAACTATTTTTACTGAATGAAACTGATTCATTCAGTCTTTTGTTGTGATTAGCTGTGATTGGCCAAAGCTCATCACATGGTACAAATCTGCTGTGATTGGCTCTGTCTGTACCATGTGACCGCTGTGACCAATCACAGCTGACAACACAGTTCTCTACAATGGATGGCATGAAAGGAAGCAATACGATGTACACAATTGTCATGTGATCTGCTGTGATTTCACAGTAATCACATGATACAGTGGGCCGGTGTAGTGGTCTGTCATTGGGTGTGTCCCTTGGTCACAGCCGGTGACAGATCGCACATCTGCATGAGCGACACCTTCTGAGAGGACGTCCTATGAAGTCCGCTCAGGAGGAGGAGCGTCCCGCCGCACCGTCAATCTGCTATAGGCTGGGCAGGAAGGTGTTAACTGTAGTATCAGGCTGCAACATAACAAAATTGAAAAAAGTGGACAGGTAACTGAATAATTTATGAATGCACTGTATAGTAAAGCCTACCTTTTTCTGCAACTTTTCTTGGATGGATGGATAGATTTGCCAGGTTGGAGTGATATTTCCAGCAAGTTGGTTCCTTTTTGAGTTTTCCACACATGTTGCAGGACTATTAGGATTGAATGCCAGTGATTCAGGTACTCATTAAGATGGATGGGATCCTTGGGGCAAATATTTTTCCTAAATGAACTCCTAAAGAGTTGATTGAAGGATATATTCACGTTTGGAACATGTTCTACCTGTTTGTAAGTTTAGAGAGCATTTTCATGATTCTTAATTGGGTTTCTATAGCAATAACAGGTTAGAACAAGAAAAAACTAGTAGTTATAGTCAAGTAAAGCAAATTGTGAGACATATGGGTAATACAATCAAAAAAAGTTCATACATCACAGGGGTGATCATTACAATCAATGAAATGACAAATGGTGTAATTGTATCACTATTAATTGAAGAATGTATGCCCTCCATTTAGTATTTAAATGTAAAATGCTATTTATTTTATTGGTTCAGATGAAGGGTTAATTTTAAAGGTTTCTTTTAGACTGGCTTTAAACTATATTGTTGCAGATAGACACGTGCACTGCCGTGCCATTCCTTCTGAATTGCACTCCCAAATGCACCAGAGTTGGAGCTTGCTGCATATGGATTCCATAAGGATTTAAAATCTGTAGTGAGACTTTTCATGTTCGGATAAATTGTATGTGAACCCTTGGAGGGGGGAGGGGGGTAAAGTACGTAAGTGCACTAAGGTAATCATTGCAGTACAATCCATGTTAATGTAAATATAAACTGTCCACATACCTGCTTTTACACAACATCCTGGTGTTCCCTTTGAAAGCGTAAATGTTAGTCAACACTTCCAGGGTCTGAACTCATGGATAGCATTGACCGAACAGGGCAGGAAGCTAGGAAAGAAGGAAGGAGAGTGGTAGAATCAAGGGGAATGTCTGGTGGCTTTTCAGGCTACAGGGGGAAAATAGCTGAGATAGGATAGAAAATATTTATTTATTTTTTTTATTCATTTAAAATTTTTTTTTTTTTTTGCATTTACTTTTACTTTAAATCTTAAGTTTAGCTGTAATGAAAAACAGAAAAATTCATAAAAGCTGTAGCTACGGCTTCTTTGAGTGGCAGATCTGGCAGCAAAGGGCGGGCATAGTCAAGCTGTCTTGATTAGAGCTCCTGACAGCCATTTAGCTGTATTAACACCTGCTCAACATCCAAAGATTGCGAGGGTGAAATAGAGGAAGGAGCATGTCTCCTGAAAGAATCAACACAAGGGACACATCATACTTAGTGATTGTAAATTTTTTTCTTTTTTTAATTAACATCTCATACTTATCTGCTCTGTGCAGTGGAATTGCACAGAGCAGTCCCAAACCTCTACTTCTTGGGTCTCCCGTTGGTGCTTCTGGCTCTTCCGAGTGCCCTTATAGCCACTTTCTATGGGGGCACTTGTGCCACTCCTGAGCCAACATATCTGCGTCTATTGACAGACAGTGGGGCTTGGTCCTGCTCCCTCATCACTGGCTTTGAAGAACCCACTCCTGTCTGTGTGCACTGTAATTTAGGCAGTGAGACTGTGTACGACTGACTATAAGCAGACCAGGGCTGGAAGGGGTGTGTTGCTAAATTGGCTACAGTAGATAAAGGATGATGTGCGTAGGTACAGTCCCTGTATTTCTTATCAGGTATGCAAGGGATGCAAACTGCCCACACTAGGAAGAATCTGCCTCCACACCTATCGTCAGTGTAAAACAGGAGCCCAAAGAGCTGGCAGAATAACCAGGTATTTTGCATTTTAGGGTTTACAAACATCTTTGGGTTAAAGAAATGTTTAGGCTTTATAACCTTTTTAACGGCATTTTATGTCCCTTGTGTTGATTTTTCATTTTAGCTAAACTAAGGGCCCATTCTTTCAGCACACTGAATGCTCTGTTTTGGGCTGCATTGAGGTGTTGTGGGGGCGGTGTGATGCATCTTTTGGCATTATATGCCACAACCTTCAGGTGACTGGCAGAAAAGAGAGGCTGCAGGGACCTTTCCCCCCACATACCTCTTCCCACTCCCAGCTAGCTTCACTTTTGTAGCAAGCAATAGGGAAAGCCACAGAAACAGAGGAGAGTGATCTGTGTCTTGTACTGTACAACATGAAATGGATTTTACTGCAAAAACAAAAACATTTCCTATTGTACAGGACACAGGCTCTTTAATCATTATGTCTTGGACATACCAAAGCAATCCAACTGAGGGGTGGGCAAGCAGGCCCACATAACTAATTGGTCAAGAAATGCTTCATGTGGTAGTAAACTGAGTAAATACATCATCAGCTGAAAGGCAGGCCTTTTTATAACAGTCATTCTGGCATAAATATCCCCCCTGCCTGTCAGCCGGCAATTTGATCTGAGCCACATTTACGGCCTGCTTTGCATGCTGCGGCAATGTGGCGTCACAGCGACCAGGCCATTCAAGTGGCCGAAGATTCCAAACCCAGAAGAAAAACCAGGTGAAGATGAAAGCGCCAGGCAGCCGTGACAGCACAGTGCTGGAGGGATCAAGTCTGTCATAATGTACTAGTATGCTCTGCATAATAGTATATTATGACTTAATCCTGCACAGGGGTCGATTTTTTTTTTTTTTTTTCACAACCACAACATTCACAGCAGCTTGTAGCACCTCAAAACTACCAGCAGGGGAGGCCTGAATATTCATCTAGTACAGTGGTTCTCAACCTTTCTAATGCCGCGACCCCTTAATACAGTTCCTCATGTTGTGGTGACCCCCAACCATAAAATTATTTTCGTTGCTACTTCATAACTGTAATTTTGCAGTGGGAGGACTAGCGCCCCATCACTGATGTCAGTGGGATGAATAGTGTCCCATCGTTGGTATCAGTGGGAGGAATAGTGCCCCATCATTGGTATCAGTGGGAGGAATAGTGTCTCATCATTGGTGTCAGTGGAAGGAATAGTGCCCCATCATTGGTATCAGTGGGAGGAATAGTGCCCCATCATTGGTATGAGTGGGAGGAATAGTGCCCCATCATTGGTGTCAGTGGAAGGAATAGTGCCCCATCATTGGTATGAGTGGGAGGAATAGTGCCCCATCATTGGTATGAGTGGGAGGAATAGTGCCCCATCATTGGTATGAGTGGGAGGAATAGTGCCCCATCATTGGTATGAGTGGGAGGAATAGTGCCCCATCATTGGTATGAGTGGGAGGAATAGTGCCCCATCATTGGTATGTGTGGGAGGAATAGTGCCCCATCATTGGTGTCAGTGGGAGGAATAGTGCCCCATCATTGGTATCAGTGGGAGGAATAGTGCCCCATCGTTGGCGTTAGTGGGAGGAATAGTGCCCCATCGTTGGTGTCAGTGGGGGGAAAAATAGTGCCCCATCGTTGGTGTCAGTGGGGGGAGGAATAGTGCCCCATCGTTGGTGTCAGTGGGGGGAGGAATAGTGCCCCATCGTTGGTGTCAGTGGGGGGAGGAATAGTGCCCCATCGTTGGTGTCAGTGGGGGGAGGAATAGTGCCCCATCGTTGGTGTCAGTGGGGGGAGGAATAGTGCCCCATCGTTGGTGTCAGTGGCACAAATGATGGGGCACTATCCCTTCCACTGACACCAATGATACTTACCTTGCTGACTCCTGCTCCAGCCTGGGCTCGCTCTCTCCCTCTCCCATCTACAGCCTGCATACCTGGCTGCAGCAGCAAAATTTGCACTTACCTGTCAGCTGTCTTCCTTCTCTGGCCTCTCTCTTCACTCGTTCCTGCAGCTCCCTCGATCTTCTTCGATCTCCGCGCGCTGCCGCTCAGCTCCTCCTCTCCAAGCTCCACCTTCTCGCCGGTGATTGGCCGCCTGTGTGCCTCTCCTGAGCTACAGTTCTGGTGGCCAATCAGCGGCGAGGAGGCGGTGACAGGGGCAGCATATCATCCCGCCCACACATCGCCGGAGAGAGCAGCGGTGTCTCGGTTCCTAAGACCATCGGAAATATGTGTTTTCCGATGGTCTTAGGCGACCCCTGGGAAATGGTCGTTCGACCCCCAAAGGGGTCGCGACCCCCAGGTTGAGAACCGCTGATCTAGTAGAACGTCACAAATGTAAATTAAGAGCCAGGGTCCTGTTCTGTACTACAACAAATGTTACTAGTAAATAAAATCTCCTCATTTACCTTATGAATAAAACATTTTGATGCCAGAGTATGTCTTTTGATTTGAAGCCCAGAGAGTTGGAGCAGATTGTATGAGGTGGTGGTTTGTATGACAGGGTGGTCAACAGTCTTACATCTTAAGGCTCCTGTGTTAGTCTGAGCATGTCCCAAATTCATTTACTACTAAGTGCACAAGCCTCACAAACGTAAACAAAACATTTTAGCTCCTTTTGACTGAGTCAGATCCTTTCTCATTTGTGTTTTACATCCTTTACCAGAACAGACACTGCAGTGCAGTTTTCGGAAACAGAGGTATTGCTGCCAAACTGGATTAAGTGTGGCCAGGTGCTGTTGGCCAAGCTTCTGAATTAGCAGTGACAGTACTGATAGCCACCCCCCTGCAACATCTCATTCTACTATAATACAAGCAGACACTGCCTTCATGAGGGGCAACTCTGCTCTGAATTAGAGGGACTAAAGCTGGCCATAAATTGATCGAATCTTGGCTGATTCAGCAGGGACCAACCAACATTCAATCCATCTTTGGGCAGGCTGGTTGTGATGAAGTCATTCCATCGGTCGACTTCAGTACAACCAGCCTATTGGATTTGCTTGCATGCAATCACTGCCAACAACTATAGATGCTGGCAGTGATTGTCGTGTTCTACCGGCAGGGAAGGCTCCCGGCAGAATGCAGTAGTGCTGCAGGAGGGATTCAGTACTGATTTTGTTGATGGCGGAGTCAAGCAATTTTCTTCCTTCCAGCTGTGGTGGAAGGAAAGAAAATTGTATATTTCGTGGCTTGCTTAAGAGTAAACTGTAAGTGCAGATAACAAGGCCATTTTAAATATTATTATTCTATCTTGAAGTTGGACTCCGGGCACAATCACTTCATTTAAATGCACTCCTCAGTAGCCCCAGGGGATATAAATACGCTTTGTGTACCAAATGCCTTTGCAAACCTAATTTTTCAAGGCTAAGTTCACTTTTTTTAAATAATAAATGCACATATTTTGTTGCAGGTGAAATGTGCATTTTATTTGTTTTTTTTTGCAGGAGCTTCAGAGCATTACATCCCTGATCAGTGGATTGTGGGAGCAATGTCAAGCTCCTGCATTCTCTAACTACAGCTCTGTGCCTGAACCTCTGTAGGGGCTGCCAGTTTTGGAGCGACTGGAAGTGTGAATGAACTACATGGGCATTCATCAGAGCCCTTGCAGTCCATTAAAAACTACAAGTCATCTGCCACAGTGGGAGACGGCACTTGTAGTTCATTAATTCACAGACGCCTGTGAATTAATGGCATGGCTGTACAGGCAGAGCCCCACACAGCTGAGCCAGTTTTAAAATGTGATAGTGGCTGCGGGGGAGGGGGTGATGGGGGCTGCTGCATAGTAACATGTTACAGCCTTAAATACAGGTGTGAAATGTTACTAAAGGTAAACCTATCCTTTTAACCATATAAAAGTAGCAGTGATGTAATCACTGTGCTGTACATGGCCTGAGCAGAGCTATGAAAAGGGCTGCAGCTCTGCACACTAAAACCTTGGCCAAAAGTGTTTGAGAATGACACAAATATTAACACATTAATCAATAGGCTGGGCGGGACGCTCCTCCTTCTGAGTGGACATCAGAAGACGCTGCTCACATGACTGATCACTACACCAGCCTTCTTCCAGTGTCATGTGATCACAGCAGATCACATGACAATTGTAAACAATAGAAGGCTTCCTTTCATCCCATCCATTGTATACAATTGTGTTAGCCGGGATTGGCCACAGTGGTCACATGGTACAAATAGGCTGGAATTGGCCCTTTCTGTACCATGTGGTGAGCTTTGGCCAATCACTGCTAATCACGAGACACAATCTGTTTCATTCTGTAAAAATGATTGCTAATATCAATTAAATTCATTGGTATAAGCACTCATAATGTGTGTGTGTGTAAAAAAAAAAAAAAAAAAAAAATCCTGATCACTTTCCCAGAGTAGTACAATGTTACTATGGTAACACTGTATTGCTCTGGTCACAAAAAAGTATAAAAAATTAAAAACCTAAATTATTATTTTTTTTTTTATATACTGTCACCAATCGGTGTCCCTGATCACCACCACACTAGTTATATGATAACTCTGGACTGGTGACAATATGTAAAAAAAAGAAAAAAAAAAGTTCCCATTTTCCAAAAAATTGTGACAAACATTTACAATCTCAAAAAACTCACCATGCCTCTTACTAAATACTTTGAACTGTTTATTTTCCAAAAAAGGGTCTTTGGGGGGGGGGGGGGGTTGGGTTGGGTTATTTATACTATTCTGGTATCTTTGTGCTGCCTCGAGAAAGGAGATTGGCCATCACTACATCAGGACTGATCAAATGTCAGATATACCATAGTTTGGGCTCTATAACTTCCTGAAGACTAAATAATATACACGGTTTTAGGTTACTTTCACCAAAGAAATGTAGCCGAGTACATTTTGACCATTTTTTTTTCTAAATTTTTGGTCTCTTTTTTGTTTTTAGCAAAAGATTTTTTTTTTTTTAAAAAACTCAGCGGTGATTAAATAACACCAAAAGAAAGCTCTATTTGTGTGAAAAAAATGATACATTTTTAAGGGTACAGTGTTGCATGACCGTGCAGTTGTCAAAGTGAAACAACACTGAAAGCTGAAAATTGGCCTTGGCAGGAAGGAGGTAAAAGTGGCCAGAATTGAAGTGGCTAATTTACCTTCAAGGAAACGTGCCGCCATCATTGCTTTGCACAAAAAGGGATTCACAGGCAAGGATATTGCTGCGAATAAGATTGCACCTAAATCAACAGTTTATCAGATCATGAAGTACTTCAAGGAGAGAGGTTCAGTTGTTGTAAAGAATGCTTCAGGGCGCCCAGGAAAGTCCAGAAAATGCCAGGACTTTTAACTAAAGTTTATTCAGCTGGGGGATTGGGGTATCGCCAGTGCAGAGCTTCCTCAGGAATGGCAACAGGCAGGGTGAGTGCATCTACATGCACAGTGAGGTAAAGGCTTTTGGAGGATAGCCTGGTGTCAAGTAGTGCAGGAAAGAAACCACTTCTCTCCAAGGAAAAACATCAGGAATAGACTGATTATTCTCCAAAAGGTACAGGGATTGGACTGCTGAGGGCTTGGGGTAAAGTCATGGTCAAGAAACCACACACTCACACTGACATTCCAAGCATTGACTATGCAAGAATGGGCTGCCATCGATTAGGATGTTGCCCAGCAGTTGATTGACAGAATGCCAAGGCGAATTGCAGAGGTCTTAAAAAAGAAGGGTCACCACTGCAAATATTGATTCTTTACATAAGCATAATGTAATTGTCAATAAAAATCCTTTGACACTTATGAAATGCTTGTAATTATACTTCAGTACATCTGACAAAAAAGATCTAAAAACACTGAAGCCGCACTTTGCCAAATTATTATTTGTGCCATTCTCAAAACTTTTGGCCAGGGCTGTACATACAGGCTGCCTGCAGAAAAATACAAAGTAGACGGATACAAGACCAGTCGCCCTGCTTAAGGAGAGAGCACAGCAGTGAAGTTTCTGCAGAGGAAAAGTTTCACACTAGATTAATGCACAGATCTGGAAGAAATGCACAAAACACAAGGGTGAAGATAGTGGGGGGAAAAAAACATGGACTTTTCAGGCACCATACAGTTTGCAAATTACATTTACAATTAAGAAATTTATTTTAAAAAAACTAACTTTATTAGAACAAAAATAAAAGCAAATAAAACACTATATATCCCATAAGTATACAAATTGTGATCTTGTACTGTATTGCCATGACAATGACCAGGCACACTTAGGCTATGTTCACACAAGCCTTGTGTGCAGGCGGCAGAGAGGCGTTTGGGAAGCGTTTTTACCGCTTCCCAAACGCCTCTGCCAATTCTGCACATTACAGCACATGGTGCTGTTCTAACAGGAGCGTTTGCGTCGCGTCGCGGCAAAACGGACGCCTCTGGTCGAGTCAGGAGGCTTTGAAGCCTCCTATTCTCGTCTATGGTGCCGCTCCGCAAACGCCCGGCCGGCGTTTGCGGTGCGGTTGCGACGCGGTTGCGGGGTGTTTGCGGAGCGGTAACACCACTCAAATGCATTATAGGCGTTTGTGGGGCGTTATTAACGCTCGGCAAACGCCTAGCAACCGCCGCTAAACCGCGCATGCGGCGTTTGCGGAGCGTTTGCCGAGCGTTAAAAACGCTCCGCAAACACCGGACCAACGCTTGCCAAACGCTATAGGGGCGTTTGGCAAGCGTTGGCAAAACAGCCTAGTGTGAACGAGCCCTTAAAGAATATCAAGCTTCTCCACAATGTTCAGTCTTAGTGATATTGTCCATATCACTTCATGGCCTACTAGGCTTGACAAGTTTTGTAGCCAACAGTGCTGCTTCCTCAGAAGCACATTACAGGAACATCTACAATATATACAACCCCAATTCCAAGAGAGTTGGGACGCTGTGTACAGTCAAAAACAATGCAAGAATTTGCATTCTCATAAACCCATATTTTACAATAGAAAACTTATCAAATGTTTAAACTGAGAAAATAAGGTGTGTTTTTTTTTTTTTTTTTTTTTTTTTTGTGCTGCGGAGTAGTATCCACTTGCCCTCCAGAGGATTTAGCCCCCCCCCCCCCCCCCCTTCCTGGCCAGGCCATTTTTTGCGCTATGGTGCAGTACCTTAACTGGGCACTGTCATGCAATGCTGCGCCCAAATTAAATGTATGTCCTTTTTTTCACCCCCCCCATGAATAGAGCTTTCTTTTGGTGGTATTTGATCGCCTGTGTGGTTTTTATTTTCTGCGCTACAAAAAAGACAATTTTGAGACAAAAACAATATTTTGACGTTTTGCTATTAAACATGTCCAGTAAAAAACTAAAAGAATCAAATTTCGTCATATTTAGGTCAAAATGTTTTCTGCTACATGTCTTTGCTAAAAAAAAAAAAATCAAAAATCACAGTACGTGAAAGTTATAGCATTTACAAATGGCGGTATATATACTGGGATTTTATTTTTACTAGTAATAGCAGCGATTAGCGACTTGTAGCGGGACTGCGGAGGGCATTCTGAAACTGGGGGGAACTGACTTGGTGTCACTGACATCCCCAGTGACACCGATACAGTGATCAGTGCTAATAAAAAGCACTGACACTGTACTGTTACTGGGGCGATCAAAGGGTTAACTGTGTTACTATGTGCTGTGTGTGTGCTTTCAACTGTAAGCACACTGTTTTGCATGGCTCTGCTAGACAGAGCCATGCAAAACAGTGTGCAGGAGCTGACAAGGGAGAGAACTGTATTGTTTACATACAGCTCTCTCCCTCCATCCGTAATGCTACTCGATTACCAGGTGCCGGAGAGTAATCACCAGTTAGGACCCAGTGATTGACAGCCAAGTCCGTGAATTGCAGGAAATGCAAAATATGTGATTTTGCGCACCCGTACTGCCCTGTAGCAGTATTACTGCTATAGGGCGGACGGGAAGTGGATAACACTCTGTAAATGTCTAGATACCAAAAAAAACCCTCTTTGATTTGGAACCTTAAAGGCTTATGTAGACATAAATTGTAAAAATAAAATAAATTTTATTGTACAAAATTGGTTAAAAACAAAGCAACAAATACCGTATATACTCGAGTATAAGCCGAGTTTTTCAGCACATTTTTTGTGCTGAAAAACGGCCCCCTCGGCTTATACTCGAGTCAACGTCTGCAGATGACATGCCGTCCCTGTCATCTGGACACACCCCCGGGATCATTACTCGCCGCTCCCTCCCTCTCCCATGGTACACACTTACCGGTCAGATGTCTTCCTTCTCCGGCCGCTCTCCTCCTCTTCACTCGCTCGATCTTCGCGGTGCCGCTCGGCTCCTCCTCTCCAAGCTCCACCTCCTCGCCGGTGATTGGGCGCCTGTGTGCCTCTCCTGAGCTACAGTTCCGGCGGCCAATCACCGGCGAGGAGGTGGAGCTTGGAGAGGTGGAGCTTGGAGAGGAGGAGCCGAGCTGCACCGTGAAGATCGAGCGAGTGAAGAGGAGGAGAGTGGCCGGAGAAGGAAGACATCTGACCGGTAAGTGTGTACCATGGGAGAGGGAGGGAGGGAGCGAGCCCAGGCTGGAGCAGGGGTCACCAACGATGGGGCACTATTCCTCCCCCCACTGACACCAACGATGGGGCACTATTCCTCCCCCCACTGACACCAACGATGGGGCACTATTCCTCCCCCCACTGACACCAACGATGGGGCACTATTCCTCCCCCCACTGACACCAACGATGGGGCACTATTCCTCCCCCCACTGACACCAACGATGGGGCACTATTCCTCCCCCCACTGACACCAACGATGGGGCACTATTCCTCCCCCCACTGACACCAACGATGGGGCACTATTCCTCCCCCCACTGACACCAACGATGGGGCACTATTCCTCCCCCCACTGACACCAACGATGGGGCACTATTCCTCCCCCCACTGACACCAACGATGGGGCACTATTCCTCCCCCCACTGACACCAACGATGGGGCACTATTCCTCCCCCCACTGACACCAACGATGGGGCACTATTCCTCCCCCCACTGACACCAACGATGGGGCACTATTCCTCCCCCCACTGACACCAACGATGGGGCACTATTCCTCCCCCCACTGACACCAACGATGGGGCACTATTCCTCCCCCCACTGACACCAACGATGGGGCACTATTCCTCCCCCCACTGACACCAACGATGGGGCACTATTCCTCCCCCCACTGACACCAACGATGGGGCACTATTCCTCCCCCCACTGACACCAACGATGGGGCACTATTCCTCCCCCCACTGACACCAACGATGGGGCACTATTCCTCCCCCCACTGACACCAACGATGGGGCACTATTCCTCCCCCCACTGACACCAACGATGGGGCACTATTCCTCCCCCCACTGACACCAACGATGGGGCACTATTCCTCCCCCCACTGACACCAACGATGGGGCACTATTCCTCCCCCCACTGACACCAACGATGGGGCACTATTCCTCCCCCCACTGACACCAACGATGGGGCACTATTCCTCCCCCCACTGACACCAACGATGGGGCACTATTCCTCCCCCCACTGACACCAACGATGGGGCACTATTCCTCCCCCCACTGACACCAACGATGGGGCACTATTCCTCCCCCCACTGACACCAACGATGGGGCACTATTCCTCCCCCCACTGACACCAACGATGGGGCACTATTCCTCCCCCCACTGACACCAACGATGGGGCACTATTCCTCCCCCCACTGACACCAACGATGGGGCACTATTCCTCCCCCCACTGACACCAACGATGGGGCACTATTCCTCCCCCCACTGACACCAACGATGGGGCACTATTCCTCCCCCCACTGACACCAACGATGGGGCACTATTCCTCCCCCCACTGACACCAACGATGGGGCACTATTCCTCCCCCCACTGACACCAACGATGGGGCACTATTCCTCCCCCCACTGACACCAACGATGGGGCACTATTCCTCCCCCCACTGACACCAACGATGGGGCACTATTCCTCCCCCCACTGACACCAACGATGGGGCACTATTCCTCCCCCCACTGACACCAACGATGGGGCACTATTCCTCCCCCCACTGACACCAACGATGGGGCACTATTCCTCCCCCCACTGACACCAACGATGGGGCACTATTCCTCCCCCCACTGACACCAACGATGGGGCACTATTCCTCCCCCCACTGACACCAACGATGGGGCACTATTCCTCCCCCCACTGACACCAACGATGGGGCACTATTCCTCCCCCCACTGACACCAACGATGGGGCACTATTCCTCCCCCCACTGACACCAACGATGGGGCACTATTCCTCCCCCCACTGACACCAACGATGGGGCACTATTCCTCCCCCCACTGACACCAACGATGGGGCACTATTCCTCCCCCCACTGACACCAACGATGGGGCACTATTCCTCCCCCCACTGACACCAACGATGGGGCACTATTCCTCCCCCCACTGACACCAACGATGGGGCACTATTCCTCCCCCCACTGACACCAACGATGGGGCACTATTCCTCCCCCCACTGACACCAACGATGGGGCACTATTCCTCCCCCCACTGACACCAACGATGGGGCACTATTCCTCCCCCCACTGACACCAACGATGGGGCACTATTCCTCCCCCCACTGACACCAACGATGGGGCACTATTCCTCCCCCCACTGACACCAACGATGGGGCACTATTCCTCCCCCCACTGACACCAACGATGGGGCACTATTCCTCCCCCCACTGACACCAACGATGGGGCACTATTCCTCCCCCCACTGACACCAACGATGGGGCACTATTCCTCCCCCCACTGACACCAACGATGGGGCACTATTCCTCCCCCCACTGACACCAACGATGGGGCACTATTCCTCCCCCCACTGACACCAACGATGGGGCACTATTCCTCCCCCCACTGACACCAACGATGGGGCACTATTCCTCCCCCCACTGACACCAACGATGGGGCACTATTCCTCCCCCCACTGACACCAACGATGGGGCACTATTCCTCCCCCCACTGACACCAACGATGGGGCACTATTCCTCCCCCCACTGACACCAACGATGGGGCACTATTCCTCCCCCCACTGACACCAACGATGGGGCACTATTCCTCCCCCCACTGACACCAACGATGGGGCACTATTCCTCCCCCCACTGACACCAACGATGGGGCACTATTCCTCCCCCCACTGACACCAACGATGGGGCACTATTCCTCCCCCCACTGACACCAACGATGGGGCACTATTCCTCCCCCCACTGACACCAACGATGGGGCACTATTCCTCCCCCCACTGACACCAACGATGGGGCACTATTCCTCCCCCCACTGACACCAACGATGGGGCACTATTCCTCCCCCCACTGACACCAACGATGGGGCACTATTCCTCCCCCCACTGACACCAACGATGGGGCACTATTCCTCCCCCCCCCACTGACACCAACGATGGGGCACTATTCCTCCCCCCCCCACTGACACCAACGATGGGGCACTATTCCTCCCCCCCCCCACTGACACCAACGATGGGGCACTATTCCTCCCCCCCCCCACTGACACCAACGATGGGGCACTATTCCTCCCCCCACTGACACCAACGATGGGGCACTATTCCTCCCCCCACTGACACCAACGATGGGGCACTATTCCTCCCCCCCCCCACTGACACCAACGATGGGGCACTATTCCTCCCCCCCCCCACTGACACCAACGATGGGGCACTATTCCTCCCCCCCCCCACTGACACCAACGATGGGGCACTATTCCTCCCCCCCCCCACTGACACCAACGATGGGGCACTATTCCCCCCCCCCCCCCACTGACACCAACGATGGGGCACTATTCCTCCCCCCCCCCCCCCCCCACTGACACCAACGATGGGGCACTATTCCTCCCCCCCCCCCCCCCACTGACACCAACGATGGGGCACTATTCCTCCCCCCCCCCCCCCCCACTGACACCAACGATGGGGCACTATTCCTCCCCCCCCCCCCCCCCCACTGACACCAACGATGGGGCACTATTCCTCCCCCCCCCACTGACACCAACGATGGGGCACTATTCCTCCCCCCCCCCACTGACACCAACGATGGGGCACTATTCCTCCCCCCCCCCACTGACACCAACGATGGGGCACTATTCCTCCCCCCCCCCACTGACACCAACGATGGGGCACTATTCCTCCCCCCCCCCACTGACACCAACGATGGGGCACTATTCCTCCCCCCCCCCACTGACACCAACGATGGGGCACTATTCCTCCCTCCCCCCCCACTGACACCAACGATGGGGCACTATTCCTCCCCCCCCCCCCCACTGACACCAACGATGGGGCACTATTCCTCCCCCCCCCCCACTGACACCAACGATGGGGCACTATTCCTCCCCCCCCCCACTGACACCAACGATGGGGCACTATTCCTCCCCCCCCCCCACTGACACCAACGATGGGGCACTATTCCTCCCCCCCCCCACTGACACCAACGATGGGGCACTATTCCTCCCCCCCCCCCACTGACACCAACGATGGGGCACTATTCCTCCCCCCCCCCACTGACACCAACGATGGGGCACTATTCCTCCCCCCCCCACTGACACCAACGATGGGGCACTATTCCTCCCCCCCCCACTGACACCAACGATGGGGCACTATTCCTCCCCCCCCCACTGACACCAACGATGGGGCACTATTCCTCCCCCCCCCACTGACACCAACGATGGGGCACTATTCCTCCCCCCCCCACTGACACCAACGATGGGGCACTATTCCTCCCCCCCCCCCACTGACACCAACGATGGGGCACTATTCCCCCCCCCCCCCACTGACACCAACGATGGGGCACTATTCCCCCCCCCCCCCCCTGACACCAACGATGGGGCACTATTCCTCTCCCTCGGCTTATACTTGAGTCAATAGTTTTTCCCAGTTTTTTGTGGTAAAATTAGGTACCTCGGCTTATATTCGGGTCGGCTTATACTCGAGTATATACGGTAAGCAGTAGAATATTTTTACATTATCATGATTTACATTAGATATAGGCTGAAAATAAGCACAGAATTATAACCATCAATATTAGGACACATTTTGTGACAGGAATGAAATCTTCTTCAGAGATGCCTAGATATAGAGCATAATACCTGCAGTGAAATACACCTGTAAATGTTATTTCATCAGACATATAAATTGGTAGCATGGGCTGCAATAAACGATGCCATACTAACCTTGTTTAGAAAGACTGATGGAAGATAACATAATGTAAAACCAAGAGGTGTTAGCGGTTGTCATCTCAAAAGGTCTCCCAGATAGTACCATGGGTGAAGTATGCTGCTCCGGACCACTCCCAAGGGTGGCCAGAGGGGATACCACGAGGGGGGGAGAGGGGTCTTTTCATTTTTACATCAACTAATTTGAGTAAAACTGAAGATTTTGTAATCTAAGTTGTATTATTAACCTTACTTTCATGTAATGAGCTAAACAAATGTTCTACAAAACTCAGTTTTGTCAAAATTTTGGAAATTGTTCTTGTATTCATTGAGATATTAATATCTTACTTTTTAACGGGGTACTCATTTATGCTGAGCTCTCTACTTTTATAGTGGGGAAAAAAAATCAGTTCAGTCACGGTTTTTCCAAGAAAAAAACGGATCAGTTTACATCCATTTTTCATGAGTTCCGTTCTGCTTTTTTTTACCGGAAGAAAAAAGGTTTTCTTCCGTTCAAAAAAAATGGATGTTAACGGATGCGGACAATAACGAATGTAAACAGATGATCATTCGTTTACATCTGCTAGTCCATAGAAACACGTGTCCATTTTTCATCCAAAAATAGACATACAGAACGCCCGTGTGAAAGGGGCCTTAAACCTGTCAGATACTGATACAGCTGCAGCAATCATGTTTGATATTGCTCCTTATAAAACCAAGTGTGGATCAAAAATACACCAATCCCGAGACAGAGGCTGGGAGAGGACAAAAGCTGGCCTATCCTGAAGTGGTTCCCTGTTTCTGCCAACCCCCAGCCGAGAGGCACATGGCGCAACCCTGCCCACGAAAGACACAATGGCTTCACACGGCCATCGGCGCACAGATTGGCACGTGGCAGTTGAGCAGTGGTAGTAAAGGCCAAAACCAAACCTTGCCCTGGATGTTAAACCTCGAAATGCCACAAATCACAGCTAAAAAGCAGGACAACGGCCTCCGTGCATCGGGGGTGTGCAGGCTGAGACAGTGAAGGGAGCTGAGGAGGGGGAACTGCACCCAACCTAGAGACAACTGAAACACAGTGACAGCATTACAAGGTAAATCAGAGTAAAAAAGAAAATACATAAACCTTTCCATATACAGAGACCTTTTTGAACTGCGTTTTTTTTTTTTTAGGTTGCAGTTCATTTTTCTATTTGAGATCAACAAATCTGAGAGTTCCGATATGCTTTTTTACGGCTGTGGTTCATACAGTATGTTTTGTCATGAACAAGTTATTTCACCCATAGCTCCATCTGGGAGACTTTTTGAGAAGGCGACAGCGAACACCTCTGTTTTAAATTATGGTGGTGATCTTCCATCAGTCTTTCTTTACAGGGTTAGTGTGGCATCTTGCATGCACCCCATGGTGCTGATTTATATGTGATAGTTCTAATTCTATGGTTTAGGTTTTTTTTTTTTGTTGTTTCTTTTTTTGAGTCTGTAAATGTAATTGTTGTAAAAACATTATACCGCCTATTTGTTGCTTTGTGGGTTTTTTTACCCAATTTTGTACAATAAAATGTATTTTACTACACTGTTTAAAAAGCGTTCCTTTAATTTTTTGGAGTAGAGTATAGCATCAAGTCAATTAAACTCCTGGGATATTGATCAGATCAGTTAAGTACCAGAGGGGGTTGTTAATCCGTTTCAGCTGCTTTGGTGTTACTGAAATTAACAGGTACACTAGATGGGCAACAATGAGACGACCCCCAAAAGAGGAATGGTATTACAGGTGGAGGCCACTGACATTTTTCCCCCACTCCCCTTTTCTGACTGTTTTTCACTAGTTTTGCATTTGGCTAGGGTCAGTGTCACTACTGGTACTATAAGGCAATACCTGGACCCTACAGAGGTTGCACAGGGTGTCCAACTCCTCCAGGATGGCACATAAATATGTGCTATTGCCAGAAGGTTTGCTGTATCCCTCAGTACATTCTCAAGAGCATGGAGGAGATTCCAAGACACAGTCAGTTACTCTAGGAGAGCTGGACAGGGCTTTAGAACGTCTTTAACCCATCAGCAGGACCGGTATCTGCTCTTTCGTGCGTGGAACAGGATGAGCACTGGCAGAGCCCTACAAAATAACCTCCGGCAGGCCACTGGTGTGAATGCCTCTGACCAAACAATAAGAAACAGACTTCATGAGGGTGGCCTTAGGGCCCGCCGTCCTCTAGTGGGCCCTGTGCTCACTGCCTGGCACCATAGAGCTCAATTGGCATTTGCCATTGAACACCAGAATTGGCAGGTCCACCACTGGCACCCTTTGCTTTTTACAGATGAGAGCGTGTTCACCCTGAGCACGTGACAGACGTGAAAGGGTCTGGAGGAGCAGTGGAGAACGTTCTGCTGCCTGTAACATCATTCAGCATAACTGTTTTTTGGTAGTGGGTCAGTGATGGTCTGGGGAGGCATGTTTATGGAGGGACGCACACACCTCTACAGGCTAGACAATGGCACCCTGACTGCCATTAAGTATTGGGATGAAATCCTTGGACCCATTGTCAGACCCTATGCGGGTGCAGTGGGTCCTGGGTTCCTCCTGGTGCATGACAATGCCTGGCCTTGTGGCGAGAGTATGCAGGCAGTTCCTTGAGGATGAAAGAATTAATACTTTGGCCCCCACACTAGCCTGACCTAAATCCAATAGAACACCTCTGGGATATCATCTTCCGGTCCATCCGACTTCTCAGTGAAGACTGCTATATTTGTCCCTTTTTGCCAGCTAAATGGTTTAAAAATAATGGAAGAAACTAGTTTTAGTATATATTGTTGCAGTGCTCCAGGCCCGCCAATGTAAAATTGATTTAGGGCTGACACAAGGTTTGCAGTAATGCAGAGTGTAGGACTCTGAAGTATTTATTGTGAGTGGAAAAAAAAAGCGTTTACAGCATTCTCTGGGTGTAGTAATCCTGGATTGGGGCCTGGGGTTTGAAGGCTTCAAGATGTCTTCGGTGGGACATGGGGGGTTATTTACTAAAACTGGAGAGTGCAAAATCTAGTGCAGCTCTGCATACAAACCTAGATTGTAAGCTCCGAGGAGCAGGGCCCTCCTATCCCTCTTGTATTGAACTGTATTGTTGCTGTATTGTCTCCCATTATATTGTAAAGCGCTGAGCAAACTGTTGGCGCTATATAAATCCTGTATAATAATAATAATAATAATAATATAAACCAATCAGCTTCCAGGTTTTATTGATAAAGCTTAATTGAACTAGCTGAAGTTAGAAGGTGATTGGACACCATGCACAGCTGCACCAGATTCTGAGTGCTCCAGCTTCAGTAAATCTCCCCCCCCAAAGTCTTCAACCCTGTATTCAAAGTCCATGACCAGACCATGTATATTATATTATTCATTATAAGCCAAGAACTGGCCATAGCTCAGGGCCTTTGGAGATTGGACTACTTACTCGCAGGGCTGGGAGTGTTGGGACCAATGCAAATCGGCAGGACTGGGAGAACTGAGACAACTAGCAAGTCCAGGGGACTGGAGGGGGTCTGTACATCTTAAGAGTGAGATAGTCTGGGGTTGTGGGAGAATCCTATCTAGGGGGCAGCAGTGGGCCTGTGCAGTGAGGTGCTGTAACAAAGGCTGAGTGAACCTGAAGAGAGCCAGGTAGCTTAGTATTTTTTATTACCTGTTTGCTTATAATGCTTTAAGCTGAAACCCCTGCATGGGAAGATATTGACACAAGAAACTGTTTTCTTTAAAGTGGAGTTCCACCTGGGAAAAAAGTCAGCAACTACAAAACTGTAGCTGCTGACTTTAAAATACAGTCATTACCTGTCCTTCGGTCCAGCGGTGTCCTCACCACCGCTGTTTTCACCAGCCGTCTTCACTCCCTAGCTCTGGCATTTTTAGTGTGGGCACCCGGCTGTGACATTTTGCGGCTTCACAGCCGGGTGCCCACTACGCACATGCGCGAGAAGCGCTGCGCTTTGTGAATGGCCCGTAGTCTTCTGGAACCTGTCATGTGTCCCAGAAGACTACGGGGAAGGAGGGGGGGAGACAACTTCAGCTTCCGTTTGCTGAGGCGATCGCAGCGGAAGGGGGAGCGGGTACCTGTCAAATTCGGGTACCTGTTAACCCCCCCCGATCCCCAAAGGTGCCAATCTTAAATGCCTTAATGGGGAGTGGGGGACAAAGGCTTAAAGCGGAACTTCCCCTTTTGGGTGGAGCTTTGCTTTAAGTTTGTTTAAAAGTGGGCTGGGAAACTGTTAAAAACCCACAGATTAGGACTGGCATGACTCATCAGAACCCGCAGTACCACTGAGCTTATCGCAGTATACAGTATCAGTTCTGTGATTGGCTGACAAATGCAGTGTTTTTGTCAGTAAAGGAACAAAAGTGACCATTTTCAAAATGCTTCTATAAGGTCTCTTTTAGACAGGCAGTCGGGGGGGTGTTAAAAACGGGTGTCTGAGCCACGGTCCAACACCCTCCCCCCCGCCAGCCTACCTGTACTGTACACGAAACAGGCAGATGGGGCTGATGGTCACATGCTGAGGCTGTGGCATTTTTAACTCTCAAACCTGCCTACTGAGTTCAAGGGAGCCGCAACCACGTAAAATGCACACGATTGCAGGGTGGTAGTGCGGTATTATGGAGTTAAATCAGGCAATGAGGAGATGATGTATTGTTTTCTCACCACATGTTAAATGCCCTCTAAAAAAAAAAAAATGATCTGTCCACAGATCTCTCTTTAGGGGGCACCTTACTCCACCGGGAGTGTGAAAGAGTCCTAAGAACAACCTTTGTATGTGTAGAAGGTTTAACTAGTTTGTAACAGTATGGCCGAAGGACCAGTGATGACATGACACTCATCGAACATGCAGCTTCTCATCACTTTTGCTGTGTGTGCTATAAAGAGAACAGGATGGTTAACATTTCTTTCAGGCAAAGCTGAAAAACCCCTTGAATATTAAATTGGATAATATATGAAAAGTCCCTCTTTAATCTTGTCCTTGGAAAACTATTTTCCCAGGGAAATCCTTAGTCCAATTCATCAGTGCAGTTATTCTTTCTGATTTTGTGTATGTTTGGATACAAGTGTCTATGTATATCTTCAAGGGCACTGCCTGTGTAATGTGAGCCAAGAGATGGAAATAGATGCCTTGTCTCTTGCTTTCAGCACTGTGCTTATGAATCGAATACTCTTAAAGTGGACCTTTCATTAACAGTCACACTTCATATGAATCCGTAGGTGTGCCTTAACAAATCACATTATTTTAGGCAAAGTGTACGCCTTGCCATGAATACAACTACTGCACTCTTATTTGACCTAAAGCTGAAAAGATCATTGTATGGCCATTAGGGGCATTGTAGATCTTTAGGTCATCGAATACTATAAAGATTGTATTTTTGATCAGACATGCTGTGTTTGGAGATATGCAGTGAGACCATCGCATAAACGTGAATTGAGCAGCACTTTTAGGCTTAGTTTATGCATGCGCAGCCTTTGCTGCCCCTCAGAAAAGCAGTCTGCTGTGGATTGCTTTTCAGAGGCATTTGACAGGTGGCGAGAAGTCGATATTTTGCTGCTTCACTGCTTGTTTTAATCATATAAATGCTGCAACACTGCACTGAGACCACATGCACTGCACGCGGTTGCAGGGCAGTTGCTGCACAACCTGATTTTTACTAGAGTGGGTTGCCTTTGGCGGCGGTTCTCCCCTCCAAACTTGAATGGAGTAAGAAAAAAATAAATTTGCAGCAAAATCACCAATGTAACATAAGTGTAACATGATCTTGCATGGGCAGTAATACTTAAAACTTGTGGGGAAATATCTGTTTGTCCTCACTCAACCCTATGGAGGTTAGTGAACCTCACGCATGTGTGGTAATTCAGTTCTCCTACATATGAAATAATGAAGAATTGGGACTTTTGTGCTTAAGACACCCTCATGTGATCCTCATTCTTCTTTGGGGGGAGAGGAGGTAATGCTTGTTTGGGAATCTGATAGCTAATCTTATCTCAGAAGCTAAGTCAAATGGACATGTTCCACACATACAGTGAAGGAAATAAGTATTTGATCCCCTGCTGATTTTGAATGTTTGCCCACTCACAAAGAAATGATCAGTCTAAAAATCGAATGTTCGGTGTATTGTAATACTGAGAGACAGAATAGCAACTAAAAATTCAAAAGAAATGCATGTCTAACAAATTATGCAATGATTTGCATGTTCATCAGTGAAATAAGTATTTGATCCCCTATCATTCAGCAGGACTTCTGGCTACCAGGTGTCTTTCATACAGGTAACGAGATGAGATTAGAAGCAGTCTCTTAAAGGGAGTGCTGCTAATCTCATTTTGTTACCAGTATAAAAGACACCTGTCCACAAGAGCAATCAAACAATCAGATTCCTAACTCTCCACCATGGCAAAGACCAAAGAGCTGTCCAAGGATGTCAGGGACAAGATTGTAGACCTACACAAGGCTGGACTGGGCTACCAAACTATTGCCAAGCAGCTTGGTGAGAAGGTGATAACAGTTGGTGCAATCATTCGCAAATGAAAGAAACCTAAAACAACTGTTAGTCTCCTTAGGTCTGATGCACTGTGCAAGATCTCACCTTGTGGAGTGTCAATGATCATGAGAACAGTGGGGAATCATCACAGAACTACACGAGGATCTTGTCAATGATCTCCAGGCAGCTGGGACCACAGTCACTAAGAAAACAATTTGGTAACACACTACACTGACAAGGACTGAAATCCTGCAGTGCCCGCAAGGTCCCTCTACTCAAGAAAGCACATGTCCAGGCCCGTCTGAGATTTGCCACTGAACATCTGAATGATGCAGAGGAGGACTGGTTGAAAGTGTTGTGGTCAGATGAGATTAAAATCGAGCTCTTTGGCCTCAACTCACCGTGTTTGGAGGAGGAGGAATGCTGCCTATGACCCCAAGAACACCATCCCAACTGTCAAATATGGTGGTGGAAACATTCTGCTTTGGGGGTGTTTTTCTGTTAAGGGGACAGGACAACTGCACCGCATCAAAGGGACAATGGATTGGGCAATGTACTGTCAAATCTTGGGTGAGAACCTTCTTCCCTCAGCCAGGGCATTGAAAATGGGTCATGGATGGGTGTTCCAGCATGACAATGACCCAAAACACACGGCCAAGGCAACAAAGGAGTGGCTCAAGAAGAAGCACATTAAAGCCCTGGAGTGGCCTAGCCAGTCTCCAGACCTTAATCCGATTGAAAATCTGTGGAGGGAGCTGAAAGTTCGAGTTGCCAAACGTCAGCCACCAAAACGTAATGACTTGGGAGAGGATCTGCCAAGAGGAGTGGGCCAAAATCCCTCCTGAGATGTGTGCAAACCTGGTGGCCAACTACAGGAAACGTCTGACCTCTGTGAGTGCCAACAAGGGATTTGCCACCAAGTACTAAGTCATGTTTTGTGAAGGGGATCAAATACTTATTTCCCTCATGAACATGCAAATCGGTGCATAATTTGTTAGACATGCATTTCTTTTTAATTTTTTGTTGCTATTTTGTCTGTGTTATAATACACCTACCATTTAATTTTTAGACTGATCATTTCTTTGTGAGTGGGCAAACATTCCAAATCAGCAGGGGATCAAATACTTATTTCCTTCACTGTATACAAATCAATATAGGCCTGATCATAGCCTCTCCGTTGCACACTACCAACCCCATAGACCAGGGTTTCTGAACCAAGAGGTCCTTAGGGGTTCTGCCTTAATCGACCTATCAGCAGACAGCTGATGGGAAGATCTCATCCCTACTGCAGACACTCTCCTATCACAAGTGTTTCTGCTGTTCTCTGCTGGCCCCTCCCTGCCCACCTTGGGTGCTTGAATGTGACATCACAAGGGATGGAGAGGTGGGTAAGCACACCAGAACCAGGATGATCACCGCCACTTCTCTGCATGAGAAGGAAGCTGCTACTGTAGTGTGCCTTGCTCCCCCATCCCTTGCAACCTGCCCTGCTGGCTCCCTTGCTTTGCCATGCTTATCTCCTGTGTTCTTCCCAGGTAAAAGAAAGCAAAAAAAAAAAAGCTTGAGTAACCCAGCCCTAAGCCCACTGGAGGTAATTCGATAAACCATTTGCTATAAAAGATCCTGTGCCATGCACAAGCATCTATGGGACCCTCAAGGAATATAGATTTATTGTGGAATGCTGGATGAGGAGACTGCTGCAGCTCCTAACTTAGTGTTGCTAAACCCATGACCCTGCATTCACTATATCTGGTCTCCTACAGTACACAGAACATGGAAATGTAATTACTATAGTAAATATAAACTGCTAAATACCTTTTTCTCATCAGCAGTATAAAGCAGTCTTGTGACTTCTATGTCTCCAGCCAAGCACTGCTTAATCTTGGAGGAGCAGTTTTCATTCTCCTCTGACTGTCCTATAAGGCTGCATGACCTCTGACCCTCTGTCTGGACAGTGTTGACCACATGCACCCTCCCAAAGAGAAAAGAAAAACTTACCAATATTCACTAAACTGAGCATGTGCAGAGTGACTCCCAGAGCTCTGTACTATCAGCAGATGGATTGGGGACAGTAGAAGGGGAGAATCAGAGAAGACAGGATCAAACCAAGTTTTTACCCAATGTGGATGATTAACTATTTAGGTTTCACAGTGAGTATAACAAGCATGCTTTACTGCATATACAGACTGATTTTACTGTTGTGGGTTTAGTAACACTATAAAGCCTAAGTCTGTTTACTTTAAATGTAAATAATTTGCTTGGACCAAGCTGCCCCAAACTATTTCCATTACTAATAGATGCAGCTTCTGTCAGCACTTTATAAACTGTATCTAGCATCAACCACATAGAGCACACATGTAATGTAATGTTTCAGCAGCGGTACAGGGACCTTCTATTTGCTGCCGGGACAAAATTGTGCTGCTTAGCCATTCACAGGAAGTCTTGTATGTTATCAATGAATACAAAGTGTCCTCTGAGATGGATGGATGACGTTACGATCTCCACCTGAGCCAATCAGAGTAAGCCTTGCATTCATTGATAAAAAAAATAAGGCCTTCCTGAATAGCTGAGAAGGTCTCGGCCAAACTCCATTTTTTTCCAGCAGCAGACGGGAAGTCTCTGTACCATTGTCGGGACACAGCACTATATCCTGTATACAGCTGATGTTATATACAGATCTGTTTATGCAGTGCTGATAGCTGTGCCCAATAATAAAGACTTGATTCCTGCATGTCCTTTACTACTAAAACAAGGTAAAACTAATATGATTGTGGAGATCTGTTAAAAAAAAAACTGTCAAGTCTTTAGTGTTGCAGTGCTGCCTGTGTCTGTTTGGATAGATTTCTCCTCGTTTCCTGTGCTCAAGATACAATAGGAAAAACAAATAGAAATGTATAATTTGAGTGGAATTCCACTCCAAGGCCCCGTTCACACCTGAGCGATTTGTAGCTTGAATTTCCAGAACGCATGAGGGAAAAAATAAGTTATTCTCAGTATAGAAGGTTCACATCTCCACTCCAAGTTGCCTAAAGCTCAAACAAGTTCTGAAGCTTTTTTTGTCAATAAAATCATCCAGATTTGCGTTTTTAGTTTCATAGAAATGAATGGAAACGTGTGTTTTTCACGTGTTTTGTTGCACATTTTTCTGCTCAAATGGAGAAATGTAAAAAAAAAGTAATATATGAATACATTAAAATAAATATACAAATCAATAAAAAATCAAGAATTATTAATACACCCCTAACTTTAACACCCTAATCCTAAATTTATTGAATAAATTATGAATAATAATAAGCTCCCAAACACGAACAAAAAAAATACAAATTTATTGTTTATTTAGCGTTCGGGTGTAATAATAATTTTTATTTTTATTTAGTAATTATTTTTGGGTTAGGGGTTAATTTATTATTTCTATATTACATATTCATTTATTTTATTTCTGATTATTTTTATTTATGTATGTATTTTTTACATTTCTTATTTAATACATAATATAGCTAATAATGATCAATAAAAAATAAATCAAATATTAACCCCTAACTCTAAACTTAACCCCAGCCCCTAATCCTAACCCTACCCTAACCATAACTCTAACCCCTTACCCTAACAAAAATAATGAATAATTAAAAAAAAAAACTGATGAAAAAGCTGAAAAACCTGGCAATAAACAGTTGATATTTTTCTCTATTGGCTCATTAAAAAAAACGCCCAAACTCAAATGCCTGAAACATGCTGCATGAAAACATGCATAACACGCAAAAATTATGTGAAAACCACTCAGACAGTATGCTCAAGTGTGAATCCAACCTTACATTTGTATCCATAGCATCTATTCCCATTAGAGGATTGCCGCTCACCTCCTGGTCTCCTAACAGCTGTAACATTTAGGGATTTACCTGTACTCTGTCCTGGAAGTAGGGACACCGCTATAAAACCAGACAGGGTTTTCTTCCATCCACACTATCTGAAACTACAGAGAAGGGGTTTCACTGGAGAGTGGCTCTTACATTGTTGTGTCTCTCATTAAGATCCCTTTTCTTCAGGATATTTTTTTTCTGAATCCTACTTAGGACACTGCATATTGGTTTTTAACATTGTTATAATATTTTATACTTGGCCTTTTATTGTTAATGCTGGCCATACAGTATTCGCTGGTTGAAGGAAACAAAATCCTATTCTACACACTTGATGCGGCAGAGAGAATCCTTCCTTCTGAGCCGTTGTATTCTGACAGCAGGGAGCCGTCAGAATACAGTGATCAGCGTTGCCGGCTGTAGCTGGTGGCACTGATAGATCGATAAAAACCAGAAAGGCTGGTTGTACATAGGTTGATTGATCGATTTGTGTACAACTAGCCTGCCTGTCATGCATCGAAATTTGGCCAGACCCTGCTGAACCTGCGGAATTTTGATCCATGCACGGCTGCCAAGAGAATGCTGGAGTGGTCTAGATTAATATGATTTTGTAATTTTTTATTAAATATTCCTCACCTACCCAGTCCATCTTTTGTCTTGTGAAAATTTGGCTCCTGTCTCATTCCCAGAAGCTGCGTAATACGGTTTCAGCGTGGCTTGCCGTTCATTTCAAGCTTTTAATGTGCCAAAATATTATTGTTATGCTCAGACAAATCACAATATTATCATATCTGAATAAATCAATAAATGTAGTGTCCATCAAGGTCCGGTCACGAGAAGTTTTTTTACAACAAGGAGTTTTGGACTTTATGAAGGACTGCAATTTTCTGTATGATTATATGGACTTTGATGGACACTACATTTATTGATTTATTAGGAAATGATAATATTGCGATTTGTTTGAGCACTAACTTTTTGAGAGGGAGCATAACAATATTTTGGTATTTATACACTTTTTGGGGTAAAGGTGTTCACATGCGTTTTGTGGGGTTTTTTATTATAGGGATACCGTTAATAATTTAAGCTTTTAATGTGGTCTGTTTTTTGCTTGGATGTTCAGTTCTATATTTCAGGGACGTTTCAGTATGCGGTATGATTTTTGTTTGTTTTTTTTATTTTCCTTTTGGAGTGCTTAACTTTAGATTTTGCAACAAAAAGTTTACACCAAAATGGAAAAAAAACCCCGTAATGATATGTATACATGAAGATGCATAATGCTGACAACTTGTCCAGTTAAGTAGCTCTGACAGTGTTTGATTCTTTATCATTCACTGAAGATCACAGTTGCCATACTCAATAGTATTAACACTGATCTTGAAATCCCTTTTCTTCCCCCCCACATATATGCTTATTTTAATTTAAACAACATTACCAATTTTGCATATTACAGAAAACTTAAATTTACAAATAGAAATTCCCACATATGCAGTCTGCACCAGGTACAACCACCTGGAGGGTGCTGGCCTTGCAGTGTGACTGCGATGTGGACGATGTGGATTGACAATCTGCCACTAACAACCAATGCTGGGGCATTTTACGATCACTGCCTCTGACACCAATGATGGGGTTTATTTTACTCCCTTTTCAGTGTACCCCAAGGCCCTATTTTATCTAAAACAGCAAGTACAAAAGGTGTCACACTATACACCATAAAGTAACACCCTCTTTATTGGCCACACATTTATGTCAGCAGTATTTTTTTTTTTTTTCTTCAATCCCTTCTAGGCATTCCTATTTTCAGCTGTTTGAAAAAAAATGAAGCATTGCATATTTGGGCTACTGAATTTAGGGCAGATAGATATGCCAAGGTCACTCTTATTGCATGAAAATTGCAGCTGTACTTACAGCCAACTGTGCTTCCACCCTTAGCATGCATAATATTGGGATCATTACTGATAATTATTTTGATGTATGGAGCAGTGTATAACTACATTCCATCTCCCTGTGTGTATGTGTGTGTGTATATATATATATATATATATATATATATATATATATATATAGCCAGATGTTTGTCTTCTGAGGGTCAGAGGCTGCTTTTAAATGGCCTTCCTGCATCCACTACAGTGCTCAGCAGCATGCTCTGTGATTGCTAGCCACCCTCCCCTCTGTCTATTTCCTCTTGTTGCTTGCTAAAAATCTCAGCTCTGAGGATTGAACAAAAAAAAAAAAAAACTGACTCAATTCCCCCATCCAAACGCTCGATGTAGATGGGGGAATTCTTCCTCTGAGCTGTTGTATTCAGACAGTGGGGAGCTTCTCCATCGTCAAAATACACTGATCAGCGCTGCCGGCTATAGCCTGTGGTGCTGATTGTTAGATCAACTTCTGTACAACCTCCCTGTTTATACATGGATTGAAATTCGACTGGTCCTTGCTGAACTGGACAAATTTTGATCCATTTGCGGCTGACTTTTGACTCTGCCTGTATCCTGGACTGTACTCCAAGAAACAGATTTTTTTAAGGCCTCATGCAGACTAGGCTCTTCTGAACACATTTCTCCTGACAGGAGAAAAGCAGCATTAAAAATGTGCCTAAAGCCACATTTAGAGGAGTTCAAGGGGCACATCAAGCATTTGGGTGTTCATATCATTGGCAATAGTAATAACTTATTCTGGCCATTGACATGAATCAACACTCAAGCGCTAGGTGGCTAGTGTTTTGGTGCATTGAGGCTTGTTGGGCCCAACCATTCCTGTCCTGATTGCAATTTTGATGTGTTCAAATTTCTGCCCCTAAAAGCCCCCATCTCTAAATGCTTGCAAATACCTATGTGTGCGTGGACACATGGCTAGCATAAAGGGGTGACTTGGGCAGAAAGAAAGTCCGATGCCTGTAAAACAGCTGCAATGTACATGAGGCCTTGGAGAAATGAAAAGGTTTTCCATCCTTCATTACTCAGTGGCTCAATTGTGAGTTTAAGATCTTAATGAGAACATTCTTGTGTACAATGAATGGTTTGACTGTGGCATCTATGTAGTCTGCCATGTTTTGTGTTCTTTTTATATACTGTATGTCAGGGCTTGAAAAAGCCGCTCGCCAAATGCGAGGAAATTCTCTAGCGGCGAGCACAGATGATGGAGCGGCTGTGCTCCAAGCCTCAATGTGAAGCCAAGTTCCGGATTCTTCAGCACCGCTGCTGAGGGGACAGGTGCAGGAGAGGTCCACTCTCCTCCGCTGAGAGGAGACACCCTCTCCACCGCCACGGGTGACTCAAGGAATAAGTACTGTATACATGTCATATCACTATAATGGAGTACAGGGGAGCTGGGATATACATTACTGTATACATGTCATATCACTATAATGGAGTACAGGGGAGGGGGGATATACATTACTGTATACATGTCATATCACTATAATGGAGTACAGGGGAGCTGGGATATACCGTATTTTTCGCTCCATAAGACGCACCTAGGTTTTAGAGGCAGAAAACAGGAAAAAAAAATTCTGAACTAATGGACTGCAGACACAGTACAGGAGATGACCAGAGACTGCGGCCACAGTACAGGAGATGACCAGAGACTGCGGCCACAGTACAGGAGATGACCAGAGACTGCGGCCACAGTACAGGAGATGACCAGAGACTGCGGCCACAGTACAGGAGATGACCAGAGACTGCGGCCACAGTACAGGAGATGACCAGAGACTGCGGCCACAGTACAGGAGATGACCAGAGACTGCGGCCACAGTACAGGAGATGACCAGAGACTGCGGCCACAGTACAGGAGATGACCAGAGACTGCGGCCACAGTACAGGAGATGACCAGAGACTGCGGCCACAGTACAGGAGATGACCAGAGACTGCGGCCACAGTACAGGGATGACCAGAGACTGCGGCCACAGTACAGGGATGACCAGAGACTGCGGCCACACTACAGGAGATGACCAGAGACTGCGGACACACTACAGGAGATGACCAGAGACTGCGGACACACTACAGGAGATGACCAGAGACTGCGGACACACTACAGGAGATGACCAGAGACTGCGGACACACTACAGGAGATGACCAGAGACTGCGGACACACTACAGGAGATGACCAGAGACTGCGGACACACTACAGGAGATGACCAGAGACTGCGGACACACTACAGGAGATGACCAGAGACTGCGGACACACTACAGGAGATGACCAGAGACTGCGGACACACTACAGGAGATGACCAGAGACTGCGGACACACTACAGGAGATGACCAGAGACTGCGGACACACTACAGGAGATGACCAGAGACTGCGGACACACTACAGGAGATGACCAGAGACTGCGGACACACTACAGGAGATGACCAGAGACTGCGAACACACTACAGGAGATGACCAGAGACTGCGAACACACTACAGGAGATGACCAGAGACTGCGGACACACTACAGGAGATGACCAGAGACTGCGGACACACTACAGGAGATGACCAGAGACTGCGGACACACTACAGGAGATGACCAGAGACTGCGGACATGCTACAGGAGATGACCAGAGACTGCGGACATGCTACAGGAGATGACCAGAGACTGCGGACAGCACAGGGATGACCAGAGACTGCGGATAGTACAGGGGAAGACTGCTGACCTTTGGGGAGGGGGGCGGAGCGGGTAGCTGAATTTGACAGGTACCTGCTCCCACTTCCGTGGAGTTGTTCTTTCATCTTACCTGTTCCTCTATCCAGCCGCACGCTGTCTTCCCGGCTTCTGTAATGGTGCTCGGCATGACAGCCGGGTGCCCAGTGCGCATGAGCGAGAAGCACTTGCGCTTTGTGATTGGTCCGGCGGCTTCTGGGATCTGTCATGTGTCCCAGGTGCCGCCTTACCATTCACAAAAAGCACCGCTTCCTGCGCATGCGCACTTGGCATCCGACTGTCATGCCCACACTACAGAAGCCGGGAAGACCGCGCCGCTGGATAGAGGAACGGGTAAGATGAAAGAAGAACTCCACGGAAGTGGGAGCGGGTATCTGTCAAATTCAGGTACCCGCTCCCCCCCTCCCCAAAGGTCAGCAGTCATCTCTATAAGGTCCCACTGTAGAGCTGAGCGGCCGGCCCGGTATTCTGACACGGCGGCAGTGGAAATACCGGACCGGCCGCTCCATATTCGCTCCATAAGACGCACTGACATTTTCCCCCCTTTTTTGGGGGGAAAAAAGTGCGTCTTATGGTGCGAAAAATACGGTACATTACTGTGTACATGTCATCACTATAATGGAGTACAGGGGAGCTGGGATATACATTACTGTATACATGTCATATCACTATAATGGAGTACAGGGGAGCTGGGATATACATTACTGTATACATGTCATATCACTATAATGGAGTACAGGGGAGGGGGGATATACATTACTGTATACATGTCATATCACTATAATGGAGTACAGGGGAGCTGGGATATACATTACTGTATACATGTCATATCACTATAATGGAGTACAGGGGAGGGGGGATATACATTACTGTATACATGTCATATCACTATAATGGAGTACAGGGGAGCTGGGATTTACATTACTGTATAGTTTTCTATTTTTTACTCTTTATTCTAAAGAAAAATGTAATTTCATAAGTTTTAAGGGGGCAGGGCTGGGGGCGGGCCGGGGGTGGGGTTGGAGGTAGACCTGGGCAAGGTTGGGTGGGGCAACTGATGGAGAGTAAGGTTTGTGCCTGGCTAGTAGGTCTAGACTCGAAAGTTTTAAGCCCTGCTGTATGTATATGACTATGCTTGTCCTCCTTAGAAGTATATGTAGTCTTTTTAATCCTGTATAGATTAATATTAGAATCCCTGTCAGTTTTGCTGTCTATATCCCTGCTAGATGCATTCAA
This sequence comes from Staurois parvus, assembly GCF_062004578.1. Lineage (NCBI taxonomy): Eukaryota > Metazoa > Chordata > Amphibia > Anura > Ranidae > Staurois > Staurois parvus. The sequence goes on along the minus strand of NW_028317797.1, from coordinate 4,616,310 downwards.
GCTACATTTCCTAAGACAGAAACTGATTGGAAATCCAAAATTTTACAGTGATCCTCAGGACAGAATGTGAAGGGAAGCATTGCATTTGGGACATCTTTTAGGCTGCATGCACAATAGCATTTTTTATAAGCTCACATAATGCTAGAAAAAGAAACGCTGGAGGAAAAATGCTAATTAGGCTCCATGCATTCTAATACCAAAAGAAAAAAAATGCCAGAAAAACGCTGGATAAAAAACACTTATGGAGTATTTGTGCCAGCTTTTAGCAAAAGTTAGCTTTTTTTATTCTGCTGGCAAATCACTCCCAAAAATGCACTTTGATGCTTCACCTTGAAGTTGAAGCATCAAAAAACTTTTAGACTAAAATACTGTGCATGAACACATAGGATAACAATACTTCTTGAAGCAGAAAAAAAGTGCTCAAAAGCTGCTGCTAGGAGCATTTTTTTTTAAGCTAGTGTGCATGGAGCCTAATGGTGTTTTTTTTTTTTTTTTGTTTTTTTTTGTGATGGCTTTGTGGTAGCGTTTAGGAGCATTCAGCTGTGTGTTTGTTTTTTGTTTTTTTTCCCCCTGCTTTGAAAATGCTCCCAAAAAGCTCTACAAAAGCATTTTTTCTCTGCTCCTAAATGCTGGAGCTTGAAAAACGCTTCTAGCCTAAAATAGTGTGCATGGACATATAGGAGAACACTAGTGGGGCAGCACAGTGGCTAAATGGTTAGCACTTCCGCCTGGCAGTACTAGGGTTGTTGGTTCGGATCCCAACCACAGCACCACCTGCCTGGAGTTTGCTTGTTCTCCCTGTGCGTGCGTGGATTGTAATAAATAGCTTCTAGGGGCAGAAAAAAAAATACTCATCGCTTCTAGGAGCCTAAAGAAAAACACTGGTGTGTGTGGAGCCTTACAATTACAGTTGTCCAAAAGAGATTTTTTTACTTTGTAGAGATTTTCTTCTCACTTCTAGGCATGAAGTGAATGGAATTCTCCACAACAGGATGCAGACAACAAAAAAATACACAGGAGTTTTAACCCTTTCTTACCCTGTTCACAAAATATACACATTTTATCGTGGCCTAAAACTGTTGACAGTAAATTTGCGGACTATAGAGGATCATCCGTTTTTCCTGTATAATCTCTCCACCCCGTTCCTCAAAGTTTCCAAGAGTTTTGACATACCTGAGAAATTGAAGATTATAGCATAACTATGCAATTTTCTTTCCTTCCACAAGAAAAGTGCTCGATTCCCCATCAAATACAGTCAGTGTTGATGGGGGAATCCCTCCCGCATCTTAACTCCCCTTTCCCTGTAATAAACACAACTTGAAATCTGCAGCACAGTAAAATGAACAGTGTGATCAGGTTAGAGGGACATTCATTTCTTTGTATTCCCTCCCTCTTAGATTGTAAGCTCCAAGGAGCAGGGCCTTCCTAACCCTCTTGTATTGTTCTGTATTGTTGCTGTATTGTATCTTTATATTGTAAAGAACTGAGCAAACTGTTGGTGCTATATAAATCCTGTATTATAAGAATAATAATTTTAGGATTTGAATCTTGTTTTCAAAGCCAGCTAGTGTAAAATGTCCTCATAAAACCCTCCACGACAGGCAAAATAGTGTAAAATCTTCTTGCACTCATTCAGTACCCTCCAACTGTGCCTGCTTGGAATGACCGATGATCTGCTTAGCTTGTCCACATTAATTATGCCATGTGATCATTTGGAATTAAGCAAGCATTAGCGGTGCCTGTCTGCTTAGTCTAGGAGTCAGCATAGTTCCAACTGAGCCTCAGTTTTTACTGTTATGGCTGGCACTGGCAGAAAACTAGGTAATTGGACTAATCATTTAACATTTTGTCTGACTGCACATACTTAAACAGCCGGTCAGTATGAGCATCAGAAAAGTTTTTGTTGCTTGTTAGCTTTGTTCCTGATATAATTTTGTACAGCTGCATAAAAATACCCTATTAATCTGCATGTTTCTTTTCTCTTGTAGTCGATGCTGATGAGATCAAAAGGCTAGGAAAAAGGTTTAAGAAACTTGACTTGGACAACTCCGGATCTCTGAGTGTAGAGGAATTCATGTCTTTACCTGAGCTGCAACAGAACCCTCTCGTGCAGCGAGTAATAGACATATTTGACACTGATGGAAATGGAGAGGTAGACTTTAAAGGTAAGATGTTATTACTACTGTTTTTAGCCCCTATATCAAGTAATTTGTACATATGTAAACATTGAGTCTGGCTTATTTAAATTTTATAAAATACCTGTTTTATATTGTGATTATTTTGATTTTTTAAAAATATCTTTCTAATAGGTTTGTCTTTTTCTTTAAATTATAATACAGAAAAAAAGTTACTGCTGCCTTCAGAATTTACTTAAAAACGAAAAACAAAAAAACCCCCCCTTAAACTGAACAAATTAGTGTCATAGCATGTAGTAGATTAGAGGAAAAGGCCAAGGTGATTTACCGCCTAAGAGTCTTTACACATAAGACCTATTTGCCACTTGGTTAATGCGTACATCTTTGTAATGACGTTTGCCTGCATAGACTAGTATAATTCTTGGACCTATGTGGCATTTAACCCCTGTACGTTTTGAAGTGCACCTGATTGCAGAAGTAATATTTTTAAAGTAGACCAAAAGCCAAACCTTTTTTTTTTTTTTTTTTTGGACAGAGTGGAGAGGGATTAGACCACCTGTCATTTTCTATTGCTGTCTGTGCCCCTGTTAAGAAAATTCACCCCCTCTGTTTATCCTGTTTACCATTATCATTGAAATTGAAAGTAAAAGAACATCCCAAATTTTGGGTTGTGTATAGAAAACCCTCAGCGCAATAGACCTCCTACAAAACCAATTGTGCGGCTAGCATATAATGTGTTCCCACATGTAAACCATAAATCGTTAAAAAATTCAGCACAGCAATATAAACACAAATATAGTGCTAATAATATAAATGTGCATATATGAATAGTGAAAACAGAAATTGTGTTTGTGACAATAAATATGTGCTACACCAAATGTCTTATCAATGCATACACATGGATACCCATAGAACTGCACATAACAGTGCTCAAAATGAATAGTGCATGCAAATACCAAATAAAATGTTCTTAATAGTGGACTGTCCCTTTACTTTTCAGATATCTTCACGTGTGCTTGTGCGGTATGTCTCCTATATATCGTGATCCAAATACACCAGTAAAAAGTGTCTCATAACTAAAATCTCAAAACAATGGTGAACCATCCCTTTAAAAACCACCTTCAGCACTTTAAAATTCTCCAGAACGCTCCACAATCATATGGAAAAAATGGTCCATATAGTATAGTATTGCCAAGCAAAATGGACTTTATTAAAATAATCAACATAAACTCACATTTAAAAGTGCCCTTCTGGGACACTACAGGATAAAAACTCACTATACAATATGTCTTTTGAACAATGTACAGAAATCCCTTTTCCAAAATGGCGGCATGTACACGTTCGGTTTGCGGCTTGATGTCACCGGCGTTCCCAACGGTACCACCAACTTCAAGCTAAAACAATATTACAATTTAGCGCTGCACAACATTAATATCTTGCTAGTAAGAGCATGGGAATCAGAATTAACTAAAATTATTAATGTTGTGCAGCGCTAAATTGTAATATTGCAAGTTATTTAAATGGCTGCGTAAATTATTGTTACAATATATCTAGTATAAAGATGACTGTACCTTCAGAGAGTATAGACATTGATATTACATATAATTTTTTTTTTTTTGTGTTAATCATTTTGGTCACTGGTAGCTGAAGTCACAAGACATGATGATAAAGAGCTACTTATAACATACACAATTAGGACATTAGTGTGTCTGTGAAGGTCTAATTTATGGTATAGCTAATAGTATTTGGTCACATTCAACTGGACTTATTCTATAATGTTGAAGGCATTTTGTAGCTTGTCCAAGCCACTTCATTGGTTCTAATGAGTGTCAGGAAAATACTCTAGTATAATCCAATCACTGTAGAATGTGTCAAGGCAGATGATGATCAATATCTGTCCTGACACATTCCATTGGGATTTGATTAATGTGTTGGACTACAAGTGTTGATATGCAATGCATTCAGAAAGTATTCAGACCCCTTCACTTTTTTAAATTTTTTTATGTTGCAGCCTGAGACTACAGTTGTTTAAATTCATATTTTTTCTCATTAATCTACACTCAGTACCCCATAATGACAAAGTGAAAACAGAATATTATGCAGGCCATAGACTGTTCGTTTATCGGCCGAATGTTCGACTGAAAAACGAAACATCGGTCGTTCTGTTGCCAGCAATGCTTACAAAAATCGGCCGTTTTTCGTAAATTTTCCAGCATGACGGATAAAAGAAATGAGGAGGAACTGCGAAAATCGGCCGATGACATTGCCCCACTAATGGTGCGAATATCGGCCGATTATTCTTTTGGATGGAAATTCGGCCGATAAATGAACCGTCTATGGCCTGCATTAGAAATGTCTGAATTTATGAAAAATAAAAAAAAATAAATACCACATTGGCATAAGTAATCAGACCCGTTGCAAGAACACTTGAAATTTAGCTTAGGTGCCTTCCATTTCACTTGATTGTTGCTTAGATGTTTCTGCACCTTGATTGGAATCCAAGTTTGGTAAAGTCATTTGATTGGAAAGACACACACCTCCCTATAAAAGACCTCGCAGCTGGTAATGCATACTGTATCAGACGAAAAGCCATGAGCTCAAAGGAGCTGCCTTGCAGAGCTCAGAGATTATTGCAAGGCATAGATCTGGGGAAGGCTACAAAAACATTTTTGCTGCACTGAAGGTCCCAAGAGCACTTCGGCCTTCACAGTTCTAAAAAGTGGAAGAAGTTTGGCATAACCAGGACTCTTGCAAGAGCTGGTTGCCCAGCCAAACTGCTTAATCATGGAAGGGTCTTAATAAAATGTGACCAAGAACCCAATGGCCACTCTGACTGAGCTCCTGTGTGGAGATGGGACAAAGTTCAGAGAAGGACAACCATCACTGCAGCCTTCCACTGATCTGGGCTTTATGGCAGAGTGGCTAGACGGAAGCCTCTCCTCAATGCCAAACACAGGAAAGCCCACTTGGAGTTTGCAACAAGGTTTTCCTGACACTCAGATCTGAGAAAGTGGCTTGTATTGGCTATGAAATGTCTTCAACATTACAGAACGGGTCTCAATGTGACTACTATTGTCAACATTTATATAACTTTGATCTGCAGTCTCCTGCCAGTCTTGTCAAAATATTACTTCCTGTTATGTCACCTTAAGGAGCGCTTATGCAACATTGACAAATCTAGCTGAAACTGTAAAATCCGATACTCATTTCCACATTGTATTTCAATAATTTCTAGTCCACTCCTTTTAAGCTGAATGATCTCCGAAGTTTGTAAATTTTGTTAGAGTTTTACACATTTACTGCGTGAAGTTTGTGACACGTATTTTTTTTTTTAAGTATGCGGATATTGGATTGTCAAACTATGGTTTGTACTTCTAATAAAATGATATAGAAGGAAAGTGTATGGTGTGACCATACAGTAGAACTCCTTTAATAATGATGGGGGCAGGATTTTAGACCTGCAGTCCTCCAAACGGCTACTATGACCACAGAGTACTCTGGTGCCACATCATTTGACACTGTGATAACATCAGGCTGTCATACAACCTAACCTATTTACAACACCCATGTTGGGGTGGAGTTCTCCTAGTAGGGGAGGTGAACTGTGTGCACTCAGTAGATGGTTTGAGGTCAGGCAGTTACAGGGCAGCAGCTATCGCATTACATATGAAACGTAAGGTGCTTCATATGAGAACTCATTCACATGGCTGCAGCTGGCTATAAACCACCAAGAATGAGCATGTCTGTCTGCACCCGGGAGTTCCAGGTGTTTGTGTACAGCCAGCAGCCTGTGTATATTAGTGACAGGCTGATGGACACTGTGGCAGTATACATACACGCGGATGGATGAGCAAGCCTTGCACACACTATCTGCATATCTGCATGTGGTACATGCATGCAGCCGTGGTGTCTGTCAGCCTGTGACTGATTTGTATGGACTGTTGGTCCTGGCTGTTCACCTGTGACTTTTGGGTGCAGAAAAGAAAGTATGCCAGCACAATAAAAATGTGATTATATTCATATAGATCTATACTCCCATTTGTGGTTGGTTTTCTTAAAAGGGTGAGTTTAGTACACTTTCAGTGAGTGCATTTTTTTCAGTTGTAGTGCTTATTGTACAATTCGAATGGCTTTGACATTTTTGCCTTTGTATATGTGTTTTTTTGCTTTAAGAATACTGAAAACTGCTGAACTGTATAAACGGCGGACATTTTGAGGGCCCATTGCTTCCCTGTATGCTGACTGGGCAAAGATTCATCATCTCCTCAATGCTGAAACTTGCCTGCCACCTCCCACACATTCCTATTGGCCACATAGGTAGCTCATTATACTGAGGGGCTCATAGGAATGTGCGGGGGCAGCACTTGGCAAGCTGAGACACTACCTGAAAGGGACTAACACAAAGTGTAGCGCTGTCAGTCTCATGACCAGGGTATATCTTTGACCACTATTATACTATTGCACACAAATGGTTTTGGAAGTCACAGTAAATTATATGCAGTTTTACCGACTTTCTTCTCAGGGAATCTGCGCTTGATCTATGTACTACCTGAAAGTGACAGCATACTGTACAGGCTCTGACAAGTGTCAATCAAAACTTAAGTTTTTGAAAGCTGCTTGTAGATATGTGTTGCCACTTTTTTTTTTCTGAAGCATAGGTATTCTTTTCTGTCTGTTTCAGTTTCCTGAAAACAGATATTAGGTTAACCTCTCGAGTCAGACATTTAAAAAAATTTTTTCATGATATAAGTTATTTTAGTCCTGAGAATTATTTAAAACCCCCAAACATTATATATTTTTTGGAAGCAGACATTCTAGGGAATATAGTTCCAATTTTTTATGTTACAGGATATTAGTGCAACAGTTTGAAATGCAAAATTTCTGTAAAAAAATGCACAAATGCTAATTTTAGGGCACATAAATGCAATAAATGACCCAATATTTCGGTGAAATATAAAAGAGGTTGCAGCAGGTAAATAGAATAACCAACATGTCAAGCCTTAAAAACTTCAATACCCTATATTTTCCATAGGCGACTTTTTAAAAGCCCCCATGGGTCATCACTTTAGAGTTACCCAGGAGCACTGGTGCTAGAATTATTGCTTCCATACTGGTGATATGTAACATGTCGAGGGCAATGGCCATTTTCATTTGTAGGTGTGTGTGTGTGTGTAGGCTTTTTATTTTAAAACAGTGCTGGGACTCAAGTGGTTAAGGTGAATGTTACAAAACGAAGTAAAAATATACATTCATTGGAAATATCAAAAAGATAGAAAGCATTGTGTGGATTCACACATATGCGGTGCGATTTGAAGCTCTGTTTTCACAGCGAGTAGAAATTAGTTGTTCAGTGATTCAGGCCAGGTTTAGATCAGCTTCAGGACAGGATTTTTGATATAGCTGTGAATTCTGTGACTGAGCAAACTGTGCTGAAATCCTGTTTACAACCGATGAGGTGCGATTCAGAAGCGGTTCCCACTGAAGTCAATGATACTGCAATCCACACCTGAACCGGACCACACTGCTCAGAAATTGGACAAGACTTTTTGAATTTGCACTGAATCAGCACTGCATTTTTGTGGACAGGCATAATAGAAATCAATCTTAGTTCAATTGTCATGCGAATTGGATGCGGTTCATAATGCATCCAATCCACAAATGTGTACCAGCCCTGAAGATGCATCCCCTCCCTATTAAATTCTAAGCAGTCATGAGCAGGGCCCTCTTAACCCTATTGTAATGAATTGTATTGTAACTGTATAGTTTCCCTTTATATTGAAAGTTCTGCACAAACTGTTTTCACTAGATAAATCCTGTATAATAATAATTAAAAAGCAATGGTTGTCTGACCGATCAGTGTTCTCTGAGTAACCACGGTCTGAGAGAAGGGTTTTCTCCATTTGCTTCCCACAACACCCAATCAGATTCTGCTTTGCTTTCTTTCATGCTGTATACATTAGAAATGTCCTATTTATTGGTCTTTAGTAATCTCTTATGTATGTTTTACTCTCTACATCCATGGGCAATAAATGTCAGTGTCGTCAAAGATATGTCAACAATTTTAAAATTGTGATCCATTTTTGTTTTATTTTCAGAATTTATTGAAGGAGTTTCTCAGTTCAGTGTAAAGGGTGACAAGGAGCAGAAACTGAGGTGTAAGTATTACATGTAGTGTGCAGACATGTATATGTGTAGTCCTATGTGTGCGCCTCTGACACATTTATTTCAGACATGAGGACAATATGTGCATTTGTTTTTTAGAGGCGGTCCTACAGAATTCTTCTGTCAGCTAATGTAATGCTACAAGACGCTGTAGATGCAGTTTATATAAAGCATGATTCTTACCCTACTGCAAACACCCTCTTTGATCTTTATTAAATATGAATATTAAAATCTTTGCTTATGTATCTTTACTGCAAACATATTTCCCTTAAGTTAATCATACAGGAAGTGAATGGCTTATGTGATCACCATCTGGTCTGTAACTGGCAACAAGTTTTTGCAGAGTTTTTATCGTGATTTGGATCACACAGTGCAATGATGGTTTATTTCTTATCCTCCATAGCAAAGAGATTTATTTGGTTCCACGGATATTTTCCGACATGTCAAACAATGTCTAGGTGTATTAACCACTTCCAGTCCGGACACTTTTACCCCCTTCCTGCCCAGGCCAATTTTCATCTTTCAGCGCTGTCACACTTTGACAATTGCGTGCTTATGCAACACTGTACCCATATGAATGTTTTAGCATTTTTTGAGACCGATAAAACTTTATTTTAGTGGTATTTATTCCCCACTGGGATTTTTATTTTTTTTGCTATATAAATGAAGTGTCCAAAAATTTTAAAAGTGTTTTTCTTATAAAATTTTGCAAATAATCTTTCTTCATAAATCTTGGACAAAATGTATTCAGTTATCTTTTTAGTAAAAAAAAACAAAAAACAAATTAGTTTAGAACTAAAAATTATAAATTTTCAAAAACATTTTTTAAATTTTTATTTAATTTTTTAGATTTTTTTTTTTAACATGCTATCACCCTAGCAGTACAGTGTCACCATAGTGGCACTGTACTACTTGTGGGGGGTGATTGCTTTTACACCCATAAAGGCTGTAAAAGCAATAATTTCTCCTTCTCTCTGGTTGCATTCTTGCAGCCATTGAGAAATACTGTGAGAGCTGTGATTGGTCACAGCTTGTCACATGGTTCAAGGCTGTTGTGAATAGCCTTGTACCATGTGATCTCTGTGATCATTCATAGATTTCAGAAGTAGTAAGCAATGATGTCAGAAGTGACATCTTGCTTACTACTATTCATGTGATCACTGATTGGCCAATCAGTGATCACGTGAACGGGACCTCACACAGAGGTCACGTACAGCGAACGGTGTTCCCAGGGAGCGAGCACAGGCTAAAATGGCGGGCGCTGTTTTTAAACGGCAACCCGCTCCTACACTGCTCCCGTCAGGCCGTTTATATACATGGGCCAGATGGGAAGTGGTTAAATAGATATTGAAGGTAGTTTTTACATTTTTTTTTTTTTTTTTTTATTTAATAAACATGTCATACTTATTTTTTCTGTGCAGTGGATTTACAAAGAGTAGCCCCGATCCTCCCAATTCTTGGGTCCCCCACTGCCACTCCTAGCTCCTCCCTCCTGCCTTGTGCAACTTTTTATAAGGGCACCCCACTAGGCTCGATCCCGAGTCGCTGCTCTGTGTGTCCATTCACACACGCAATTTGACTCGGCTCCACCCCACGTTTTCCCCTCAATGGCTCACTGGCTGTGATTGACAGTAGTAGGAGCAAATGGCTCTTGCACACCTCCGCTGAAGCTCTTGCACACCGCTGGATTAAGATAGGGCTCAGGTAAGTTTTAGGGGTGCTGGGGGCACTGCTGCACATAAGTTTTTTACCTTCATGTATAGAATGCATGAAGGTAAAAAACCTTGAACCTTTACAACCACTTTAAACCTATCAGGTTTTTATTAATACTTCTGCCTGTTTTAGGGAGATTCGCCCTCTCTCTGTCTTTATTTATCCTGTTTATCATTTCCATTGGCAGTGAAAGTAAAAGAAAATCCCAAATTTTGGGTTGTCACTAGAACCTGAATAGAGGGGAAATCTTCCAATGGGGACACTAGTTCTGGTGATCTGGGTGGCCCCAAGAGATTCCCTTGATTTGCAGGGATTTCCTGTTTTGGCCATGGGATAGGAAGTAAAGGTAAATATACGCAGTGGGACACAAAAAAAAAAATAAAAATCTGACAGGGATTATAACCCTCCCTAATCCAGAATGAAAAAAAAAATCTGTCTATAGTTCTGCATTAACATTTGGAAGTACTTTGCTGTAAAACTTTACATGGTCTAAATATAACAAGCCCCATCTAAAAATGTGCGTTGCTTGCTTTTAAGTAAGATTTGTCATCTTAAGAATGTGCGAGTGTGATAGGGATGGTAGATAAGCCCTTCTGGAAATTGATATGAGTGGTTAAAAATGGTCTGCTTTGTATGGTGGGCAGACCATACAAAGCAATATGCTTGCTGCAAATCAGGCAACATTGGGTACGAGCAGCATTTGATCCACAGTTTTTCCTTGGGGACTTCAGATGAAATCCCTGTACTCACGTTTCCATGAGGTTTACCAACTCCAAGTGTAAGTAAAGTATATGTTTGGGTGGAATACCTAAACGGAATACAGGCAGCGCAACATAATAAAATTATACCAGCAGCTAAAAGAAAAATCAAGTGAAATACGTTGTGATCATTAATATAATAATGATAATGTGCCACTCCACCGTGTACAGCTAATACACAACAAAAGTATGCCATTAAAAAAAAAGTCCCAAATATTATAGCAGTGCTTCTAATTATAAAAAATAATATATTGCACTTACATAGTATATAGCACTGCTGCCAGTGCTAACTGAGTACGTGTCATAAACCGATCGCCGGCATACAGCCCAACATTCAAGATTGCTGCGGAGTGATGTCACACTCGTAGCTCCGCCCCTATACACATTGCATTCAAGGCAGGGACTTCTTTAGTAGGCTCCTACTGATGGCAGTGCTGTACTATATACGTGTAAAAAAAGAAAAAATTTTTTTTTGTATAATTAAACCAGCATTTTAACCACTTCAAGTCTAGACACTTTCGCCCCCTTCCAGCCCAGGCCATTTTTCAGCTTTCAGTGCTCTCACACTTTGAATGAAAATTGCACGGTCATGCAACACTGTACCCATATGAATTTTTTTGAGACAGATAAAACTTTATTTTGGTGGTATTTATTCACCACTGGGATTTTTTTTTTTTTTTTCTATATAAATGAAAAAGTCCAAAACATTTTTTTAAAAAAAGTTTTTTTTAAAAATTTTTTGCAAATAATCTTTCTTCATAAATCTTGGCCAAAATGTATTCAGCTATCTTTTTGGTAAAAAAAAATAACCCAGATTAGTTTATAACCAAAAATGTATAATTTTTTTAAAAAATGTTTTACATTTTTATTTTTTTTATATTATTATTTGTTTTGTTTTTTTTACATACTGTCACCCTAGCAGTACAGTGTCACCATAGTGACACTGTACTACTTGTGGGGGGTGATGAACATTTTTTTTATTTTTTTACACAGATTTCTTTTACACCCATAAAGGCTGTAAAAGCAATCATTTCTCCTTCTCTCTGGCTGCATTCTTGCAGCCATTGAGAAATACTGTGCGAGCTCTGATTGGTCACAGCTTGTCACATGGTACAAGGCTGTTGTGCATAGCCTTGTACCATGTGACTGCTGTGATCATTCACACATTTCACAAGTAGTAAGCAATGATGTCAGGATGTGACCTCTTGTTTACTATTATTCATGTGATCACTGATTGGCCAATCAGTGATTACATGAATTGGGACCTCACACAGAGGTCTCGTACAGCGATCTGTGTTCCGCGCGCTCCCTTCCGGCCGTTTATCGACATGGGTCGGTTGGGAAGAGATTAAACCTAGAGAATTAGATTCTGTCTCCATTAATATACTAAGTATTTACGCACTTGGGAGGAGCGGTGTATCACATTTGGAGGAAGAGAGCGTGAGGACCTCACACGTTCATTTGAATTTTGGAACTTTTATCACAAGTGGTGATTTCAAGGATTGCACTGCTGTAATATTTAGGACTTTATTGACATACTTTTGTTGTGTATTAGCTGTAAACAGTGGAGTGGGATATTGACAATATTAATGGTCACAACGTATTTCACATGATTTTTCTTTTAGCTGCTTGTATAATATTATTATGTTGCGCTGCCTGTATTCATTTTAGGTGTATACAATAAGTGTGGTGAATCACTTTATCGGTGCTAGCTTGCAACATTTACCGGCGTATAAGACGACTGGGCGTATAAGACGACCCCCTACTTTTCCTGCTAAAATTTAGTGTTTGAGCTATACTCGCCGTATAAGACTACCCCTCTTCCAATGCACACCAGTGGCAGGAATAGTGCCCCATCATTGGTATCAGTGGCAGGAATAGTGCCCCATCATTGGTATCAGTGGCAGGAATAGTGCCCCATCATTGGTATCAGTGGCAGGAATAGTGCCCCATCATTGGTATCAGTGGCAGGAATAGTGCCCCATCATTGGCATTAGTGGCAGGAATAGTGCCCCATCATTAGTATCAGTGGGGGGAATAGTGCCCCATCATTGGTATCAGTGGGGGGAATAGTGCCCCATCATTGGTGTCAGTGGGAGGAATGGTGTCCCAACATTGGTGTCAGTGGGAGGAATGGTGTCCCATCATTGGTGTCAGTGGGGGGTGGAATGGTGCCCCATCATTGGTGTCAGTGGGGGGGGGGGGGAATAGTGCCCCATCGTTGATGTCAGTGGGGGGGAGGAATAGTGCCCCATCGTTGATGTCAGTGGGGGGGAGGAATAGTGCCCCATCATTGGTGTCAGTGGGGGGGAGGAATAGTGCCCCATCGTTGGTGTCAGTGGGAGGAATAGTGCCCCATCGTTGGTGTCAGTGGGAGGAATAGTGCCCCATCATTGGTATCAGTGGGAGGAATAGTGCTCCATCATTGGTATCAGTGACACCAATGATGGGGCACTATTCCTCCCACTGACACTTGCTGACCCTGTTCTCGTATGGTGCTGCTGCAGCCAGCATATGTGGTTGCAGCAGCACCTCTACACTGACCACTTACCTGCTGGTCCTGCACTCGATTTTCGCGGGGCTGCTCGGCTCCACCCCCTCGCCGGTGATTGGCCGCCTGTGTGCCTTTCCTGAGCTACAGTTCTGGCGGCCAATCACTGGTGAGGAGGCGGAGCCGAGCAGCCGCACGAACATCCAGTGACTGAACTGAAGGCGCAGCCGCGCTTCCTGGACCGGATCGTCGTGGGACCGGAACCAGGTAAGAAACAGCCGCTGCCCACCCCTGTACTTAGTGTCCCTTCCATTGGGGGAAGGGGGGGGGCGGCGGCGGCAACGCGCCGCCCCCCTAAAAAGTGTCAGTATGCCGTATACCGGCGTATAAGACGACCCCCGACTTTTGAGAAGATTTTTAAGGGGTAAAAAGTCATCTTATACGCCGGCAAATACGGTATATCGTTTTTATTTTTTCACTTTTTGATTGCGCTAATTGGTTTCATCTATATTGTTTTGGGTGGAATAGCCTTTTAGAGGCCCTCTGTACTTTTTCCTGAAAAAAAACATTTCAATTTAACTGTCTTTTCTTACAATCTTTCTACTTTGGGCATTTGTTGAACTAGAACCTGTGACAGAACGCGGTACCCGACCCCTGCCCTTCTCACCAACTTGTGACAAAGGACCAGCCAATCTCGCACCACGCTGTCACTTGTGTAACAATTCCACTCTCAGCTGCACCCTGCACAAAGATTTTTCAGCTCGCAGGACCACAGTCTATGTGCCAGTAGCCTGAGAGCGATTGTCACTGGGTTAGGTTAATTATGCAATTAACCCTTCACACTGCCACCACTGCCTTTTTACAGAGAAGGAGGAAACTCACAAATCCTAGCACTATGATTTTAGCATAAGCGTCTGTAACACACACTGTCACTACAGACCGATATATTCAGAGGATTATTGTATACAGTAGCACTCTTCAAGAGACAGGGATTCTTTAGTTTGCATTAAACGTTTTAGAGACAGTTTCAACACTTTTCAAAATGGGGTTTATTACTAAAAAGGTCAAAATGGTGCAATTCAAATATTTACAGAAAAAGATGTTACAAAGACATCAAGAGTACAATAAAGCAACAGAGATATAAAAGAAAAGAGTCAAGAAGACAGAATACTTGCAAAGTCCTGGTTTACCAGAGTCCAATTGTCCAAGCAAAAATGTTGCCTTGGCTCTCAAGTCCGTTAAGATGTTTCTTGATTGATGTTAAATGAGAGCTCCCTTCACCAGGCCTGTCAGTCCTTTTCTATGATATTAAAGGGGTGTCGTCTGAGAACAACTGACCAATCCGGTTTAGGGGATGGGTTCTAGAAGGCCACCAAGTTCCAACTACAATTTCATACTAATATTAATAACTTCCAGTATGTGCAGGTGGTATTCTAGCAACTGGCAGATTAATATTCCGAATTTTATATTTCAAACCCAGGGATACCAAACACAGCGTACCTTTGTCACCCAGGAGGGAAGGGACTGCTTTCTCCCCTTTCCTATGTGCTAACATAGTCATGTATGACCTAGATTTGTTTGGCATGAAATGCCCTATTCAAATATATACCTGATATTAATGTGCCCAGTTCCTGTTGAATTCTATGAAATGTATGGGGAATTGTTACATGTGCTATAGACTTTTTATGGCACGCGCATTCCTAAACTCTAATGGCCTAACAGGTCGTGTGATGGCTGGACTGAGTTCTTGTTTTACGATGGGGCAGAGGAAAGTGTCTTTGCAAAATAGACATCCTGCCAAGACTAGTTAGCGGTTTACTGCTCTGGAGCTGGCCTCTATTTGTGTTTTATTTAAGAGAAGAGGCTCTTTTGAAGTTCATTAAAACTTACATCCACAAATTCCATTTTCATGAGGAGGGAGGAGGGGAGAAAGATGATTGTTCATGAAAAACAAAATGACTGAGACCTTAGCAAGATGATTGTCACGTACAGCTTCCATGTCTCTGTTGCGCATAATCATTACAGAACCCAAAGAATCTGTGACTCTTTAAAGTGCATCTCTGCATCCAGGTTTCAACATCTTTGGTATTTCTGGCCCACTCAGGATATATGATGTCAAATAGACTGGTTCTTTTTTTTTTTTCTTTTTTTGTGCACCTGAATGTCAGAAGGCAATGATGGAGTCTAAGCTCAAGCCTTTATTTGTTGCTGGTGCTTAGTCAAAGTAGTGAAACAATGAGGTACACAAATGGAGCCAGCGTGTAACAAGTTCCCATGCAGGAAAGTTCCCATTTTGCATTTAATGGTAGTGAAAAGATTCTAAAGTGCAGAGACATTGGTGTGAGTAGCAAAATGAGCTACCTACAATTTCAGCACACTGTGCTCTGCTTATTAGTGGGAACTCCACTAACTCCAGAGAGAGACCCTTGCCCCTTGCAACACCTATTGTAAACAGGAGTCAAATTCAGAATTGAAGAATGAAGGCCTTAGTTTGGTTATTTCAGGGCATTGCAGACACATGTACCATTGACACTTTGAAACATGAGGCACATTTTGCATTTGCTTACCTTCCAGTTTTCTGGAATCAGAGACCAACATCATCACTAGTTTTTAGGCATAAGCATATCCACCTATCAGCCATAATTTTATGATCACCCACCTAATATTGAATAGATTGCCCATTTTCCACCAAAACAGCCTTGACCCACCGAGACATGGTTGCCACTAGACTTCTAAAGGTCATTAGTAGCAGATCCTTTTAAGAATATGTAAACCCTACATTTCGTATTTCTGATATGTGCATGTTGTACCATGTACTTGTATGAAAAAGTATCCTGGTCTCTTTTGTATTTTGTATCTTTTTGTGTGAAATACCTGGTGTTCCTGCCAGTCCCTTTGTTTTTCTGTCAAAAACTTTGCACACGAAGTATGAGAGAAATGTGGTTAGATCTCTAGCAATGTTGAGAACACTGTGTTCTCCACAAATGTTAAGACTTGTCCTGACAATCCCCTACCCCACGCAGCCTTTCACTGGAAAGATTATTGCACTGTTGTTTCTCCACCCCTGCTCCTTATGCACCTGAGAACAGAGGGTATGTGATCACCAATAAAAAATGGGGGGAAAAGGTATTTATAATGTTGTTTTTTGTTTTTTTTTTAATATCTATACACAAATGTAGCTTTAATTTTTTTTTTTTTTAACTGGGTTGTTTTTTTACAAGGTGAGGGTATACATATGCTTTAAGTCCTGTAAGTTGGGAGGTTAGGCCTCAATGGATGGGGCTTGTATTTCAAGCACATCCCACAGATGTTTGATTGGATGGAGATATGAAGAATTTATGTTCCTGTACATCAGGTGCCATCTCTTCCCAGGTGAATAACACACACGGCCATGCTCCCGATAAGAAAACATGATTCAGTAGAACAGGTCACCTTCTTCCATTGCTCCTTGGTCCAGTTTTAATGCTCACATGCCATTTGTAAGGGCTTTTAGCTGTGGACACGGGTCAACATGGGCACCCTGACCAGTCTGTGGCTACACAGCCCCATACACAAACTTTGAAACCCATTTTTCTGCTTTCAACAAATCAACTTCATGGACAACATGTTTACTTGCTGCCTAATATTTCCTACTGACTTTCAGATGCCTTTGCAACAAGACAATCAGCAAACCTGTAAATGGTCATAATGTCATAGCTGATTGGTTTATGTGGGCAGTACAGTTACATTGAGAAGCATCTACCACATAATTTAAGATCTAATTATTTACAATTGGAAGTGTATTGAGAGTAGTCCTGGATGAGTTCAGGGTTTAAATGCTGTCTAGGTTTCTTGAATACCAAATGTTGTCTCCACTTAGAGTAGTTATTTGGTGCTTAGAAATGGCCATTGATCACTGTGCAGTAAGTGCAACTGCAGAACTGATCTCTATTTACACTGAGACCCACCTTTGTTACAAGCCTGGTCATTTTTCTCATTGTTTTGTGGTGTCAGACAGTACTTCAACAAAAATACTTATTTTAAAACTGTACAGAATCTATAGATAGTCCGAATCTTGCTACAAGATTACAACTTTTGCCCTCAGTGTTGCTTTTCTGTGGAGATCACATGAAGGCCTTGATTCATCAGATCTCCAGAATTTCATGGCTTAAAGCTTGGTAAGCAGATCTCCCTTATTGAATGTGCTTTTTTCAACCTGACCTCTGAAGGTGAGCTATTTTTGGAAATTCCCTTGAGGAATACATTATGGTGGCTACTGAGGGAAAGGTATTTTTACCCTACATTTCTCACTCACACTTCCCTATTCATTGGGCCTCCCCTAGCATACAGACATGATTTCTTCACCTCCTTGAGGAGTTTTCACCTACAACAGGTTTTTCACCTCGTGGCAGACCCTGCACTGCTAAGTCGCCTGGACCTGCTCAAAAACATGAGCATTAAAGCTTTGCCCCACCCCTTGACAAAAGGGGACGAGAGTGGTGTCTTTTGGCCATTGCTCCATGTTAGAGCAAAGATGTCCTGGTCTTGTATTTTACACTGTCCTTGAGAGAGTTACACAGTCTCTATCGCTGTCTTCTTCCCAGTTAATTTTTGCTGCTTCACAAGGTAGACTATTTTTCCCTGCACGCAGTCCCAAAACCGTCTCCACCCCTGAAACCAGGCACAAGGTAGGTGTAGAAGTTTGTGCCGCAGCCCAAAATACTGATCCCCAACAAGTGATACTATAGTGTCCAAGATAGAAATGTGCACACTCCACAAAAAGATAAAACATGGCTTTTATTAGCACAAGCAGTAAAATGGCAGCAGGTGAGCAATTGAAGCTTACATGTTTTGGCAAACAGCTCTAATCATAGTATATTTTAAAACCATTTAATAGGAGCACACGGTCCAAATAAATGGAGTACAGAAACAATGGTGGAAGTGGGATAACTGCAGCTTATAATCACAGTGGGTGGTCACATTCTTCCGTTTTATGAAAATTGAAAGGGCTTTTCAAAATCCTGCACATATGGACTTATCCACTTAACAATGCATGTCCCATCATAGTCCAAAAACATCTATTCTAATTGCTGCAGTAACCAGCCTCCCCTAGACTTGTCACTAAGTCTACTACAGCAGTAGGGCTTATTCCTGGTTTTATAGACCTACCACTATATCTCTCATATTAAAGATCCTCCAACGTTTATAGCAACCACATTGTGATGGGTTTTACTCCCCATCTATCCACACTTCAGTGTAGTTTTTACACTACTGAATTCACCACACCTGTAGCACTTTAGACCCTTATTCAAAACCTGAACTTTCATGTCCAAGGGTGCCTTAGAGACCTTTTTTCTTGACAAGACTCCTAAATCAAAGCTTTGAACCTTGGGCCTAAACATGGATACTCTCACTTCCCTGTGGTGGACACCATGACATTTTGTGGCTTTTCCCTCACCCTTGTACTGTATGGGATATCTGGGTCTTATCCTCAGATCATTATATTTACTTTACCATCAGCACAACATTTTGTCTATCACTGATACCACGTTCTTGAACATACTGCCGTTGGCACCCTTCTGTTGCATCTCCCTGTGAATGTTCTGCTGGTGGACTCCTTTGAGACAACCAGTGCCCGGTTCCTCCACTCAAGGTGATTGAAACTATACTTGCTATGTGCGGGTGCTAGCTCCATTACATGGACTCCCTTTTCTTCAGAGGTCTCCCTGATCTACAACCCTCATACACTGGCCTGGGTTTTGATATCTCCTCCCTCTCTGTCAGGGTCACTGGGTTGCCACTTATGAGCTGAGCAGTTTTTTTTGCTCTCTTATCCTCAAAAGAATTGTCTCTGCCAGTTTGGGTGGAGGGAGGTTTAATAAATACAGTTATCCGAACCCAGGCTTCTGCAATGGAGAAGGTGAAGTAACGATGCAGTCATTCTGGTGAGGCCCTGTAATTGTTGAGTAGGGTTGCTTTAGGAACATAAGATTGTATTTTGTTAAGGGGGTGGGGGCAGGTTTTGTCTTTTGTTGTAAGGTCCACCACTTTAACAGGAACTTAAACACTATAAAAACAGAGCTGATGGCACACGATGCCTAAATTACAAACCTTCTTAAAATGCAGAGTGCCTGGCTATCATACTGTTTTCAGTAGCGTCAATCTTTTCAGTTGATGACTGTAAGAGTAAGAATGCAGATCAGTTGTCAGAAATTCTTACCTGTGTAGTTATTATGGGATTTCGGTTAAAAGGTATTAAGCAAAAAGGGTCATCTTGACAACCAGGCAACAAACATTAGTATAAGACATCAATAATGGCAGCCATCATGCTTGTTTCATTAAAGGTTTCCTGTAACCTTTGTTTTAGGTGACCAAAATTAAAATTGTGCATGTAAGAGGCCTCCAAAATTGCTTGTCTACCCAAAATGGGGCACTTTGGAGCTTTGTATTAGTATCTGTGCATGAATTTTAAAGTTTTGTTCTCCTCTCTTCCCTAGTTGCTTTCCGTATATATGACATGGACAAGGATGGCTATATCTCAAACGGCGAGCTTTTCCAGGTGTTGAAGATGATGGTCGGAAACAACCTCAAAGACACACAGTTACAACAAATAGTAGACAAAACGATTATCAATGCAGATAAAGATGGTGATGGGAGAATATCTTTTGAAGAATTCTGTGCTGTGAGTATCTGTTAGGATTATTCTTGTCTTTACTTTTTATTTCTAGTGAATGCAGTCCTAGCCGAAACTTCATCTGCTTTAACTGCTGAGTGACGAGGAACACTCTGAAAAGAGCTGAACTGTTCAGGAATTTGCCACCTCTCCAATTTCAAGATACTGGCAGGTCTTTTCTTTTTTTTTTTTTTTTTTAAAAGCTGTGAAATGGTGGAAGTAAAAATAAATAAATAATTGGTCCTACTTTATCTGGCATATAAACATGTAATTGTAAAGTTGCTGTTTACCGTAGTTTTGTCTGATGTGTTTGCCTGCAAGAACAGGATCAAGAGTGAGCAGGAAAATAGTTCTGCACAGTGGGATTTATCTACCAAGTGTTTTATTTAACCACTAGCCTACAGGGCACTTATACCCCCTTCCTGCCCAGGCCAATTTCCGGCTTTCAGCGCTGTTGCACTTTGACAATTGCGCGGTCATGCAACACTGTACCCATATGAAATTTTTATCATTTTTTTGTGACAGAGCTTTATTTTGGTGGTATTTAATCACCTCTGGGTTTTTTTTTTTTTTTCTTAAACCAAAAACCACTGAACATTTAAAAAAAACATGTTTTTTTCTTAGTTTTTGTTATAAAATTTTGTAAAGAAGTGATTTCTCCACTGATGTGCGTTATGAGGCTGCAATGATGGGCACTGATAGGCTGCACTGATGGACACTGATAGGTGGCACTGATGGGTACTGATGAGGAGGCACTGGTAGGTGGCCCTGATGGGCATTGACAGGCATCACTGGGCACTGAAAGGCAGCACTGATAGGTGGCACTGACTGGTACTGATGGGCAGCACTGATGGGCACTGGCAGGTGGCATGGATGAGCACTGACAGGTGGCACTGCTAGGCCTACACAGATCATCAGGGCACACTGATCATCAGTGCTCTGATGATCTGTGTGCATGTCCCCTCCGAGGAATGCCAATTACCGGCTCTCCTCTCCTCACGAGCTGTCAGCGTGACAGCTCGTGGGGAGAGAAATGCCGATAACCGGCATTTCCCTATTTACATGTGATCAGCTGTGATTGGACACAGCTGATCACATGACCGAGCCGACATCTTCAGCTCTTTCTGTGGATCGGTGATTTGCTGTGTCCGAGGGACACAGCGCACCGCCGATCGCTGCGCTCCAGGAGCCGTGCATGCGAATGGGAGGCGTCCTCCAAGAACAAGAGAACCACCTTGCGTCCGTCATATTACTATATGGAAGGGGGGAGGCGGTTAAATAAATCAGGAAGATAAATCATTTCAGAACTTTTCCACCTTTAATGTAACCTATAAACTGTACAACTCAGTTGAGCAACCACCTGGAATCTATTAGGTGGAGGGAAGTAAAAATAAAAAAACTCAAATATGTTTGCATAAGTGTGCACACCCCTAAACTAATACTTAGTTGAAGCACCTTTTTGATTTTATCACAGCACTCAGTCTTTTTGGGTATTAGTCTATCAGAATGGCACATCTTTACTTGGCAATATTTGCCCACTCTTCCTTGCAAAAACACTCCAAAACTGTCAGATTGCTAGGGCATATCCTGTGCTCAGCCCTCTTCAGATCACCCCACAGATTTTCCATCTGATTCAAGTCTGGGCTCTGGATGGGCCATTCCAAAACTTTAATCTTCTTCTGGTGAAGCCATTCCTTTGTTGATTTGGATGTATGCTTTGGGTCGTTCTGCTAGAAAGCTGATCATGAAGAGGAATGTTCTCTTTCAGCATAAACCTGAAGGTTTTGTGCCGATATTGAATGGTATTTGGAACTGTTCATAATTCCCTCTACCTTGACTAAGGCCCCAGTTCAAGCTGAAGAAAAACATCCCCAATGCATGATACTGCCACCACCATGCTTCACTGTGGGTATGGTGTCCTTTTGGTGATGTGCAGTGTTTTTGCGCCAAACATATCTTTTAGAATTATGGCCAAAAATTTGAACTTTGGATTCATCAGACCTTAATATATTTTCCTACGTGCTTTTGTGAGACTTCAGATGTGTTTTTGCAAAACTTAGCTGGGATGTTTTTCTTCATAAGAAAAGGCTTCCATCTTTTCACTCTACCCCATAGCACAAACATATATGAAGAATACGGGAGATTGTCACATGTACCACACAGCCAGTACTTTCCAGATATTTCTGCAACTCCTTTAATGTTGCTGTAGGCCTCTTGGCAGCCGCTCAGACCAGTTTTCTTCTCATGTTTTCATCCATTTTGGGGAGACGTCCAGTTCTTGGTAATGTCACTGTTGCGCCATATTTTCTCCACTTGACGATGACTGTCTTCACTTTGTTCCATGGTATATCTAATGGGTTGGAAATTCTTTTGTACCCTTCTCCTGACTGATACCTTTTAACAATGAGATCACTCTGATGCTCTGGAAGCTTTCTGCGGATCATGGCTTTTGCTGTGGGATGCTACTAAGAAAATATCTGGAAAGACCTACTAGAACAGCTGAACTTTATTTGGGGTTAATCAGAGGCACTTTAAATGATTGCAGGTGTGTACTGACTCCTATTTAATATGATTTTGAATGTTATTGCTTAATTCTGAACACAGCTACATCCCCAGTCATAAGAGGGTGTGCACACTAATGCAACAACATTATATTAGTTTTTTAAGCTTACACCCCCCCCCCCCCCAAAAAAAAAAATAGATTTGTTTGTTTTTCAATTGAGTTGTACAGATTACAGGTCACATTAAAAGTGGAAAAGTTTCTGAAATGATTTATCCTTGTCTCATTTTTTACATCACAGAAACCTGACAGTTTAACGGGTGTGTAGACACCAGTGACAGGTACATTTTATGGCAACATCTTGGATCTATTATGTCCTTGTTGATTTCCTACATACACTGAATGTCATCCATCTTCTGGTTCACTCAATAGTTGCAATGAAATAGCCCATTCATTTTCAAATCAAACCATTAATTCTCTTTGCTTTCCTGTTTGTAAGACTGATGGCTGCTGTGCCTCCTATTCCCCATCCACTGGTCTTGGCACATCTTTTCTGTAGTTCTTTCTCCATGATGTAGCAATGTAATTCAGCCCCACTTGCAGTAGTGGGCGGACCCGAGACTCTCAGACACATTCAACATGTACACGCCTAGTGTGCCCACCCACATTCACTATTTATTCCCTGTGGTTAATAGGAATAGTAGTTTCCTTTTACTGCAGAGAGAGCAGTGGGGATTACATCATATCCCCCCCTCTCTAACACCTGCTGTTTCCACTCAGACAGCATACCTAAAAATCATTTTTGAAAAAGGTCTTACCTTTTTAATTGTTGGTTTGGTGCAAGCTTATATATAGGCATCTTCTTTTGTTTAGAATACTTGCACTGTGCAATTAGAGGACATTTCGTTAAGTGCAATAAAATACAATGTGCCTTGAAATCTTTAAAGTGGTGAACACCGTACAGTTGTTTTCTGTGCATCCTATTCACACTGAAACTCAGACATGCTGCATTTTATCGCAGCACACTGCACAGGATTACATGTCACTGTTCAGCAGTACACCTTGCTGCTGTACTGTAACATGAAAATGGTGTAACTTTTCTACACTTCAAATAAAGCTGGCACAAAAAAAGGCAGATGTGTGATGCTCTGATTTGCGCACCACACCTCCCCCTACTGCCGCTAGAGCAGACAGCTGTTGGACAGTAGCACAGTTTACTGTGAAGCAGCTCTCCAATTAATGCGAACGGGCCCTTAAACAGTATTTTTGGTAAATTTAAATCCAGAGACCCCTCCTGAACATTACATTAATTTTTTGTTTTTGGGTTTTTTTTTTTTTTTTTAGCATTGGGCGTTTCTTAAGATGGGGAAAAAGTACATCTACTTGTACGACTGTTGTGATGGTTGGGGGGGGGGGGGGGGGGCGCCTCATCACACGACCGTACTTGGGCATACAACTGTGCATGGGATATGTTTGTCATGTTCCGTACATCCCTGTGCAGACAGTTCTATTCATGATTGGTATACAGCCACTGCTCCCAGTTTCAGAGCCATGTTGAGTACTAGTGCCAGTCCCTGAATGCAGATAGTGTGCAATCGGGGACCTGCACAGATGTCAAATTGAGAGAAGTGGCTGTGTCTTTGCAGCCACTGTGTCCCAGTGTACACTTTTTCCTTGTTCAGATCTATAACTTTAAGGGTCAGGATGACCCCATGGTGACTGAACAAAGCCTATAACCCTGACTTATTGTCTATTGACCAGGCAGGGTACAAAGTGTGTCCAGCAGTGCTCATCACAGGTAGTTGCTAGCTGGGTGGATAGCCACAAATAGCTGTGACTGCCTCCAATCTGTCATTGAATTGTACAGGGCTCGGTGACCACAATTAGCTTTTCACTGATTGTTGAAACCGCTGCAAGAATCAGCAAATTACTGCCACTATCATTTGCACCAGCTCTGGTCGCCCATGCAAATGTAGCCTTAAAGTTTCAAAGATGTGTTTGGTTGACTACAGTACAGGGTTTCTCAACCAGGGTTCCTCCTAAGGTTGCTAGGGGTTTCTTTAGCAATTTCTGACCTACTGACCACTGCTTCCTACTGCTATAGTATTTTATTAGCATGTACTGATATATCTGCTCAAGTCCAGAAAAAACCTTAATTTCTGTGATATCAGCAAATACCTAGTTTTTCTGACATCCCATTGTCCTCTCCTCTGCAGGTCGTAGGTGGTTTAGATATCCACAAAAAGATGGTGGTCGATGTGTGACTCTTCAGAACAACATCCAACACTTATGCTTTCTTCTCCATCTCTGAAGATCTGCTCAAGACGTCCAGCAACGCTCTCTGTGTATTTTAAATGGAAGTATTTTTCTCTGTGAAGCCACATTTTCCAACATGAGCCTCATGAAGCCAACTTAAGTGTTATTGAACTTTTTATTCTCTCAATAACTTGGTGTAGCACTTTAAAGTCTGAAGGACAGCACAATGGGGAGGAGCATATCAGTGTGATGGAGAAAAAGAAGGGAGTTGGCTTTTTTCTATTTATTTTTGTTTCCTCATCTTTTATAAACAAGAATTATATATATAACTTTCTATGTAGTCATTAGGTGGGCTTTAATTTAATTTACTTGAGTAAAAGAAACAACAAAACAAAAACTAGAGTAAAAAGTGCCAAGCAGAACATAAGCCGTTCAATACATGAATATAAATCCTTACTTTTATTTCACACAGTTTTATAAATATATATATATTGTAGAAGAATGTATACTTTGAACTGGGTGTCTGGTCAACGTGTTTCGTATCTTATTTTTTTTTGTATATTAACTGGTTGATCAACGCTGTTGCATCCTGTTAATGTACTTAACTTTTTTTTTTAACACAGGAAATTTGTATGTTAATTTATACATGTTAATATATTACCAGGGACTGTGTCTCTTGCTTTTTTTTTTTTTTCTTTTTTTTTATTAGTTGAATGTTACTGCCAAGTGAAGAACTGTTAATGCATATAGCAACTGCACAGAACCTATATCTCCTGCTTTCCAGAGTTGCTGAAGCAAGTCACCCAAATTGTACTATTCCATCAGTTGCAGCAGGTATACACCCTTCAAGGACCCCGTCCCTTTTATATAAGCCGATTTAACAGAATTCAGGATTTATTCACTCCTACCTGCCAACTGAATTGAACAGACTATTGCAGGCAGCATGACTGGTAACGATATATGTACATTGGTTATAGGAGAGGTTCTTTGTCCTGGTGGAATGTTTTCTGTTACTTTTTGTGAAAATAAGACATTTTGTTCTGCTCTGTCCTTAATTACTCCCATCATGTGTGATATAAAAGTAGTGAGACACTCTTAACTTTTTCCACCTCTCCTTTTTTTTTTTTTCTGCTGTGGTACTATTGGATGGAAAACAAGTAAAACCAAATGCAGATATATATATATACATATTTTTGTTTTGCTCTTGAAAGCATATCCATTTTATTAATGATTTAGTAAGGGCAGGTAAAAGTATTGCCTGCTTGCCATAGCTGTTCCTTCAACTGAGTGCTGCACACCATGGGCTCTGTCTGTGCGAGAGAAATCAAGGTGCTTGGTGTCCTTGCATGACATGGAGTTTTGCATGTAGATCGATTTTTTTGAAATGTTCCTCTTGTTTACATAATTTGCATTATATATAAATATATATATATAAATATTAAAATAAAAAAAAGAAATTGCCAAACTTTGGTACATGTTGATGTTCAATAACCTAAAAAAAAATCTCCACTACACATTAAGTTTGTTCCTCTGGATCAGTCCGTGGTTCATTATCCCAGCCAGTGGTCTTCTGTTCCAGTGTCAGCTGCCATGTGCTCTGCTACAAGGGGGATTTAGTCTTTTGTGAATTTATTATTTTTTGTACATACATTGTGTTTAAACATTTTAGCAGATGCTATTTCTAATGCTTGTGCATACCTTGGCTGACTTTCAGATAGCAAGCATCTTTATTGGAGATTTTTTTTTTAATTTGTGTGAGGGGAATGGTTAATGTTGAATGTTTTTTTTCTTTTTGTTTGTTTCCTTTGCATGCTATATAACTTGTAGGAACTGTAGAAATCTTCATACTGTATGAATAAAAAGATGGAACTTGTTATTCGGTCTTTGGTCTTAAGTTCTGTGTTGACAAAACTAAACAAATGGGCTCACCCTTGTGTGTTTTTATTGAAATTATTGGAAACCCTTCAAGACACTTTTATGCAGAATGAAAGGCAAATGGCAGCGTGCACAAATGCAGGTTTTTATTCAGGAAAATGCTTGTGCGTAGATGTAGAGGTGTAAACGCAGCCTAAAGGGACAAACTTACCTAAAATAAATACATAATGTCTTGGTATTTCAAAGCTGTCTAGTGACATCAGACATTGTCATTCCCAACTCAAGTCATTTAATGTCATCTTATAGCAAAGCTTCTATTCTAAATAGGGATGCTCACATCGCATCTGCTTCTGTTCAGGAAGCAGGAGAAGCCTTCACATACTGTGGACAGTTTGCCCATTTTGGGGTGAAACAATAGCAATCTGACACTGTTTTATAGCCTGTTTTAGGCCCCAAGAATGATCGCATGAGAATGAGGGCCACCTCATAGATATTGATCAGCGCCCCATTCAGCCAAAAATGTCCATATGGGGAAAGTTGATCATCACAGTAATTTTTATTGTAAAGGTTGTGAGGTATGTAGGCTGACTTAATTTTCCTTTGCATGGTGATGGGATCCCAGTCGCCCCTGGTAGGGGTTAGACATTTCAGGAGATATAATCAATGTAACATGTATCTATAATCTAATTAGTGGATTGTGTAGAATTTGGGTTGGCTACATTTTCAAAACTGTTCTACCTGCCTACAGCAGGCAGGCTTTAGATCTGTATAAGCATCAGTTACTCAACCAAGGTTCCTTGGAATATTAGTGTTCAGCAAATGCCACCATTACAGAGGATTCCTATAGGCCTAATGGTGGTTTTAGTATCCCCCTGGCAGGATTCCAAGCAGAGAAGGACTCAGGAGGAGGAGATGTGGTTCAAGCAGTTCACAGGAGTTTGACCAGCTGATCAGAGTGAACTGTTGATGGTATAAGGGAATCTAAGAATGATGAAGAAAGCAGGACCAGGATGAGGGAGAAGTTGTTATGCTAAACAATCCCTTTTGTGAATGGAAGCAATTGCAGGATGCCAACAGTAATATAATGTAGCATTCAGTAAAGAATGAGCACAAAGTGGAAAGAGCGAAGTTCTCCCCACAGCTAGGAACAGTCTGTTTGTCAACACAGTAGGGCTGGCAGCAATGAGGGGAGAAATAGGATAAAACGTGTTTGGGGGGTAAAAGGAATAGAGGATTTGCAGAGTGTAAAATAAAGAGGAAATTCAGTGGAGGAGCAGTTGGGGTGTAAAGGTGTGTGTGAAACTAATGTGTTGGCTAAAATCTGACAGGGATAATGGAGTAGGGAAAGACTGTAGAACATGGGTGAATAGAGTAGGTTCAGATACTAAAGTTTGAGTGAATTTGAATGGTGGGGGAAGCAGGGAAAAGAGAAATGTTAATATAAGTTAACCCCTTGGCGCTAGAGCCTCCCGGCCCTTTAAGGGTTCCAGACGCTGGGAGGCGGTTTTAGGGTCATGTGTCCGCCGTGGTTCACTGACACGGTGGTCACATGATTGGGAAAGGTCCCGATTGAAAGAGATCAGGACCTTTCTGTGAGTACCGAGCGTGTGTGCTGGGAGTGCGCAGAGCATACGCTCTCAGCACGTTTTTTTAATAGAGCGCAAATGTGCAGCATCTCGGCATCTAGGCCCAGACACCGGGAGGCCACACGTTTGCGTTTGGCCGACGCCAAGAGGTTAAGGGCAATAGGAATGGAGAACATTTGAATGTTTTGTGCAGGCTATAGGGCAGAGGTTCTTATGCCACTGAAAACAGAATAGTTTCTTTTGAGTACTAAAAACCAGTTTGAGTAAAATGTAATATTTTATGCTTTTATATCGGCATCCAACTAATCACATAAATGTACCATGAGCTGCCGATCATAACAATATTTTAGGGGTTTCTCAGACTGAAAAAGGCACCACTAGACTATATAAAACATAAATACACTGCTATAAAAAATTTTTAAAGAACCACTTTAAAAACACATCAGATCAAAATGTCATGCTGGATATCTATACTGCTATGGACTGGGTAATGTATTAGGAATGTAAGGATGCCCCATCCTTTGATGGAAATGAGAATTATTAACCTACAGAGGACTGAATTCAAAGACACCCCAAAAATCAAAATGAAAATAAATTATGCAGCAGGCTAGTCCATTTTGCTGAAATTTCATCGCAGCAACTCAAAATGGTACTCAGTAGTTTGTATGGCCCCCATGTGCTTGTATGCTTGCATGCTTGCCTGATATCGGGGCATGCTCCAAATGAGACAATGGATGTTGTCCTGGGGCAACCTGGTGGCATCCGATGGACCGAAACATGATATCCCAGAGGTGTTCTATTGGATTTTGGTCAGGCGAACGTGGGGGCCATTCAATGGTATCAATTCCTTCATCCTCCAGGAACTGCTGCATACTCTTGCCACATGAGGCCGGGCATTGTCCTGCATCAGGAGCAAGCAACTGCACCAGTGTAGGGTCTGACAAATGGGTCCAAGGATTTCATCCTGCTACCTAATGGCAGTCAGGCTGTCATTGTCTAGCCTGTAGAGGTGTGTGTGTCCCTCCATGGATATGCCTCCCCAGACCATCACTGACCCATCATCAAAATAGTCATGCTGAACGATGTTACATGCAGCATAACATTCTCCATGGCTTATCCAGACCCTTTCACATCTGTCACGTGTTCAGGGTGACACTGCTCTCATTTGTGAAAAGCACAGGGTGCCAGTGGCGGACCTGCCAATTCTGGTGTTCAATGGCAAATGCCAATCGAGCTCTATGATGCTGGGCAGTGAGCACAGGGCCCACTAGAGTATGTCAGGCCCTCAGGCCACCCTCATGAAGTCTGTTTCTGATTGGTCAGAGCCATTCACACCAGTGACCTGCTGGAGGTCATTTTGTAGGGCTCTGGCAGGCTCATCCTGTTCATTTTTGCAGAAAGGAGCAGATATTGGTCCTGCTGATGAGTTAAGGACCTTTTACGGCCTTGTCCAGCTCTCCTAGAGTAACTGCCTCTCTCCTGGAATCCCCTCCATGCTCTTGAGACTGTGCTGGGAGACACAGCAAACCTTTTGGCAATGGCACGTATTGATGTGCCATCCTGGAGGAGTTGGGACGCCCTGTGCAACCTCTGTAGGGTCGCCTCATGTTACCAATACTGACAATGACCCTAGCCAAATGCAAGACTAGTGGAAAAACAGTCAAACATGAGTAGGGAAAAAAATGTCAGTGACCTTCCACCTGTAAAACCATTCCTGTTTTGGGGGTTGTCTCATTGTTGCCCATCTAGTGCACCTGTTAATCAGTTTTCGCTGCTTTGGTGTTAATGAAATTAACAACCCCCTCTGCTACTTAACTGACCAGATCAATATCCCAGAAGTTTAAATGACTTGATGCTATACTCTGATTAAAAAGTGTTTTTTTTTCTCATTTTTTTTGTAGTGTATTAATTCCCTGTATAGAACCCTTCTTAACCAGTTTTGGGCCACCACCCACAATATACTGTGGATGGGCGGCAGCTACAGGTGCGTACTTGTACATCGCTGGTCTTTTGCCAACACAGCCCCCATGTCAGCAGTTATATGTTAGATCTCATAACATGGATCACCCTGGAAGCCACATAGCAAGTTGTCTCAAAGGTTTCCAAAACAAGGGTATTTCAGACTTATTAACCCCCAGCAAGTTATGGTCTCACGCAGGCAGAGATAGTGTTGAACAATGGGTAGGGAGGACCCCCTAAACAGCTTTACCTGTAATGGCTTCAGATTTGCTCTGAATCCCTGCCCTTACCTGGTTATGTTCATTTTTTTCAGATCCACATCCTCTGGTTCCTTTGTGTCAAAGAAGGAATTTTCTGCAGCTATTTTTGGTTTATGGGATTAGCTCTCCCTGGTTTGGAATAACTGGGATACAAGTGTGGTTGCTCTACTTTGCTGCTTCCCCTTTTGTGAGAGGATGAGGCATTGGAGAAACCTCCTTAAGATGAGGAGGAAGAGAAAGCTGTAGAGGATTGAGAATCCTCTGTAGATGAGTCCTCCCAGGGGAGTCTCAAGATCAGGGATGTTACAAACAGAAGACTGTAGTGGGCTTCCATGCAGCTATGGTGTGCACTACTTTGAAGTTGCCACTTTTGGAGTTCTCTCCAAATATCACTAGTAGCCACCTAAATATACCAGATTTTTTTTTTTTTTTTTTTTTTTTTTTTTTTTTTTTTTAAGTGCACCCTCACTTGCAGCAAGTGGTGTATTCTAATTGTGTTCAATTGGAGAAGGTGTTTTCACTTTTGAAGTGATTCATTTATCAGTACCCCAGGGAAGAGGAATTCTATAAGACATGGAGTTCTCCAGCAGTTGACCCAGCCATTTCCTACTTAAGACTCCTATGGTCCCAATCCTTTTTTTTTTTATTCATCTTAATAAAGACATGTACTACAAGGTTACATCAAGCTCTAAAGCATAGAGTAAGCCAACATATGGCACAAAAGTTACACTGTAATTGTAAGACTTCATCAGTACAGTGCACATTTACTCCATTTCCAGGGTAGAAAAAAAGAACTCTGCGATGAACATTAGGTAGCAACAGCGAGGTCTAATAGAAGCAAATATGGCAGTAGTAGATATACCTCAGGGGAGAGGGAAGTAGTACACTCCTCCACAACAGATGGAGCCCTATAATCTCCATAGGAGAGATCACCATTCAAAGTCACGGAGCTGACCTGGGGGTATCTGATAAAGTAGGGTAAGGACCATGAGACTGAGGATAGAGATGGGGGAGATTAGAGTACTATTAAGAGAGGAAGGGAAGAGAAGGATGCTGGGGAGGGGGGAATTGCACTGCATGATACAGCTGTAGATAGTGGATTAACATCCACAAGGGGAAATCTTTAAGTGCAGTAAAGGGAAGGAGCTCTCACTGGGGCATATGTTGTTTGAGTTTAACACTAAACCTGGACCAAACTCGTGGATCGGGTATGGAGTGAAGATTGGGCAACTGAGGGTTACCCTACAGTGGGGTATAGAGGGAAATTGTATCTGTCTCACTAATTTACGCCTTCACCTGATTCCACATCCATACTATGGTTCGCATTGAGTCATCATTTGGGAACTAGCTCTCAGGCCTCTTAACACTAGGTTGGAATAGGAACCAAAAATGGCTGCCTCTAGCTTCGTCTTTATTTGTGCAAACCACCAACGTACAGTGACTAGCACAGTCTTCCAATAGTACTGACAGAATTTGGGTAATGCCAAGCTACCTAGGGAAAGGGGCAGCTACAGGTAGATCTGGCTATTCTGGGAGTAGCTCCTGCCCAGATAAAGGTGGTAATAAGTAGTTCAACTTTGTTTAAAAAGGAGGAGGGAATGGATACTAGAGTATTTCTAAATACATATACAAATTTAGAGATAATTTTTACAAGATTTATTCTGCCTACTGGGAACGGGCGGAGTTTTCCAAACCTGACACTGATGGGTTAACTGCTGGACATGGGTTATCTAGTAGATATCATGAAAGATCCCCCTGAATTTCAATTCCCAATTATTTAAATTTTGATACCAAGGTCAGTGGGGTTGGTGAGAAGGAGCCAGCTGAGAGAGGGGAAACAGAACAGATTTGTTCCAATTAATCTTGATATGGGAGAACCCACCAAACTGATCAATGGTTTCCAGGGCAACTTTAAGGAAATCTGATACATCAAGTAGGTACAGGAGTGCATCATCTATGTACAATAAGATTCCATCAATCAAAGGGCCCACTGGAAGTCTGCAAAGCAGAGGAGAAGAGCAAAGAATAGCTAGTGGCTCTATCACCAAGACAAAGAGTTCTGGAGATAGAGGACAACCTTGTCTGGTGCCTCTTTTCCCTTGAAACTGTGGAGACTCAATTAGTCCTGACCCAGGCCGTAGGTGCCACATATAGCAGTTATATCCAAGACACAAATTAGGTCTGAAATCTTTGAAGCACTTGCCATAAGAACTCCCACTCCACAGGGTCAAAAGCCTTTTCCGTGTCGAGTGAGGCCACTACACCAGTAGAACCCTGACTCTGAAGATGGGCTATTTTGGTATAAAGTCATCGGATGTTGATGCTGCCCCTATCTGGCAAGAACCCTGACTGGTCTCTGTGAATCAAAGATATGATCACTGAGTTGAGGAGATTTGCTAATATTTTGGACAGAATCTTAGCGTCCACACTGAAATGCTCCCAATCTTTAACCCTTTTACTGCCAGGTCCATATGTTGTCACTGGGAGTATGTGTATAGCTGACAAGCCGACTGCCTGTCACCCATGCTGTCTCATTAAAGAGAACCTGTCCCCCACCCCAAAAAAGAATAAAAATCGCAGGGTACTTTTTGTCCTCTGTGATGAAAAAAAAAAGTTACACGCACACACATAAAAAGAGGCGAAAGTAAATGCATGTGTGAGGTCCAGGGAGAATATGCACAAAAACATTGATTGCCATGCACTCTGGCTTGAAAGCAATAACTCTAGCACCAGAGCTCCTGGGTAACTGTAAACTGATGACCTGTCGGAACTTTTAAAGTGCCATCGATTGAAAATCTAGGGTATTGAAGTTTGTTGCCATTTCACGTGTGCACACAATTTTAAAGTTTGCCAATTTGGATATCTGTTTACTTGGTGCAACCTTATCCATTATATTTTACCAAAATTACTACGTTGGCTAATTGGATTAGAGTGTCCTAAATGTAATTTTAGTGTATTTTGCACTTCCTAAGCCATTGCCCTAATATTGTGTGTCATAAAAAATTGCCACTGCCCTTTTATTGTCTAGGGTACCTGCTTTCTGAAAATATATCATGTTTGGAGTTCTATGTAATTTTCAGGCTTAAAATGATTTTTTTTTAAACATACAAAAAAAAAAATACAATAATTGTTCTGGTAGTGTAAGGGTTAAAGGCGCCATCCATTCATATGAGGTTAGAGGCCCCCATCGAGGCATCCTATCTGGTTGGAGCAGCGCTGCAGCTTCTGTTGGGAGTTTGCCAAGCCCTCAAAATCTGAATAAAGCTCATGCTTCGTTCCAGAGAATCAGACCCAGGGGATCCTGGCATCTGGAATTTCCTGGAAGAATTTTTGCAAGCATGGAGTTTCTTGGTGGATGCCATGGAAAATTCCCATTAGGCAGCTTTCCTAGGTGGGCACTGTGTCCACATGAGAAGGATCCTACGACTCAAGTGTTGGTTGATGAGATATTTCCTCTTCACAATGAAGGGATGCACCCATTCATGTGGGTAGGGTGAAATATAACAACTTTTGCAGGTGTGTGCATTTGAGAAGTCCCAGACTGGGTCTGCAGTGTGGTTTCCAGAAGTTACAAGCTAAAATTTTGCTGCTTTTCACCTCCATGCTTTATACTTTCAAGGGTATCTTCAGAGTCACAAAAAAAAAAAAAAAAAAGGGGTGGTTTACTGTGCAGTTGTGGAAAAGCTGCTGTCCCAGGGGTTATTGCACCCATACCAGAAAGGTCTCACAGCTTCTACAATCCAAAGATGTATGGCCTATTTTGGATCTCAAGGGTCTCGAGTTCACAAAGGTACAAAAATTCAGGATGGTGTCCACCTGCTTAGTGATTGCTATACTTCATCAGGGGTACTTCTGGCGTTTGTGAATATCAAAGAATCCTGCCTACACATTCCAATTTTCCAGTCTCAAAAATAGTTAATGCAATTCACAGTACAGGATCGCAACTACCATTCAGCTTGTCCATGTTTCACAAGTGTTTGCCAAGGTGGTGTTTCCATTTCTAGGGTTAAGGACTTGGGGTATCTACATTGTGGTGTACCTGGTCAACCTGCTTCTCATGGAGCAATTGGCTCAGGAGCTGACACTTGAATCTTTGACAGGCAGGTACAGGTTCATAGACAGGTTTCATTGGGTGCAGACCCTTCAGAAATTGGTGCTGGTTTGGATTTAGGCTTAGTCCTCAACACGACACCAGCAAAAGTACTGCTTCCACAGGAAACATTCCTGTCTCTTCGATCCCAGGTGGAGTACCTAAGGCAATTGGAAGGTCCCGATTCAGGCCTTAATGAGGGTGCAGAGGCAGTTGGTAGCTTCCTCTTGTAGTTAGCTGCAAAATCCCTCAAAGAACCTTTCTGGGATCTACATCAGGTAAAGGTGGCTGATTAGGTATTAGAGCTCTCTCCCAAGGAGGTTTCTTTGAATTGAATATTAATATAAAACACTGGGCAAGCTGGCTGTGGACTGACCTTGAGCAAAGTAAACTAGGTGCCAGTCCAGCTCGTTGCTGCAATACTATGAGACAACCACACACCAGTAAATGGCATCTTCTTTATTTCATCAATGTAAAAGGTAAAAACACCTCCACTGTACAAGAGAGGAGAACACTGCTAACCTTTCACACTAATAGGTGCTTAATCATAGCATCCACCTCCCCCATAACCCTACTCCACTCCATGAATCCACAGTTTTGTAGCCTGCAATGTAGAGTAATAAGGAGAGGTTAGGGAGGGTAACCTGTGTCCTATATTGTAATCCAAGATATGGAAAAACCCAAATAAATTGTGCAGTGCTCTCTACCAAACCACTCAAAAAAACGAAAAAAAAAAAAACACCTAAAATAATACAAAGACCCATAATCCTTACATGTGTATACAATCCTAAAATGCAAACTACATACAGCTCTTTTATAGGGATACATAATAATCAAAATAGGTGATAATAAACAAAACTGAAGTGATAGAAATGGTGATATAAACAGTGATTCAACCAATGTGAAAGAAAAAAAAAAGGTCAAATACATTTGTCTAATGATACAAGTCCATATGCAACACACAATCCTCTGAGCTTCAAGATGGTGATCGAGAGTTTGGCCTCCTCCCTTAACCTCCCTGGTGGTATGATTATTTCAGATTTTTGGTGCTGAAAGCGGTACCATTTTTTTGCATGGAAATATGTATTTTTTTTATTGTAGGCTGTAATTTTTAGGAAAAACTCACTGAAATCTGTCCGAACAAGAGTCTAGTAAACATCCCGGGTATGATAAAATTTGAAACACAAAATCATAAATTATAATTTAATAAATAATCATAAAAATAATATAAAAATAATAAAAAATTTAATTCAATAATATAATCAAACCAAAAACACTGAAATGTGAAATAGAGCGCCAAGTTCGCACATCGCTGAGCTCAGTCGCAAAATCGTTTTCAGTTTCTGATGACGAATTTCCCCCACGAATCATTATCACTCAATTCTGCAAGTGGTTCTGATTTACTATCGCTGTTCTCTAGCTGATCTAAACAGCTTTTGACCTAAAGGGACACTTTTTGGACGCCATGGACATTTCTCAGTTTCCAGGCAGAAAGAACAGACAAAATGCAGGCAGGGCACAGGACAAAGCACTAGGGACAATATGTATGTGAAATAGGTTGAGACAGCAATGTTTTACTATGTAAAATGAAAAAAAAAAAAATGACATTTTTTAAAATTTTTAAATTTCCCGGCGGCGGCAGCGGCGCCCGTACGTCCCAGGGACAGGACACAGAAGCCGGATGCCGGCATCGGCCGGAGGAGATGGCCGGGGACGCTGCAGGGGACACATCGTGGGAGCGCAGGGTAAGGTAAGTGAAGAACAAATGCCGGAGCAGTGCCGCATGGTATTCCCGAGTGTAGCTCAGGGTTACCGCTTTTGGTACTGAAATGTTACCCCGAGCTACACTCGGGAATACCGCCAAGGAGGTTAAGCATGTTTCTTCAAACATCAAGGATTGGATGACTCCTCCGAGCCTGACAGATGTGTGTCTCTTGTAAGAACCTTTCAATTGTAGGGGAGGAAGGAATTTTCCACTCTCAAAGTTGAAGTAATTCACTGGGCATGCCAAAAAGCAGTGCAACAAACTGGAAGTGGTTGTCTGTCACTGCACAGCAAAGAAGTCACTGATTAGGTTAGTAAACAGGGACATACAAATAAGTATCTTAGCTGGTCATGGATGCCATGTGTTCCCCTTGTCTCAGAGAGGCAAATACTGACCTGATTCCATAAGAATTTTTGGAATGTGAAGTAATTTGTTGATGGAATTTACATTTAGGACAGGATGAATACTTCCCCTGGGTTTTGTACAGATTGGAGTAGAAACCTTTAAATCTGTGCTGAGGTGATACTGGTACAATTCCCTGGGACAAGAGGTAGTTCAGGGCTGTTTGTAACTAATTGCCCTTGGACAGTTTTTGGACGATATGACAGAAGAAAGTGGTGAGGAGGTAAAGTTTTGAACCTTCAGAGACAATCGCAAGAAGCTGCAGGTCTTTGATGTCCATGGTCTGGAAGAATGCAAACTGCAACAGACTCCCCCCACTCTTAGGATCGAGGAAACCCCTTAATTTTAAGTGGCAAGACTTTGATTTGCTGGAGAGTGTCTGTGAACAGCAATTTTAATCTGACAGCCTGAGCAAAGAAGAATGGACAAAAATTTCACTCTATAGCTGTGCAAAGCTGGTAGAGACTCCCACCACCATATCCTTTGCGTTACCTGTACAGTTAAAGGGTAGGTCCACCCAAAAGTGATATTCCAACTATAACTGGAAACTGCTGGGCTTAGTCACCCACTGGCTTCTTATGTCTCCAGTAGTGTCATCACCTTACAATAGTTTATTGCTCTGTTCCTGCCCACAATGAGGTGCTCCAACTTCTGTTTCATACGCCATCCAATGAACTGGATCACTCATCCAGGAGAGTCAATCCTCCTTGTAATGGCTGGAGTAACTGTGAAGATCTGTGATCTCACTTCCAGGCATCTCACTGCAACATATGGGAAACAAGTAGGCAGTAGAACACTCCTCGGATCTATTTCTGAAAGATTTGGGTGGCATGACTGTAAAAAAAAAAAAATGACCACAGCTCTAGGAAAATTTATGCATCCATGGTGGTATTCACCAACCAAAAAAAAAAAAATTCTAGGATGATATTTGAATAAAAGAGTATCACCTTTTCTAGTTAGCAAAGATCCCTTCCAAATTTTATTCCATAATACAGCAATCCCAGCTAAAAAGTATAAGAACAGTGTAATGCCTTTTCTTTTAAAGTCAGCTTAACGTTTTATACCGCATCACTGGAGGAGTAATAAATGCCCTACATTATCTGACTAGAGATCAGAGGTAGATACGATCATGGAAGCAGAATGCTAGGTTCATAAATGTAAAGGGCATTATGATCAATTCTATATGATGTGGGCCACATGGATCAATTATTCTGCACAGATATAACTCAGAAAGAAGATAGAAGGTTGTTAAATTGTATTTATATCTGTCTAAGTTTTAAAAGGCAGCTGTGCTCATGGGTAAAACCAATTGTTTTGTATATTCCCATAATAAGTAGAAGTAGATCTATAATAAAACTAATTTAAAAGTTAAAACACATGCAGTAAAGAGAAGAAAATATCTGTCCAAGAAATCAGCTCCAATTTAGGAGGACATTTATAAAGCAGCAGTAGAGCTTTAGTGGCAGTTAGTTGTTCATCAACTTGAAAATCATAGAGAGCCTCAAGATACTGCCAGAGGGCCACAATAGTGCACGTTAGATAGCCCATTAAAAAAAAGTGGCAATAACATCCTCAACACCCAAAAGTTACAGTCTTGCTGTATGTCTTGCAGTGTATTGCAATGCACACTGAAGATGTTGCAGTAAAATAAACCCTAGCATTGGTGGCAGTGACAATATTAATAACCCCAGACATTGGTGTTAGAGGATGCAAGATTAAACCCCAGACATTAGCGTTGGTGGATCTAATAACACCCTAACATTGGTGGCAGTGGACGCGATAATAAGCCTTAACATCGGTGTCAGGGGACACGATAATAAGCCTTGACATCGGTGTCAGGGGACACGATAATAAGCCTTGACATCGGTGTCAGGGGACACGATAATAAGCCTTGACATCGGTGTCAGGGGACACGATAATAAGCCTTGACATCGGTGTCAGGGGACGCGATAATAAGTCTCGACATCGGTATCAGTGGACACAATAATAACACTTGACATTGGTGTCAGAGGTTGCAGTAATAACCTTGGACATTGGTGTCAGTGGACACAATAGTAACCCTCGATATTGGCGTCAGTGGACACTACAAACATGTATTGTGATCTATGCGAGCCAAGAAATCTGTTTGTTCCTGCATGTTTCAAGCAAAGTTTTGCATACAAATAGTGTGCACAGGGTTTTTTTCAGAATTCTCAACAAACTTATCTACGTGAATACAAAACCTGCATGAAACAGATCAAATACAGGTCAGAAGCAGATTAAATGCACCAGCCAATGATTCTGAATGACCTTAGAAGTGTCTCAAACCGATGTCAGACTGATGCCATCTAAACAAGCCCAAAGCCCATCCATATGGGCCACAAAAGCCCGAAGTGAGGCGTTTTCAGCCTGCCATTGCTAACCTTTTGGTAAAAGCACTCTGAGGGTGATTTACTAATAATACGGGCGAGTGCAAAATCTGGTGCAGCTGTACATGGTAGCCAAAAGACTCCTAGATTCAGATTGTTCAATTAAGCTTTGAAAAAAGAAAAAAAAAAAAAAAATGGAAGCCAATTTTTTACCATGCAGAGCTGCACCAGATTTTACACTCTCCAGTTTTAGTAAATAAACCCTAATTGTCTGGCTGTTTCTAGTATCAATAACTTGAGTCACTAACCTGGAATAAATCAGCACTCACAATTTGTGTGTTTATTCCATTCAATAACCAAACCACGTGGATCAGCATCATCATCTAGCTTTTTTAGAAATGGTCACCAATGCCAATAGATATTGTATAGGGTCTCCTGACAAAATTCCTTTAGGGCTAGTTCACACCAGATACAGTCAAGTTCATTTTTAATCAGCATCAAAAATGCATGGTCCGTGTTTAAATTCAGTGCAAGAAAATTTGTGGTATGAAATTCTCCATAGGGAACAGTCTGAAGAAACTGGATATGGACAATAGTAAGCTTCCTAAAAGCAAACTTAAGGGTGATCCACCACTGAGGAGTACAGCATGCCTCTCAGAAAGGAGGGGTGTGCCAGGGAAAGTCAAAAAGGGTGGAGGGGTCTATATATCCTATCAAGACTTTAGCTCAACTCTAGAAATTTTTTGCTAGGGTGGGCAAAAAATAATAAATATTCTTCCTTGAGATCCTACTGGAGGGATTGTCCCAACTTCCTGTCCCTGTGGCACCAGGACAATAAATGACGGCAGGAGAGGCTGTCACCAGACAGGAATGCATAGACATCAATAGACGCATTTGGGTTGATTTACAAAAACTGGTGCGTGCAAACCTGGTGCAGCTCTACATAAAAACCAATCAGCTTCCAGGTTTTATTGTCAAAGCTGAATTGAACAAGCTGAATTTAGAAGCGGATTGGTTTCTATGCACAGCTGTACCAGATTTTGCACTCTCCAGTTTTAGTAAATAACCCCCATTGCTAGAAGTTGTACCCTTCCAAATGTGATTTATTTGAGTCCCTGTTGCAGAAATTTCCTATCACTTCATGTCCCCTATGAATGCTTCTGGATAGACCATATTAGGAATCCTGGTACTTGCCACTGATTTGAATGATTTCACAGTCAACCCAAGGCTTGTAACCCAAGGTTCTTCAGACTGACAATGGCAATCACAATGTAACATACAAGGCAATATAGTAAGCATGCTGTACTTACAAGTCATTTTGCCAAATCAGTGGTGAATTTATCAGACACTGTAAGACCCACAGACTGCCACTGATCAGGCTGAAGGAAACAAGGAACAGCTTTAAAATACAACAGTATAAAGCAGGGGTCCTCAAACTTTATAAACAGGGGGCCAGTGCATGGATCTTCACACTGTTGGGAGGCCAGACTATAGTTTGAAAAAAAAATATGAACAAATTCCTATGCACACTGCGCATCTTATTTGTAGTGCAAAAAAACATGAAAAAATACAATATTTAAAATACACTGGGCACCGCAATGCACCGTACACCAACACACTGGGCGCCGCAATGCACCGTACACCAACACACTGGGCGCCGCAATGCACCGTACACCAACACTGGACGCCGCAATGCACCGTACACCAACACACTGGGCACCGCACACCAACACACTGGACGCCGCAATGCACCGTACACCAACATACTGGGCACCGCAATGCACTGTACACTAACACACTGGGCGCCGCAATGCACTGTACACTAATACACTGGACACCACAATGCACTGTACACGAACGCACTGGACACCACAATGCACTGTACACCGCAATGCACTATACACTAACGCAATGGACACCGCAATGCACTGTACACTAATGCACTGGACACCGCAATGCACTGTACACTAACACACTGGACTCCAAAATGCACTTGACACCGCAATGCACTGTGTCTGATGTGCTTTCCTCCTCTTCTGTTGCTCCTCTGACTGCAGCAGCTGAAATCCAGATCTTCCAGGCTGCCTCTCACTAGGTTCTCATGGCCGAGGACCCAGCGAGCAGACTAGCCATTTTCTGGCCAGTGCAGTTTTTTTTTTTTTTTTTTTCTTTGGCAGGCTGTAGTTTGAGGACCCCTGGTATAAAGGGTCTGGGGATCATTTCTCTTATATCAATATTGCTCTGCTGCAAATTACTAAAATAAAACAGATTTTTTTTATTTCTCATCTAGACTGGCTTCTTTTACAGATGCACACAGGTGTCAAAATAACATGTTTGCAGCATGTTCCTTAATGATTACTGGGGGCCACTGTTCTGTCTCTCCAATCTAAGCATTCAAAGTGTGATCTCTGTAAATTACAGTTGTGATGAGATAGTGATAACTCCAATCTTAGTTGAATATCACAGGCAGTGACTCAATTCAGAAGACATCTTGAAGATCTTGTGAAGTTTATTCCATAAACTGAGAGAATCTTACAACAATGAACATCTGATAGGTCAAAAGATCATAATGTGACCTGCTTCAAGACATGAGGCTAGAAGCTGCAATGCCTTACTGGGAAAAGGGGAGGGCTATCTATACAGCATTAACTAAACCAGAGGAAAGGGAGGAGCAGAGACAAAATATAGAGAACACTGAAAGGCATATGACAGTCATGTGAAACATGACAGCCCCCTAATTACTGAAGCAGAAAGTGTATTGTAGGAGATGGAGCAATACGTAGAATTACCCAGCAAATACTTTGCCTTATTGGGCTAGATGGATGTTCTGGGAGCTCTGCTGATAGGCACTTTCTAATGCAGGTCATACATGGGTCAAATTCTGAACACATGTTCTTTAGGAATTCGGAACTTTTGTGTGTTTTGTAATCCGATGGTGCTACCATTGATTTCAAAACTTGACCCACCAAGACTTGAATTACAGCCATGAAAATTGTGAAATTGTTCTCTTTATAGGTCGCAGCTCATGCTCTCTTTCACCTGGTGTGAGGCTTATCAACAACAGCTCCCCCCAACAATAAAAGACCCTTCTACAACAATAGATCCCCCAGCAGCCAGCATCACAATATCCTTTAGTACACCTCAGCACCCCTTTCCATTACATACATTCAGCGGTGGAGGTGCCGAAACTGCCTGCTCCCACATCCCTGATGAAAAAAAGACCTGCCTACATGTGTATACAAAGTAGAAGTCAGCTCAGTTCTAGATGGAGGGTGGGAGCGGGAGCTGCCGGAGTTAACTTTTCATTTTGAAAAGCTAGCGTTTGGATGCTAGGACACAGGTCGGTCCTAGCAATCAATTACCTGCTGGTTAACTTGAAGTTAATTTGGCCAGCTCCCACTCCCACCCTCCGTCCTGAGCTGTGCGTTCTCCTGCTCTCAGCTATGCCATGACGATGAGAGTGGCACAGGAGGGTGGTGGTGGGGAGGTTGGTAAGACCGGCACCCAAGTGGCAGGGATCGGCAAACCATGGACCTGTTCGCAATCTACCTGTCACCCGCCTGTGGTCGACTAAGATTGACGGGTTGCTGGTCCCCGCTGTAGAGGCTCTGAATCAGAGATAATGACAGCGTCTTCAGGATCTGTTGGTGAAAGGACCAAACAGGGTCAGAACTAGGGTTCTGTAGTAGATGGCTTTGGAGCATTTGTCAGTTTGTTCATAGACATTTCAAAGTCAGAAGTGGATAAAGGAGGTCTGTTAGACACAGCTCAAATCATAGGGTCAGCCAACGGAACTATAGAATCTGCTAATCTAAATAGCAGTGCCAGGATCTAAAAAAACAGGCATTGGTTCCCTTTGGGTGGGGGGAACTGGAGATTTGCTCCCTAAAATACAAGGGAAATATGAAATTAGGATTTATTGTTGCCCACCATTCTCAGAGAATTTTGTTGCACAATGTAGTTGTGAGCAACTAACCCAAAGTGAGACAAAGCCAAGTCAGTAAGAGCTAGAAAGGGTTATAGGTGGTCAGAAATAGGCAGACAGTGGAAAATTAGAATTTCTGGTTTACCTTTAAAATCAGCTTCTTGGAGTATATCACAGGATACAGAGACCTTCATATTCATGACTACTTGGATTATGCTGCCACCTTCAGGTGAATAGACACTGGCCAAATAAGGTAGGAATCCTACTCACCCATAAGCCCCCCCAGCTCAGCTAGGCCTCAATGTAGCAAGCATTGAGGAACAGACAAGAGGGGAGGGATTTCTGTGTCTTGTGATGTATTTACAGGTAATCCAAAAATACTAATTTCTTAATTATACATAATGGGACAAAAAAAGATTGCATATTCATCATTACTTGGGAAATCCCAAATGCACTGCACTTGAGGGATGAGCAACACAACAACGCCACCATGCCCAAAAACAGAACAGGGGAAAACATCATAATAAGGGCTCAGGAAGCACTGACACTCCTTGGTGGAATGGGACTTTACTGGGAAAAAGAAACACTGCCCTTTAATCCATAGGCCAGAGAGATAATCTGGCAAATCCACATATGTAGTGAGTCAGGATACAGCCTGACCCCCAGGTAGAATGAACAGTGGCTCAAACTGACCAAACAAAGCTGTAGACTTCAGATCAATTCTAACAACTTGAACAGCATCCAAAGAGTGGATGCTTTTTCAAGCTGTTATGAGAAGAAGCTTCACTCTTTGGATGCTTTTCAAGCTGTTATGAGAAGAAGCTTCAAAGAGTGAA
Source organism: Staurois parvus (assembly GCF_062004578.1). Classification (NCBI taxonomy): domain Eukaryota; kingdom Metazoa; phylum Chordata; class Amphibia; order Anura; family Ranidae; genus Staurois; species Staurois parvus. Next base: position 4,572,597 of record NW_028317797.1, on the reverse strand, counting down.
GCTTCTTCTTAGGAAGTTTAGGAATAGGAAAAAAAAGATGGCAACACAATGTTTTGATTCAGTTGGAACGAAGAAACCATCTTGTGTAAAAAGAAATAACAGAGACCCCAATACCACCTGGTCCTGCTGGAGAACTAGGAAAGGTTATTTGCAGTGTAGCCAGCTCTGGGACCCCGCATACCAAAGTAATGGCAACCAAAAAAGGAAAACCTTGTGCATAGGAAGCATCAAGGGAATTTAGGTCCTACAGAGACATAGGGGAACACACAAGAGGTACAGTCTGTGGGACACGCTGCACATTGGCTTTTATGAAGGAGTGAGAGAGAACAGGTCTCAAAGTGAACAACCAAGGTTGATAGTTGTTCCTTTGAAGGTACTTAAAGTCCGAGACATCTACACTTCAGGCTGGAGAAGTGCCAAAATGTGCCATATGGTCAGGGATAAGCCTTGCACCAGGTGAAAAGACTTTTCAAGCATGATGGTACACCTTCCTGAGGTCAGATTTCTTGAAATTTAGAGGGTTAGGGATTAGTGTCAAACACCCTGTCAACATGCTAATGAAAATGTGCATGCATCAGCACACAGACAAGGAATTCCTGCCAGTAATCTGTATAGGCACACGTCGGTGCATCAATGTGCGCACGTTCTTGTACACCCAATCTCAGAACTGGCACATAGCACTCTATTTAAAAGGAAGGAACAGTGACTGATATCCTCTGGATGATCTTCAGCTACCCCTGATCCTTGTTTCTGTTTCTTGCTCACCCTTTGCAGACTTGGCTTGTCCCCAGATATCTCCTTGACATGCAAGACCCCGCTTCTGTTATCGGCTGCTTACCTATGCATTATCCTGGCTTGTCTCTAGACCCTGCGCTGCTACCAGCTGCTTACCTGTGTGTGACCCTGTTTTGGCTCCTGACCACATCTCCTCTGTATGCGTATGACCTTAGCTCAGCTTCCTGACCACATCTTCCTACTTACCCCAGCTCCTTCTGTGGGTGGTGGTGGGACGTCCTTCGGCTGCATCAGTCACCAACTCTGTAGACCATCTCCACTGACTTATGTACTGTCCAGGTCTCTGGCACCTAAGCCTCGAACTCGTTTCCACATTCAGGTGTGTTTGGACGAGAGCCACAAGGAAAGCCCTCTCATCACTTTGACCTATCCAATTACGAATTGGGCTTCACCATCCGTGCCGTCAAGGACATCAACCTTACAGCAGGATAGAAGATTGGACTCTGCAACAACAAATCTGGCTGATCCACAAGAGCCCACATTTTGTATGTCAAGAGATTTACAATAATAAAAAAATTTAGGAAATTTCTTTCCTACATCTCCTATACAGGCCATTGTTTTCTTCCTTCAGAATCACTTTTATCCACCTTTCTACACTGCACTTATTTTAGTGATCCTTGTTGGTCATTAAGCCGTATTACCCCATTTCCTTTTTTTACATCTTAGTATTTAAAACTAGATTCAACATCTTGCATGCAAAACTAACCAATCAGATGCCTGTTCGAATGTGGTACAGGCCCATTCTCCTGGATTTGGATGCTGGTGGCTGAGAAAGTTCACCTAACACTTTTCTATTAGGGTGGGTGGACAGTCCAAGACATAAATCAGGCCTGCCTCTCTTGTTCAGCGCAGGTTCTGATCCCTCCTTGAGGGTTGATTTATGCCACAGCCGTTGCATTGTCCAACTGCACCTAGAAGGTGGATTGACCAGTGTAGGAGAGCCAGCTGATTTGTCCGAAGTTCCAAAATGTTGATTAGAAACTTCCACTTCAGACAACCATGTTTCATGAACCATGAGGTTCTTCAGAACACCTCTCCATTGCTGTAGGCTAGCATCAAGACTTCATCAAGACTTTTTGATTCATCAGAAGAAAACATTTCCCAGCCCTTTGTGATTACCACAAATAGTACACAGTGTGGAAAGCACCACAATGAAGATCTTGGTGGTCAGCCACATGTAGAGGCTTACATACACAGAGACAGACGGGGTTAGACCTGAAGCAGCTGACAATCTCTGCTGGTTAGAGAAATGCTCAGGAAGCAAAATAAATGTCTCAATTGAAGAGGAAAAAAAAAAAAAAATCCACGAAGTGTAGGGAAAGTTGCTAGAAAAATGAAAAAATAATATAGCAAAAATAGTTTGAGTAGAGGGCATCCAACCTACAAGGACACTAGCAAAAGGTTGTAGCAAGAGTTATATAGGGACTGGGTTTACCACATGTCCAGACTTGGAAGCACCAGTCTAGGCAATAGGTCCAAATATTTACTACATTGCTATGTTACTCAATGAAGAAAGGGTATTTAGCTTTGTGACAGATTTCTTAAAGCTGAATTGCAGGCAAACAGATAAATACACCACTTGAAAATGCCTATATAGAAGCTATTTACTTCCCAAGGCATGGGCATTTCCTTTTACAGCCAGCCTGGGTAATCGGACTTAAAGACGGCAGTTGTACAATAAATCTTGACAACCTCCCTGTCAACAGCACATAATAGGACCCTGAAGGAGCAGCAGAAGATTGATCTTTCTCATGTCAGCACATGTGCAGTAGACCAGATTTTCTACTAGTGCTGCTTCACCCTCCTCCATTCTAAAGCCTAGGACACACAGGTCGAATTTCGGGCAGAACTGGCCCGGTACAACAGAAACCAGCCAACATTTGGCCCATGTGTACAGCAGCCAGTCCCGACAGAAGCCAGCCATTAGCCTGGCGCCTGTCAAAGGGCCATGAACCAAAAAGGTCTACCAATCGGCTCCCGATCAGCACCCTCAGCCAATGGCTGAGAGCAGTGACCAGAGTGTTCTGGTGGAGAGGCTGTCCCCCCTGTCAGAACACAATAGAACAGCAGGGGAGATTACTGTACTAACACTAGATAGTGTTATCAGTTATTTTCACGCTACAATTAATGAATACAGAGCTGCATTAATGTGATACTAAAAGCTAAATTAAAAAAAAAATGTAAAGAGGTTATGCCTACCTGTTTAATGCAACAATATTTCACATAAATGTTGCTGGGGCTGTTGACTCCTCCTTCCCTTGGGTGCCCCCTGTAACAAGATGGGTGTTAAGGAGGCACACATGCAATGCTGTTGAGTCCTGAGCCGCACTGTGTGTGTCCAAAGACACACACAAAGTTTGAAAGCCACGCCCCCATTCCCTCCTCACAGGAGTTTGACTGACAGCAGCAGGAGACTATGGGTCTGCTGTCCGCAGTTTCTCCTCTGAAAGCAGGAGGAAAAGACAGCAGTGCTGGCACCAAAGCAGTGACATGGAGCTATGCAAGTGTTTAAAGGACAAAGGTTTTTTAATGCAAAGAACACATTAAAAAGGTAAAAAAAAAAATTAGCCTTTAGCACTAACATTTTACATCTGCTTGGAGCTCAAGATTTAAAAAAACAAAAACACACACACACACACTTTCCAAAATAGGTCCATCAGGGCAATTCCTATGGTACTCACCTCCCCCTGCTGAATTTCTTGCTACATTGTACCCAATTTAGAAGAGCACTAGAAGAGATCCCCAAAGTGAGATAGTTATAGCCAAGTGCAACCAAGAAGAAAAAAAAAAAAAAAAAGAAGGTACTTCTAATTTTTTTATATGTACACATAAAGGTTTTGCCTTTCATTTCTATTTTAAACTGGATGGGTTGTTTTGCACGGTGAGGATTTACATATACTTTATGACTCACTTTGTGAGTAAAGGACAATTGGGCTGAGGCACCAGGAGCTACCGTCACTGTTGTGGAATTTTTAAATGTCCCACCACCTCTGGTTTTGCTCGGGAAAAAGCTTTCACCACATAGTCACTTACTCCACTTGCATTTAGAAAAAACACATTTAATTATGTATTACTGGACACAGGTACATTATATTGCATCATATCTGCAGGAAGTTCAGCTACACATTTGACATATTTCATACGTGTTTCTGCAGTGTTACCAATGTAGACTTCAGTCTCTGTTTCTCAGGAACACAGAAAGCATTCTTTGTTTCCACCCACACCAAGACGAAACTGGGAAGTACTGGGTTTAGAACATGAGGTTTGCATATTATCAGTTAAATTGTCATGTCCAGCACCATTTATTTAAATGGATTCCAAAATTGCACAGGATTAAAAATGGCATATTTTTAGTTTGTTACGGATTTCCGCACAGTCCTCTCATGTGAAATTTAAATATGGTCACATCTTCATCCACACACTTCTAAAACCTCAGTGATGAACTGAATGGGCAGCAAGTTTCCCTCTGCAAATGTTCAAAAGTTAGCAGCAATTCAGACACGACGCCAGACTGCCACATTAAAAACGATCCGCTGCTCTGCTTGCCACAGCCCGAATGTTTCCATATACTTTAGATGGTGGACTTCCTGTTGGGTTATTAAAGATGCAAAAGTTAACAGTTGCCTCTTTCAGTCAAGTTTTATCGTTCCACCCAAATCTATCCCATCTCTACAATGTGCAGCAACAACAACACTTACCCAGAATGAGGTTACAAATTGCTGTTCTCGCCATCTTAATATTTTGAAATGATCCCAAGATGTGTATTTTCCTGTCCAAATAAAAAAATGATGGAACACAATCAGTTGATGGTTCTAAATTGCTACTGAAGTCAAATACTCCTTTTGGCTACAAGCATAGGTTTTAGTAACTTCCATAAAGAGAAAAAAAAAAAAAAAAAGAAAGAAGTAGAAGGTTATAAAAAAAAAAAAAAATTAAAAAAAAAAGAGCAAACATTTTGAAAAAAGAAAAAAAAAAAAAAAAAAAAAAAAGTTTCTTTGTTTCTATTATAAAGTTTTGCAAACAGGTAATTTTTCTCCTTCACTGATGTGCGTTGATGAGGCTGCACTGATAGGCAGCACGGATAGGCACTGATATGCAAAAATGATGGGCACTGATAGGCAGCACTGCTGAGGGGCACTGCTAGGCACAGGTGGGTAGCATCACTGGGCAGTGCTGGGCGGCACTGATCATCAGTGCCCTGATGATCGGTGCCAATCCATCCTCTGACAATTACCGGTTATTGGCAGTACTTTCCTCACGCTGTGACAGCGTGAGGAAAGTGCAGCCGATAACCGGCAACTGCATTAACCGATGGTCTGCTGTGTCAATGGACACAGCTGATCATGTGGTAAAAGGCCGCTGTGATTGGCCTTTTACCACATCACATGATCAGCTGTGTCCACAGGATCACAGCGATCGCAGGGTGTGCACCCCCTGGGGCACGTTCTGGGAGGATGTCATATTACGCCCTCCCAGGACTAGACAACGGTGCTGTAGCTGTCATTTGGCTATAGCACGGTTGGCAAGTGGTTAAATAAACAAACTCCATCTTATGAACTATGTTATACCACATTTTTCCTGCAAGCATATGAACATTTATTTTTATGTAAAATGGCCTCTACAGTGATAGGCATTTTTTTTTTAAATATTAAACATGTCATACTTACCTGCTCTGTGTAATGGTTTTGCACAAAGCAGCCCTGATCCTCTTCTCAGATCACTGGCCGGCATTCCTGGTCCCCAGAGCGTGCAGCTTGCTATGGGGGCACCCAAGAAGGCTCGCGTTTGAGCAGCTACTCTGTGTGTCCATTCACACACAGAACGGCTCGGCCCTGCCTCGTCTCTCCTCATTGGCTTACTGGCTGTGCTGGCTCAGCCAATAAGGAGGGAGAGTCCTGGGAGAACTGAGGTTCTCGTGGACATTGCTTGATCATGATGGGGCTCAAGGATTAGGGGGAGTGAGGGGGCTGCTGCACACAGACATTTACAATCACTTTAAAGTGTATGCCACTCAAACATTTCATATTCCTGATGTGTATGTTGTATCTTGTATCCTGTTCTCTTTGTATGGTTTCCTTTCTGTGAAATACCTGGTGATCCTGTCAGTCTCCCTGTTTTCCTATTTCATTGACCACACTAGACATAGAAGAACATCCACCCCAGTGTGGTCAGTTTTTAAAAAGGTTGCCAATATTCTATATCCCCTCTCCTTCCCTAGCTTGTGAGGCAGAACACTGATGAGAAAATCCTACACAGGTTAGACCAGGGCTTGAAAAGTTTGCTTTGAATTTAGGAGCCAGCTTAACCATTAGCCGCCCGGCCAATGGCCGTTTGGCGGCTTGAAAAGCGCTGCAGCTTTCCGGGTGCACGCCATTTGGCGTGCTCCCGCACATGCGCGGTTGCAGAGCGACGCAGCAGTGCGATCTGTCACCGCCCGTGCACCTCGGACACGGCCGATGACAGATCCGAGTACCGGCTCCCGTTGCCGGTACCATGTGACCTGCTGTGACCAATCACAGCAGGTCACATGACAGTTGTATACAATGGATGGCTTCATTCATGATGCCATCCATTGTATACTAGTGCCTAGCTGTGAATGGTCACAGCTAATCACATGCACATGTCATGTGATTAGCTGTGACCAAATCACAGCTAAGCACCAAAAAACAAAAAAAAAACAAAAAAAAACAAAAAAAAAAAAAAAGCTGAATGAATCGATTTCATTCAGGTAAATGCTTGCTTATAGCAAAGTAATTCTTTGCTATAAGCAAATTGTGTAAAAAAAAAAAAAAATACTGATCACTTCCCCAAAGTAGTACAGTGTTACTATGGTAACATTGTACTATTTTGGTCATAGTAAAATATGAAAAAAAAAATCTTAAAAAAAAATGTAAAAAAAAATGTAATAAAAAAGTAATAAAAAAAAAAATTAAAAAAAAAAAATATATTTTTTTTTCATACTGTCACCAGTCAGTGTCGCTGTTCACCGCCATGCCAGTTATATGATGACGCTGTACTGCACTGGTGACAGTATGTAAAAAAAAAAAATAGTGAAAATAATTTTTTTAATTTTTTAATTTTCCGAAAAATTATGACAAAAAAATACAACTTCAAAAAAAACTCGCCATGCCTCTTATGAAGTACGTCGGACTGTCTACTCTGCAAAAAGGGGTCATTTGGGGGATATCTGTACGGTTCTGACATTCTTGGACCTCAAGATATTAGATTGGCTGTCAGTACTTCAGGATTGATCAATATTCAGACCTATACCATAGTTTGTGAACTCTATAACTTTCCTACAAACTAAAAAATACATCCTAATTTGGGTTATTTTCACCAAAGACATGTAGTAGAATACATCTCGGCCTAAATTTATGAAGAACAATTATTTATTTGTAAACTTTTATAACAGAAACAAAGAAAAATGTGTTTTTTTTTTCAAAATTTTTGGTCTTTTTTTGTTAATTTAGCAAAAAATAAAAACCCCAGCGGTGATTAAATACCACCAAAAGAAAGCTCTAGTTGTGTGAAGAAAATGATCAAATTTTAGTTTGGGTACAATGTTGTATGACTGCGCAATTGTCATTCAAAGTGTGAGAGCGCTGAAACCTGAAAACTGGCCTGGGCAGGAAGGTGTAAAATTGCACGGTATTGAAACGGTTAAAAAAAAAAAAGTTGGAAGCCAGTTTTTAATTTTTTTTCCGTGTAGGCAGTCAGCGCCCGGGGCAAGGCAACTTTTATACAACAAGCTTCATACGATGTGATTTGCCGCGTGACAATCGCAGCAAGACTGCACCATGTTTTAGGCGCCACTGAAACTAATGGCACCTCAATCTGCATTTTGGGATGCAGTGATTTGGTCAGGATCCCAAAACACCAAGGTGTGAATGGAGTCTGGTTCACACATATGCAAATCTGAGTTTGAAAAAGCATCCAGAATTGCATGGCAGGCTAGATTTTGTGTGTTCCTACTGAGATGGTTCACACAGATGCGATCGACACGCATTGTGGTTTGAGTGCCATTACGAAAAGGGTCCTGTGCAAATTTGTAGCAGTGCGCTCCAGACTCGCAAGTGATAGAGTGGCATGTGGAGGTAAGTGTTCACATAGGATTGTTATTGACTTTGCATTGAAGTCCGTGGGACGCAACTTTGCACTGAAGTCTGTGAGAGGCAGTGTGTGGCTCCTGGGTTCAATTTCTAGTCACCATGGTGATCTAGTGCCTGGGATTAGTTGAGACCTGGGTTAGACTGATGGCAATGTGTAAAGCAATAGAGCCCAGAATGGCCAGAATACCAACTCTTCCTTTCCAAGCTGGTGTGCACAGGGATTATAAGAGGCTAATACCAAGACAGATTCATGTACATATTGCTGGTTATTAACCACTTGCCTACCAGGCACTTATACCCCCTTCCTTACCAGGCCAATTTTCAGCTTTCAGTGCTGCCGCACTTTGATTGACAATTGCGCGGTCATGCAACATTGTACCCATATGAAATTTTGATAATTTTTTTCTCACAAATAGAGCTTTCTTTTGGTGGTAATTAATCGCCACTGGGCGCTTTAATTTTTTTCGCTATAAATTAAAAAAGTGCAAAAAACTTGAAAAAAAAAAAAAAGTTTCTTTGTTTCTATTATAAAATTTTTCAAACAGGTATTTTTTCTCCTTCACTGATGTGCGTTGATGAGGCAGCACTGATGGGCACTGATAGGCGGCACTGATGGGCACTGATAGGCGGCACTAATGAGGTGGCACGGATAGGCGGCACTAATATGCAGCACTGATAGGTGGCACTGATAGGTGACACTGATGATGGGTACTGATAGATGGCACTGACTGGCATCACTGCTGGGCACTGACTGGCGGCACTGACTGGCACAACCGCTGGGCACTGACTGGTGGCACTGACTGGCGGCACAGGTGGGCGGCACTGGTGGGTGGCACTGGTGGGTGGCACTGGTGGGCGCACTGCTGGGCACAGGTGGGCGGAACTTGTGGGTGGCACTGCTGGGCACCGATCATCAGGGCACTGATCATCAGTGGCCCTGATGATCGGTGCCGATCCCCGCTCTGACAACTGCCGGTTCTCGGCAGTACTTTCCTCACGATCTGACAGCGTGAGGAAAGTGCAGCCGAGAACCGGCACTTGCATTTCCCTGTGATCAGCGTGTCATTGGACACCGCTGATCACGTGGTAAAAGGCCGGTATGATCGGCCTTTTACCACATCTCGTGATCAGCTGTGTCCATAGGACACAGCGATCACGGAGATCGCCGGGTGCGCGCCCCAGGAGAGCGCGTTCTGGGGGGACGTCATATGACGTCCACCCAGAACTGGCCGGCCACAGTGAAGCCGTCATTCGGCTATCTGCGGTCGGCAACTAGTTAAACTACATTTAAGGTTGGGTATACACTTATGTGCTTTAAACACATAGCATTTGTACATTGCAATTCATTGCAAAATTGTGCCCAACACACAGACCTGGTATACAGACTGCGCTACAATGCACAGACAGGAATGTGTGGTGGTGCACTGCAAAGCCCAAATGTAGTGAGGCTTGTTAAGGATCTATTCAAAGTGACTGGGTTGCTTTCATTTAGCGCCATCATTTTACGAAGCACTTTTACACGTATTGTACATTCACGAGTCCCTAACCCTCAAGGGGCGTACAATCTAAAGTCCCTACCTTACATTCATACATACACATACTAGGGCCAATTTAGACAGGATCCAATTAACCTACCAGCATGTCTTTGAAATGTGGGAGGAAACCGGAGTACCCGGAGGAAACCCACACAGGCACAGGGAGAACATGCAAACTCCAGGCAGATGGTGCCGTGGATGGGATTTGAACCAATGGCCCTAGTACTGCCAGGCAGAAGTGCTAACCATTTAGCAATGAATATAAGCATTAAGGTTGTGTTCTCATGTGTGAGCAGCTGTCAGTGTCAGCTTGGGGAAGGAATGGGGTTGCTCTTTAGTAAATCACACTGCTGACTTTCGTTTTACTTTGCTTGGAGTGTCCCACAGCAACATGGTATGTTGTGGCCATGCAGTGTGCTGCTGACTGCACATCAAATCAGCATAGAAACCTTTTTTTATGTGTCCTAGTAGTGATCTGCAACTATCCAGTGCTGCAAAACACAGGTCATTGCACATGGTGTGATAAAGCTTTAACACACAGTTTTGCATCAGCCCTAAGCCCCAGTTCACACCGGTGTGACTTGTCATGCGACTTGACAGATCAAAGTTGCACCCCATTGCTGGCTATGGAACCGTTCAAATCAGTGTGACTCCGATTTGCACAGATTTTGAAAAAATGTTCCTGTGTCACACAGATGTCGGCAAGCCGCACATGAAGTTGCACTGAGTGGGTGTGAACCAGGGATTAGCAATTTGCAGAGAGAATTAAATGTGGTTATGTATTTGCCTGAAAAACTGCTTTATAGCTAGGTTAAAATGCCTTGCTAGGAATATAAACAGAATAAAAAAAAAAAATGCTTCCTTTCTTGGCAAGTACTGTCGTAGGCTCCTTCCCGATGACAGGTGATCAGGGTTCAGACTGGCTAGTCTTATCAGAGACCACCAAACTAAATACATGTGTATATATATATACACGTTAAAGTAATGAGTCCCATGTGGGTGGGGGGCTATGGCAACAACGTCACTTATCTTTTATGTTAGTATAACCTGCGCAGAGGACTGATCAATTTGGCTGCTGCTAGCAAAATCACAAATGTGTACCAGTGAACAAATGTGTGAGTGCAAACATAAAAATTGCTGTGCTGCCGCTACCAAAAAATACTTTAAATAAATGAACTCCCTACTACATAAAGGATCCCTGCAAATGTGCATATACTATAATGCCCCGTGGGCTGACTATTATTTCCTTCCTCCCCAGTTACTAAATCATAAATAAACCAATATGTAAATACGAGGTGCTGAAACGACAATAGTGTTAAAAATAGCACACATATAAATGCCATGAAACTATGTGTATACAGAGAAATTGTATAAAAAAAAATATATATATATATATATACACACACACACACACACACACACACACACACACACACACACACACACACACACACACACACACACACACACACACACACACACACACACACATATATATATATATATATTTATATTAAAAGTCCCAATAACTGTGCAAACATATGAAATTCCAAAAAAAGTGAAAGTTCCAAAAACAATCCCAAAGAAACCCCCATCCGCATCCAATGTGAATACTAAGTGATACAGTAGTAAATCTTCTTATCCATAGCAATTCTCTGTGCGAAGTGCTCCAATTAGTGCTCCCCCTCCAGAGCCCCACTCACCACAGATAACGGACCACCTGGAATGGTAGGTCAAATAATCGCATAAGATCTTGCAGCGCTCTCCTGCAGGAAAGCTGGCCGTCTGTGTGGTCTTGATACCTCTATATGCCATATGGATGACAGACTCCATAGTGGAGCACTCCTGATGACGTCATACGACGAAACGCGTAGGAAAGGGCTTGATAGCACTACACTTGTCCTCGGAGAAGGAATCGCTTTGTGCTGGGATTTAAAAGTGCCATACACATGGTTTTTATGTAAGTGCAATTTTAAGTGTTATTTACCCAATAAATACGGTGTTACGCTATGGAAGTTTCCCTTTGATGTTTTTACGGTGGTGGAGGAGTACTGTGGAGGTTCTGGAGGAGTTTTGTCGCAAACGATTGGTCTAGAGGTGTTTCCACTATGGAGTCTGTCATCAGTGTATAAAGGTATCAAGACCACGCAGACTGACAACTTTCCTGCAGGAGAGTGCTGCAACATCTTATGCGATATTTGACCTACCGTTCCAAGTGGTCAAATATCTGTGGTGAGTGGGGCACTGGAGGGGGAGCACCAATTGGAGCACTTCACACAGAATTGCTATGGATAAGAAGATTTACTACTGTATCACTTAGTATTCACATTGGATGTGGATTTCTTTGGGATTTTTTTTTTAGAACTTTACACGTTAATATATTTAAATACAATTTCATTGTATACACAGTTTGATGGCATTATATATATGTGCTATTTTTAGCACTATTGTCCTTTCAGCACGTTGAATTTACATATTGGTTTATTTACGATTTAGTCACTGGGGAGGAGGGATATAATTGTCAGCCCCCAGGGCATTGTAGTGTATGCACATTTGTAGGGATCCTTTATGTTGTAGGAAGTTCATTTATTTAAAGTATTTTTGGTAGAGGCAGCACAACAATTTTTTATGTTTTCACTTATCTTCTTGTTGGCGTTCACATGGCCCCATAACACTCCCTCCTCCAAAGAGGTTCTTTAAAAAAAAAAAAAAAAAAAATTCCGATTCGTCCTGTATTCATTTGTATTGTAATTGTACTGTCTGCCCTTCTGTTGTAAAGCACTGCGTAAACTGTTGGAACTATAGGAATCCTAAATAATAATAACAGAATGAAAACCCTTTCTAATCTTGAAGTAAATTCCTTACAGACCCCTGAACACTAGAAGTATGAATTATTCTGCAGCCCAACTAGCCCCTCACCTGCTTCAGATACTGGGTAGATGTGCATTCACCAAAAGAAACATGTAAAGCAGGAGATTACAGCTTTCAATGGAAAAGATTTATGTGGAGAACAAAGAGATTCATGTGGAAAAGTCAGGTTGGTCTAGGGCTTCCTTAATGTTTCTGAAAGCTCTCCACACCATTTATGGTCATGGGAAAGTTTCCAGCAAGGGATGATCTTCAATCTTCATCAACACAGAACAAGAACTTAAACACAAAAAAAAAAAACCTGTTTCTGCACCGACACAGCTCTGTGCCTGCGGCAACACTCATGAGGCTGTGCGACGAATTGCCACAAATACCTTGTTATTAAAGAACATTTACATGACCACATTCTGCCCTGGAACCCAGATATCCGCTGTAAGATTCAAAAACTAAAAGTGAAAAGCAGACACTAGTTATAATTAAAGTGCTAGTCGTCTTTTTATATTGTTTCTACAGGTAAGCTTCCGATCAAACTTACCTACAGGTACAATGAATATGTCCTAAACATGCAATGTCTAGAGATATTCACAATCGGCAATAGTCAATGACATCACACACTGCATTCAAAGCAAACAGTATGCTATGGAATGCACAGGCTCCAGCACGCATGCCATTAAAACATCCAGAACCCACGAACCTGGAAGGAAGACCGAGTGAAGATGGAAGCGTCAAGGGAGCTGCGACAGCACTGCGGTGGAGGGGGTCACGTTGCAGGTAAGTCTACCATAATGCAGTGCATACTAGCACATTATGGGGTAACCCTGCAGCGGCCCAACTTTTTCTTGGTAGCAGTTTACTAGCACTTTAAGCCTATGCTCACACTTGTGTTTTGCAGAAACATGCACAAAACTGCACCCTTTCCTGCAACGCACAAAAATGCAAAGCCCTTTTGCAGACACACATCTGTGCTATTCATTTTTACTGGCACCTCCCATGCATCTCGATAACGCACATGACTTCGAGCCTGGCAAAACATTCAAGTGCGTTGCTGGTAGGGCGGAATTTTTAAAAAGCGTCAAACACTGCTTGTGCATGCTTCTAGTGCATAGGGCAGCCCACTGAAATGAATGGGCTGCCCTAAACATTATGCATGGAAATGTGCCAAAATGCACACCCTGTGTTGCATCAGTATGGATGTGAACAGAGCATTACAGCACAATAAAGATTGAGCGAAAAAACTAAATAAATGTGTTTATGAAGCTCCTAAACAATGTATATTTTAAAGTTATTGTAAAGGCTAAGTTTTTTATTCTAAAATAAACAGGTTATACTTACCTGCTCTGTGCAATGGTTCTGCACAGAGCGGCCTCGAACCTCCTCTTCTGGGGTCCCTTGCTCCTCATGTGTGCCCCCAAAGCAAGCCGCTTGTTAAGCACACACATGCAGGCTCGCTCCCAAGTCAGGCTGTGTGCACATATAATGAGGCTCAGCCCCGCCCGCCTCACAGAATTTGACAGACAACAGAAGGAGCCAATGGCTCCCGCCTCGGTGTCCTATGAGGCGAGGAACATTGACCAGTGCCGCTGCATATGGGCACAGTGCTAGATCGAGACAGAACTCCGATAAGAACACAGGGTGGTGAGGGGGAGATAATACTGAGAGATTTTTACCTAAATATAAGGTAAAAAAAGTCTTGCCTTTAAAACCACTTTCACTGGAATTTGTGCTACTTCTGGCAATGACCAACAAAGAGGAGGCCAGTAACGGAAAATTAGGCAACTTCTGGCAGCTAATCATAAGAAATGCAGAGTTGACTTGACCTGAACAGGCATAGATCGCCAATAGAATGAATTGGGCTGTGGTCACAAGACTAACACAGAAGCAGTGTTGTTGAGCGCCATATGCAGACAGAGCTGGCCACTACCTCTGGTGGCTAATTATTTAAGCAATGCAGTGGCAGCTTAGTCAAGCAGACAGATGGGTAAGAACACAAATTGGGGCTCCCTCTGGCAACCAGTCACATGACCCACATGGCTTTGCAGAGAGCCACATGCAGGCAGTGCTGTCCAATAATTAATTTTTTTTACTAGACGAAGCCCAAATTCCATTAAAGAAACAGGTTTTCAAATCTACAAAACATTTTCACTGACTGCAAGTTATTACTCCAAATAGTCCACATTATTCTCATCAGTCTGACATGTCATGTAATTTTAGAAACTTGAATACAAGAAATTAAAAAAAAAAAAAAAAAAAAAGGCATGCAGTTCACAAACACACAAATTATTCAAAGAAAGGGTTAAAAGGCAGCCTATTTTATACAGGAAATGTGTATATACGTACGAGTCCGCAAGAACGATCCTGGTTCTTGTTACATTCTCAATGGTGAACTTAGTTTTTCCTCCTTTTCCAGCTATTCTGCCAATTGCACGAGAAAGATGGTCTCCTTTTAAAGGTTTAACTGGAATGAGAAGAAAGCAGGTTGTAACAATACCTGGAATGCTAACAAGATAAACAGCAGCACCCACCTCGTAAAAGATGAAAGGCAGTTTAATGTTGCTATACTGAAGCATTTCCATAATAGGTTCAAACCCAACCGGAACCCTGGCAGCAACGTGTTTGTGTGCTCATCATATATTTGGATGGGTTTCTTCACACAGTTTCAAAAGTACAACCCCTGGCAAAAAAGTATGGAATCACCACTCTTGGAAAATGTTCATTTAATTGTGTAGAATAAAAAAAAAAAAAAAAAAAAAAAAAAAAAAAGAGAGAGGAGACATGCCTCAAAAGGATTTCCATTTAGCATTCCAACCTTCTGACTTTAATAAACACTTAAAAAAAAAAAAAAAGGGAAAAAAGAGAAAAAAAAAAAAAAAAAAAAAAAAAAAAACTGTAGACAGTTGCAACTGTCTTTGCAGATCAAGCTGAGGGGGAAAAAAAACAAAACAAAAGAAAACAAAAAAACCCTCTGGTACGCCTCAAGTACTTTGTTGCACCACCTCTGGCTTTTATAACAGCTTGAATTCTCATGGATTTAACCATCAAATAGTATTCATCAATTTGGCTCCAACTTTCTCTTATTGCAGTTGCCAGATCAGCTTTGCAGGTTGGAACCTTGTCATGGACCATTTTCTTTCATTTCCATTCATTTTCAATTGGATTGAGGTCCAGACTATTTGCAGGTCATGCAGGACATTATAGATCTTTCTTAAAAGGAAAGTTCTCATGGCCTTTGCCCTATGACAAGATGCATTATCATCCTGAAAAATGAGGTCATCATCACCAAACATCCTTTCAATTGATGGAATAAGAAAGGTGTCAAAAATCTCAATATAAACTTGTGCATTTATTGAAGATGTAATGACTCATCTCCCCCATACTTGCAACCCCATATCATCAATGTTTGTGGCAATTTGCATGTTTTCTTCAGGCAGTCATCTTTATATATTTCATTGGAACGGCAAGCATCACCCTGCCCAATGCAGATTTGTGATTCATCACTCAATATCACTTTCATCCACAGTTCATCATTGATTTTCTTTAGCCCACTGTAACCTTGTTTTTTTCTGCTTAGGTGTTAATGATGGTTTTCGTTTGGCTTTTCTGTATGTAAATCCCAATCCCTTTAGGGGATGTCTTACAGTTCGGTCACAGACACTGACTCAAGTTTCTGCCCATTTATTTTGATGTGCATTTTCTGTTTTCAAGGCATATTGCTTCAAGTTTTTTATATTGACGCTTTGATGTTGTCCTTTACCAGTATGCTTTACTTTTACAACCTTCCCGCTTGGTTTGTACTTGATCCAGATTTTAGACAGCTCACTGGGAACGACCAACAATCGATTGTTTTAGAAAGCAAAGTACATGGATATTAGGGATGCACCGAAATTTCGGCCGCCGAAAATGGCCCTATCAGTGTTTTGCAGATAGGAAAAATATAGCCAATACAGGGGACTGTGTATACTGCAGATGTGAGGGGGGGGGGGGGGCGGAGAAAGGCAGGAGAAGAGAAGGGTATACAGTGACTAGCTGTCACTATATGTCAGTGCCGGTTTTTAAATGTAATTACCGGCTTTTTGAGAATGAGTTGTCACTTTCCCCAGAGCTAAAGGAAACAAAGGGCAGGGTCACTGGGTAATGTCACTGGGTGACCCCCTCCACTGTCTTTTAGCCCTCCGCGAATGACAGCTCCTTCTCTGATGGCATTGTTGTTTCTTTTTAGCTCGGGAAAGAAACTACAAAGAAACTTTGTTTCTTTTAGTTCTGAGCTATAGTGAAGAAAAAAAAAAAGCCAAGTTTCCTTTAGCTATATATCAGTACCGGCAATTGCATTTAAAAACGGCACTGACATATAGTGATAGCCAGTGAGGGAGCCTCTCTGTATACACTGCTACCTCACTGTATACACTGCCCCTCTCCTGCTCCCTCCTTGCACACACTGCCCCCCTTCCCCCTACAAAGATGGCCTGTCACTCATATGCCATCATATAGGGGACTATTGGTCCCCTATGTGATAGCAATAAAATCATAAGTTAAAAAAATAAAAATATACATGAAAGTAGAAAAAAAAAAAAAATTGGAGCCTCCCCACATACGCAAACATTTTGGTTCGGTTGTCGGCCACATGCATTCTAAATTTTCAGTATCGGCACCAAAATTTTAATTTCAGTGCACTACTAATGGTGATTCAATAATATTTTCCCCAGAATTGAGTGATTACATATATTTTTCCTTTGCTTGATCTGCAAAAAAAGTTGCAATTGACTACAGTTTTCTTTATTTTGTTAAGTGTTTCCTAAAGCCAGAAGGTTGGAATGTTAAATGAAAATAGTTTTGAGGCATGTCCATTTGTTGTTTTTTTTTTTGGGGGGGGGTTTATACTCAATTTAAATGAACATTTTCCAAAAGTGATGATTCCATACTTTTTGTCATGGGTTGTATAAACTAAAAGGCAAAACGTTTTTGGGGTAGTGTGGAGAGGTCAGGTTTTTATTGTTGTCTGCTCCCCTGTTAGAAACTGTCCAATGATGGGGCACTATTCCTCTCACTGACACCATTAGTGGGGCATTGTTACTGATGCTAGGACATTTTCTACTTCTACTGGCCAGTCAGGCCCCTCTAAAGTCAGAAGGATAATAAACTAGGCCTTTGTTCAGAAAGTTTGGAGACATCTGCTTTAATGGAATGCAAAAAACAAACTTACAGGGGTTATAACCCTCCCTTACTCTGTCCAAAATGAAAAAAAAAGTTTCGCCTATTGTTCCACTTAAAGAAATACTGGCCCATTAAGGTGGAAATTAAGAGAAATTATCTGCAGCTTACCGTCTGTGACTTCAAAGGTTTCTAAAAAGAGGTCATCTAATCGAACCAAAGCCAAGGCATCCTAAAAGGGAAATAAAAAGACACATAAATGCATTCCAACACAATTATCACAGATCTGTCCATTAACAGCTCCGATTTTTTTTTCTTTTTTTAAGAATGCCCTCACGGACCTCTGTAGCTGCAAGCATTGTTGAGTAATCCATACTCAAAGTTCACAGTACAGGCAATGAACAGTCACATTGTTCTCTCAGTGGCTGCATTCCACTGCACATCTGCTCCGTTAAACACAAAAGATAAGAAGGTTGTTGAATCACTGTTAAGAATATGCACACATACTTGAATGTCTATAGCTTGGCCATGGGTTCACTTTAAAAAGAAAAAAAAAAAGAAAAAAAAAAAAAAAAAAAAAGATAGTTGCAACTTTTTTTCTACTGCGCAATATCTGCTTTTCAAACCAGTTTAGTAGAAAACACACTAAACCTAATTTGAGTGCACACAAACACAATATATTTCACTTTCCTGCAACACTCTGTCAAGAAAATAGATACCAAATACTGAAGATCAAGCAGTAAAACTGCTATAGGGCGGATGTTAAGTGGTTATATAGCATTTTTACTTTGTGGTAGTCAGATGCAGTGCAGTTCCACTTTAAGTGGTTAAAGTAACAGTCATTTAAGCAAAAACAATGGTATAGGATTTAATCCCAGCTACAGATCCAACACTCATTGAGGTTTTTTGATTTTTTTGTTTTGTTTTTAGGGATGTTTCTGGCTGCTAATGTGGAGTTACTAACTGAGAAAAAGTATACAGCAACTGAGGTCAGAGGTCCTGATCAACATATTTGTAGCAGTGAGTACCTCAGAAAACACAGAGGCTTGGCAGCATTTTCAACAGATCATCTGCAACCAACCTTTTCTGGTGTCTTTACACCCATCATAGAAGATTTCCTATCTACATAGTATAAGACAGTGTTCCCAGCCAGCCCCCACAGTCTCCAGTAACAATACACTAGAGAACCTACCTCCACCTGGAAGCCCAGGATAAATGCTCTGACAAAATCTGCAGCTTTAGTGAGTGCACCAACATCTGTAGTTTCTTTACAGGTCTGCAAAACAAGATTTAATTTAATAAAATCAATTAAACAGGAGACATCTGAATCTGCCCTCAAAGTGGTCTGTGAACCCACATATTACATAAGCTCTGCCAGTACCAATTTGGTGGCGTTCCCAGAAAATGACTACAATTAACAAAGGCAGCATTTACATGGATCACAAAAGTGTAGAAAGTGGGAAAATGAGCTAGAATTTCCAGTACACAGAAGAATTCAATATTGTGTGTTAATAAACCATAAAGCCAGGCAACATTTATAACTATTAAAGTAGAACCCCAGCCAAAATGGTTTTTATTTGGTCTTGGATGGAGTAGGGAAGTGTTGGGCTTATACTGGCCTGATTCCCACATCGAGGAGATTTCCCCTTATTACCAGTCCCAATGACACCAAAAAAAGATGTGAGCAAAAGTCTCATAAGAAGCTACTCTCAGTCTTCTAGCTTTGACAGCTATAAACTGAAGGCTATCCCATCTACTCCTGTTTTGGCTACAATAACATTACAGGTACTCTTTGACTTTCTATCTTGGTAATAGTGTTGACCATTGAGTAGTTTTGGTTAATTTTCTTCTTTACAGGATAAGTTAGGAGCCTGTAAAGCATTGCACCACCGATCAGTAGATCATGGGTGCAATACCAGGCTCCCGCAGGCTGTCAGAGTAGCTATCTTGGCATGCAGTTACTGAATTCCAGGGAGATCAATGAAATATGGGAACTCTTACCAAGGCCCTTGTAGTTTGAGAACTACAAGCCTTCTGCCACAATGGCTGATGGTAGTTGTGGTTCATTCATTCACAGAACCAATGAATGAATGACACCGCAATGGGGGGGGGGTCCCGCTGTTTTGAAAAATTGTGGCAGCAGGTGCGGGGAAAAGGTCCCCTGGCCGCTGTCACAGGGAAGGTGGGGATCAGGGTTGGGGTGGTGGATGCTGAACGGGTTACATCCTAAATATGGGTGTAACATGTTCAGAATGGTGAACTTATCCTTTAACCACTTGTCTACTGGCCACTTTTACCCCCTTCCTGCCCAGACCAATTTTCAGCGCTCTCATACGTTGAATGACAATTGTGCGGTCATGCAACATTATACCCAAACTACATTTTTATCTTTAATATAAAATAGAGCTTTCTTTTGGTGGTATTTGATCACCACTGGGGTTTTTATTTTTTGCTAAACAAACGAAAAAAACCCCATAAATTTTGGTAAAAAAAGAAAAACAACCGAGTCAGTTTACAACCGCTGCTCTATAGAGGATAATGGGAGGGTCTGATCGGGTCTGCCTAAAACACCAGATGGACCCGATCGCTCCGCCCATGTGAAAGGGGCCTTACCAAAGAAGCAATGCTGTAGTAACAAGTAGTTTCTTTGCCCTCTACAGTGATATTGTTGGTATTGAGTTTCCACCAGCGACAGGATAACTAGTGTGTCATAGGCCTAAATTAGCTACTATTCTGAGGACAGCATTAGAGGCAAGCTACTAACGCTGCAACCTTACTAACGGCAGAAAGTTACAGTGCACCTTCCCCTTGAATCTACTTAAATTTAATTAAAGTAATACTGAACAGAGAAGTGTTAATTGTCATAATTCAGTCACACAAATCATATCATGCCACTGGATTTTGTTTTTTTAATCCTTGAAGTAACCTATTGCTGCAGCGCTGGTATGTGGTCACATGATCTTTCCCTGTTTTATGGTATCTGCACGGAAAGATCTTTGGGAGGTGCTCCTAATACTCTGCTGATGTATACTCTTTACAGATTGGTGCTGTGCCAGTCAACAGTTTCAGAAGAGCAATTCAAATGAAAATACAAAATATCAAACTGTTTTCCACCTCCCTATAAATCTTTACTGAACATCAAATGTATATTTTTTTGTGCATTAAAATAGTATAGACGGAGTTAAAGATGACAAACACTTGTTTTTGTTTTGTTCAGACAGCATCTGCATCCAAGGTTGGTTTTGTACTATACAGGTATTAGCAATTACATTTGATATACAGTCATGGCCGAAATTGTTGGCACCCTTGATATTTTTCCTGAAAATCAAGTATTTCACACAAAAAAGGTATTGCATTAACACATGTTTTGCTATACACATGTTTATTCCCTTTGTATGTATTGGAACAAATATAAAACAGAGGCAGAAAAGCAAATATGACATAATGTCACACAAAACCCCAAAAATGGGCTGGACAAAAGTATTGGCACCCTTAACTTAATATTTGGTTGCACACCCTTTGGAAAACATAACTGAAATCAGTCGCTTCCTATAACCATCAATAAGCTTCTGACACCTCTCACCCGGAATTTTGGACCACTCTTCCTTTGCAAACAGCTCCAGGTCTCTCTTATTGGAAGGACACCTTTTCCCAACAGCAATTTTAAGATCTCTCCACAGGTGTTCAATGGGATTTAGATCTGGGCTCATTGCTGGCCACTTCAGAACTCTCCAGCGCTTCTTTGCCATCCATTTCTGAGTGCTTTTTGACGTATGTTTGGGGTCATTGTCCTGCTGGAAGACCCAGGATCTTGGACGCAAACCCAGCTTTCTGACACTGGGCCCTACAGTGCGACCCAAAATCCTTTGGTAATCCTCAGATTTCATGATGCCTTGCACACAGTCAAGGCACCCAGTGCCAGAGGCAGCAAAACAACCCCAAAACATCATTGAACCTCCACCATATTTTACCGTAGGTACTGTGTTTTGTTCTTTGTAGGCCTCATTCCGTTTTCGGTAAACAGTAGAATGATGTGCTTTACCG
This sequence comes from Staurois parvus, assembly GCF_062004578.1. Classification (NCBI taxonomy): domain Eukaryota; kingdom Metazoa; phylum Chordata; class Amphibia; order Anura; family Ranidae; genus Staurois; species Staurois parvus. The sequence continues at coordinate 4,551,101 of NW_028317797.1, read as the reverse complement.
AAAAGCTCTATCTTGGTCTCATCTGTCCACAAGACGTTTTCCCAGAAGGCTTTTGGCTTACTCAAGTACATTTTGGCAAACTGTAGTCTTGCTTTTTTATGTCTCTGTGTCAGCAGTGGGGTCCTCCTGGGTCTCCTGCCATAGCGTTTCATTTCATTTAAATGTCGACGGATAGTTCGCGCTGACACTGATGCTCCCTGAGCCTGCAGGACAGCTTGAATGTCTTTGGAACATGTTTGGGGCTGCTTATCCACCATCCGGACTATTCTGCGTTGCAATCTTTCATCAATTTTCCTCATCCGTCCACGACCAGGGAGATTAGCTACAGTGCCATGGGTTGCAAACTTCTTGATAATGTTGCGCACTGTGGACAAAGGCAAATCTAGTTCTCTGGAGATGGACTTGTAACCTTGAGATTGTTGATATTTTGCCACAATTTTGGTTCTCAGGTCCTCAGACAGTTCTCGTCTCCTCTTTCTGTTGTCCATGCTTAGTGTGGCACAGACAGACACACAATGCAAAGGTTAAGTGAACGTCTCTCCTTTTTATCTGCTTTCAGGTGTGATTTCTATATTGTCCACACCTGTTACTTGCCCCAGGTGAGTTTACAGGAGCATCACATGCTTGTAACATTCTTATTTATCCGCAGTTGTGAAAGGGTGCCAATACTTTTGTCCAGCCCATTTTTGGAGGTTTGTGTGACATTATGTCGAATTTGCTTTCTTTCCTCCCTTTTTTTGTTTTGTCCCAATACACACAAAGGGAATAAACATGTGTATAGCAAAACATGTGTTAATGCAATACGTTTCGTGAGAAATACATGATTTCCTGGAGAAATATCAAGGGTGCCAACAATTTCGGCCATGACTGTATTTAGTACTGATTAATATTAAAACTAAGCTTTTTTGAGAGTTTTAGTGAATAATCAACATTCTATATCATGCCCCCATAGTGTTTAGCAATAGGACGAGGAGGGAATGTCATGTAGCACTGTATACGCCCATGTGTGACTATAGTCATGTGGGCGGAACAGATAAACAGGAAAAAATAAATAAATGAAGAACTTAGAAGGGAACTGAAATATTAGCACGCTCAAAAGGACATCAACTGGCCTATACAATCTCAGCCTGCAGTGGGGACACAGAAGATGGGAGGGACAGTTAAAGGCAGGTTCAACCAGGTATATTTCTTTCTACATAGAACACATTTTTTAGTAGCTTTGGGACTATGCACATTGTGTTATATAGCATGTAATGAGAGTTTTTCTATAGTCTGGGTTTAATGACACTATTTTTTTTTTGGTAAATGCCTTTTTGTTTTTATTCTCTCATTTCCACATATCTCGCCAAGGTGAGAATGATGTACTACACTGCCTGCAGACTCCTGGGACATAAATATCATATCCCAGAAGTCTTCAGGCAACTCCAAAAGTGCCAATTCCATCCATATGCACACAGCGCTCTACCCACAGAATCATATATACACAATGGCGATACAATGGCAATGTGTAAACAATACATCTAAAGCTCTGGATGCGCATGCCTTCAGAAAACAAGGAAAGTGCCTTTGGTAAAGATGGCAGTTTGGGACAGAGGCGGCCTTAGAAACTTGTCTGGAATGCAAAGTAACGTTGGCCTAAGTGGAAAGGCAAGTATGTTTTTTGCATATAACATTTAAATTGTGGCTTTTAAACATTTTCAGGATTGGGGAAAATCTCCTCAGTTTGCATAAATTTTGAATTTGTGTTCTAAATCCACTGCAGTCTAAATCAACAGCACAACTCTGCATTTCTGTCAGATAATGCACCACTTCACCCAGAAGATTGTTGCAATTACAAATGATTATGCATTCTCATGTTTACTTATTTTGTTTTAAAAACTTCCAATCTGGCTTTTTTATGTTTCTGTGTCAGCAGTGGGGTTCTCCTACCATAGTGTCTCTTTTAATTTAGATGGCAACGTAGTGCGAGCTGACAGTTGTATCCTGTGTCTGAAGGTCAGCTTGAATTTCTCTGGAAGTTTATTGAGGTTCTTTATCCACTATTCGAACAATCCTTTGTTGCAGTCTTTGATCAAGTTTTTCTCTTTCGTCCACATCCAGGGAGAGTAATTACAGTGCCAAGGGCTGCAAACTTGACAATGTTGTGCACAGTGGACACAGGAACATTAAGATCTGTTAATTTATGCAGGCGAGTTTAATAACAAATTTCAGGAGCATCACAAACTTGGAATTGCAATTATTTCTTCCACATTTGAGAAGGTGCCAATAATTTTGTCCAGTCCATTGGAAGGGTTTTGCGTGGAATGTTTCAGATTTGGCTTTTTGTTTCTTTCTTAGAGCGAAGTGGTGCATTATCTAACAGAAATGCAGGGTGCCATTATTTTGGGCCATGACTGTAAAGTCACTTAGGTAGTTCACAGCTTCTTCTCGCTTTGCTGATTGTATCACCAATCACAGTCAAATGTCAGACTAATTGGAGTCTGGCAGTTGTGAACAGCTCTGTAATTCTAATAATTTTTATTATATATGAAAGACAACCAGGAGCCTGCAATAAGTGTGTTTTGGAATTGCTACAGTGCTGCACAAGCAGAGGTTTTGAGATCACATTACTGACAAAAGAAAAGTGTGGTGGCCTGATGCACTAAAGCAATCAGTGACCATTTGAAAGCACTGGCAGGTCCTCTCAGCCCCCACTGCAGTGTTATGACAAAGATTTTCCATAACACACTGCACTCCACTACTCCATACTCTTACTACTTGACCTCTCTGCGGCTTTTGATACTGTTGACCATCCCCTCCTCCTCAAAAAAACTCCACTCTTTTTGCCTCCGAGACTCTGCTCTCTCCTGGTTCTCCTCCTACCTACTTTGCTTCTTCAACGTTACCTAAAACTCTGTGTCCTCCCATCCACTCACTCTTTCTGCAGGGGTTCCTCAAGGTTCTGTCCTTGGACCTCTTCTCTTCTCCATCTACACCTCCTCCCTTGGTCACTCGATAAACTCCCATGGCTTCAAGTACCATCTCTATGCTGATGACACACAAATCTATCTTTCTACTCCTCACCCCTTCAGTCTCCTCTGGCATTACTAACCTACTAAGTGACATGTCGGCATGGATGTCACTCCACTTCCTCAAACAATCTTTCTAAAGTGGAGCTCATACTATTCCCTCCAGCCCGTGCCCCCTCCTGACTTCTCCATCAAGATCAATAATACAACCATCAGTCCCTCCCCTCATGCCAGGGTACTAGGTGTAATCCTAGACTCCCATCTATCCTTTCAGCCCCAAATCCAATCACTGTCCAAACCTTGTATACAACATCTCCAAGATACGCCAGTTTTTAATCTCTGAAACCACAAAGCAACTTATTCACTCCCTTGTTATCTCTCGCCTTGACTATTGTAACTCCCTCCTCATTGGCCTGCGTAATCACAGGCTATCATGAATGCTGCTGCCAAACTCATCCACCTTACTAACCATTCCATGTCTGCCTTCCCTCTCTGCCAATCCCTTCACTGGCTTCCCATTGCCCAACAAATAAAATTCAATAAACATTAATAACATATAAAACCATTTATAACTCTGCCCCAAATTACATCACCAATCTTGTCTCCAAATATCACCCAAACCGCCCTCTACGCTCCTCCCACAAACTCCTGCTCTCTAGTTCCCTTGACTCCTCCTCCCATTGTCATCTGCATGACTTCTTCAGAGCCTCCCCATACTCTTGAACTCTCTACCCCAATCTATCCGACTATCGCCTACTCTGCCCACTTTTAGGCGTTCCCTGAAAACCTCTCTCTTCAGGGAAGCCTATCCAGCCTTCAGCTAATAACCAAAACTTCTATTTCTCCCATCAGTTCATCCCCCACAGTTATTACCTTTTGTACCACCAGCCCCTCCCACTGAGATTGTAAGCTTCAAGGAGCAGGGCCCTACTAACCCTCTTGTATTGAACTGTATTGTTGCTGTATTGTCTCCCTTTAAATTGTAAAGTGCTGAGCAAACTGTTGGCGCTATAGAACGTATAATAATAATTTCATACAGTGAGTGAAGGTGTCAGTCCATACTGGCCCACTGCAGGACACAGTGTGTCCGGCTTCAATAATGTGTGCAATCATCAACAAGCAACATACATATCCTAGTAGGTGTCAAGATTTTCATTGGTGCCCAACAGCATCTAATTAGAATTTTGCAGCAAGTTAGGAAAGTCAAAGGGGTCTTATTTTGTTGGTCTGTCTTTTTTTTTTTTTTAAAGTAGAACTCCAGCCCAATTATTCTTTCTAGTCTTGAACTGAGTGAGAAAAGATCAGAGCCTCTTTCGTGTTCTTACTGCTGTTTTTTGTGCCTATTGGGAGAATGTCTGCACTATGGGGTTTATTTACTAAAGCTGGAGAGTGCAAATTCAGACTCCCTTCTGCATAGAAACCAATCAGCTTCCAAGTTTCATTGCCAAAGCTTCATTGAACAAGCTGAGGTTAGAAGCGGATTGGTTTCTATGCAGAAGGGAGTCTGATTTTGGACTCTCCAGCTTTAGTAAATAAACCCCCATGTGTCATGGTAATCATAGTCTAAAATGGAAGGGAAATCCAGAATATTAAAACCTGTGTCATTAAGTCAAGAAATGGTAAGAAGGGATCTCTTTCAATGGGGTCATCTGTCCCTGATGACAAACGTTATATGTGGGTTTAATCTACAGTGTAAAACCTGACAGGGGCTCTAACCCTTCCACACAAACATGTGAAAGTTGGCCTAAGTACTTCTTTAATGTAAGAAAATGTACACATATATGGCCGTAATGTGCTTTCCCTCCCAGATATCACTCATTATGGTCACCTCTATGGAAACAAGTCCATGGCCTTCCATCGTAAGTCACTGTTGGCACTAAATAAGATTCCACCATTACAGGGATCAAGTCACCTGTGTGGGACACTTCAGATACTGCCAATGTCGGACTCTTTGGCCACAAACTATATTGCAGTGACGCTGAAGTTCAGTCTCACTTCCTCACATCTTGTATATAGCCTGGGAACCAGCGAGTGGCAGCTCTCACCTAATACTTCTCAAACTGATATCTTGTGTGACGGATTATTTAAATATCAAACGAACCAATGGATGGAGTATGGAATAGCACTCACCCTTATCTCCACATTTCTTGTTTTCAAGTTGAATCGAACTTGAAGCTGCAAGTGTTCTACAATCGGGGTAAAGATTTTCATCCAGTTTTCTTTCAGAGGTGTATAACGGTGTGAGGGAACTGGGATCTTTCGCATTTCTTCCTTGTCACCCTGTAGATGGCATAGATCTACAATATTATAGGTCCAGGAAATAGGTACAAGCAAGCAATATACAAGCTCCCATACTAATGCTATCCAGCAAACATCGTAACTGTGCTAAAACCAGAGTGTTCACTCAATGTACTTTACCCTGAGATTTCAGTGATCTGTCACCATACGCCCCACAAAAAAGGAGCCTTCATGCTGCCCCAGTGCGCTTTGGACGCAGAACAGGTGCAGCACAATGCGACTGTAGTTGTCATGCAGGTTAGCTGGTCCTTCACTTACACTTCTATTGGTGCACACAAAAAATCATGGGACAGAATAGACGTCTATGGGAAACTGCAGATACCCGCACAAAAACCGGGGACACTGTAATGCAGCAGATCAGTGCAACTTCCAATGCCATTCCTGGAATACAATCAAGTCAGGCTAAGTGCTGCTCAGATTTGCATTTTTATCAATGAAATCAAGGCCCCCTCTGATTGGCTGAGATAGAGGGGGTAGAGGATATCATCTCCATCTCAGCCAATTGGAGAAAGCCTTGTATTCACTGATAAAACACAAAGCTTCATGTAAATGGCTGAGCAGTGCTGTGGGTGTCAAATAAAAGTTAACGACACCCCAAAAGTAGGCTGCAAGTGGACCATATAAACAACCATGTGATCTGGTTCCAGTGTGGCTAACAAACGTGTGCCTGCACTTTTTGGTTGTGATGTGGTGCCATTCAATATAACAGGGATAAAATCACATGTGGATGTCACAGAAATACAGTGCAGTTCTTGTACGATCCATAGTGTGAATAGAGGCTAAATGTGAGCTCTGGCACTAGAATTATTGCTGAGCGTAACCAGCATGAAAACCACAAGTACACCACATCCATACCGCATCGAATCAGTGTGAAGCCGCTCTTACTCTATCCAAAATGGAAAAGTTTGCTGTTCTAATATAATCACCCCGTGTCCAGGGAAATTTTTACATTGTTCACAAGCCCCAGGACTTTTTTTGCCACCTGTGCCCCTTTAGAGGGGGATTTCCTGACACTTCCTGTCCCATAGTCACAACAGGAAGTAAGAGGAGATCCCTCTAACGTAGTGCTACACCACTATATCGGCCAACTAAACCCAATCTAAAATTGGATTATCGGCGTTTTGCCAATAATGTCATTGACTCCAATGTAAAAAAAGGTGTCCCATTGACTCCAATGTAAAAACACCCCCTTACTGACGCCAATGCAAAAAAAATAATTGTATCCCGTTGACGCCAATGCAAAAATCGCCCCGTTATGGACTCCAGTGCAAAATAATGTCATTGACTCCAATGTGTGGAGACACAACAAACCTTCTGGCAATGGAACGTATTGATGTGCCATCCTGGCGGAGTGGGACTGCCTGTGCAACCTCTATAGGGCCCAGGTATCGCCTCATGTTACCAGTAGTGACACTGACCCTAGCTAAATGCAAAACTAGTGAAAAACAGTCAGAAAGGATGAGCAGGGAAAGAAATGTCAGTGGCCTCCACCTGTAAAACCATTCCTGTTTTGGGGGTCGTCTCATTGTTGCCCATCTAGTGCACCTGTTATTTTCATTAACACCAAACTGAAACTGATTAACAACCCCCTCTGCTACTTAACTGACCAGATCAATATCCCAGGAGTTTAACTGACTTGATGCTATACTCTGATTAAAAAGTGCTTCTTTCATTTTTTCTGAGTAGTATATATATATATATATATATATATATATATAGATAGAGATAGAGATAGAGAGAGAGATTCTCCCCCACCCCCATTAGCTTTTCTGGCCAATTTGTGTTACTTTCCATAAAAGTTATTTTATGTTCCTGGATTGTACATCTTAAATTCATATTGATTTAAAAGTCAAATAAAACAATTATATGAAACAAATATTTTTTTTTAAATTGTCCATTTCCAGCCAAGTGCGTCCTGACTTTTCGGTTCAGAATTTTCATTTCGGTGCACTGCTACCCCAAAGTGAGGCAATCCTTGGTTGTCACCAGAGCCACCAGTGTCCCCATTGGAAGATTACCCCTCTATTCCTGTTCGGGTGACAACCCAACATTCTTAGTAATAGTAAAACAGGAGAAAGAGTGACTGTCCCTAATGGGGACACATGCAGCAGTAACACCTGGCAGTGGATCTGATCCCTCTCCTCTATCCAAAACTATAACAAGTTTTGCCTTTGGTTACATTTTACACCCAAAATATTGAGCAGACGAATCCTGGAGAAAAGGGGGACTTTAACCCTTCCCTAGTCTACCACCAAGTCCTGGCATGACGAAGGCCCCGGCTCTAGTCTCTCTCACACACCATGAGCTTGTCTCCGGAGATCTGTGGGAAGTCCGGCCTCTTGCGTGGCTGCTCCCCGGTGTCCATGGCCTTGTCCTCCGTTGCCCTCCTCTTCCTGTTCCTCCTGCCGGTCACACTGGTGAAGGTCCCCTCGGAGGAGGTGGTAGCGGCGGTGCTCTCCGTCTCCATCTTGTCTGCAGAGCTAACACTTCACTCACACCAACACGTGCGAATCAGCTGCCATCCGGGTAGTCATAAGGGGCGGAGTTAGCACTAAGCAGAAAATAGAACCTTTTCAGGATGATGTCACCAGAGAAGCCCGACGCATCTACATCCTGTGCGAAGCCATCGAACCGCCTTTTAATGTGCCTCTTTCAAACAATACACGCTGCTTAAATAGAACTACTTCGTGACGTTATAATTTAATATATAATTTAATAAAAATAACTTTTCTTTAATCATTTTGCGAAGAATGGGATGAAACGGATACATTAGCAGTATTGTTAAGTTCTTCTGAACAGGCAAGCTTAGGGCAGCCTCGTGCCCCTCACACGGTGTTGGTGACAGTTGCGTTGCGGAGGTGGGCGGGGTTTGTGTGTTTGGGTGAGTTGTGCACAGTAACCGTGCAGACATGAGTTCCCCGCTGGAGAAGCCGCAGATCATCGCTCATGTCCAGAAGTCGGTGAACTACACGCTGTTCGACTGTAAATGGATCCCGTCCAGCGCCAAGTTCGTGTGCCTGGGGAACCTGGCCAGGGGCAGCGGCATCATGCAGATCTACGAGATACAACATGGAGAGGCCAAGCTCATCAGGGAGGTCAGTGTGCACCTGCAGGGGTAGAGCTCCCTGGGGGACTACAAGTCCCAGCATGCACTGGGTCATCAGGCCCTGCATCCACTTTCCCTGCACTGATCACTGTGCTGGACTATGACCGAGGAGACTTGTATTATAATGGAACGTCACTCTCTCAATCAATCAACCAACATTGATTATTCTGAATCCTTAGACTGCCAGTATTAGTATGTCGATAAGAAAGTATATCAGATTTACTTGTTTCACATTTCTTCTGGTACTTCTTGGTTTCTTGCCTAGGCAAATGATGTCATACATCCCAGGAGTCTTCTGGTTGGGAGGAGAGGTTTTCTCAGCTAAGCACACCCTCCTGCCTGCATGCCCGAGCTAAGGACAGATGGATTCCAGGAAGTAATTGCTAAATGAATCATTTGCCCTTACTCAAGATGGCAAAGGGCAGGTATGCTAGGGCAGGTGTAGGCAACCTGTGGCTCTCCAGCTGTTGCAGGACTACAAGTGCCATCATGCCTCTGCAAGTCCTAGCTGTAACTGTCAGTTTTGTAATGTTGCAATGCCTCATGGGAAATGTAGTTCCACAACAGCTAGAGAGCCGCAGGTTGCCTACCCCTGTGCTAGGGGGTGTTTTTTAAATGATTCTCAGCAAAATAAAGGATGGAGACATGGGGGGGGGATCGTTTGCTTTGAACATTAAAAATGAATTTAGTAGCATTCTTGGTTTGTGGTGCTCAGATGCAGTGTAGTTCTGCTTGGATGACTTTGTACTTTATTTTCAGTTGTGGATGGAGCAGGGAAGTGTTAGGGATCGTCCCGATAGGCTGCCGTGTTCAGTTGTGGCTAAACTCCTCATATGGATGCCACAGCACTCATTGCTATAGCTGCATACAAACCAAAGGACTAGCTGTGTCCAGATTGTGTGCAGCCAGAACCACAGGCCATGGAGGCAAACTGCGTGCGCCTGAAATCTGATGCCTTAATCACACGTGACCACTCTGATGAGCACCTACATGTGATAGCATGCAGCTGATTACACACGTGTGGGGGGCGGATTCCCATGGGTTACTGCCTGTCTGAATGATTCTCAAGCCCCAGGTCACATATACACTATATTGCCAAAAGTATTGGGGCACCCTTCCAAATCATTGGATTCAGGTGTTACAATCACCTCCATGGCCACAGGTGTATAAAATCAAGCACCTAGGCATGCAGACTGCTTCTACAAACATTTGTGAAAGAATGGGTAACTCTCAGGAGCTCAGTGAATACAAGCGTGGTACCGTGATAGGTTGTCACCTGTACAATAAGTCCATCTGTGACATTTCCTTGCTACTAAATATTCCACAGACAACTGTTAGTGGTATTATAACAAAGTGGAAGCAACTGGGAACAGCAGCAACTCAGCTATGAAGTGGTAGGCCACGTAAAATGACAGAGCGGGGTCAGCGCATAGTGCGCAGAAGTCACCAACTGTCTGCAGAGTCAATAGCTAAAGACCTCCAAACTTCGTGTGGCCTTCAGATTAGCACAGTAGCGTGTGGATAACTTCATAGAATGGGTTTCCATGGCCGTGCAGCTGCATCCAAGCCTTACATCACCAAGTGCAATGCAAAGCATCGGATGCAGTAGTGTAAAGCACACCGCCACTGGACTTAGAGCAGTGGAGACGTGTTCTCTGGAGTGACAAATCACACTTCTCTGTCTGGCAATCTCATAGCTGCATCTGGATTTGGCAGTTGCCAGGAGAACGCTACTTGCCTGACTGCATTGTGCCAAGTGTAAAGTTTGGTGGAGGGGGGATTATGGTGTGGGGTTGTTTTTCAGGGATTGGGCTTGGCCCCTTAGTTCCAGTGAAGGGAACTCTTAAGGTGTCAGCATACCAAGACATTTTGGACAATTTCATACTCCCAACTTTGTGGGAACAGTTTGGGGATGGCCCCTTCCTGTCCCAACATGACTGCGCACCAGTGCACAAAGAAAGGTCCATAAAGACATGGATGATATTTTGGGGTGGAGGAACTTGACTGACCTGCACAGAGTCCTGACCTCAACCCAATAGAACACCTTTGGGATGAATTAGAGCGGAGAGTGTGAACCAGGCCTTCTCATCTGACATCAGTGCCTGACCTCACAAATGCACTTCTGGAAGAATGGTCAATCATTCCCATAGACACACTCCTAAACCTTGTGGACAGCCTTCCCAGAAGAGTTGAAGCTGTTATAGCTGCAAAGGGTGGGGCCAACTCAATATTGAACCCTACGGACTAAGACTGGGACTCCATTAAAGTTCATGTGCGTGTAAAGGCAGGCGTCACAATACTGTTGGCAATATAGTGTAAGTGGTGTGGGAAACGTAGCAAATCCTGAATGTTGCCCGCACTGCTTTGAAATCAAACTCCTTACATGTGACCTGCCACGGGTGTCAGTGTTTTAAATTGATGACACCTCAAAACAGGTTAAAAAAATGTGCGATTGTAAGGCTTGTGTGGCAAAAAAAAAAAGGATTCCTGTGCATTTTTCATACGGTGCAAATTGAGACCATACAAAATGAATGGCTCAAATCGCACTGCAAAGAATTGCATGTAATTTAAAAAGGAATGTGGTGTGATCCCTGTCCGAATCACATGTGATTTCCTGCACTGCTATAGTAGGCCCCATTCACATCTGTACATTCAAGGAAGGCATGAAAAATGCTTGTTGTGCCATTCTTAACGGTACCCTCAACAAAGCAGACATACGACAAATGCACAGTAAAAAAATGCACAAAGCTTACCATCTGAACAGGTGCAGGAGCTTTTTTGGCTCGCACGGGCAACCCATTCAAGAGGAAAATGAAATGTGGATGGGAATGCTGCAGCTAGTGTGAATGGGGCTCCAAAGTGGAACTAAACCCATCGATTTGACTGTTTCCCATAACCAATCTATTCAAGGCATCATGTGATCACTGTCACAAGTACCTGTACTGTCAAACCATCAAATGGCTGGAGTCATAACTGACCACATGTACAGCACCCTGGCAACTGCAGAACAGAGGCTACGATGGCAGTTTCCTTGGCTGTAAAGGATACGAGGGTTCCACTTTAAACTGTTTTTAGGCTGAAAAGGAAAACTAATGCAGCCACCACATCTAAGGACCAGTGATCTGCAATACTATCAATTTTTGTTCCTGGGATAAGATATACCACTTGCCAACTGCCTAACTGGGGAAATACATCTTTACTTTGACATTTAATAATGGGGTTATGGCTAAAGCTAGATGCCATAACACCATTGTTTGTAAATTTCCCTCAGGTGCCAGTCTTTCTACTAAAAGTGATCAGAGCGACTGATTTGCCACTGGATCACTTTTTAGTGTATTAGATCGATGTGTGTGTTTTTTTTTTTTTTTTTTAAATCTAATTCTTTCTATTGTAGAGGAGAGATGTGGGATCCTTTTGACTTCAGATCTCTCCATAAAGAGGACCTGTCACTGCTTATTTCATCCATAAAGGATGTTTACATTCCTTGTCATAGGAATAAAAGTGATCCAGAAAAAAATTAAAGGAACAGTGTAAAATAGAAATTATAATAAAATTAAATAATTAAAAGAAAAAAACTTATAGCACCCCCGTTCCCCCATGCTGGCTTGCAGCTGTGAACACATCAGTAGGCCACTTTTGTAAACAGTGCGCACACCGCACGTGAGGTATCGCCGCAAACATCAGAGCGAGAGCAATAATTCAAGCACTAGACCTCCTCTGTAATGCTAAACAGGTAACCTGTAAAAAAAATGTTTAAAGTGTCGCCTATGGAGATTAAGTACTGTAGTTTGGCGCCATTCCACGAGCTTACGCAATTTTAAAGCTTGACAGGTTAGGTATCTATTTACTCGATGTAACATCGTCTTTTATACTTTAAAAAAGGTTGAGTTATACATTGTGATGTGTGTTTTTTTTTTTTTCCCTTTAAGTTCATTAAAGGGTATTTTTGTCCAAAACAATTGCGTTTGAAAAACCTGTGATGCAAATACCATGTGACATAAAAAAATGTATTCTTTAGAGCCTCTGCTAAAAAAAAATATAAAATAAAAAAAAAAAAAAAAAAAAAAAAATATATATATATATATATATATATATGTGTGTGTATGGTGTTTGGAGGTTCTAAATAATTTTCTAGCAAAAAAACACTGTTTTTTACATGTAGGTGAGAAGTGTCAGAATAGGCCTGGTCCTTAAGTGGTTAAGTCAGGACAAACCATGTGTGAAGGTACAAGTACAAACCCTAAAATGTACATCTTGTGAGTGGACGGAGATCCCAGAAAACTCTAGAGTTAAATCTCACACCACATAGAGAAATAATTAGAATTGTTAAATAGTTGTGGTGATATTTCATTCATTCTCAGCCCAGGGTTAGGGAAGGATCTGTTGTTAGGCCTCAGTTACCATGACAACACAAATACACAGAAGACAGAGGAGGAGGGGAAGCCTGCAGAGCCCAGCGTATAAAGCATTTCCTAACTGTCACTGGTGAAGCTCAGGATGGTTGCTATGGGTTACAATTACATCTTTCCTGTCCTGTGTACAGATCCTGCATCTCATAGACATGACAGCAGCTCATCAGATGTCAATACACATAAGACAACATTCATCCAACCTTTATTTAGGGCTCATTCACCTATAGAGCAGTGACCGGTGTTTATCCACACTGGAATTATTTTCTGTTTCTTGATTGCAGCTGGGCAGTGTGGCACAATGAGTTGCAGTAAAATGCAGTCATGTAGCATTTTACCACAGCACACAGGAATGCACCGCATGTCAAAGCACAGCAGCGCAACAACATGCTGTTGTGCGCAGACATGAATGAAGTGTCACTTTGTGCACTTAAATTTAAAGTTTAATTTAAAAAAAAAAAAAAAAAAAAAAGGAAAAAGACGTTCACTTGGCACCATGTTACATATTACATTGTAAATGTGGATGTAACATGGTCTTAAAGAGATTGTAAAGGCAAAAAGGTGTTGGGTTTTTTTTGGGGGGGGGGGTTTACCTTCTTTGAAAAAGCTCAGTACATCATTTTTTTTTGTTTTTGTTTGTTTTACTGATCTAAAATGCAGCCCATTGTTTAAAATATGCCTGTACACACAGGTGTGTAAATGAGTGCTGTGTATTCTTGAGTAAAAAATATATATTTGCGTTCCTGGTATTTTGTGCCGTTATGAGCATAAATATCAATGGATTGTGCATGGGAGTGTATTGTACACGTGGATGCAAATACATACATAATTACGCGCAGAACATACTTCTGAAATTACATCCAAAAATGCTGATGTTCAAACATTAGTACTGTGCACAAGAGGCCTTAAGGTTAGAAAAAAAAAACAAAAAAGCTACCAGTGCCCCCCAGCTCTCCCCCAAACCAGGGTGGATTTGATTTAAGTCAAACTGATTTAAATCACGATTTAAATCACTAGTCAGTAAGGCTTGATTTAAATCCTAGTTTTCTACATAGACCAATTCTTGCTGGTATAACTTTAATATGCAAGTAGATGATTTTTAGAATAATAACTTTTCATATTAGTTTTATCCCCAGTTTAATAGGTTAATCATTCATATTTGGACAACTTTTCTGTTGTACTTAGGAAGGAGAAAAATAATCATTACCTTAATAATAACAATTTAAATAGATTTATTTATCTGAAACAATAACATTACAGCATATGTTATTTGCTTAACTAGTTGCCGACCGCAGATAGCCGAATGACGGCTGCACTGCGGCCGGCCAGTTCTGAGTGGACGTCATATGACGTCTCCCCAGAACGCGCTCTCATGCGCGCCCCAGGGGGCGCGCACCCGGCGATCTCCGTGATTGCTGTGTCCTACGGACACAGCTGATCACGTGATGTGGTAAAAGGCCGATCACAGCGGCCTTTTACCACGTGATCAGCGGTGTCCAATGACACGCTGATCACAGGGAAATGCAAGTGCCGGTTCTCGGCTGCACTTTCCTCACGCTGTCAGATCGTGAGGAAAGTGCTGCCGAGAACCGGCAGTTGTCACAGCGAGGATCGGCACCGATCATCAGGGCACTGATGATCAGTGCCCTGATGATCGGTGCCCAGCAGTGCCACCCGCAAGTTCCGCCCACCTGTGCCCAGCAGTGCGCCCACTAGCTCCGCCCACCTGTGCCCAGCAGTGCACCCACCTGTGCCCAGCAGTGCACCCATGTGTGCCACTCTGCAGTGTCACACACCTGTGCCCAGAAGTGCCACCCACCTGTGCCCACCCACCAGTGCCACCCACCAGTGCCCGCCCACCAGTGCCACCCACCAGTGCAGCCCAGCAGTGCCGCCAGTCAGTGCCACCAGTCAGTGCCCAGGGGTTGTGCCAGTCAGTGCCGTCTATCAGTACCCATCATCAGTGCCGCCTATCAGTGCTGCATATTAGTGCCGCCTATCCATGACACCTCATTAGTGCTGTCTATCAGTGCCGCCTATCCGTGTCACCTCATTAGTGCTGCCTATCAGTGCCCATCAGTGCCGCCTATCAGTGCCCATCAGTGCTGCCTCATCAACGCACATCAGTGAAGGAGAAAAAATACCTGTTTGAAAAATTTTATAATAGAAACAAAGAAACTTTTTTTTTTTTCAAATTTTTTGCACTTTTTTTATTTATAGCGCAAAAAGTAAAGCGCCCAGTGGCGATTAAATACCACAAAAAGAAAGCTCTATTTGTGAGAAAAAAAATGATCAAAACTTCATATGGGTACAATGTTGCATGACCGCGCAATTGTCAATCAAAGTGCGGCAGCGCTGAAAGCTGAAAATTGGCCTGGTAAATAAGGGGGTATAAGTGCCTGGTAGGCAAGTGGTTAAACAAACATCCATGTTTGTTAACTAATTCTGCTAAACAAAATATATATATTTAAGAAACGAGACTGTCAGCCCCTTCCTCATCACACTTAGCTTCACTTTCTTCTTGTGCAGATCTATTCCACTCCAAACAATCAGGAAAATATTGTTTCTATTCTATTCACTGGACTTCTTGAAACTTAGCACTGAAGGGGTTGATTCTGTATTCATAGGTTTGTAGAAGTTAGGATGAAGGTCTTTTTCTTAACTCTGTTCATGTTATAACATTTTTGCTGTAAAGAAGAGGCATGTGATCTCCGCTGAGTCAAATTCAGTTTTGAGAACTGCAAAAGTAAACCGAGCATCTGTGATAATATCTTGTAGGCAGAGAAACTGCCCAATAATCTTACAAAAACCTCTGGAAGAGCATGACATTGTGAATGGATTCATGGAATTTATTTACAAAAAAATTAAACATATACAGCCTTATTCTACATAATTAAAAAACTAATCTTTATTTCATGATGGAATAACCTTTGGATGGTAATATATTTTCCTCAAAAAGCATTTTATTAAAAAAAATCAGATTTAAATAAAAAAAATCCGATTTTTTTTTTTTTTTTTTTTTTTTTTTTTTTTTAAATCATTGATTTTTATCCACCCTGCCCCAAACACTTGCCTGAGTCCTGTATCAGTCCAGCACTGTGCCCATCTGCAGCTCTTCCCATTCCTTGCTCTCCCAAGCTTGGCTGAGAGCAGCAGGAGCCAATGGCTCCCACTACTGTTAGTCAAAGCATGTGTGGAGGGGCGGGGCCTAGCCGGTCTGTGTGTGTGTCTGTGGAAGCGCACAGCCTGGCTCGGGATGGACCCCACGTGTATTGTGCCATCATAGGAAGCGACTTGCTATGGTGGCACACAGAGAAGTGGAGGAACCTAGAACGCCAGCAGTGGACCCAGAAGAGTAGGTTCAGGACTGCTCTGTGCAACATTATTGCACAGAGCAGATAAGTATAATGTTTGTAATTTTTAAAATAATGTAAGCTATACAACCTTTTAAAGGTGGAGTTAGCCTTTAAAGTATACAATGCCTTGAAAAAGTATTCATACCCCTTGAAATTTTGTACATTTTGTCATGCTACAACCAAAAACATAGAGGATATGTATAGGGCGCATCAATGGAGGAGGCTGTGGAATGAAAGATGTCAGTCAGGGATGGAGGAGACACTGGACAACAGGCACCGGGCAGTTGAAACAAACTAGCAGTTAAAGTGCCTTCTTGTTCTATCCTCTTACAACCAAAACATAAATACATTTTATTGGGATTTTATGTGACAGAATAACACAAAGTGGCATATAATTGTGAAGTGGAAGGAAAATAAATGATTTTCAAAAATGTTTACAAATAAATATGTGAAAAGTGTGCCATGCATATGTATTCAGCTCCTTCACTCTGATACCACTAAAATCTAGACTAACTAAAATCTAGAGGAACCAATTGCCTTCAGAAGTGACCTGATTAGTAAATAGAGTCCACCTGTGTGTAATTTAATCTCAGTATAAATACAGCTGTTCTGTGAAGGCCTCAGAGGTTTGTTAGTGAACATTAGTGAACAAACCGCATCATGAAGGCCAAGGAACACACCAGACAGGTCAAGAATATTTGTAAAAAAATTTTGAAAACCATTTATCATTTTCCTTCCATTTCACAATTATGTGCCACTTTGTGTTGGTCTATCACATAAAATTACAATAAAATACATTTACGTTTTTGGTTGTAACATGACAAAATGTGGAACATTTCAAGGGGTATGATTACTTTCTCAAAACACCACTGTATGCATAGTTATTTTCCTCATTTTGGGTTAAACAGGAGTTCAGTCTCCCTCCCCCCCCCCAAAAAAAAAATTAAATTAATATAAGGACACTTACCTGCCCAACGATCCAGCGATGTCCTCACCCAAGCCAGTTCTTCAATCGGCTTTGTGCGCAGGTATCATCATTTTAGGGAATCCAGCAGTAAAGCCTACCAGAATGCAAATAGTACACCAATGCTAGAGAAAGTGTGGACTATTTGCATTTTGGTAGTTTGATTTTCTGTTACTTTTTATCTGTGGTATTTATTCTATGTTGTTTAATAGCATGGGTGGTTTATTAGAGGATAGTTTTTAATTTATTTTTATTGCTGTTATTGGTAATCTTGTTGTGTCATTGTTTCTTGTTCCGTTCCTTGTTGTGTACTTTTGTTTTCATTGAATGTGGCTGTATCTCAATAATTTCTCTTTGGTATTAATGAAATATTCTGATTCCGGCTTCACAGCCGATTTCCAACTTCTCATGTGCGAGCTGTGCTGAGCTTTGTGAATGCTCCCGCAGTCACATCACAGGTCCCAGAAGGCTGTGGGGGGAAGGAGGAGGGCCGTATGTCACAGCGATGATCTGTCTGAACCAGTAACCTGCTCCCCCTAAAAAGTGCCAAATGTGGCAGTGGAGGGGGGGGGGGGGGGGAGGATGCAACAAGCGAAACCTCCCCAGTCATGCAACACTACCTAAATTAAATTTATATCATTTTGGGAGCTTCATTTTGTTGGTATTTGATCATCACTGTGTTTTTTTTATTATATAAATGAAACAAAATCGTAATTTTGAAAAAAAACTGTATTTTTTACTTTCTGCTATAAAACATATTCAATAAAAAAAATTAAATGTCTTCATACATTTAGGCCACAATATATTCTGCTACATGTCTTTGGTAAAAAAAAATCCCAATAAGTATATATTGGTTTGTGTGAAAGGTATAACGTCTACAAATGATGGTATATAGTGGATTTTTTTTTTTAATACTAGTAATGGTGGTTATCAGCGACTTATGGTGGGACTGTGATAGTGCAGCGAGCAATCCAACACTAACTGACTCTGTGGGAACTAACTGCCACTGGCAACTCCAGTGACACTAATACATTGATCCGTTTTAATAATATACACTGTCACTGTACTAATGACACTGGCTGAGAAGGGTTTAACATCTAGGGGCAATCAAGGCGTTAATTGTGTGCCTATCACGTGTTAATGAGTGTACTGTGTGCTGCTTTTATCACAGACCAATTTGTTTCTTTTCCCTCTATATGGAGCCCTGTGTTGTTAATTCGACACAGGTGATCAGCAGGTCCCGGCCATGATTCATTGGTCGGGATCTGTTGCCAAACTCCCAGTCAAACTGCAGTAGACTAGGCGGGCGGGGGCTCAAGCACATCTGAAACAGGCAGCGATGTACCGGTACGTTGCTGTAACTGTAGCTGCCGCTCCTCCGCAATGTGTACTGTGGAGGGTAAGCAAGCATTGAAAGGAGAAGTAGGGCCTGCTGATCCCCGCTGAGCAGGCGGATGACAGGTCCATGTCCATTCTGCTTGTACAGAGTGGACACAGCCTGCTGTTCTCTATGGAGTGGACTGGCTGCGTGTCCATATACATTCCTCTGTCATCTGATCTGCTACATGGATGGGGAATGGATCCCCCATCCATCCGTTTTTAAAGGAGCTGATCAGATTGGATGCAGGCGGCTGTATATGTACACGTCTGATTACATCCGCCTCCCCATAGAGAACAATGGGTGGTCCGATCAGTCTGCCCTTGTGAAGGGGCTCTAACTGAACTCTGTTTATGTTAGGTGTGCAGAGTCTTAGGGCTTGTTTACTCATGCCTTGGCCACTATACTCTGCTTCTTGGGGGCAGAAAAATGATCCCGCATGGTGCCTTCGGGGGGGGGGGGAGGGGGGTCACAAGTGCCGAAGAACAGCTCCCATTCAGGCGAATGAAGCTGCAACCTTCTGTAATGCACACGATTGGAGCACAGTGGTGTGACATTTACAGGGTTCAAACAGGTGGTGAGGATGCAATATATCACCTGTTTACTGCCTGTCAGATTCATCTGTAAGGTGACCTATTATGGATTGCTTTTCAGAGGCGCAGCAAGTCGTTCCACAGATGTAAACCTAGCCTTACAGTCAGTCAGAATAATGTTCCCTGATGATTGGATAGTTCTGAATCTGATCCAGTAGGGGGCATGTTGGGCCTCTGCAGAGAGGTCACTGCTTCCATACAGAGAGCAAGGGTCCCTTTCTGCAGCTGCTGGCAGTGGGCAGGCTTTTCTACTTAGGGCTCATGTACACTGCAGCTGATAAACTCACGTTTAGGAGATGTTCAGCGTTTTTTTCAGCAGCCCCTGAACTCCCTCTAATGTTTTCCTATGTGTCCATGTACACATCTTCGTTTACAGTTGTTTACAGGCAGTTAAGTTTTTTTGAACGCAACAATTTTGCGTTCAGACATCGATTTTATCAGTGTTTCAAATGCAAAACGCTTGTAAATGCGGCAAATCGCGTTTATTAGCTCTTGGGTTTGAAATTTTTTTTTAAATCTTCCAGTTCCCAATGTTGTCCAGAGCCTTTTTTTCATCATGAAAAATGCATGCAAAGAGTTTTCAAGGTACTCAGATAGACAAAACACTGAACACAGGATGTTCCTACCAAGCTTGTCTCACATTGTAATGACCAATTCACACCTCAGACCTCTCCCACCCTTGGAAACAAAAGATATGTTAATGACCATTCACACCTCAAATTCCTTATGAAGACCCCCTGCCAGGTGACCTTAAAGACTCACTCCAGCAGACACCTTCCAACACTTGGAAACAAAGTAAATGTTAATGAGCAACTCCCACCTAATTATCTCAACATATACTGCTGTCTCTGCTTCTACTCTCTGTATTTCTCTGAAACAGTCTGAAATAGTTAATAATTTACCACTTTTCAGTGCATTCTGGGCATTTGGGAGGTTCTCCTGTGCTTATCTTTAAAAAATGCTTCTAAACGTAAACGCGTTATGCAAACGTGGCTGAACAGACATTTTTTAACCTACATTTTCCAGCAGTCAGTTTCCAGAAACGTCCCGTGTACATCGGGCCTTAAAGTGAGACTAAAGTCTACATTTAAAGACCTGGACTTCAAGAGTTAACCTGTTAAAGTGGAGTTAAACTTGCAGAAAGAATAAATAGTGCAGTGCTAAAAAATGACAATATGTATTCGCAGTGATTATAGTATGATTCAATATGAACAGTCTGTGCAGTTGTAAAAATGCCAAGTGACTGGTAGACTCAATGGTGGTGCTCCGTGATACATAGCTGAATTGCGCACTCACCAGAAGTATAATAATAATACGCGTTATATATTATTATATCCAGAAGTATCCTCATCAGGTAATGGTCTGGTCAAATTTGGTTGTCCTCCCTCAGGATGGTCATCAGGTGCCCAGGATGGTCATCATCAGGTGTAAAGGAAGTAATAAAACAAGCTCATCTGTGTATATGAGAGATGACCAATCCCCAAAACGTCCTGCAGGCGCCACAGGTGGTTGGTGCAATAGCACCTGGGCTAATGGAGACGGTCAATCCTTCAGAATGGTGGTGTTGTAGAGCTGATCCAGCGGCGTTTGTGCAAGAAGGAGCCTAGTAACCAGCATGGAACACTCCGGCAGGATGTGACATCACAGGAAGGATAGCGCTCACTTTTTTCCATTGATTTTATGGAGTTAAACTTGCATTTAGAAAAAACAACAATGAATTTTTCGGATAGAAAAGGGTCCTATCTGTTTCTTCTGTCACAAATTCTATTACCACTCCCTTTTGTAGAAACTTGGTACAGCGTCCCTATTATACAGATAGGGGTTTTTATATATATATATATATATATATATATATATATATATATATATATATATAAAATCCATGCAGGTGTCTCAAGCTTTCACACAGCTGTCATGAATAACCCCCGTAATTTGTGGAATGCTTGCTTCCTTTGGTCATCAGCTCCATCTAGTGGCTATAATGTTGTATTTTCCCCATTTAAATATTTCAGGAAAATACTGTATTATGGCCACTAGATGGAGCTGACAATCATAGGAAGTAAACCTTTGGGGATTATTTGTGACCGCTTTGAGAATTCTTGAAACAATTGCCCACCAAATTTTTTATAAGTGAACCCCATAGTGTAGTTCTCTATATGTGGCATGGTAATTCAGTGGTTATATGTAGTCACCAGGAGGGACCCCAGTACATTACAGAATGGGGGTCACTATTGTGTTCTATTCAGTGTTTATACTACTAGTAACCTTGAAAAGGTTAAAAGCTGTTGTTGCAGAGCATACTTTTCAACCTGTGTCATTTCAGGTGTCCTTACCTTACATAGTATTCATTCTCTGGGGATTTTACAAACCTGTTTTGATTTTGTTGTTGGTAGTGCTTTGGGAGGACACAATGCCACAGGGAGAGCGACTCTAAACTTTCCTCGTTTTGCTGGGTCAGCAGGGAGATGAAGAGATATATGTAAACACTTTTGAGCTCATCTGACTTCTAAGAAGAGATGTCGCCCACTTGTGCCATATTAAAGTGTACCTGTCACCTCCACACACTGAACAGAACCTTTCTGAGGGCTTATTTGATATGTAGGAGGCTTCAGACAGGAAAACATTGACACAATGGTGGTGCTGTTCTAGGGATTCAATATATACAGTATTTAAAGGATAAATTAACCTTTTGGGAAGGTCATCTTTGGGGTGGCTGGAGCATGTTACACCCATATTTAGGGTGTAAGGTCCAAAAGGTGAACTTTAAGAACCTGAGACAGGAGGGTTACATATGTAAGGATTGGGGTTCAATAATGGCCCTTTGGTCCATTATTAAATTCCAAACTTACTTATAATATAGGCTATGGTTGGGCCAACATACTGATAAATCACTAACTGGCAGATTATTGTGATTGCAGGAATTGATTCAGCAGAGCAAGACCTATGTAGCAGGTGCTTTTGCTGGGAAGACTCACTTGAAACTGAGATTTCAGCTGTAGGAGGTCCCTGTAATGCTGCTGGCTTCTGCTCTCGCAGTGCTGCTTCCCAGAACTTCCATTCTTTACAGAAAAGTGTTAACAGTGGACAGTACAGTCAGTGAAGCCAGTCTGTTAACTTGAAAAAGGGAGGAGATGGGCAGGCCCGTGCAAGTTGTTTGGTTCTCTTGATGCACACATTGTAGGGAGACACAACGTTAGGCCCTGTATGCAAGTGTCTTCATAGGATGCTGTAAGAGAACAGAGCCACCTTGAAACAGGAAATCTGGGTCATCATGGCACCAACTAAAGCAGAAGTAAACCGCCCCAAAAAATAAAAAAAAAAACCTCCCTGTAAGTTAAGAGATTGAGTAAGAAATTCGAATTCTTGATTTACCTGTAAAATCCTTTTCTTGTAGTACAGTACAGGACACATGCCACCCTCCCCTCCGTCCTAGCGTTTCCCTCTTATTGCTTGCTATAAAACGGAGGATTGCTGGGATTAGTAGAGGTTATATGGACTGTCCATTATGGAAGACTTACCTAAAAAAAGCCTTCTAGCAGAGAGCTGTCATGGCTCACCAAGGCTTCCATCTTCACCCAGTCTTCCTTCCGTGTTTATGAGCTGCGGCCATCTGATTGGCTGAACCGCTATATCGTCACTCCCGCACATGCACGTGGGCGTTTTGGCCGCAGCAAGGCTCTCTCAATGGACGGCATGCCATCACCGGCACTTCTACAGTAAACATCTAAATGGTGCACATTTAGGAGATCTTTACCATAACTACAGAAATGCCTTATTAAAGGCTTACCTTTAGGTAAAAGATACCAAAGTGGGTTTACTTCCACTTTAAACTGGAACAAAGGCAAGGATTAAAAGATAAACAAGCTGTATACTCGGCAAGTGATTACATCGGGTATTGAAAGTGTTTAAAATTTGAGGGCTGAATATCACTTTACTTTGTTGTTGGAAATTTAGCTTTTAGCTGCTGATCTCTGCAAACAACAGTCCTTTTTTTTTTTCTTTTTTCTTTGACAACAGAGTAGGCGAGAATAGCCTAGAAAATGTCTGCAAACAAGCCTAAAGCGCCACCTGCTGGCTGAAAATAAGAGTAGATAATGTTCAAATTCAACACTGCATATTTAATGGAGTAAAAATAATATTTAATTTGTTAACCTCAACCTTATTGAATAGATAGTTGCATAACAAGCCCTGAAAAATATCAGTTAATGGTGAAATGTGATTGTTTGTTTTTTTTGTTTTTTTGACTTTCTGTACTTTGAGCATTGTTCTTGTATGGGTTCTGTAGAGTTCTGTTTTTCACAATTTTATTGCAGCTTCATTTTCTTAATCAGTTTGATGCTGATTCATGCAATCTGTAAGAAACACTATCTATATTCCTATCGGCATTCAAATATTTGATCTATTTTTACTTTGTTAGGAGACCATGATAATGAATGCTTAGATGTGACACATCTGATTATATCTCTGCTTATTAATGTCTTCCATAGATTGAAAAACCAAAACCTCTGAAATGTGGAACATTCGGTGCCAGCTCGTTGCAACAGAGATATTTGGCCACCGGTGACTTTGGAGGCAATCTCAATGTATGGTAAGGTTATATTTCAGGACAACTACACCCGAAACTCCTACAGGTTTTTATCACATATCGGCAGGCAAGGAAAGAAGAGAGTACCTTCCGGAAATCTCATGCTAAAATATGTGCACAAACAACATCCAACATGTGATGACAAGATTAGAAAATACAGCATGTAATTGTTGGCACAGTAACCGTTGCCATCCAGTCACCCAGCGCAGCACAACGCACAGTACACATCACCGGAGCCAAGCACGCTGAAAGTAGATTGGGATTCTAATGCTATGCAGCTCCATCTGCTGGCTTTAGCTGGTGAAACACCAAACCTGAACAGAAGCTGCTATAATTTATAGGCTAAGTTCACCTTTTGAAAAAAAAAATTATAAATGCACCTTTTATTGCAGCTAAAAAAAAAAGTGTTATTTTCTTTTTCTAAGGCCTGCGGTGCATTATACCTGTGATCAGCAGATCGTGAGTGTAATGTTGGCCTCATACAGGCAAGCAATTACTGGAGGCAGGAAGATCAGTGGACTGTGACAGTGCTCACCAGTGGCCTCGTAGTTTATTGAGAACTACACGCCATCAGCTGCAAAGGATGATGGTACTTGTAGTCTTTTCATTCACAGGAATCTGACGCGGCTGCGTGGACGGAGCCCCGCACAGCTGCACTTTTTCTCAAATTATGACAGCGGGTGCCAGGAGAAGATCCCACGCCTGCTGTCACAGGAAAGGTGGGGTGGGGAGGGGGGATAGGGGAGAGAAGGTGCAGATGCTGCAACAGCTTACATGCTCCAACCTAAAAATAGGTGGAGCATGTAACATGTTTCAATGGTGAACTTATCTTTTAAAGGGTAACACCTCCATAAAATAATATAACATAAAAAAAATAATATAGCGCATACAATTGTTACAGAAGTCATGTTGTAAGCCATACTAAAGGCTTCATTTTTTATTTATGTATTAATTTTTTTAATAAAAATGAGGTAATACCTGCTCTGTGCAATGATATTGCACAGAATGGTCTAATTCTATATGTATGTATGTATGTATGTGTATGTGTATATATATATATATATATATATATATATATATATATATAATTTATTTTAAATTTTCTGGCAGTACCGCACCAGTGCTATGGCTTCTCCTTCCTCCAGGTGTCTCGTGCAGCAAGCCAGATTTTAAGGAGATACTGTGCATGCGTGTTCCCAAGCCAGGCGGTGTGCCTTCATAGACTTACACAGCGCCCCTGCTTCCTCATCACAGGAGTTTGACAGCAACAGGATACTGTGGCTTCACTGTCTTCAGTTTCTCCAGTAAAAGCAGGATGTGAAGGGAGCAGTGACATGGAGCCAGATATGGGTTGGAGAATGGATAGGGGAAGAGTAAAACAAGTAGTGGGGCATTTACCCTAATGCAGAGAATGTGTTCAGGTAAAAAACCTTAGACTTAGGACCACTTTAATGTTATTAAAAATGACTTTTCATTTCCAATCTGTAACCACTGTAATTTTCTGTAAAATTCAGTGCAATATGGCAAACAGGGAGTGTTCTGTACACCATTGGTAAAATGTAATTTCATGCTTGTGTGATTGGATGATTTTCCCAGAAGTCTGCAGTAAGATACAAGTCATATTTTAGGTTCCCCCTGCAATTGGAACCTCAGTTTTGGTGAGATGCTGCTAAAAGGATACAAACACTGCAGCTTTTCTCATTAGAACACTGAAAGTGCAACATGTGATTATATTAAACTAGATCCTCCCATTCAGAATCAGTATCCAAAGGACATAATGGAACAAACAGCTATTTCAGCACAATAAAATGGAGCAATCCATTAGTTTAAAATCCCTGCAATGTAGATTGACCGCCCAGAGGGGATTGTTGTGTTTTTTGTTTTTTTTTTACCCTTGCACTGCCATGTTTCTATGTGACGTCATCGTGAGGCTGCCTGCTCTTCTGGGTCCAACTGGTGGGCCTCCCAATCATGTGCCCTAGGACCACCCCCCTGCTCCTTTGTGAATGAAAGACTAAGGCCTCCTAGCGTATGTGATGTACATATTCCAGGAGGCACAGCAAGCACAGTACACATCATTTGCCTGGGTGATTGACTCATAAACGAGGCTGGACTTAACTCTTTTTCAGTTAAAGAAAAAAAAAAAAAGGAGGGGGTAAACAAAAAGCCGATGATAATGAAGCAGAGAACAGGTGGAGAGAAGGGACTTTTGATTTGAGACTGAAGATCCATTTTAACCTCTTGTCCACTGCACTTGAAGGGCTATTGGGGGTGGCTTGAAGGAGATAACTACTGTACTGTATGTTGGTTTCCAAAACTTTGTGCCTAGCACACTGGAAATGATTATGCTAATATTTTCCTGTGCGTTTGTATTAGGGACCTGGAAGCTGCTGACACCCCAGTGTATTCTGTGAAAGGACACAAGGAAATCATTAACTGTATTGATGGAGTTGGGGGGTTAGGCATTGGAGAAGGAGCCCCCGAAATTGTAACAGGAAGTCGTGATGGTAAGATGTCTTTATAATAGATGTATAGGAACCCATATATGTATAGCTGCCCATTCATGGTCAGGTTTTTACTGGTTATATTCAGGCAAAACATTGACAGGTACTTAATAGAGGCGTCATCCTTCAATCTGAGCTCTATACAAATAAATATAAAAAAATATGTGGCAGTGTATTCATTAAAATATTTATTTTTTAAATCCAGCTGGATTACAGTGGAAGTTCAGTCAAAAACTAACCAAGGCTAAACCTCCTCCCATCCCTATTCTAAACTTATTCTATCTAATCCTGTAAAGATATGTATACTTTACCTATTCTGAAGCCGCTCTGACCCAGTCACATGATGTCTCCAGTGGCGGCTTCTGTTTAGAGGAGAGATCGCCAGCAATGGCTGCAAATGCTTGGGAGATCACATCACCCATAGGTTCGATATGGGGCATCAAGAAATGTTTGCCCAAAAGAAATCCACTGGGACACCAGCACTCCAAATAACAGCCCCTGAAAAGTTTGGCGAGAAAAAAAAAAAAGGTAAAATCAATTGGCTGACGTGTGATGTCACTTAATATCAAAAAGGAAATGTGATTCCACAAATTTATATACAGTTAATACACAAATGAAACCTGTTGAGTGGGTAGCCAACACTACACAAATAAATGCTACACTGACCGGTGGGTTCTGCAGCCTGCATATCCGGAGGGAATACTCCATCTTGGATATACACAAAGGGAGAGAGCAAAAAGGAACAAACACCATCATAGTGTATTAAAAGCATACGCTTTTAGTAAAACGCTGTGAGTTGCACTCACAAGAGCAAGTAGGAGACAGGTGGAAGTGACAAGATTCGCAGCACCGGAGCTCAGCATCCAACGGTGAGGGAAGCCCAACAGGCAACATCCAAAGAGATGGTGTAAGGCGACAGGTGTCGCTCTATAGAAGCTGGAACTCATTCGTCCAATTGGGAAGTGGCCGCAATGACAGGGAACGTCCTACTCCGCCTGGTGCCGACATCACTTAGGGAGCATTCGCAGTCAATGAATGTATTGTCAGAGGCATTGCTGATAAAGAGGAAGATGCACCTGAAAATGCATTCATTAATTGCACATGCTCCTTGAGTGACATCTGCACCAGGAGGAGGCCGTTCCCTGTCTTAGTGGCCACTTCCGAATTGGACAGATGAATTGTAGCTTCTATACGGTGGCAACTGGCGCCCTATATCATTTCTTTGGCTGTCGCCTGTTGGCATCCCTCACTGTCGGACTCTGAGCCCCCGTGCTGCAAATCCTGTCACTTTCGCCTGGCTCCTACTTGCTCTTATGAGTGCAACTTACAATTTTTCTATAAAGTGTTTGTTTTTAATACTACCCTGTGGTGGCCCCTGCACCTGTTTGCTCTCTCCCTTACTATGGGGCATCCATTGTTGACTGTCCCTCCTCTACATTGAAGCTGCCGCGGACAGCTGATCATGGGACTGGACCTGAGCTGCTTCAGAATAGATAAGTATACAAATCTTCTCTAACAGGGTTAGATAGAATAGGCTGAGACTGAGAGGTGGTAGTAGATTTGGCCTTTAGTTAGCTTTTGTGAAAAAATGTCAGCAACAAGATGAAAATGAAATAAATCATCTTTATTAAAAACGAGGAGTAAATGATCCATAGCACAACTCACTCTAACGTGTTTCAGCCCAGAAAAAGACCGTATTCATAGCATATTCATGGACTATGAATAAGGTCTTTTTCTGGACTGAAACGTGTTGACGTGGGTCGTGCTATGGAATATTTACTCATTTTCAGTAAATAAGATTTATTTACTTTTCACCTTGTTGCCGACATTCGTTCACAAGTATCTATTGGGAAGCAGATGGAGACTGCTAGTCTGGCACGGTGAAGCACCATACCAAAGCCTGGGAGAGAGTAAATTGGGTTGCAGCACCTCACCTGTGTGGTTAATTAATTTTTCACTGAACCTCCACTTTAAATACTAACTTTTAGTTACCTGTAGGAATTATCACTGGCCAATGTAGCTGGCTGGTAAAGATTGTTAGGTGTGTTTACCTCCAGCCTGCTGTTCTCAGTTGAACAGGGTGGAATATTTTTATTCCACCACCAGATAAGCCCAATGTTAGTGTCTGGCCATTGTCTCCTATTTCATTTGGAGGTTAAATTCTGCATTTATGCAATGCCATCATCTGATGTCCACACCTAGCTCTATTGAGTGACACCATAACCATGAAATATAAAGAGACAATGCTGTCCGAGGTA
The DNA here is from genome assembly GCF_062004578.1 of Staurois parvus. Classification (NCBI taxonomy): domain Eukaryota; kingdom Metazoa; phylum Chordata; class Amphibia; order Anura; family Ranidae; genus Staurois; species Staurois parvus. The sequence goes on along the minus strand of NW_028317797.1, from coordinate 4,522,642 downwards.
TTTTACCTCAATGGTCAAACTTCACAATGCCAAGAGCTGTAAACAAAAGTGGAGACCTAATGTTCTTTATAGGAGGTTTGCCAGAGCTGGAGAGTCCTCCAAGTTACCATCCAGGGGAGACCCAAGATAACTACTGAACTGAAAATATTATTAATATGATCAAATGGCCACACGAGTTACTGATGACCAGCTCTTCCCTCGCAAAAAAAAGTTTGCATACCAACCAAAAGTTCATGTATGGTGTGCCACCCAGCTATGGCACACCATATAAAGAATATAGGCACTCCCAACACACTTATGACGTTTGACCAAATGAAATCATTCAAATAGCATTGCCACTTCATATTCACTTGTGGTGTCACCAGTTAGGAATTTCAGTTTTATTCTCAAAATCCTAACCAGGACACTGGTATGATTTATCCCAGTGTTTTCATGATCTGTCAGAGCTAGATTCCATTTGTTAACCGTTGTCATGGCCATGTTATTTAGAAGGAAAGAAATCCAAGATCTTCCTTCCCTGAATGCTTGCTAGATGGTTATAGTGGTGCAGTAACCAAAGAGGCCTAACAGGTGCTTGGCGTGGGATGTTTACTGTCATGGCTTTCTGTTGGTACCCGGCTTTCCCTTGCACATACAGTACAGTAAACACATTTATAAAACTTTTACGTTTGTGTTCCAAATTGGTGTAATTTCAGGTACAGTAAAAGTATGGGACACGAGGCAAAAAGACACTCCAGTTGCTAATATGGAACCAGCTGAAGGAGAAAACAAGAGAGATTGCTGGGCAGTGGCCTTTGGTATGTCTGTAACTGTTGAAATTGCAAATCAAATGACGTCACTTTAGATAAAAAAAATAAAAACAACAATAATGACATTACACAGTATGTTTTAACAAAAGGCGTAAAACAGGTGAAAAGCAGATAAGTTCCTGCAGTGGGCTTTTTGGTCCAGTTTAAAGGCTTCACTATTTGTGCAAAAGATTTTAGAACATAAATAGTTTTTCAATAACCTTTAGGTTAATAGCTAGGGTGATCTTAAAACAGCCAAAACTTATACACCATAGCGCTCAGGGACACTTGAGGAGCTGACAGGTAATAAAATATAAACATTCAAATAAATATCAGAGCTGAAATGGTCTACCAGTGCTGCCCTGGTGAGATTGAGGAATCTTAAAAACATAAATGAACAAAGGGCACAAAGGCCTTCAAAATGTATTTAATAAAAACAAATGAGTGCAAACTCACAGAAGCCAACGAATGGAAGTGTAGTACAAAACCCAGAAACTACAATGGTGATCCAAAAGATGGAAGTCACAGCGTTCTTACGTGAATCAGACTACAGCTGACGAGTTTTAAGGGGCATATTATCTTCTGCAGAGCAAATTTAAAAGTTTTGCACAGAAGAAGAGGGAGGGAATGCCCTTCAAAATGCACCAGCGGTAGTCTGATTCATTGTGAGGACGCTGTGACCTTTTGTCTTTTGGATCATCATTGTGGTTTCTGGGTTTTGCACTATACTTCCATTCCTTGGCTTTTTGTGAGTAAGCACTTTCTTTGATTCCATAAATTATGATGGTGATGCACTAGGCTTCGGTGCTCTTTGTTCATTTTGAGAGCTAGGATGAACCTGTGCTATGCCCATGCAAATGTGTTTAGGTTTGTATATCCATCGCTCCCCTGCAGCTCTGTTCACCCAGGGAGGCAAAGCAACATACTTGGTTCTTCCGGTTTCGGTACTATGGAGTATCATGCGGATCACTCCCCTTCCTTCAGTATCACATTGCTGGTGCTTGATTATTAGCTGATCAGATACCAGAACTGTTACATTGTAGCTGGTTGAAAGTCCTTTAAAGATTTCCACCAGCAGCTGTTTTTAGTGAAAATTACCGACTATGGTGTCCGTTTATGAACCAGCGGTAATAGATCGCTGCTCAGTTCTCCTGTGAATGCAGTTTATGAAGCAGTTCTCCGAACGAAGGGAGAACGTTCTCCAAATGCTGGAGAACGGTCTACAAACTCTGGAAAACGGCTGATTTTACTATAATCTCGTGAGATTACAGTAAAAGATCAGTTTACTAAGCAGAGGTAAATTATCTCTGCTTAGTTTGTGGTCCCTCTGATTCTCCAGCTCTGGGCTGGAGAATCTGGAGGGAGAACACAGATCTCCAGAAAAGGGCTGACATGATCTCCTGAGTGTCATAAACTGTGAATGACCAGAGAATAGCTGAGATCCGTTGAATCGCAGCTATTCTCTGTGTCATAAACGGACACCTATGTCCCCACACTTCCTCTCTTACAAGTACAGGGAAAATGGGAGAATCTGCCTAATATTTATAAAAATATTTAGCTAAAGCACCACCTTAGCCTGACTGCTCATTCACACCATAAGGTGTGATCGAGCGTGTTCACTTTTTAAAGTGTTCCTGGGCAGCCCATTAATTTCAGTGGTCTGTCCTATATGCGTGAAACATGCAAAAATACTGCAGGCATATACACATATTTATGAGATGTGTGGAAGTACCTGTGCACCTCTGCAGAAGGCAGCATGTTTTTGTGCAGTGCGGGAAAATACACAATTTTGCATGCATTCACCCCCCCTCCCCCCACCACACCTGGTGTGAACAAGCCCTAGCTATACTAAATAAGTGAGTATTTCCAGCACCATGATGGCGATTGCAGTTTGTTATTAAAGTGTTTGTAAAGGCTGCAGAGAAAGAGGAAGGAGGTACATTTATTGCTTTTTGTTTGTGGAGCCTTTAAAGCATTGCATCCGTGATCAGCAGATGGCTGGTGCCATGCAGGTCTCCCCCTGACCTGCCAGTATATCTGCTTGCTCATGCATCTCGTATGGGCAAGCAGATACTTACTGACAGGAAGGCTCAATGAACTACCACGGCACTGTGGAATGCAAAGGTTGCTGGGACTTGTAGTTTTCCCATTTGCAGAATGCTGTGAATGAGTGAGTTTTTTTAAATTGTGACAGCCAGCAGGGAGGAGAAGATCCCCCTCTAGCTGTCACATCAGGGGGGAGTGTGGGGGGCCGGTCCGATCGTTACATGTTACACCCTGAATATGGGTGTAACGTGTTACGAAGGGTGAACTTATCCTTTAAGGTAAACAACCTTCCTCTTCTAAATATTTATCTGAGCCTGATCTCGATCTAGCGCTGTGCCAGGGAGCAGCAGTGTTACTCTCTCTCTACCCTCCCAGGATTTAGGCAGCAGCAAGAGCCATGAGCTCCTGCTGCTGTCAATCAAATCCTGTGAGGAGGGGAGGTTGGGGCTGAGCTGCCTGTGTGTGTCAATAGATGCACACAGTCTGGCTTAGGATTGAGCCAGCGCAAGTGACACTTGCAAACCAATTGCTGTGGGGGCAGTTGGAAGGGAGGAGGAGTTAAGGGTGCCAGCGGGGGACCCTAGAAGAAGAGATTCAGGTCTGCTTTGTGCAAATCCACAGAGCAGATAAGTATAACATCTTTAGTATTTTATGAAAAAGAAACCATTTACAGTCACTTTTAAGCAAAGGGTAATATGTCCTGTTGCATTGCTTTGTAAATGATCACTTGCATTCTTCATGTGTATGAAAGAAGATTGTCTATTGGCAACCCTGATTTTTCCCTTCCAAAGAGTAGCACATCTCTGAGTCCAAAAAAACAAATTAAACAGAGGTTAAATACTCTCAATGGCTAACTAGTGAGAAAAAATACCAAGCTTTTAAGTCAAAAGATTGGGCAAGTCATGTTTTAGAAATGTACATACAGTTGCATCTCAATAAATTAGAATATAATCAAAAAGCAAATGTATTTCAGTAATCCAGTTCAAAAAGTGAAATGCATATATTATATAGATTCATTACACACAAGGTGATATATTTTAATCATTTCTTTCTTATGATTATGGCTTACAGCTAGTGAAAACCAAAAATTCAGTATCTCAGAAATTTAGAATATTACATAAGACCAAAAAAAAGAATTTTTAATACAAAATGTTGGCTTACTGAAAAGTATGTCCATGTACACAGGAGCGGACTGACACCTCATGGGGCCCCTGGGCCCTCGCTCACACTTAAACCACACCCAAAAAAGCCTATGAAAGGTACCAGGGGCATATCATGGGGCCCTCTACTGACCCCGGGCCCTCGGGCAGTGCCCAAGTTCCCAAATGGTCAGTCCGCCCCTGCATGTACAGTATAGTATGCACTCAATACTTGTTGGGGCTCCTTTTGCATGAATTACTGCATCAATGCGGTGTGGCCTGGAGGTGATCAGCCTGCGGCACTGCTGAGCTGTTATGGAAGCCCAGGTTGCTTTGATAGCGGCATTCAGCTTGTTACATTTTTGGGTCAGGTGTCTCATCTTCCTCTTGACAATACCCCAAAGATTCTCCATGGGGTTTAGGTCAGGTGAGTTTGCTGGCCAATCAAGCACAGTGATACTATGATGATAAACCAGTTATTGGTACTTTTGGCAGTGTGGGCAGGTGCCACGTCCTACTGGAAAATAAAATCGGCATCCCCATAAAGCTGTAGAGCAGAGGGAAGCATGAAGTGTTCTAGAATTTCCTGGTAGAGGGCTGCGCTGACTTTGGACTTGATAAATCATAGTGGACCAACACTAGCAGAAGACATGGCTCCCCAAATGATCACTTACTGTGGAAACTTCACACTGGACCTCATGCAGCTTGGATTCTGTGCCTCTCAACTCTTCTTCCATCCAGACTCTGAGACCTTTATTTCCAAATGAAATACAAAATTTACTTTCATCTGAAAAGAGGACTTTGGACCACTGAGAAACAGTCCAGTCCTTTTTCTCCTTAGGCTAGGTAAGACGCTTCTGACATTGTGCTCTGGTTCAGGAGTGGCTTGACACAAGAAATGCGACAATTGTAGCCAAATTCCTGGATAAGTCTGTGTGTGGTGGCTCTTGAAGCATTGACACCAGCCGTAGTCCACTCCTTGTGATTTCTCCCCCAAATTCTTGGATGGCCTTTGCTTCACAATCCTCTTAAGGTTGCGGTTATCCCTGTTGGTTGTGCACCTTTTTCTACCACACTTTTTCCACTCAGCTTTCCATTAATATGCTTGGATACAGCACTTTGTGAACAGCAAGCTTCTTTAGCAATTACATTTTGTGACTTACCTTCCTTGTGGAGGGTGTCAGTGACTGTCTTGTGGACAACTGTCAGGTCAGCAGTCTTCCCCATGATTGTGTAACCTACTGAATCAGACTGACAAACCATTTAAAGGCTCAGGAAACTTTTACAGGTGTTTTGAGTTAATTAGCTGACTAGTGTGACACCATGGAGTTTATTTACTAAAGCTGGAGAGTCCAAAATCAGACTCCCTTCTGCATAGAAACCAATCAGCTTCCAGGTTTCATTGCCAAAGCTTCATTGAACAAGCTGAGGTTAGAAGCTGATTGGTTTCTATGCAGAAGGGAGTCTGATTTTAGACTCTCCAGCTTTAGTAAATAAACCCCCATGAGTCTACAATGTTGAACTTTTTCACAATATTCTAATTTTCTGAGATACTGAATTTTGGGTTTTCACTAGCTGTAATCCACAATCATCAAAATTAAAAAAAAGAAATGCTTCTAATATATCACTCTGTATGTAATGAATTTATATATTATATACAGTTGCAAGAAAAAGTATGTGAACCCCTTGGGATTACGTGGAGTTTTGCATGAATTGGGCATAAAATGTGCTCTGAACATCATCTAAGTCACAACAATAGAAGAACACAGTCTGCTGAACATAATACTACACAAACATTAGATGTTGCCATGGTTTAATTGCACATAACATGTAAATATTCACAGTGCAGGGAGGAAAAAGTATGTGAGGTCCTAGCTTAATGACTTCTCCCAGAGCTAATTGGAGCCAGGAGTGAGCCAACCTTGACTCCAATCAGTGTGATGATATTGAATGTGTTGCTGACAGCTGTCCTGCCCTTAAAAAACACACACCTGTTTTGGGTTTACTGGTTTCAAGAAGCACTGTCTGATGTGAACCATGCCTCGAAGAAAAGAGCTCTCAGAAGACCTACGATCAAGAATTGTTGACTTGCATGAAGCTGGAAAGGGTTACAAAAGTATCTCCAAAAGCCTTGATGTTCATGTGTCCACGGTAAGACAGACTGTCTACAAATGGAGAAAGTTTAGCACTGTTACTACTCTCCGTAGGCGTGGTCGTCCTGTAAAAATGACTGCAAGAGCACAGCGCAGAATGCTGCATGAGGTAAAGAAGAATCCCAGAGTGTCAGCTAAAGACCTACAGAAATCTCTGGCACATGCTAACATTTTTGTTGACACATCTACAATAAGGAAAACATTAAACAAGAATGGAGTACATGGGAGGACACCACGGAGGAAGCCATTGCTGTCCAAAAAGAATATTGCAGCACGTTTGAAGTTTGCAAAAGAGCACCTGGATGTTCCACAGCACTACTGGCAACATATACTGTGGACAGATGAAACCAAGATTGAGTTGTTTGGGAAGAACACACAACACTATGTGTGGAGAAAAAAAGGCACAGCACACCAACATCAAAACCTCATCCCCACTGTAAAATATGGCGGAGGGAGCATCATGGTTTGGGGCTGTTTTGCTGCCTCAGGGCCTGGACGGATTGTTGTCATTGATGGGAAATTGAATTCCAGAGTTTATCAAGACATTTTGCAGGAAAACGTACGACCATCTGTCCGCCAACTGAAGCTCCGCAGAGGATGGGTGATGCAACAGGACAATGACCAAAAGCATACAAGTAATTCAACAAAACAATGGCTGCAACAGCACAGAATACGCCTTCTGGAGTGGCCCAGTCAGAGTCCTGACCTCAACCCGATTGAAATGCTGTGGCATGACCTTAAGAGAGCGATTCACACCAGACATCCCAAGAATATTGCTACACTGAAACAGTTTTGTGTAGAGGAGTGGTCCAAAATTACTCCAGATCGTTGTGCAGGTCTGATCTGCAACTACAGGAAAAGTTTGGTTGAGGTTATTGCTGCCAAAGGAGGGTCAACCAGTTATTAAGTCCAAAGGTTCACATACTTTTTCCTCCCTGCACTGTGAATGTTTACATGTTATGTGCAATTAAACCATGACAACATCTAATGTTTGTGTAGTATTATGTTCAGCAGACTGTGTTCTTCTATTGTTGTGACTTAGATGATGTTCAGAGCACATATTATGCCCAATTCATGCAAAACTCCACGTAATCCCAAGGGGTTCATATACTTTTTCTTGCAACTGTAAGTTTCACTTTTTGAATTGAATTACTGAAATAAATTTACTTTTTGATGATATTCTAATTTATTGAGATGCACCTGTACATACATGGTGCTGAGCTTGTTTCCGATTTTAATATCTGTATTTCTGGAATGTGTTTTATTTAAGGTAATGCTTACAATCAGGAGGAACGTGTTGTATGTGCCGGATATGACAATGGGGACATTAAGCTGTTTGACTTGAGAAACATGTCACTACGATGGGAGACGAACATTAGAAATGGGGTATGACCAGTGTTTATATAGTCTTAAAGAGTTGTTCCAGCCCAAGCTGATATTTAAGCTCCTGATCCAAAACCTCCCAGTCAGGGCTCTCCTACTGCCAAGAACTCCCACCACCACCACCACCACCGCCGCCATAGAGTGCTAACAAATGACCTGCAATTTTTGTAATTTGAGTGGTCATGGTTAGACCTTTTATCTCTATCTTTCATTCACTTTCCTCCACAATAATTTGTTTTGTGGCTGCCTGTATATGTATATTTTTACTGTGATAATCCACTTTGTTCTCAGGTCTGCTCCCTGGAATTTGATAGAAAGGACATCATTATGAATAAATTAGTTGCCACTTCCCTGGAAGGCAAATTTCATGTTTATGATCTTAGGACTCAGCACCCTACCAAAGGGTTTGCTTCAGTGACGGAGAAGGTAAAGTCCTTGCATCACACTATCCAATCAACATGGATGTTTCAGTACTGGTTGGAGTGGGACAGGGTTTATTCTGTCGCAGGATCTTCAGTAGAGTTTGTAACCCTATCAAGTGAGCCCTTCACAGCAGCAGAGCACAACATTTAAGCCAAACATTGGTTGTCATTGGCCATAGGGATTTAATGTGTGGAATCATTTTGTATAGTTACATTGGTCTAGCTTGGACTGTGTGCCATAGCTGACCGATCCCTGTGGAAGCTGGAAATCACTGTAGTAGACATGGCTATTATAATAATGGTCGCTAGCTTCCTGTGTTCAGTGGTTGCCCTGCTGCTTAGTGAACACAGGAGGTCACGTGCTCTGTGCAGATCCCACTCAGAGAGCACTTTACATTTTCTCAGTGAATGCAAAGTGTTCTTTGGATATGGTGAGGATTGTGATATCTCAACCCAACCTCTCCACATCCTCCAATCAGAGAATGCTTTGCATTCATTGAAAAAATGCCCGGTGTTCTCTGAATGGCCCCATGTTAAGTGAGAAACCTCCTGTGTTCACTAAGCGGCAGGGCAGATGCTGATAACAGGACCTGGAAGATAGAGATGATCACTAATAGTGGTGCCTACAGCAGTGCTTTCCAGCTTCCACAGGGATTGGCTCTATTCACGTTGAAGACCTATGATTTCTTTATTTTAAAAATCTAAATAGAAAAAACAATCTATAGCTATATAGAAACACGAAGCTTCTTTATCTCAAAATCCAGTCCACAGATCTTGTAACCCTAACAATAAACTGTAATAAAAGTTCATTTGTATTTGGTCATTCCTATACTGTTATTTTATTTTGATTAATCTTCAGATAATGCCATTCCAAAAGGGCTTAAAGTTCTAAAGCACAAAAAATGAAAAGGTGAACTAACACCCTACGCCCTCCCCACCCCTGTCCCACTGCCGTGAAAACCATGGCCTTCATCCACTTCTGTCCTTAGGGACACCAGGATGGATCAGAGAGATTCTGATTGGTGGCAGAACCAGTCAGAATCTCACAGATCAATCCCAGAAGAGAACTGTGGTTTTCAAATGCCCAGTGCCCTGCATCGGCTGTGTGGGCAGTGAAAGAAGCTAATCATCCTTGAAGTGCAGTGGGTACTAGGGGTGGTGGGAAGGGTTTAGGGTGTTAGTTCACCCCTTCAATTTTGTGAATGAACTTACACTTTAAGATTCGGGTTCAGCATTACAGACCAAGGCTAGTTGAACGTGACTAATTCATACTAGCCATACCATGACGTGATAAATGAGAACCTTCACGGACAAGATTTTGTGTACTTAATCCCCATCCATCGCCTCAATGAGAAACTCCTGAGCAAACAATTGCTATAAATACACAATGAAATGAACATCTTTTTACTGTACTATCTGTCAGAAATCTGTACAGCCAGTTTTGTGATTTAAATGTAGGGAGCTGTCACAGAAGAAGTAGAAGTGCCAAGAAGTAGCAGAGTACTCTTTATGACAAAAATTACAAAATCCTTGGCAGGCAAAACCGTAAACCTGTGTGTTTAGCTGCATGCCTAGAGTTCCACTTTACCTTTGCTTTAGTGCAAAAGGTTATTAAAAAAAAAGTGCACAACTGCCAGGTCTATGCTGCTGTTGAGATACTATAGATGGACTAGGGACAAGACAAGGTGGAGTGTTAAACCATATTTTGTACAATTTCTACTTTAACCTATGTTGTAAAAAAGGAGTGTAACATATGAAACTGTCCCTGCATGCGTAGTCATGTACTATGGACACTTTGTTAGAACAGGTGAAGGAAAAAATATTCTTGTTGGCCACTGTGATTTGCTAATTTTATTCTTCGCAATTTGGTTTCTAATTTAAATATAATACATTTATCTACCAACCTTTTTATGAGTGGGATATATTCAACTCTGTTCTGATTTTTCCAGGCACTCAAATCTACTATTTGGCAAGTACGTCATCTGCCACAAAATAGGGACATCTTCATGACGACAGGAGGAGCTGGGAGTCTCCATCTTTGGAAATAGTAAGCATGTTCCCTTTTCTCTTCTAAGAAAATTTGCACTATACACCAACAGTTCTGGATGTGCGCTTGGCTAATTGGTCACAAAGGAATGGTTTGCATGGCTTTTCCCACTGTCCTGCAATGAGGAATAGTCCTCATATTTTTGGGATATGTATTAGAATTAGACACGTGAATTCATTCTGTTCTATTGTAAGCTCTCACAAACTTGCCTTTATTGTAATGTAACTGTACTGATTGGTTCATTTACTCCCTTCTCACTATAACCTGTATGGTTATACTGTGCTGTTGGGTCCCAAACCCTGCTCCATAGTAGCCATGGTTTCCATGTACTGCACTGATGGACAAAAAGCTTGAAACAATTGTATGTAGTTTGGTATACATACAGTGCCTTGAAAAAGTATTCATACCGCTTGAAATTTTCCATATTTTGTTATGTTACAACCAAAAACGTAAATTTATTTTATTGGGATTTTATGTGATGGACCAACACAAAGTAGTACAACTACTTAGTGGTTTCTGGGGTTAGGAACGTGCGTATTTTGGCGATGTTGCAGAGGTGGAGTCTGCATGAGTTTGTTAGTGATTGGACTTGGGGCTGGAAGGATAGATTGGAGTCAAGAATGACACCAAGTACTCTGGCCTGCGGGGCGGGCCTGATGCTGGCATTGTTGGACAGTTAAAGCTGCAAATGTTTTTGGGTATGTCTCTACCACAGGGCTCGACAAATCCCAGGTGCCAGGTCACAATGGCATCTAGAAATTGCGTTCTGGCGCTAGGGTTCACACACATCGCGCCCCATAGACTTCTCTGGGAAGCCACGCCCCATAGACTTCTCTGGGAAGTCTCGCCCCGTAGACTTCTCTGGGAAGCCGAGACCCGTAGACCTCTCTGGGATGCCGCGCCCCGTAGACTTCTCTGGGAAGCCGCGCCCCGTAGACTTCTCTGGGAAGCCGCGCCCCGTAGACTTTTCTGGGAAGCCGCGCCCCGTAGACTTCTCTGGGAAGCCGCGCCCCGTAGACTTCTCTGGGAAGCCGCGCCCCGTAGACTTCTCTGGGAAGCCGCGCCCCGTAGACTTCTCTGGGAAGCCGCGCCCCGTAGACTTCTCTGGGAAGCCGCGCCCCGTAGACTTCTCTGGGAAGCCGCGCCCCGTAGACTTCTCTGGGAAGCCGCGCCCCGTAGACTTCTCTGGGAAGCCGCGCCCCGAAGACTTCTCTGGGATGCCGCGCCCCGAAGACTTCTCTGGGATGCCGCGCCCCGAAGACTTCTCTGGGATGCCGCGCCCCGAAGACTTCTCTGGGATGCCGCGCCCCGTAGACTTCAGTGCAAAAACTCCTGTCAATAGCAATCCTATGTGAACACTTATTGAACACACAAACTCGAACAGGACCCTTTTCTTAATGGCACTCAAAACACGATGCGTGTTGATCGTATCTATGTGAACCACCTCATAAGAGACACAAAAGATCTAGCCTGTTATGCGAATCTTTGAGTTTCAAAATGATTCCAGAATCGCATATGTGTGAACCAGGGAGGTTCCATTCTCACCTGGGCGTTTTGGGATCGCAGCAGTGTCGCTGTGATCACAAAACACAGGTACAAGTGCCATTCTTTTCAGTGGTGCCTAAAACGTGGTGCCATTTTGCCGTGATTGTTGCACGGAAAATCGCATAGCGTGAAGTCTCGGACGCTGACAACCCACTCTATGCTAAAAAGAAAAAAAATCTTGCTCTTAACTTTTTAGCTGTATCCTAGATTCAAAGCAAATTTGTCAAGCCCTGCTCTACCAGCTTTGCACATCTAGAGAGTGAAATCTTTGCCCATTCTTCTTTGCAAAATTGCTCAAGCTGTCAGATTGCATGGAGAGCGTCTGTACACGGCAAAAAGTCTTGCCACAGATTCTCAATTGGATTTAGGTCTGGACTTTGACTGGGCCATTCTAACACATGAATATGCTTTGATCTAAACCATTCCATTGTAGCTCTGGCTGTATGTTTAGGGTCATTTTCCTGCTGGAAGGTGAACCTCCGCCCTATTCTCAAGTTATTTTGCAGACTCTAATAGGCTTTCTTCTAAGATTGCCCTGTATTTGGCTCCATCCATCTTCCCATCAACTCTGACCAGCTTCCCTGTCCCTGCTGAAGAAAAGCATCATGATGCTGCCACCACGTTTCACCTATTTTCAGGATATGTGATGGCATGAGACACGGGAATACCTTATGTTCTACTGTAAGCCTCCACAGACAGGACCCTTCTATCCTCCTTGTCTTGAATTGTATTGTAGCTACACTGTCTCCTTTTATCTTGTAAAGTGCTGCACCAGCTGTTGGAGCTATATAAATTCTGTATAATTATAATAACCGATATGGTTTTACTGTCTCTTCCAACTTTTTTTCAACCTTTTTATTTTTTTTTATTCCAGAAGAACACTTGAAATATTTTTCAAGTCTCGGAGAGCCCCTGCTAACATTAGTCCGGGGGAGGAGGACATTAGGCAAATGCCCTTATATTTGCGGTCACTGGATTGGAAAGAATGCCCTCTTTTAGAGTTGGATAAAAAGATCATTATAGTCATGTTACTGGCTCTGCCAAGTGGTGAAGGCCATGGAGCTATGCAAACACCATTAGATGGGAGGTCAATTAGCCACAGTTCAAGGAACCCCTAGCAACCTCTGTAGAACCCTGGTTGAGAATGGCTGGTCTAGTCTAACAAAAAGAGATATTAAGATGGCTTCACAGATATCCTACCTCTCAATATACAATGGGGTTGATTTACAAAAACTGGAGAGTGCAAAATCTGGTGCAGCTGTGCACAGAAACCAATCCAATTCCAGGTTTTATTGTCAAAGTTTAATTGAACAAGCTGAAGTTAGATTTTGATTGGTTACCATGCACAGCTGCACTAGATTTTGCTCTCTCCAGTTTTAGTAAATCAACCCCAATGTGTAGAGTGTTACTTAATTTAACCTATCAGACTCCACCAACTAGTGACATCACCAGATCCTAGCAGTATTAATGGCTATATTCTTATTGAACAGGTAAACATGGCCTAACATATGTCAACTCCAATGATGGAGACAGGGCTCTTTGCTTTATAGATGTCAAACCGATGAATAAAGGTTGCTTTTTAATTGCATCAATATTCCTGGAGCTCACCATCTTTGGTACTGAATCCTTTTACCCCTGAGTGTATGTGTGATCACTTTTCATTTTGGTTTGATTATTCGTTTAATCCACAAAATAGAGTTCACAAAAATAAAATGGAGACACATTACAGAAATAAAGTTTTTGGATGACGTTTAAGTTATTTAAATCTCAGTTTCAAACCGTTTTTATCCCGATGACACCAGGAAATGAAGGGAATGGGGGTCACCAGGACAGACTGTAAACGAAACCTTGCAGACGTCCTGCCTTTTCCCCATTCTAGTTTAGGACTTGGTTCACATTTGTGCAGGTGGTGCTGCTGAGGGACCTGCACAAATACCTGCAACTGCACTACCCACACAGAGGAATGCAGAATCCGCAGGTGGGTGCCATTAATTTTAATGGCACGCTACCTGCACTGGATATCGCAACTGTACTGGGAATCTTGGTTCCAGTGATGGCTGCGATTTCCCAAGTAGTGCAGGGACTTCTTCCCTGCGTGTTCCGGGGCACGGGAGTCCATTCAAATGAATGGGCTTTCATACCCACGCAAATCGCGGCCCGCACAGTCGCACATATGTGAACAAGGGGTAAGACATTGCTGCTGTGTTTGTCCAGATTGAGAGATTTCCCATTACTTCCTGTCCCTATGACACTCTGTTACCCAGATAGGGAGTTAAGAAAAATCTCTCAAATGGATCAATGGGCAGCAAGTTTAAGCGCTTGTTCACATTGTGTCCATTTTTCTGCACACCATCGTAAAATAAAGCCGTTTATGTGTGTGCATGTACCTGTGCTGCAACAATCGAGCTAACATAAGTGACGTCATTTCAAATATGAAATTTTTATGCTTTTTTATGTAATTTTGATAGGGAAGTTGCAGGTTTTGTTCAGAATGTAAAATGTGTAAAGACAAGGGGGGTACTAAGAAAATCAAACACACAGAAGAGAAACAGTATATGTGTAATTGTGTCTGGCTTCTGTTTACAAGGGTAAAAGAATGATTCAGAAGAATGCTTGTTAATTTTTTTTTTTTTTCCCTTCACAGTGAATACCCAGCTCAACGGACAAAGAAAGACTCAGATGGAGTTGATATGGGTGTAGCCGGAACTGTCAGTCTCCTACAGAACGTTACACTATCAACACAGCCCATCTCTAGCATAGATTGGAGTCCGGATAAGAAGGGACTGTGCGTTTCCACAGCGTTTGACCAGACTGTCAGAGTGCTGATTGTCACCAAGCTCAACAAACTTTGATTTTAATTTCCTGTTTCAGAGACAATTAAAACCCAATATTCTGGAAACCAGCAAATCTCACGGGATCTTTATCTCACCACTTCAGGCAGTTCTACTATACCTCTACCTCTGCTGGCTGCAGTCACTGTTCCTGATCACTGAAGCTACCTGCAGAGCCCTCTGGTCACCGCTACTGCCTTTTTATTACCAGTTTCCCTATAGTGATCGTGTAGATTTTTCCATACAGCTGTAGTGACTAGTGGAAGCAGGAGCATTGTCAGCAGGGCTTGGAGTCGCTTGGAGCTGAATGTCTATTAAAAATTTTATGAAAGACCTCCACCCACAATTGTACTTTGGTTTGTTAGATGCTAATCTGCTGGTTGGGCAGTTGATATCCTGGCCAGACAGGATGCCAGCTCCAGGCAGCCATCATGGGCAGCACTTACTAGAATATCGTAAAAGGGCAAATTTTAGACGAGAGCCCCATAACTCACCAGCATATCTTTGAAGTGCGAGATGAAAACCACACAAGCACAGGGAGGACAGGGAAACTTCATGCAGATAGTGCCTTACAATCGAGGAATTGAACTGAGGACCCCGGTGCTGCAAAGGCAGAAGTGCTAACCAATAAGCCACTATGCTGTCTTATCCCCTTTGTACTCCTGCCTAATGCAATTTAGACTTTAATAAAGGAATCGCCTAATCCATTACTGACAGTAGCAGTTGGTGGAGAAAATTGACAGAGGAACTCCAGAGTGATTTTTAACTCATCTACTTGAAGAGTGCAACATTTTTATGGCTGGGTGGAGGTCCTTACTGAGATGCCTATCCTATGCTTACCAACCCCCTAAGTGCCATTTGTGAAGGGTCCCTGACAATGTTTGTAGCTAGAACTGCAAAGGCCTGTCTTGTGCACTAACTGTGCTCTGTTTTCCAGCCTATTACACAAGCATGGTGGCCACAATTATTGTATTGTTAAAGCCAACATATAGCAAAGTGAAAAAGATGCCCTCTATTCCAGGAGCAATTGCAGTGGCTCTGAACTCTGATCCTCCTATCCCACTAACAAGGTTGTTTTTCCAGTTCTCTTCATAGACTCACAGATGAAATTGCTGATGTCCTGTTAGTCTAGGTTCACACCTGTGCAGGTTGCGTTTTGAGGCATTTCTGCATTGCGTTTGAGTTTTGCCTCTCTTTTTTTTTTCTTGCTGCTAGGCAGGTTTAAAATGCATCAAGAACGCAATACATGCTTTTCTGCAGCATTTCCATTGAAGTCTAAAGAACCAAAAATGCAACTTTTTGCATTCAAAAAGGCCCCTGACCCTTTCCAAAAAACGCAAACTGGTGAAAACGCGGAGATGTGAACCCATAGAAAATCATGTTAAATGGACTGTACTGCGTTTCTGAAAACACTTTGATGTGAACCTAGGGTTACACAGGATGATACAACTGTGCCCCACTAGGGATAGGCAGCTAAAAGACCATTTACTTTAATTGTGTTAGAAACCATTCTGCATTTTTATGTAAAGCCCATCTGACCATTCAAGTTAAATCAGCTAAATACATTCTAAGTGCAGCAAAACAAAAAGTGTTCAAATCCTTGTTTGTTTCTGAAGAAAGCAGCTACAGTCTCGAGTAAAAAAGCCTTTCCCTTGCCAGCATGTTCTGGAGAACAATCCTTGCTTTCTCTCTTTTTCTCTATGGAAGCATTCATGTTTCTGCAGAAGTCTGACACATTCCCTACCGAGTCAGACTTGTAGCTCTGCAATAAGCAAAGCTCATGTTCCCTGCTGACTGGACAGCAGAGGGTGTATCAGACCTCTGCAGAGAGCTCATAACCAAGGGTCCTTCTCTACAGCATGAAGGCAACATTCTGATTTAAACTGAAAGATCAGTGAGGCTTTCAGACTCAAATAAGTACCTGGACTGTTATTTGCCTCTGATAATCTCTCACACAGCAGCATTTACATAGTTACATAGTTAGTCTGGCTGAAAAAAGACAAAAGTCCATCCAGTTCAACCACAAAAAAAAAGTTATAATCCTATGTCCACAGTTGATCTAGAAGAAGGCAAAGAACTCAGCAAAGCATGATCCAATTTGCTCCTGCAAGGAAAAAAACTCCTTCCTTATCCCTCGAGAGGCAATCGGATATTCCGGGGATCAACTTTACACATAAATGTTAGTATCCAGTTATATTCTGTGTATCCAAGAAACAATCCAGGCCTTTTTTAAAGCAATCCACTGAGCTGGTCAGAACCAACTCTTGGAGTCTATTCCACATTTTCACAGCTCTCACTGTGAAGAAACCTTTCCATATTTGGAGATTAAATCTCTTTTCCTCCAGACATAAAGAGTGCCCCCTTGTCCTCTGAGATGACCTCATGGTGAATAACTACACCGAGTTCACTATATGAACCACTGATGTATTTATACATGTTGATCATATCCCCCCTTAATCTCCTCTTCTCAAGATAATAAATTCAGTTCCTCTAATCTTTCCTCATAGCTGAGCTCCTCCATGCCTCTTATCAGTTTGGTTGCCCTTCTCTGTACTTTCTCCAGTTCCCCCATGTTCTTTATGTGAATTGGTGCTCAAAACTGAACTGCATATTCCAGATGAGGTCTTACTAATGATTTGTACCGGGGAAATGATATCTCTCTCTCTCTGGAGTCTATACCTCTTTTAATACAAGAGAGGATTTTGCTTGCATCCTCGCATCCGCTTGCCAATTAGGGTTTTTTTGCTTTACACACTACTGTCAGCCTGAATGTTGAACCTGCTTCTAGGTGAAAAGGCTAGTGACCTCAACACTATTTTGTCCAATCACAGACTGATGGTTACCCTGTCCAGGCTGTATTGCTTAACTCCATATAGTCTGCAGGAAGGAACAGGAACTTGCTCCGATATCTGGAAGGGGAGCCTGGAACACAAGAATTGTCGAAGAGAATAACAAGCCAGGTCACATTCACTTATGACAACTGTATATTTAGAGCCTTGGACATAGTTGTTGGTACCATTTAATGAAAGAGAAGAATCTATTAATTCCTCTGAAATAACTTGAAACTGACAAAAGTAATTGACATCCATTTAATACAAATCAGACTTTGCTATTGCTTTTTTATTTAAAAGAATGATTTAAATAAAAACAAATGAAAATGGTATTGACACAAATAATGGAACCCTTAACCAGATGTTTTCTTGCACAGCCTTTAGAGGTAATCCATGTTGGCAAATGATTTCTGTAGCTGTTAGTGAGATTTCAGCACCTGCCTACAGGAGGTTTTGGCCACTCCATTTGAGCATACTGCTCCAGCTGTCTCAAGTTTGAAGGGTGCCTTTTACTAGATTGCATGTTTCAGCTCCTTCCATAGATATTTCATAGGAAGCAATTTGGGGGTCATAATAGGACACTCTTGAATAGTCCATTGTTTTGTTCTCTGCCATTCTTGGGTGGTTTTAACTGTGTATTTTGAGTTATTATCCCTTTGGAGGATCCAAGACCTGTGATTGAGTTTTCAGACATTGGAAAGTATGTTTTGCTTCACAATTCCTTGTTAGTTTTCATTGTACTCTGCACAGACTCAAGGCACTCCTGGGGTTTATTAACCACATGCCGCCCAGCCACCGCATATAAACGGTGGCAGGGCGGCGCTCGTAGGCAAAAGCACGTTTTAAAACGGCTGCCTTCAAAACAGGTAGGGGGCACGCGCCAGCCCTACCTGTCCCGCGGGTGTCAGCAGCGGGTCTCCGCCGCGCGGTGATCACTGACACAGAGCAGGGCTGCACTGTTTACACACAGCCCTGCTCTGTGACAGCTCACCGACAAGCTGCAGAGGGAGAGAAGAGTTTCTCTCCCTCGATCAGCTCCCTCCCCCCATCCAGTACACACCCCCGCCCCCTAGTAAAACACTCCCCTCACACAGCAAATTCTAAAAATGTTAACCCCTTCCTCCCCAGTGACATTAGTACAGTTTCAGTGGGTTTTTTTTTCACTGATCACTGTATTGGTGTCACTGGGGATGCCAGTAACCCCAAGTCAGCTCCCCCCCCAGTGTCAAAATGTCCGCCGCAGTCCCGCCATAAGTCGCTGGTCGCCGTCATATGTCGCTGATCGGCTCCATTATTAGTATAAATAAAAATTAAAAATCCTAGTATCTTTTCCGCCATTTGTAAACGCTATAACTTTCACGTAAACCAATTAATTTACACGTATTGGTTTTTTTTTTAGCAAAGACGTCGCAGAATGCATTTTGGCAGAAATTTATGACTAAATTTGATTTTTGCATTTTTTTTTTACTGGACATGTTTTATAGCAAAAAGTCCAAAATATTGTTTTTTTTTCCTCAAAATTGTCAGCCTTTTTTTTATAGTGCAAAAAATAAAAACCGCACAGGCAATCAAATACCACCGAAAGAAAGCTCAATTTGTGGGGAAAAAAAGGATGTAAATTTCATTTATGTACCGTATTGCATGACCGCGCAATTGTCTGTTAAACTAGTGCAGTGCTGTATAGCAGAAAAATGGCGTAAATTGCAGTATTTATACCATAGTTTGTAGACACTATAACTTCCACACAAAGCAATCAATATACACTTATTGGGATTTTTTTTACCAAAAACATGTAGCAGAATACATTTTGGCCTAAATTTATAACCAACTTTGAGTTTACTATATATTTTTTATAGCTGAAAGTAAAAAATATTGTTTTTCTTAAAAAATTTTGGCCTTTTTTTGTTTATAGCGTGAAAAATAAAAAGTGCACAGGTGATCAAATACCACCGAAAAAAAGCTCTATTTGTGTGAAAAAAAGGACGTAAATTTCGTTTGGGTGCAGCATTGCAAGACCGCGCAATTATCAGTGAATTAGTGCAGCGCCGAGTAGCAAAAAGAGGCCTGGTCATTAAGGGGGGTAAATCCTCAGGAGCTCAAGTAGTTAAAGCTGGAGAGTTCAAAATTAGGTGCACTTCTGCATAGGAACCAATCAGCTTCTAGGTTTTTTTTTTTTTTTTGCCAAAGCTTAATTGCACAAGCTGAGGTTAGACGCTGATTCACTACCATACACAGGTGCACCAAATGGAGACAGCTTCAGTAAATCTCTGCATACTACATTAGCTACACTTATACTGTACAGCGGTTTAGGTTGGCTTTTTCTGTTACATAACTAAGCAAGTTTACATCTATACTAGACCACATCTACCATCATGACCATAGATATCAATGGGCTTTAATCTGAAATGAATCTAGCATAGCACCAAATGGAAAAAAAAACTGTTGATTCTCAGGTTGTCACTGTCTGTGTTTTAATAAAAGGTAAAGCCTTAGGGTCGCTTCACAACACATGCAGTCCAGTTGTTTTTTGGGTTTTTTTTCCTGCATCAAAAATGCATGGATTATAGGTTATATGGTTTCCAATGGCATAGCTCACACCTGCACAGTCAGTTCCAGCTCCAGAAAAAAAAGTAGAACATGCAGAATTTTTTCTGCACGGCACTGAACTGTACTGAAACGCTGTAAAACACAAAAAATGTATCAGAACTTACATGTCCTTTTTTAAGATGAAGAAATAAATAGGAGGAAAAAGCACCGGACTGCAGCAAAAACACGCATGCAGATACGCATCCAGACTGCGTTTCTATGGTGTGAGCTGGTCCTAACTCCAGGTTTCATGTGGCTTTAAATAATCGTTGGACGAAGCTGGTCCAAAGGAAGCATTTGCTTCAACAGATGCACTTACCAGGAGTGCTGTGCAAACTTTATGTAGCATTAAAAAACTGAAAAAGGGTGAGTGAGCGCAAATTACAAGACAGCAGCTAGCACACAAGGCAATCCTCAACACCAAAAAAACAAAATATACAAATGGTATGCAGCGCTAAATAGTATATCAACCATCAATGTATAGATGGATGAGACAATAAATTAACAGTCAAAATATGAATAATTCCATGTAGATAAAGATATAAATATATAAATGTTCAAATCCAATCCGGCTTGTGGATAAATCCAGTAAATGATTGCGCTTACCACAAAAACATACAGAGCGTTGTATGTATAAGATGGACATCAGGGCCTGGTCAGCAACTAGAACAGCATCCGGTCACCATATGAGACTTCCAGGAATGGTGGAAACCCCCCCACGGTCATCTCCGGTTTTACCAGCAGGTCCAACGAAGTCCTCTCCACGCACTGCTCATCTGGATCACACCACCTTGGTAGCGCTCATGAATAATGAGCCAGAGCAAAATGGGCAATGATAGTGAAGTATGTTTTATTGGGTGAACAGTAAAATATATATAGTAAAGAACTCACATAATCGGAAAAACACAGCCCAGGTCAAACGAAAAGGTTCCCTGGTGATCTGTGGTTCCCTGGTAATCTAATGGCGTCTGTTGGGTGGATCCCCTAACATGTTTCGAGCCACGCTCGTTGTCAAAGGGGTAAATCCTATCCCAAGGACGCCAGCATTTAAAAATACCGCGGTCGCGCCTGCGCAGTGAGCACCTCGCGCTGCTGAAATGAATAGCGCATGCGCGGGTGACATCACTCATCAGCCGCCGCCGAACCCTATTGCACATGCGTAGGCGCATGCGCAGGACCCATAATGAATCTCCCTCACACAGCCATCCGCCCGCAAGTAAGCGGGCAAAACTCCAAAGGGAAAGCCACATTGCGCAGGCGCATGCGCCAACGTCACTAAAGGACGAAAATTAAAATATCAAGTCTCCCAACCCTGATGGGCGGGCATATAAACACAGGGAGGTAAATAAGGAAGCCCAGTTTACCTAGCAACCACAGCGCCCCCATGATATTCCAAAACATTAATATAAATATGAAACACTAAGAACAGATGTTATGGTATTCTTAAAGGGACCACAGATCTTAAACAAATAAATTGTTACTACATGGGAACAACCATTATACTGCAATCCAGGGACACCCCATCAGATACAAGCACAATGGGGTGCCCAATGGATACAGAGCCCCCCAACAGGAGTCTATACCATAAATATACATTACATCATAATATAATACAATACATATCAATGCAACCATATGATCGTACAATCATATGACTTGTAACCCCGTACAATAACAATCAATTGGAATTTATAGTAGTGTAAATCAATAAATAAATATTAATGTGTAAAAAACATCCTATACTATTCATAAGTGGACACATAAAAATGATAAAATACAATAAAATGAAGTAAAACCTTTTGTTATCCCCCTTATTCATATTAGTAGGGCACAGATGATATACATAAATGAAAAAATTGACATCAGATAAATACAATAAGATGATAATAGTAGAAACTGGATATCTATTGAAATTCAAAGTAGGCAAAGGGCAAAAAATAGCAGGAAATCAACTATTATCAATAAAAGAATTAATATCCAAATCAACATTCAAACCTTGAGGTTGTAAAGATTTAAGCTCCACTATCCACTTAGTTTCGAGCTGGGACACTGCTCTCCTTTTGTGTCCCCCCCTCCACTGCTGGGTAATCACATCAATAGCAGTGAATCTTAATGATGAAGGGTCCCTAGCATGATGATCCCTAAAATGTTTGGATAGTGAGTGGAATTTAAAACCTTTTTTTATATTATTAAAATGTTCCCTTAAGCGATCTCTGAGGCGCCTTGTGGTCCTACCCACATACTGAAGGTTACAAGAACATTGAAGGAGGTACACTACGTGAGTGGTATTACAAGTAATCATAGGATTAATAACATAGCATTTACCTGTAACATTAGATACAAAATCCTCCACCCTAGTTTTATGTATGCCATTGTATCTACATGCAATGCACCTGTTACACGGGTAAAACCCTTTAAGTCCAAAAGCAGATGACAACCTCTTAGGTGGATCCACCACATTGGGGGCCACTGTAAGCCTAAGGGGAGGTGCCCTTCTAAAGGTAATCTCAGGACAGTCAGGTAATGCTTCACCCAAAATAGGATCCCCTCTAAGAATGGCCCAGTTTCTCTTAATTATCCTGGTGACCTCCCTATGTTGTATGGAAAAATTCGTAATAAATGGACAAAATTTACTTGGTCTAATTCTCCCCTCCCCAGTAAGTAGTACAGTCCTATCGGAGGAGGCAACTTCCTGAATGGTTTGATCAAGAATAACAGGATCATACCCTTTTTCTGTAAACCTCTTTCTAAGCACCAATGATTGGTGATGATAATCATCTAAACTCGTACAGTTTCTCCTCAACCTGAGAAACTGCCCCTTCGGGATATTCCTTAACCAGGCTGGGTGATGGCAGCTGTCCATGGGTATATACCCATTTTTGTCTGTATTCTTAAAATAAGTTTTAGTTAAAATCTTACTGCCATCATTAATCAAAACCAAGTCTAAAAAGTTGATTTCCTTAAAGTCATAAACATAAGACAATTTGATATTCAAACTATTGTTGTTAAGAGAGATAAAAAAGTTTTTGAGTGAAGACTCATCCCCCTGCCATAAAAGGAACACATCATCAATGTAACGCCTATAAAAGATCAGGGGCGGCCAATCTCGGGAATATATTAAGTCCTCCTCCCACCTGGCCATAAACAGATTGGCCAGGCTGGGGACAAACTTCGCCCCCATAGCAACACCCATGACTTGCAGATAAAAAACATGGTCAAACCAAAAAAAATTCCTATGCATAGCAAAATCTAGAAGTTCCAAAATGAACTCCTTTTGTTGTTGGGGGATACCAGATACAGTATTAAGATAAAATTGAGCTGCCTCCATACCATCACAATGCCTAATGTTGCTATAGAGAGCAGATACATCCGCCGTAACCAAATAGGTTTTCTCATTGACACTAAAGTCGGTTAGATCAACTAATACCTGCTTCGTGTCCCGTAAATAGGCCGGTGTTGTTTTAACCAAAGGCTGCAGGAAATAATCAACATATTCCCCTATACGGGAATTCAGTGATCCAATGCCACTAATGATTGGTCTCCCGGGGGGGCACACCGGATTTTGTATCTGATGGGGTGTCCCTGGATTGCAGTATAATGGTTGTTCCCATGTAGTAACAATTTATTTGTTTAAGATCTGTGGTCCCTTTAAGAATACCATAACATCTGTTCTTAGTGTTTCATATTTATATTAATGTTTTGGAATATCATGGGGGCGCTGTGGTTGCTAGGTAAACTGGGCTTCCTTATTTACCTCCCTGTGTTTATATGCCCGCCCATCAGGGTTGGGAGACTTGATATTTTAATTTTCGTCCTTTAGTGACGTTGGCGCATGCGCATGCGCAATGTGGCTTTCCCTTTGGAGTTTTGCCCGCTTACTTGCGGGCGGATGGCTGTGTGAGGGAGATTCATTATGGGTCCTGCGCATGCGCCTACGCATGCGCAATAGGGTTCGGCGGCGGCTGATGAGTGATGTCACCCGCGCATGCGCTATTCATTTCAGCGGCGCGAGGTGCTCACTGCGCAGGCGCGACCGCGGTATTTTTAAATGCTGGCGTCCTTGGGATAGGATTTACCCCTTTGACAACGAGCGTGGCTCGAAACATGTTAGGGGATCCACCCAACAGACGCCATTAGATTACCAGGGAACCACAGATCACCAGGGAACCTTTTAGTTTGACCTGGGCTGTGTTTTTCTGATTATGTGAGTTCTTTACTATATATATTTTACTGTTCACCCAATAAAACATACTTCACTATCATTGCCCATTTTGCTCTGGCTCATTATTCATGAGCGCTACCAAGGTGGTGTGATCCAGATGAGCAGTGCGTGGAGAGGACTTCGTTGGACCTGCTGGTAAAACCGGAGATGACCGTGGGGGGGGGGTTTCCACCATTCCTGGAAGTCTCATATGGTGACCGGATGCTGTTCTAGTTGCTGACCAGGCCCTGATGTCCATCTTATACATACAACGCTCTGTTTGTATGTTTTTGTGGTAAGCGCAATCATTTACTGGATTTATCCACAAGCCGGATTGGATTTGAACATTTATATATTTATATCTTTATCTACATGGAATTATTCATATTTTGACTGTTAATTTATTGTCTCATCCATCTATACATTGATGGTTGATATACTATTTAGCGCTGCATACCATTTGTATATTTTGTTTTTTTGGTGTTGAGGATTGCCTTGTGTGCTAGCTGCTGTCTTGTGATTTGCGCTCACTCACCCTTTTTCAGTTTTTTAGTTTGTGCCTCTGTATAGAGTTGAGCAGCAATTTTTATGGATATTTTTGAGATTAGATCCAGGAGATCAGTTATTACTGATGATGTGTTTATTCAAGATACTCCTGATGATGACCTACATGGCATCTTTCTCCATTTGGCTAATCATGCTACGGCAGAAATCAGAACTATATGGGATATTACCCTTCTTGAAAAGTATATTAAAGAAGGGATGGTACCTAGGTCCCTGAGGTGGGAGGTACCCCCTGAGAATGGTGACATTAACTGTGAAACGGAATGGTTCACCTTTTTCAACAATATGGGTTTAGATTTATTAAAATTTCTAGTGATTCGGAAAAAGAAAAAATTAGCTTTTCTTGATAACGAGATTAACAAAACACGGGAGAAACTGTTACCCTATATGAATAGAGAGGACTATAAAATGGAATCTGATAGAGTTAAAAACCTTTTGGATAAGACCGAAAGGGAACAAAAAAGTAAGAAGAAGAAAAAGTATAATAGGGATGTAACAGATTTCAAGAACAATAAAGTATTTAAATGGCAGAGTTCCACGAGTAATGATGAGGACAGTTCAGCTGGCCCTAATCAGGGAAAGATTAGTGCTGCTGAGCTGAAACACTCCTCTTTGCACAATAGGACCCTCAATAGTCCCAGACCTCCGCCCCCTTTATCAAAATCCTCTAAACAGGGACAACCCAGAGTCAAATATAATGTTCCGACTCACAATAGGTATGATGTCCTTTATGAATATGAGGATAGGAATATAGGAGATAGGGATATCAGATCACATCCTTTGGATCAATATCACAATGAAGGACCTCAATATTATCCCCACCCTAGAGGTTGGGTCCAATCGCCAAGACATTGTAGAGTATCTTGGAGGGATCCACAGGAAGATAATTATTATTATCCTAATGAGTTTTATAATGGGGGCAATG
Source organism: Staurois parvus (assembly GCF_062004578.1). NCBI lineage: Eukaryota > Metazoa > Chordata > Amphibia > Anura > Ranidae > Staurois > Staurois parvus. Next base: position 4,497,181 of record NW_028317797.1, on the reverse strand, counting down.
ATCAATCATATTGGAAACCTCCGCAGCATAGGGGTCAGAGTGGTCCTTTTAAACCAAATAATTCTTATTATAATGATAGAAGAGCTAATAATAATTATTATGTGGATCATAATTCACAGAGTTCTTCACATAATTCCAGAAACAATCAAAGGCCTAGAAATTCCAACTTTCAGCCCAATAGGACACCAGGTCCTCAAAACCTTAAACCCAATCATTTTTTAGGGGGGGGCCAGACCCGCAAGAGAAGTACCCGCGCAGAGGAAAGCGAGGAGGAAAGAGAGTCAACAGACCACAAAAAGAGAAAAATGTGAAAGCTGAGGGTATTTTTAATCTAAGTAAAGTAGAACTTACGGATGATGAACTTAATTTATTGAATAAAGGTTTAAAATACGCACCTAAGAAAAAATTGGATAAATTTGGTACATATGTGGACATCCATAGGTTCACGCGGAGATTATCTCTAAAAAGGTATTTTTTAACTACACAACCCCTGTCTAATCCTTCTATTAATGGTTTTAAATCGTCCAATTTAAGTAATGCCTCACTTTTTAACCCCCCTTCACAATCACATATCAATACTTTTAAAAGCATGGTCTTAAAAGATTTAGATAAAATCAAAGTCAAGAATATACGGAATCAACATAAGATTAATCTGGGGATAAAATCATTGTTGGCCAATAAAGATCTTGTTATTAGGCCCGCGGATAAGGGAGGGGGGGTCGTTGTCATGGATAAGAAAGATTACATGACCCAAGTGTTTCTCTTACTTGATGATAGGGAAACGTATCAACCACTTTCTAAAAACCCTCTGCTTCCTTTTAAAAAGGAATTGAAAAGTATTATTAATAAAGGCTACAATAATGGTATAATAACCAAAAAGGAGAAGGCATATTTATGCCCAGCTGCCCCCCGGCTGTCGGTTTTATATTGCCTTCCTAAGATCCACAAAAATCCGGTGTGCCCCCCCGGGAGACCAATCATTAGTGGCATTGGATCACTGAATTCCCGTATAGGGGAATATGTTGATTATTTCCTGCAGCCTTTGGTTAAAACAACACCGGCCTATTTACGGGACACGAAGCAGGTATTAGTTGATCTAACCGACTTTAGTGTCAATGAGAAAACCTATTTGGTTACGGCGGATGTATCTGCTCTCTATAGCAACATTAGGCATTGTGATGGTATGGAGGCAGCTCAATTTTATCTTAATACTGTATCTGATATCCCCCAACAACAAAAGGAGTTCATTTTGGAACTTCTAGATTTTGCTATGCATAGGAATTTTTTTTGGTTTGACCATGTTTTTTATCTGCAAGTCATGGGTGTTGCTATGGGGGCGAAGTTTGCCCCCAGCCTGGCCAATCTGTTTATGGCCAGGTGGGAGGAGGACTTAATATATTCCCGAGATTGGCCGCCCCTGATCTTTTATAGGCGTTACATTGATGATGTGTTCCTTTTATGGCAGGGGGATGAGTCTTCACTCAAAAACTTTTTTATCTCTCTTAACAACAATAGTTTGAATATCAAATTGTCTTATGTTTATGACTTTAAGGAAATCAACTTTTTAGACTTGGTTTTGATTAATGATGGCAGTAAGATTTTAACTAAAACTTATTTTAAGAATACAGACAAAAATGGGTATATACCCATGGACAGCTGCCATCACCCAGCCTGGTTAAGGAATATCCCGAAGGGGCAGTTTCTCAGGTTGAGGAGAATCTGTACGAGTTTAGATGATTATCATCACCAATCATTGGTGCTTAGAAAGAGGTTTACAGAAAAAGGGTATGATCCTGTTATTCTTGATCAAACCATTCAGGAAGTTGCCTCCTCCGATAGGACTGTACTACTTACTGGGGAGGGGAGAATTAGACCAAGTAAATTTTGTCCATTTATTACGAATTTTTCCATACAACATAGGGAGGTCACCAGGATAATTAAGAGAAACTGGGCCATTCTTAGAGGGGATCCTATTTTGGGTGAAGCATTACCTGACTGTCCTGAGATTACCTTTAGAAGGGCACCTCCCCTTAGGCTTACAGTGGCCCCCAATGTGGTGGATCCACCTAAGAGGTTGTCATCTGCTTTTGGACTTAAAGGGTTTTACCCGTGTAACAGGTGCATTGCCTGTAGATACAATGGCATACATAAAACTAGGGTGGAGGATTTTGTATCTAATGTTACAGGTAAATGCTATGTTATTAATCCTATGATTACTTGTAATACCACTCACGTAGTGTACCTCCTTCAATGTTCTTGTAACCTTCAGTATATGGGTAGGACCACAAGGCGCCTCAGAGATCGCTTAAGGGAACATTTTAATAATATAAAAAAAGGTTTTAAATTCCACTCACTATCCAAACATTTTAGGGATCATCATGCTAGGGACCCTTCATCATTAAGATTCACTGCTATTGATGTGATTACCCAGCAGTGGAGGGGGGGACACAAAAGGAGAGCAGTGTCCCAGCTCGAAACTAAGTGGATAGTGGAGCTTAAATCTTTACAACCTCAAGGTTTGAATGTTGATTTGGATATTAATTCTTTTATTGATAATAGTTGATTTCCTGCTATTTTTTGCCCTTTGCCTACTTTGAATTTCAATAGATATCCAGTTTCTACTATTATCATCTTATTGTATTTATCTGATGTCAATTTTTTCATTTATGTATATCATCTGTGCCCTACTAATATGAATAAGGGGGATAACAAAAGGTTTTACTTCATTTTATTGTATTTTATCATTTTTATGTGTCCACTTATGAATAGTATAGGATGTTTTTTACACATTAATATTTATTTATTGATTTACACTACTATAAATTCCAATTGATTGTTATTGTACGGGGTTACAAGTCATATGATTGTACGATCATATGGTTGCATTGATATGTATTGTATTATATTATGATGTAATGTATATTTATGGTATAGACTCCTGTTGGGGGGCTCTGTATCCATTGGGCACCCCATTGTGCTTGTATCTGATGGGGTGTCCCTGGATTGCAGTATAATGGTTGTTCCCATGTAGTAACAATTTATTTGTTTAAGATCTGTGGTCCCTTTAAGAATACCATAACATCTGTTCTTAGTGTTTCATATTTATATTAATGTTTTGGAATATCATGGGGGCGCTGTGGTTGCTAGGTAAACTGGGCTTCCTTATTTACCTCCCTGTGTTTATATGCCCGCCCATCAGGGTTGGGAGACTTGATATTTTAATTTTCGTCCTTTAGTGACGTTGGCGCATGTGCCTGCGCATGCGCAATGTGGCTTTCCCTTTGGAGTTTTGCCCGCTTACTTGCGGGCGGATGGCTGTGTGAGGGAGATTCATTATGGGTCCTGCGCATGCGCCTACGCATGCGCAATAGGGTTCGGTGGCGGCTGATGAGTGATGTCACCCGCGCATGCGCTATTCATTTCAGCCGCGCGAGGTGCTCACTGCGCAGGCGCGACCGCGGTATTTTTAAATGCTGGCGTCCTTGGGATAGGATTTACCCCTTTGACAACGAGCGTGGCTCGAAACATGTTAGGGGATCCACCCAACAGACGCCATTAGATTACCAGGGAACCACAGATCACCAGGGAACCTTTTAGTTTGACCTGGGCTGTGTTTTTCCGATTATGTGAGTTCTTTACTATATATATTTTACTGTTCACCCAATAAAACATACTTCACTATCATTGCCCATTTTGCTCTGGCTCATTATTCATGAGCGCTACCAAGGTGGTGTGATCCAGATGAGCAGTGCATGGAGAGGACTTCGTTGGACCTGCTGGTAAAACCGGAGATGACCGTGGGGGGGTTTCCACCATTCCTGGAAGTCTCATATGGTGACCGGATGCTGTTCTAGTTGCTGACCAGGCCCTGATGTCCATCTTATACATACAACGCTCTGTTTGTATGTTTTTGTGGTAAGCGCAATCATTTACTGGATTTATCCACAAGCCGGATTGGATTTGAACATTTATATATTTATATCTTTATCTACATGGAATTATTCATATTTTGACTGTTAATTTATTGTCTCATCCATCTATACATTGATGGTTGATATACTATTTAGCGCTGCATACCATTTGTATATTTTATGTAGCATTAGCTACACACAGTACAGAGTGGGACAGGAGATTTCCTTTCCACTTCTGGAACAAAATCGATTTGAGCTGATTGATGCTCAGACATTCACAGGAAGTTTTGTATTTTATTTGAGTACAAGGCTTCCTCTGATTGGCTGATGTGAAGATTGTGGCTTCATGATGAAATACAATACTTCCTGAGTGGCTGATCCGCACTTAGTCCAACTCAATTTTGTTCCCGGGAGCAGGATGAGAAGGCCACATACCACTGTTAGAACACAGAACTATATGTAGCTGGTTTGATGAGCATGTAGATGAAGTCTCGCATCTTCCCTGGACCCCTGATGCTACATACATTTTATACAGTGTTTGCAGCAGGCGCATCTGTCAATGAAGCAAATATTTCCTTCAAGCCAGCTTGGTCCAAACAAACTATTTAAAGTCACAGGAAACTTGGAGTTAGGCTTTAATCCACTAGACACTGCTATAGATTTCTTGCAACAAGGATTCTAGGTTTGAATATACAGGGATAGGACAAAAATATGGAAACGCCACATAATTTGCAGGTGTAAAAGTGACAATATGTTTCACATTGAAAGTGGAAGTGATGTAACATTCTTTTAATTTTGCTGTGCGCTGAGACACATACAATGCCTTGAAAAAGTATTCATACCCCCTACATTTTGTCATGTTACCACCAAAACATAAATGTATTTTATGTAACAGATCAACACAAAGTGGCACATAATTGTGAAGTGGAAGGAAGATGATAAATGGTTTTCCACATTTTTTCAAATAAATATCTGGAAAGTGTGGCGTATGTATATTCAGCCCCCCTGAGTCCATACTTTGTAGAACTACCTTTCACTGCAATTACAGCTGCAAGTCTTTTTGGGGATGTCTCGACCAGCTTTGCACATCTAGAGAGTGAAATGTTTGACCGTTCTTTGCAAAATAGCTCAAGCTCTGTCAGATTGGATGGAGAGTGTCTGTAAACAGCAATTTTCAAGTCTTGCCACAGATTCTCAATTGGATTTAGGTCTTGACTTTGACTGGGCCATTCTAACACGTGAATATGCTTTGATCTAAACCATTCCATTGTAGCTCTGGCTGTATGTTTAGAGTTGTTGTCCTACCTCAGTCTCAAGTCTTTTGCAGACTCTAATAGGCTTTCTTCTAAGATTGCCCTGTATTTAGCTCCATCCATCTTCCCATCAACTCTGCCCAGCTTTGCTGTCCCTGCTGAAGCAAAGCATCCCCACAACGTGATTCTGCCACCACTATGTTTCACAGTGGGGATGGTGTGTTTAAGGTGATGTGCAGTGTTAGCTTCCCGCCACGCATAGCGTTTTGCTTTTAAGTCAAAAAGTTCAATGTTGTCCTCATCTGATCAGAGCACCTGCTTCCACAAGTTTGCTGTGTCCCCAACATGGCTTCTCACAAACTGCAAACATGACTTCTCATGACTATCTTTCAACAAAGGCTTTCTTCTTGCCACTCCTCCATAAAGGCCAGATTTGTTGGGAGCACGACTAATAGTTATCCTGTGGACAGATTCTCCCACCTGAGCTGTGGATCTCTGCAGCTCCTCCAGAGTTACCATGGGCCTCTTGACTGCTTCTCTGATTAATGCTTTCCTTGCCCAGCCTGTCCATTTAGGAAGATGGCCATGTCTTGGTAGGTTTGCAGTTGTGCCATACTCTTTACATTTTCGGATGATGGATTGAACAGTGCTCTGTGAGATGTTCAAAGCTTGGGATACTTTTTATAACCTAACTCTGCTTTTAACTTCTCCACAACTTTATCTCTAACCTGTCTGGTGTATTCCTTGGCCTTCATGATGCTGTTTGTTCACTAATGTTCTCTAACAAACCTCTGAGGGCTTCACAGAACAGCTGTATTTATACTGAAATTAAATTACAGACCGGTGGATTTACTAATTGGGTGACTTCTGAAGGCAATTGGTTCCACTAGATTGTAGTTAGGGGTATCAGAGTAAAGGTGGCTGAATACAAATGCACGCCACACTTTTCAGATATTTATTTGTAAAACATTTTGAAAACCATTTATCATTTTCCTTCCACTTCACAATTATGTGCCACTTTTGTGTTGGTCTATCACATAAAATCACAATAAAATACATTTACATTTTTGGTTGTAACTTGACCAAAGGTGGAAAATTTCAAGGCAAATACTTTTTCAAAGCACTGGAGATAACAGGTTCAAAGCCTCACGTTTGTCATTCACTGTATGCGCTGCTAGTAATACAGAGCTTATTGAGTTTCAAAAAGGGCACATTTTTGGTGCCGCTTAGCTGGTGCCTCTGTGATTGGTGTCGCAAAGTCCAGTATCAAAGGTTATGATGGCATATACACTTTCTGGGATAACTTCGTCCGATAAGCATAAGCGTGGTTGACATGGTCAAATAACTGAGAGAGACAAGAGGACATTGCACAGGATTTTGAACCAGAATAAGAAATAAAGGCTGCAAAAGTGACTACAGAGTTCAATCTCAATCTTCCAAAGCCCATGTGCAGAAAAACTGTGGAGGGAACTCCATAAGCGAGCTGCAATTGCCAATCCACTAGTGACCACTATTATTGCGCAGAAGAGGAGAGAGTGGTGCAACACCCATAAATCGTGGTCTATCGATCAATGGAAGACTGTAATATGGTCCAATGAATGGAGCTTCACACTGTTCCCAACCACCAGATGCGTTTACGTTTGGCAAACATCATCCCAAGCTTATGACCAGGACTGTCTTGTGCTAATGGTAAAGCATGGTGGCAGCACAATCATGGTTTGGGTAGCCATATATTAGTATTCTGCCCTGTCATCACCTTGAAAAGTAGAGTCACTGCCAGTGCCTATGTACAAATTTTGGCCAACTATGTGCACCCTGTGGTGCAGACATTGTTTCCAGAAAACAGCTCCATTTACCAAGACCATAATGCTCTGATTCACATAGCTGGTGTTGTCAAAGCTTGGTTTGGTGAGCATGTTGACAAAGTCTTGCACCTTCCCTGGGCGCCACAGTCGTCGGGCCTCAGTATCAAAAAGCCACTATGATCAATTTTGGAGAACAAGGTTCGGGCTCATTTTCGGCCTCAGGCATCTCTGCAAGTACTGGAATTATTTTTTTTTATGAAGAGTGGTATCAGATTCCATTATCCACCATGTGCACCCTGTGGTGCAGACATTGTTTCCCAAAGACAGGGCCATTTACCAAGACCATAATGCTCAGATTCACATAGCTGTTGTTGTCAAATCTTGGTTTGGTGAGCATGTTGACAAAGTCTTACACCTTCCCTGGGCGCCGCAGTTGCCTGGCCTCAGTATCAAAAAGCCACTATGATCAATTTTGGAGAACAAGGTTCTGGCTCATTTTTCGTCTCTGGCATCTCTGCGAGTACTGGAATTATTTTTTTTATGAAGAGTGGTATCAGATTCCATTATCCACTATCCAGGACTTATATGTGTCAGGTGAATGCAGGCCGTCTTGGATGCCAAAAGGTGGTCCAATACCATATTAGGTCACGATTTTGTTCTTTCACCTTCTGTTTCCATAATTTTGTTCAACCTCTGAATATCTACGGTATATTAAAGCTATTTGGATTTGAGCACAGACATTTTTTCAGTTATGAGAAATGTAAATCCACAAGAATAAAAAATGGTTATCTCTCCTTTTTCGTGTGTATGTCACTAAAGAATACATACCTAGCAGATGTGTGAAACTGCTCTCTGAAGTTGTTTTTATTGGTTAATAATGGAGCCCTTTTGCAAATGATCTATTTTAATTTGAAATATTACATCATTCTTATGTAAGGAGGAAGAAAGTGACAAATTGCTGAATATGTTATCACAGAATTTTACTGATTCTGAGGTTATCAATACATTTTGCCTCCACAAATCTATGATTTAGACCAGGGGTTGGCAACCTTTTTTTTTTTTTTTTTTTTTTAATATATTTTTATTGAAAAGATTGTAAAAGAAGAGTGTACAACAAACCAAACAATTTGTACAACAGTTAAAAGATAAAAGCCCAAGTAATGTAATAGTTCAGTACACAAAATATGATGTAGCCACAGTGAAACAATATCCGTGTACTGGCATCTGACAAAAAGAAAATAAACGAGTAAGGCAACCTTTACCAAAATACAGTTGTACTGCTAATGACAAGTTAAACTCTATAAATATTATTATATTAACAAGCGCACATACAACAGCTTGTTCATATTTACCGTTAATGTGTACTGAACAGAAAATTGAACTTACAGTTTCAGTGTGATGCTTGTTCCTGTCTTTTATGATTTTGGTTGTGCTATGCCTAGCCTGTTAATTTTAGATTCACACATACTTATGAATTATCTATTGAGAGTTGGCTTTGAGACAAACGTAACACTCTTCATCTGTGAAAAAAAATCTGTTGACACATAGTATATTTGGATCCAAAAGCAGGGATTAATGCAGGGCCACCATATAAGAATTGTCTGGTACACTGACTACACCAGTGTTTTTGAACCTTTTTTCACTCATAACACCATTTAAAAAATGGAAAATTTTGAGGCACCCCAGTCTAAACTGTAAAAAAACATATATTGTACTTAATAGGAATCCTGAGTCTGGAATGATGCACACAACTGCCCTGATGAAATTAACTTCACTTCAGAAGCCCCCCTTCACATCAGATTCCCCCCATCACCACTGAGTCTTCCCATTATAAAGCCTCCACCCCCAGTAACAGAGCTCCCCAGTCACACAGCCCCTCATCACATAGACACCCCCCCATCGCATGGTCCCCTCCTCTCATCATAGGCCTACCTTTCACTCCAGCATCACTGCAGAGGGTGGGAGGTAGAGAATGTCTGAAGGAGGTAAGCCTGAATGCTGCCAATGGTCCTGCATGCCTGCATACCTATCAACAAGAATACATTGACTTTTCCCATTAAAAGGTAAGTCTGGGCATTTTAGTTGTAATTGCTCTCTGGCACCTGACATCTTATATTTTGTGGATACTCCAGTGATGAGATGTTCCTCCCATAGTTCCTGTCCGTAGTCATCCAATTTAAAACTGCTAGTGCCAGAGAAAAAAACAACCATAAAAACTCCACACTGTATTGTTAATGGCAAAAATTACAGAGCTTGACAGAATACACACTGCATACTTTATTATGTACACCTATTCAATTGCTTGGTAAAACAAAAAGTGTTAATCAGCCCATCCCATGGCAGCAGCTCAATGCATTTAGGCATGTAGACGTGGTGAAAACGACTTGCTAAAGTTCAACTCGAGCATCAGAATGGGGAATAAAGGGGATCTGAGTGGCTTTGAACAGAAAGGGGGACAAGGGAGGTGCCACTAAGTGTAGTATTGGTATGGAGTTTATTCAGCAAAGGATAGGTGACACTCACAAGAGTGTAGATCAAAGATCATCATAATAGCACGGATCCTATGTCCCCCAGAGTCCAGGATGGAATCCTGCTTGCCACGGATGGTGAAGAGCACAATCACAAGGTCTGCCGATGAACCGGAAGATGAAGGAACCAGCATGGAATGCATCTGTGGGCGGATAAGACGTCAATGGGCGAGGACAGGTGCTAACTGGGTAAGTGCTCAGAGCTCTCCGGCTCCTTCTACAGGCCTCTTACACCCTGGACTTTCATTACCCTCTCCATTGTCTAGTCCTTAATTCCTTATACTTTCAGTTCCACTTTTTGCGCCTCTGCCATACTGTCTTGTGTATACCAAGTGACTTTGAACGTGGCATGGTTGTTGGTGCCAGACAAGGTGGTCTGAGTATTTCAAAAACTGTTGATCTACTGGGATCTTCACACACAACCATCTCCAGGGAAACTGAGATTCATCAGACCAGGCAATATTTTTCCAATCTTCTATTGTCCAATTTTGGTGAGCCTGTGCACATTGTAGCCTCCATTTCCTATTCTTAGCTGACAGGAGTGGCATCTGCTGTGGTCTTCTGCTGCTGTAACCCATCTGCTTCAAGGTTTGACATGCTGTGCCTTCAGAGATGGTATTCTGAATACAATGATTGTAACAAGTGGTTAATTGAGTTACTGTTGCCTTTCTATCATCTCAAACCAATCTGCCCATTCTCCTCTGACATCAACAAGGCATTTTCATCCACACAACTGCAGCTTACTGGATATTTTCTCTTTTTCAGGCCATTCTCTCTAAACCCTAGAGATGGTTGTGCATGAAAATCCCAGTAGATCAGCAGTTTTTTATATACTCAAACCAGTCCGTCTGGCCCCAACAACCATGCCATGTCTGAAGTCACTTAAATCGCTCTTTCTTCCCCATTTTGATGCTCGTTTGAACTTCAGCAAGTCGTCTTTACCACATCTAGATGCCTAAATGTATTGAGGTGCTGCCATGTAATTGGCTGATAAGCAATTTTTGTTACCAAGCAATTGAACGGGTGTATATTCAAATCTATAAAGAAATATTTAAGAACTTGTAAGTGTTAAAAGAAAAATTAGCTGATAGCAAAAAATGCTCATTCACAAAAAACACATACACAATAAATCGTTTTGCAGTGCTAAAAATAACCACATAATAATCAACACCCGTGAAAGGTGTATAATCAAAAAAATTAGATAAAAACAGTCCAATAAAAAAATCTTCTCTATTGTTAATTTAACAGTTTGAAGAGAAGATTTTTTTATTGAACTGTTTATACCCATTTTTTTTGATTATACACTTTTCCCAGGTGTTGATTATTATTGTGGTTATTTTTAGCACTGCAAAACTTTATTAATTGAACAGGTGTACCTAATAAAGTGGCTGTTGAGTGTATGTTCTATCTATTTTTTTTATATCCAGCATTTAAAACGAAAGAAGTCCTGCAGGTCTTTATCATCTTCTGATTTGTTGTGGATGCCAGCATACACTGTCTTGAGAATGCTGGTCTTACATTTTTCTTCAAGAATGTTGATATATTTCTCCAAGCAACCTGAAGTTAAAGAGAACATCATATATTAAGTCCCTGATTAATGTAAGGTGCTTGCTAAACAACAGTCTTCATTCATTTTTATGTGCCCAGCATTGCCACCCCCCACGATCTGCCATATGACTCACTACTGACAGCTGACACTTAGCAAGCAGCAGTAAAAAAGCTCTGCAGCTGTAGCCACTGTGGAGTAATTCATATTCAAATTTACAGCAAAAACACTCATCTTCTCTAAGTGGCTTGTTTACTTCCCCATCCAAGCAGTGAGTTGGCAGCATGACAGTCTTATCCGTAATGTAAAAACAGAACAGGTGCAAAAGAAGGTAGGGGGCTGCACTGGGACCATACTTGAAGGACATGAGCCATCAAATATGACGTGTGAACTTTGAGGATGAATTGTTTTACAGTGCCTGTAGTTATAGAGATCAGTAATGACTTGTTTAAAAATTTTAAAGAATTTGAAAATGTTTGAATGTTCAAAGCTTAGCCACAGTTCTACAAATTCACTTTTTGTATTCTGCTGTATGGCTGAAATATATTTCACCCATGGGAATGAATAGGGCCCCTGCACAAGTGCACACTAAGAAAAGGAACCAACAGGGAAATTTTCATTACAAAGACTGTGCAGACTTGGGCAGAGCTATACAATGAAGATTGCTACAATGGGTGGGCAAGTAAGTATTTAAAGCAGAACCATACGAACCTCCGATCCAGAGATGCAACATCTACAAATTCTCTCCCCAGCTCTGACATTCGGAATCTTTGCCTAACTTGATTGTCCTGGTGGGGATGACATAATTCCGCACATGCACCCGAAAGTTCATTAATCTTGTTACAGGCACAGCTCAGAATACATAAGATGTCTCATCTTTAAAAAAAGATACCTTCCTTCTCACAAATGTTTAAATTAAGTTCCACGTTTGGGCCAGAAGTGAGTCTAATGCGCCTTTCTGGTGCTTCTGAGATGTTTTGACTCACATTTGAGTTGTTTTGATTGGTCATTCAGTTGCTCAAGGAGTTGCTTTTAGATTCATATTGACTTGTATAGCCTCTTCAGTTCTGGAAGATTTTACCCCCTTCATGACCAGGCTTTTTTTTGTGCTATTAATGCACTGCACTATTTTAATTGGTTATTGCGCCGTCATTCAACCCTGTACCCAGAAGAAATGTATGTAACTTTTTTCACACAAATAGAGATTTCTTTTGGTGGTATTTGATCACCACTGGGTATTTGACTTTTTACGATATTAATGAAAAAAGACCAAAAAATTAAAAAGAAAAACCCAATATATATTACTTTCTGCTACAAAACATATCTAATAAAAAAATGTAAAAATTAAATTTCTTTATTTCAGGTACTTATATAGCGCCATCAATTTACGCAACGCTTTACATATATATTGTACATTCACATCAGTCCCTAACCCTCAAGGGGCGTACAATCTAAGGTCCCTAACTCACATTCATACAGACACATACTAGGGCCAATTTAGACAAGAGCCAATTAACCTACCAGCATGTCTTTGGAGTGTAGGAGGAAACCGGAGTACCCGGAGGAAACCCACGCAGTCACAGGGAGAACATGCAAACTCCAAGCAGGAGGTGCCGTGACTTGGATTTGAACCAACGACCCGAGTACTGCAAGGCGGAAGTGCTAATGAATTAACCACCATGCTGCCCATTATACATTTTTGGCAAAATGTATTCTGCTACCGGTCTTTGATACGAAAAAAAAAAAATCCCAATAAGTGTATATTGATTGGTTTGTGTGAAAGGTATAGCGCCTACAAACTATGATGTATATGCTGGAATTTTTTCTTTTATAGTAGTAATGGGGGTGATCAGTGGCTTATAATGGGACTGTGGTAGTGCGGAAGGCAATCTGACACTAGCTGACACTGAGGGGAACTGACTAACTGCCACTGACATCACCAATGACAATAATACAGTGATCAGTGATAATACACTGAACTAATGACACTGACTGGGAAGGGGTTAACACCTAGGGCGATCAAAGGCTTAAATGTGTGCCTACCAATGTTTACTATGTGAAAAGTGTGCTGCTTTTTACTAATGAGCTCTCAGTTTCTTATCCCTGCTTTGCAGGGTTGAGAAACAGAGCGATCGTTCCCCCTGTACAGAGCTCTGTGTTGATTGTCAACTCGAATTCTGGGCTGTGACTGTACACAGCCAATCAGCAGGTCCCGGCCATGAATATTTGGCCGGAACCTGCTGACAGGCTCCCGCTGTGTACAATCACAGCTGAGGTAGGTGGGTGAGAGCACGCTTGCACACACCTGAAACCCAGAAACAGCAATGTACGGGTATGTCACTTTACCTGTGAGGGCCATTTTACAGCGGGCATTCGGTCTGCAAGCGGATAGAGAAGAAAAAAGAACTTTTGTACATGAATCCTAAAGTAGGCCATTACCTAAAATGTTAATGTGAAATTAAAAAAAAGTGGCATATGCGTGAAATACCTTTGTCAGAGAAACTGTTCCTATATGCTCTTTCCTATAAAGATCATTTATCAAAATCTACGCATTTGGTCATGTGATCTCTGTTGAAGGGAAGGGTCAGCCAATCTGAATGCTTACCCTTCCCTGCAACAAAGATCACCTAGCCAAATCAATTTTACTTTTGGTCACACAAGGAGGACAAAACAGCAAAATGTTTTCTTTGTGGAAAGTAAGCAACTTCACTACTGCTATCTCTATCCACCTAAAACAGCCATTCTCAACCAGGGATCTGTGGAATCTTAGTGTTCTTCCAGAAGGTTGCTAGGGCTTGAGTGGTGGGTGACGGGTCTCCCATTTGATTGAATCTGCATAGGTTTGAGGCCAACACCTCTTGGCAGAGCCAGCAGTTAGCACGAAGGATCTTTTTACCTGTCTGTAAGGCCTCACGCACACAGGACATTTATTTAACTCTCTTAGAAGTCAGCAGCGCTTTTGCAGGTAAAATGTCTAAAGCTTGTAAAAATGTCTAAAGCTTTTAGGGGCTTTTACAAGCGTCAGGCTCTTGGGCATTAATTCATTTCATTGCCCAGAATAAATTATTTTTTCTGGCCATTGAAATTAATTAATGCCAAAAATCGTGCATTGCATTTAGGGGTGTTTAACAGCTTTTAGTAGCTTAAAACATTTTTTCTGCCCAAACTCTTCTGCTCCTGGCACACTGGCAGTATTTTTTTTTCCTGCCTCTAAAAGCCCCTGTCACTAAAAGCTTCTAAAAGCTTATATGTGCATGGACACATAGGATAACATGTTTGGAAGCAGTAAAAAAAAATGCCTGATTGCAAAAACGCCCTGTGTGCATGAGGCCCAAGGCTGGCATTCTGACCATCATTGTAAAGGGGGGCAATTCTTCCCACCAACCATCACTGTAAGGGAGATATTCCTCTCACTGTCCACCAATGGATTGTTTTTAGGAGGGGTTCCCCTAGATCTGAAAATTATTGCAAGGTTCCTCTAGGGCAGGGGTCTCCAAACTATGGCCCTCCAGGTGTTGAGGAACTGCAAGTCCCATGAGGCCTTGCAAGACTCTGACAGCCACAGGCAAGACTCCCAGAGGCAGAGGCATGATGGGACTTGTAGTACTTTAACAGCTGGAGGGCCATAGTTTGGAGACCCCTGCTCTAGGGGTAAAAAGGTTAGGAAAGATTGATCTATCCTCCATCCCAAGAAGATCTGGTAACATAGTTTTAAGCAAACATTTAAGCATTTGTGCGTTTTTATCACTCAACTTAAAGTGGAACTAAAGTCTGAAGATAATCACGCCTGCTCCAGCAATGCTACATTTTTGATGCCAACATCTTCTTCTTGGGCTTCTTACGGGTACAAGGTCTTCAGCCACACAAGAGCTAACTGATCCTGGCACCCAACAGATCCTGGAATTGTACCCAGCTGTGTACAGTGTAAAGAAAATTGCGAAGAGGAGGGAAAGAGTGATAAGGAAGGGCTGATATCCTGCCTGTGCTCACTTACAGCAATTTGCTGGTGACACCAAGGCAAACCCATCACCTGATCTAGCTGAAAACGGCTGATGGGGTGACTGTTGTCTCATGTCAGTTAGTGCCCTGAGACAGAGCCCATACCAAGGCACTACCTGTGATTCTTTTTTTTGTGTATTTTATATTATATGCCACATAATTAGCGGAATTCATCAATAAATAACACTGCCTCCAGAGCAAATAACAATAATTATATTAGGCTTTAACAAATGGTCCTTTTGCTTTTTAGATGGAATTAGTTTGATCAATAAACATCTGTGTTGTGCATGCATGATATATATTTCTGAATAATTAAACAGTTTTCAGAAGTCGTTGCACCATATGCCGTTCTCCTTTGTCCTCAATACACTTGCTATTTTTCAGATGCTGTTTACATTAGCCTAGTTTCCATGGTGACTATAGAAAGGGAAAAAGAGTGAAGGATTTAAGCTATTCATTCAAAAGACAATAGCGGGTGGATTACATCATATAAATATTAATATTTCAATTTAGAGGTTTCGGAATTGAACATCACAATTTCCCCTGGCTAAGAATGAAATGTAGCACTTTATAATTACCATAAATTAGCATGAAAATTGTTAAATCTGCCTGCTATATATTGTTGTTGTTTTTTGGAATGTTCTAAGTTCTGTTTGTGCGATTCGCTGATTAGAAACTAAGCAAGTTTAACAAAACGGTATAATTATGTAGGGGTGGTGTTACTGCTATACCAAAAATATCAAATGTGTTTCAGGATCTCTGTGTTCACTAAAAACAGAAAGTAAATGCTGTACTTACTTTGTTTTACTGAACTCTACGCAGACATAGGAGATAACCATTAATTCAGCTGTGTATTCATTAATAAATCAATAATTAATAAGCCCCGGTTCACATATATGCGGCCGCCTGGGCCGCGTTTTGCACGGGCACGAGAGCCCATTCATTTGAATGGACTCCCGTACCCCGTGACATGCACAGAAGTCCCTGCACTTCTTCCGAAAATGCAGCCCGCACGGGAACCTCGGTTCCTAGTACAGTTGTGTTTTCCCGTGCAGGCGGTATGCCATTAGAATTAATGGCACCCACCCGCGGGTCCACATTTCTCTGTGCGGGCGGTGCGGCTGCACGGATTTTCGTGTGGATCTGCAGCGGCACCACCCGCACATATGTGAACCTAGCCTAAGTGCCTGAATTTGGTTTGGTCTCAGCCTCTTGCAATCCTCTATATGGCAGAGCCCAGACTGGGAGAAGGAAGGACAGCACTGGGAGCCAATCATATAATCTGCATGCAAATATGCTAACAAAATGACAGGAGGAGAGGGCAGAGGGAGGAGAGGGGTGGCCTTATTAGTCTTCTGCTGCTCTTTTGCTGTACAATCAGCTGGCAGGGAGCAGTGAGGTGTCAGTAGTTCCAGGGAAAGTAGTGCCATCCTCCTGGCTACACTGTCTAGCTGGGATTTATAACTTTCAGGGCTGGATGGATTGGTGGATAAAACCATTTCCATATATGCAATTTACCTATCTGTTAAGATTTTAAACTTTAACTGCAAAAGGTTTTTTTTCAAATTTAATCTGTAGACATAACTAATAACCCCATGGACTTCATGATATTTAAAGGAAACCCATGCTGAGAATATACTATGCATAGGGCGTCTTTTCAGTGGGAATGTGGGGCAATGCAGTTCTGGCACCTCCAGCACTGAATGTATGTAATAGTAAGGGATGCTGCGGTGTGCTGGAGGGTCTATTGATGATGGCTGCTGGGGGATCTATTGTCACTGATGGGAATCTATTTTTGCATGGGGTCTATTGTTGCTGGGGGATCAGTTGTTGCTGGGAGGGATCTCCTGTTGAGGGAGGAGTCTATTGTTGCTGGCTACTGGAGGGCATATTTATGCTGGCTGCTGGGAGATCTGTTGTTCCTGCTCGGTGTCTCTAATTGCTGGGGTGGTATTTTGTTGTGAGGGGTCCATTGTTGCTGGGGGGTCTATTGTGTGGGGTATCAATTGTTGCTGGCTACAGGAGCACTACTGTATTTTACCGCTTTTCTTGTTATCATTAACATGTTACATACAAATTACTTAGCACCACAAAATGATACTTGGTTCTGTATTCTCTAAAAGGGGCAGTACTGGGAGGTAGGTAGGAGGTGAAACCAAGGGATGGTGCTTGGAGGTGGGTAGAAGGTGGAGACAAGGGGTGACTCAAAAGGTGGGGAGTTCCTGACTGTACATACTGTAGGAATATATGACTTCATTGTATTACCTAATAGATATACTCTGGGACAGCAACTAACTGGTACTCAGTAAACTTACTCACACCAGTAATCAGTCATATGAAGTAATGTTTATAGCTTTAGAAGAAAGCACGGTGCCAGAGCTGATATGGATGGTGGTAGTGAGGAAGGTTACAAGGCTACATGTGATACAAATAGATATCTCGTAGGTTGTTTTCAGGAATGTGGCCCCCTTCCCCAAAAAAGTGTTAATCCTACTCTAAACATTTTAAGTACTGCCTAAGAATGGACACCACACAATACCCGCTGTACCTTTATTAGCAAGATGTAATTTCACTTTGTTATTAGAGCCTGACCTTCCCTAACTTTATGGCTTAACTCCGCTTTGTACAATGAGCAGCCCATACTGGCTGTACTGACCGCTGAGGCATTCTGTTTGGACAGTGGAATAGCAGTTGTCAGGGTTTTGCCATTAAAGTGTTACTGAACCCACAACAGTAAAATCAGTCTGTATATACAGTAAAGCATGCTTGTTATACTCACTGTGTAACCTAAAGGGTTAATCCCTTGCATTGTGTAAAAGGCTGTAATACAGAGCCCTAGGAGACACTCTGCACATGCTCAGTTTGATGTGTATTGCTAGAGAGTTTTTTTTTGGATGGCTGCATGTGATCAGCACAGGGTCAATCAGCACTGTCCAGACAGAGAGTCAGGGGTCATGCAGCTTCATAAGACCGGCAGAGGAAAATGAAAACTCCTCCTACAATCCTTAACCAGTGCTCAGCTGAACACTGATAGAAGTCACAAGACTGTTATATACTGCTGATGAGAAAAAGTATTTTGTAGTTTATATTTAGTAAAATAATTGCATTTCCATGGTCTGTTTACTGTGGGAGAACAGATATATTGAATGTAGGGTCCTGGGTTAAGTAACATTTTAACCTCTTCACGCCAGCCGCACACAAATGTGTGGCCTCCCGGCGTCTGGGCCTAGACGCTGAGCGGCCAAACATTTGTGTGCAATTAAGAAAAACATATGTGCTGAGAGTGCGCGCCCTGCGCGCTCCTAGCACACATGTCCAGTACTCACGGAAAGGTCCCGATCTCCTCTATCGTCGGGACCTTTCCTAATCATGTGACTGCCGTGACAGCGAATCATGGTGGTCACATGACCCTAAAACCCCGCTCCGCCTCCCGGCTTTTGAAACCCTTAAAGGGCTGGGAGGCGCCGGCGCCAAGGGGTTAAGCATATAATGGGATTAAACTGCACAATATGTAAATTTAGAATATCAGTGCAGACTAGAAAGTTGTGCAACTAAAGAGTAACCTATAGAAACCAAATTCATATTTACTGATAAAGATTTCGGCTCCGTTGACACTTGTGTGTTTTGTAGATTGAAGCACAAAGCTCAAAAACACGTAACACGTAAAATCCCATTCATTTCAATGGACTCTGCTCATTGTGTCTCTTGCAGCAAAACACCTGTTACTCCAAAAAGTATATGAGCTATTTATCAGGCAGAATTAAGTGTTTTTGTCCCCATAGACTTTAATGGGAATGCCTGAAAATGCCTAATTTGAGCGTTTTTTTCAGGTGTTTTTTTTAGCCTATATTAACTGGCCTCCTCCTCCTAGTGATTTCCATTGGCTAAAACAAAAAGCCTGAAGCTTGAATACACATGTAAAATGGCTATAATACTCTTCTAAAAACACCTGTATACACTTGTGAAAATGTTCAAAAAAGCACATCTACAAAACCCTCTGCTCAGGTGAGAATGTAGCCTTGTTGTGATCATTTATTGTAGATTACTTTATTGAATAAACTTCACTTGATGTTGTCTGTGTTGTTGGCAGAGATGCTTGCTTACCTATACCCATCACTTTTCCATAGGAAATCATGTTGACAGGTAGACGCGGGTCATCATACTTCTCACACTTCATGAGTAGGCGCACAATTTCTCCAGGAATAAAGGCATTATCAAATGACTGCCCTTCCACTGGCTTTTGGGGATATTGGCTGTAGACCTCCACCGCGCTTAGAGGATTGTCTTTAAGCAGAAGTTCAGCTAGCTCTGTATAGGCATCATGAACCTAGGGAGAACAATTGCTGATCAGCTATACACAGGAGGGGCCTTATTTATACATGCTTTTTGCAGCTAAAAAAAGTTATATATTCATATATATTAATCACATATTCATTAAGATGCAGTGCTTTGCATAAGCCTTTATCCCCCCTTCTACATTTTGTGGTGTTACAATAATTTACAATAAATTAAAACGGACTTACTCTGAATTGTGTTCATTTAATCTGCACACCATACGTGACACTAGATGTGGCACTAGACCAAATTTTAGCTGCAGTCATAGCTGTGTTTACCAGCTTCACAATTTTTACTGTTCCTCTTAGTAGGTTTTCCCATATTGTAATGGTACTGTTTGTGAAGAGCAATGTTCAAGTTTTTACATATATTTTCAACTGGATTGAACTGGGTATTACCTATGTTCCTCAGGTTTTTGGGTTGAAACCTTTACCCCAGTTTAAGGTTTCAAGTTTCTTTCAAACTGAAGAAGTCTCTATAATTGTTTTCTATTTGGGTCAAATCATCTTGCTTTTAGTCCTAACTAGTTTCCAGTCCTGAGCTATAACATGATGATAGCTCAATCATGCTTATCATTGGGAATGTTTTTTTCAGACTGATGAGCAGTGTTGGATTTCCACCACAGATAGTGTTTACAGCTAAAGCCAAGAATTCAGTCCAGACCAGAAATCCTTATCCATATTTTCGTTGTCTACCACATACCTTCTGGGGTTTGTTATGTTTTTTGGCAATGGCTTTCTTTCTATATGCATTCATGAAGTCAAGATTTTTGGAACTTTCAAATTATAGTAGTCACATAGAGGGAATCCCCATTGTGGCTGAGGATCTTTGCAGCTATTTCAGTGATACCACTGGCGTTCTGGTTGCTTTTCTGACTAATGTCAGATTTTTGTTTTATAACTCAATCCTGCTTGATGTTGATCCAGTAAAGTGATGGGTGAATCTACCTGGGTTTGATTTGTTGAAGGTTCTGCAAATCTGGAGATCAGGTTGAACCCTGCTCTTATATTCTGGCCATTTTTTGAGCTAATATGCAAACTATAGCCAAAAAAGAAGCTGGGTACTGCCATAGGGGACATATGACAAATGAAATAAAGAATAGCTGGGAGAGGGTCCTTTAATGTGGCTCCAAGTGCAACATGGAAGAAACACCAACCCTTTTGGTTTACATGCTCAGGGAATGCCTTTAAGCAGAAAGGTGTTCAGGAATAATACAATTTTCACTGATATTTTCAGTGACACCATATGCTGTCATCAAATATGTTAGATCTGTAATTCTTTAACGTTAACATTTAGCTTTGCGTAATATGGAAGTAGCACTGATATGATTCATTTCAACTTTTTTTAGATACAGTAGATTTGACTGCAGCAGCTAATTTTCTTTTATCACATAGTAATAGGTCTGAGTGGACTAATGGAAGTAGCAAGCACAGCTGACCTAAAATCTATAAAAACTTCACACAAATGGGCAGTTTCATAGTATGTAGTTTGTGAGATTGTATTGATGGTTTATTAAAAGACAATGTGCTGTGAAAAATAAAAAGTGCACAATAACATTTCAGAACCACAACCCCACATTGTCTCAACCCTTTCCCATCCCTGTTTATTCCCAAAATATGTACAACTATGAAGTTTGGGGTTATCTAACTGAAGTGTAGCGCCCATTAGTGAGTATAATCCACATCAATAATTCCATTTAAGGGCTTGTAGGCCCACTTTTATTCAAAGAAAAGTTCACAAAGTTCCATAAAGCATAATTTGCGGTTTCCTATGCAGGGGGTCTTCACCATTAACACCAAAAACATGAAATATCCAGCCTCTGGGCTCATTTTAGTAAAGAATTAGTCACGCAGCCTCCTTGCTTACACATACCACAGTGCTGCTCAGACCTTCCACTTTAGACCCTCATCTGTCTCCCACAGACCATTTCCTTGCCCATTAGTGCAGTGCTCTGTACAGTGCTGCTGGCAGATCCATGTGCATACACCTTAGAGCTGCGTTCAGGCAGTCCATAGAAATGGATGCACAAGCAGCACCAGAACGGATACAATCGCATGTCAAAGTTTGCATATCTGCAATCAGATCTGTGCACCTGCTCCTGCCTGCATGTCAAATTTTGGCATGCGATTATGTCCATAGCGATTCTGCATGTGCATCCACTTCTATGGACTGCTTGCATGCAGCTCTGAGGTGGATGCACATGCATTTGCCAGCGACTCTGCATGTCAGATGGCACAAATGAGCCATCTGAATGAGCCCTAAAGGGTTTTTAGGCACAAATGTGATAAATTAAAAAAAAAAACCTTTTACAATCTATAAACACATATAGTTTGGAAAAACGTAGATTTTTCCAGTTCAATATTATGTTCCATTTTGTATAGACCAAATAACTCCAATAAAATCTATTTTCATTTCCAGTTGTTACACTACAAAAGTCCAAGGGGATAGGTGGGAGTGATTGTATAAAAGACACTGTATATGTTTTCTTTATATTATTTCATATACTTCTATAGCTATTTTCAGCCATGATATTGTTTTTCTATCCTATTGGTTCTTATTGTTGAAAACAACAATCATTATGGCTGATAATGATAGTACATTAAGTCCCCTACATCTGAATGCTCAAGTTGTGAACTTTCAAAGATGTTGACGTGTTCACATGTGCAATCATGTAAAGCTGGGTACACACAGATTTTTTTCATTCAGCCCAGCAGGCTGAACGAAAAAAAAAAAAAACCTGCCAGATAGCCGTACTAACACATGCAATATGGGTGTGGCAATCTCCCACAATGTGCCTTTGCATTCTGACAGGGGGACTCGCCCCACCAGAACACATTGATCAGCACTTGCTGCCATTGTCTGCAAGTGCTGATGTTTGTTGGACTTAAGAACACGCTCCCTGAATGGTACTCATTTGTAAGTAGAGGATTTACTGTATACCTTCCCATATGGAAGAAAAATATATTTGAAATATATTTTAAAAATATTCTTTAAAAATACAAATCTATATTTTTGGAATGCATTTACAAATATATGTAAAAATATATTGTATTTTTAAAGACATACAGTATATTTGAAATGTAGTTTTAAAATAATTTTTAACATATTTTGTAATAAAAATGCATTTCAACATACAGTGTACATATATATATATATATATATATATATATATTTATTATTTATTTATTTGTTGAAATATATTTTGAAATATATTGAATACGGCCAAAATTGTAGCATTTCGAATATATGTCAATATATTTGGGAAGAATATTTTTAAAATATATTTCAAATATATTTTTCTTCCATGTAGGTTGGTAAATTAAGTCTTCTGTTATTTGTCTAGTAAAGGTTAGAGAATGAAAACAGAACACCATTGCCATACCTCTGGTGCCATTTTGATGACTTCTCGATAGAGATTTGATGCATCAGATGTGGTTTCCTCACTACGAGACAAAGCACGCGCTAAACCCAGGCGATACAGGAAGGAACTGTGATTAACAGACACTTGGCCAGGAGATTGCTCTATGTTACAGATAATAAAAAAAAAGTCATTATTTCATTATACAATGGATTAATACTATAAATATATATGCATGGGGTTTTTAGATCTGAACTCCATCATACTGAAACCCCCTGCTGGTCGTCATTTAACCCAGAAAAGGGGCTTCATCTAGTTGCAGAGATAAGCCCTAGACTGAAGGTGAGTATTGCAGCCCAAACTGACTTTAATTTTAACCTTTCCAAGTTCGACCAAAGTAACCGTATCCATTTATTACAGATACTTTTATAGCACCATCAATGTACATATATTTTGTACATTCACATCAGTTCCTGCCCTCAAGAAGCTTACATTCTAAGGTCCATAAATGACATTCATACATATACTAGTGCTAATTTAGACAGGAGACATCTAACCTACCAGCATGTCTTTGGAGTGTGGGAGGAGCCCTATACTGGTACAGGACAAACATGCAAACTAGGTGGAAGTGCTAACCACTTAACCACTGTGCTGTCCATCCATAACTTGAATACTTCTGCTTCCCTGCCACCCTATAGTATAAATACTGCTACAGGGCTGCAAAAAATTACGTACAGTATATATACATGTTATTTTGCATTTCCAGGTAGGGGGTGCGCGGCGCCATTGGCAGCTATGGCTGTCGATCACCAGGTCCCAGACAGAGATTCCCCATCGGCACCCGGCAATTGCCAAAGAACACTGACAGGGGAGAAGTCTATATGTAAACAATACAGATCTCTCCCCTGTCAGCTCCAGCATAGCAGAGCAATACAAAGCAGCATGCTTACAAGGTAAAACACACACAGTACACACAGTAAAACAACACACAGTTAACCCTTTGATCGCCCCAGATGTTAACCCCTTCCTGCCCAGTGTCAATAGTACAGTGTCTGTGTATTTTATTAGCACTGATCACTGTATTAGTGTCACTGAAGATGTCAGTGGCAGTTAGTCAGTGTCAGTTAATGTCAGAATGCCTGCTGCAATTCTGCTATAAGTCGCTGATCGCCGTCATTACTAGTATATGCATATATATAAAAAAAATTCCAGTATACAGTATATAATGACATTTGTAGACGTATAACTTTCACGTAAACCAATTAATTTACATGTATTGGGATTTTTTTTTTTAGCAAAGACATGAAGCAGAATACATTTTGGCCTAAATTTATGACGAAATTTGATTTTTTATTTTTTTTGTACTGGATGTGTTTTATATCAAAAAGTAAAAAATATTGTTTTTTTATTTTGTTTATAATGCAAAAAATAAAAAATGCCGAGGCGATCAAATACCACCGAAAGAAAGCTCTATTTGTGGGGGAAAAAAAGGACATACATTTCATTTGAGGTGCAGCGTTGCATGACTGCACAATTGTCAAAGTTAAGGTAACGCAGCGCTGTATCGCAAAAAATGGCCTGGTCAGGAGGGGGGGGGGGGGGGGGGAAATCCTCTGGAGGGCAAGTGGTTAAGAAATTATTGTAGGTCATTGTAGTGACCTCCCTCAACATATCAATCTACAAATCTCTACTTCAATTAAGATAAATTGATGTTCCTGCCCTGCATATAACTGTAAAAGTCATAAATTAAATTACTAACCGAAGAACACTGCAATAGTAACTTAAAACATGTGCTCAGTCAATACACACTATTTCTGCCATCAAAAAAGGATTACCTTGAACTGGGTAGGGGCTCTCTTTGCTTGCAGGTTTTTCAGGTAAAGGATCTGCAGTTTTTACTGCTGCAGCTGCATTGACTTTAGTTTGTGGTTTATTTGAGGTTGCTGTGGCTGGTTTAGACAATACAAGTGCACCGCGCCCTCTGCTGGGAGATAAGATTATTGTACAGCATACAATCCAAGTCTTCACTAACAGATGATAAAGTGTATCCTTTAAAACTAAATTTAAAAAAATCACAAAAACACTAGTTGCCTGGCTATTATGCTGACCCTTTGGATTCAATACTTTTCAAGTTACATCCCAAGAAAAAGTATGCAATTTAGATAAGAATAGAGTAAAAAATATTTATTGGTATACTTGTTTAGGTCAACATAGTGATTAGTAGGGTCAGGATAATAGCAATCTAACTAGCATTTTTGAAACAGATAAGTAATAGCAGGTGTTCTGTATTATGTTACCTTATCAGGTGTATTCACTAAGACAAAGGCAAATATACAACAACTAATCCCAATAATTTTTTTTCTAGGGTGTAAATTCAGTAAATTGAAATTGAGTTACTATGATTTACTTTGCTTTAAATTTTGGCTTAGCCCTTTGAACGGCTGTGTTCAATAAGCATGTATATCTTGTTAATAATAACTATTGTATATATACAGTATGTATATCTCACCAGTATACATCAGGACATCTCATGAGCTTTGTTCAATACTACATACCTGGTGATGCTAGTGGACCCTGAACTATTACTGCTTCCTCCAACTGTGTCTGTTTTAATGCTGCCCCCTTTAGGTGTTCCTGTTTTAGTGTTGCCTCCTCCTTGTGGGACTGCGCCTCCTCTCTTAGAGGCACCAAGTCTAGTGGTTATATTTGCTCCTCTGAACACTGGAGATGCTCCTCTCCCCTTTGGAGTACCTCTTGTGGGAGCTGTGGTAAAAGTTTTTGGTTTATCTGCATTAGCTTGGTTCAGTTGCTTTTGTTTTTTCATTTCTTCAATAGCTTTCCATTCTTGCCACCATTTTTGAGCTGCAACACACAAGAAATAAAAACATTTCAGCCTACCTTCCTCAGTCAAAATAGTATACACCCACAAGCCAGCCCACCCAAAATAGTGTACACTCATGGGTCAACCCACCCAAATTATTGAATACTCACAGCTAAAACAAGCCAATCTCAATACAAAGTAAACTTTGAGACCACTTTTAGGGCCTTATTTAAGGCCAGTTTTGTAGACCTTTTCACATACTCAAAGTATGCTCAACTTAACCAAAAAGAGATACTGCACTAATAACCCTTAGGGAAAATAAGGAAATGCAGACAGAGGGGGAAGTATAGGTATCCAGGACAGGAAAAATTACAAAAGAAAAGCAAGATGGATCCTGAATGATAAAATTTATTACCATAATTGGAACATGATCCAACACATTAATTTGCTAGCACAATGTTCATCAATTTTATCAAGGAAGGACACAGCTAAGACTTATGTATGTGACAACAAAAAGAGTTGCTAATAGGAAAACTTCTGTTTACCAAAGATCCATATTAGCTGGCCCTCCAATGAGAGCCATTATATTTGGAATTAATTAATTAGCACCTAACCCTTCCACTATATAGCGATGAGAATGCAATTTCTTTTTAGTGTCACAAATTTATACATGTGATTATTTAAACAATCCTACATTTACACCTAAGACCCTTTCAGCATGTACATAAGCTTTTATAATCCCCCTCGTGAAAAAGAGGACTTTTGAAAAGACAAAAGTTAACCTTCTGCAGAATGAAAATGCTAAAAAAACAGTGCCAAGCAGGGTGCAGGGATGAGAAATCAACCTAATAAAATGCAATGACATAAAGGGCTGTTTAAATGTAACAGTATGTATTAGCTGTCTTGTCCACCCAGGAAGTCATCTCCCCGACCACCAAAGTGACATGACCCAATGTTTCCCAAGTAAATTGTGCATCACAATACACCATATACATGATCAAATGTCCTTATGGACTCCAGTAAGTGGAGAGAACAGGTAATCATTTCAGGTAGAGATCAAATAAACACCACAGAATATGTTTGTGGCAACCCTCCCCAACTATTCTTTGCTCCTTGCGCTAACTGATAGGTTGCCTGATTACCGAAAGTTAAGATTTTATCCCTATCACCATAGGTGATATAATTGTAAATGACATCCTCATAACAACTGCCAGTGTAAGTGTATCAATACAGTATAACACATCACAAAAATTTGGCAGTTGTCTAGACTTCCGTAGGGTAACACCTGTTTCACTGCTTCTCTGGTTTCCCTTGACCTATCCTTTCAGTTGAGATACCCTATTACACCTATTTTCACCCATTCACTACATATTGTTTTAACTTATTCTATACAATGTATCCATCTTTCCAGCTCATAAAACCATTATTATTATATTATACAGTATTTATATAGCGCCAGAAAGGTTTGCTCAGTGCTGTACATTATAGTGGGGGACAGAACATGAGACAATACAGTAACAAAACAGTACGAACACGAGGGGTTCGAGGGCCCTGCTCTTTCGAGCTTACAATCTAATCCTCATAAAGGCTTGCGGGCATATTTTTATATTTTCTCTATACACTGTACATTTTTTTTAAAATATATATTCATAGTTCATGTATATGAGGGTGTTTAGGAACCTCAAAAAGTGTTGGTATGTTTTATGTACACTTAAGCAATAAAATAAGCAGAATTAAAAACAACCTGTCTCCACACTATTACTGTACATTTGGTACTTTTACATTTCAATTATATTTCCCCATAACATTTGGTTTATTTAAAAAAAATGTTTATACAAGCAACTTGGAGAACAGATGCAGCTAGGGTACTAGTCATGATAGTCTTACATTCCAGTTCTGCTGGTGGCTGTCCTTTGGTTGGCATATTTTCTAGGTGAATACTGGCTTGAAAGCTGAGTTTGGCATCTCGAAGAGCCTGCTGTGCTTCCTCTGTAGAGGGCCTGTCATCATACTGGGCAAGCTGAGCAGTACCTAGTAAATACAAGGCCGAGCAGTTGCAGGGAGAGGAAATCACCCCCAGCTGACAGACCTTAAACGGCAAAGGAAAATTCCTAAATTGCAGGTCATACATGTGTGCAATTCTAAGCAACAAATAAACAGCTTATGCAGGCCATTTAATAGGTACTGAGTTTAATCAAATATTCTCAACCAGATTCAACAAGCTTTTCATACAGTTTGTACCAGATATGAGATGACAAAAAAATTCAAACGAGTGGGATGGAAAATTTTTCTCAAACAAATGAATTTCTAACAGTGAATGTGGAATACGTTGGGGAAAGTCCATTCATTCGAATGTTAAAAGCAAACAAAATTTTGAAGTACTTTCAAACGATATTCGTCAAGTCATCAAATGTATGAGAATTTTCATGCGAATGTTAGTATGAATGTTCATTTGGGAAACTACTAGTGCATGGCCAAGCTTTATCATTTGCTCTAATGTGTATAGGCGAGGCTAAAGGGGGCAAGAGAGAGGTACAGTTCTCAGAGAACAATTTACTTGCATTTTTCCTAGACTAATTAAAGACTATTTAGAAAAATAGGACACCAGCAGCTACATATACTGTATTTGGGTAGTGAGGAAGTAAGGGAGCTGGGGTGAAAATCAGAGCTGTTTAGCAGGCTGTTCCTCAGTGCCCCTAAGTCAGTTACAGGGCAAACGTTTTCATGACTGGCATGTGTGTACCTTTCACACAGTTAAAGTTCTTGTTCAAAAGAAAAATTTAATAAAAAAAATCAATGTAAGTTATAGTATATTTGCACATAGAAATACATTCTAATCTGTGATTACAGGGTAAGCTCTAGATGCGTTATATAGGATATTAATTTTAAAGCTGAGCACCTAATTTACCTTTTCCTGAATGTCTAACAGCTTCTTGCATTGAGGAATGAAGGTGAGACGTATTAAAGCAGACAGCGCCTGACATCTTCTCCCAATCCATGCTTCATTCTTAGAAGGTTCATCAACCAGCTGCTCAAGGAGTCCACAGCACGCTTCCATTAGAGCCCATTCTAACTGCTGTGTGACCATGCCTCGATATGGGCACTGGCACAAAGCCTTGGCAGACCAATCTGCAACCCTGGAAAAACATTATACAAAAACAAAACACTTTACATATTTGAAAAAATATTTGTAAAAGCAATGATTAGGCCAGTTTATGGCAGTGTTGAATTATCTTTTACCATGCCGTTCTAATCGACAAAGTTCTGGTACTTCTTGGTAGCGTATAAGCTTGCCTGCCCCATCATTGTGCAGGTGTTGGTGCCAAACTGTACTAGTTCCTGCCCCGTTTCTTCTTGAATAAGACAGTCAACCAACCTGTTGAGAGAAACTCTCCAGAATCTTGTTGCACACTTCTCTTGGCCACAGGCCAACTCACAACATTCATGGCCAGAGGACTTAATATTCAAAATAAAGAAATGTCCATGCCAGATGAATTTTTAGTACTTTACTGCAACTTCATGTTTCTTCCCATAACGTATCAGCATGACATATTGACAGAACTCTTGGGCAGAACACAAACCATCTTCCCTTCATTCCTCTCCTTAGGCACACTACAGAGTTGGGGCTACATCCCTATGTACACTAAGTCCACAACATTAAGTTCTCATCACCAAGTCACAGGACCTGCAGCTGAGGGAGGGAGGGGAGGGGGAACAAGGTGCTTCCATTAGTAGAACAATCTCTTCCCAATGTCCCTTCCATAGTTTTGTTTAGCTGGGCACGCTCCCAGATAACATACTCATTCCCAGGCTTCCACTACTACTCACATATGACTTTGTCCAAGACTCCAAGGCCTTGCACACCCTGCTACAGAACCTGTAAAAGAAGGTCTGGGGAGAAAAGGTGACTACAGCTTCTCCTCACATGATCTGCACCTTCTTTCCTGCAAATGTAGCCCTGCAAAGGGCCCTTTAGATCAGCTCTGTGTAGGAATACATCTTAGCAGCTCTGGGGTGTCCTGTTTCCATACCCCAGCCTCTCAGAGGCTCCACCCACATTGGCATTTATATGGGCACTAACTACACCCATGACATCACTAGATGAGGGATTGCTCTAAAAGGGGAGCTAACACCTGTCTACAACTTTCCACTGACCATGCCATAATGGCAACAGAGCCATCTAGTGGCAGGCAAGCTAACTGCACCTGCCAACTCACATTCCTATTGACCAACAAGGCAGTCCATAAAATTGCCTAAAGGGAGCAAGAGGACAAACGTTGACAGAACAGGACAGATGCAGCTTTACCATTCAGCCTGAGATTCCAGGTACAGATTCTACAAGACAGTATTGGTTGTAGGATGTTGCTTGAACTGTTATATACTGTATAATTTATCAAGATATCATTTTCTTACACAAACAAGTCAGCCACACACACTTCAGCAGAGAAGAATCACCATGTTACCAGTCAATGTAAGCTCAGTTATTTCCTCTACGATGATGTGCCAGGGGGTTGGGGGATACAGACTTAGCTAAAGTTTGTATTTTCTTTGGAAGGAGATGATTGATACTGGTTAAAGCCCAAAATGTAAACTAGCTGCTTTGGGTCTAAAGGGCTAATAATGTTTCGGAAAGTTGTTAAGGTACCATGTCTTATTACCTCATTACTGGTATTTTTTAATTCTGTATGGCAAGACCATAAATACCTTTAAAAAGACAAACAGGTCAATCCAGAGTGCAGCAACCCATAGCAACTATTGGTCTCACAACAATAGGGAGTAGTGTTTATGGGTGTTAGGCTTTAAGAAGTTTAACAAGTTTCTGAGATAATTCTGAATTCATTGACAGGTGCATTTGATTTACAGCAGACTGCCTTCCAACATGAATGCAAAAGCTGCTTGAAGTGAATAAAGGCCCTAAATTACAGAAACCTGAATTTGGTTGCCAGGTGCACTCATATACGATTTCTGTTTGCACGCTATAATTAAAAACATACAAACAATTCTTTGGCTTATGGCTAACACATGACCAAAAATGTATTCTTTAGCTACATTGTTTGAAAAAAAAAGGTTGAAGGCCATATCTAAGCCACACACTTCTGCATGTTTAAAGAGATGGCTTTTATTTAATGTACTGTGCAAAGAGAAATTTTTGTATCCTTAAATGCCCCTTCCAGGTTCCTTCTGTAGCTTTCCCTGGTACTTGTCAACCAGCACAGGTGTCAGTGAATGCACTTCTTGTCCACTGTTAACATGTTGACTCTATAAACATTTCTCACAGATGTTTGTGTGCAGAGGATTCTGCAATTCCTCACGACACACGTCAGTCTATAAATCAGAGTGAATCTAATGTGAGCTAGATGGATCATGAGAAAATAAAATAAGTAAAGAAGTATGAAAAGAAATACAAAAATGTAAATTTATCAATTAATTACACACTAATGGATTTATTTAATAAGGCAGTGCAAAACAGCAGCCATGATGTGAAATGTGCTTTAGATGAATTAAAGATTAATTCTGAGTGGTCACCATTAGTGACTCTTTTCTGCACTCTTTAGTAAAGAAGTGTGTTTTTCAAAGCAAATGGATTTTCCTAAAAACAGCCACATTATAGTTTTGAGGTATATTTTAGAAAGAACTATGACTTATAAAAGGCAAATAGACCATTCACCTTGCAAGGGAAGTTGCACTTTAGTAGGGAATTTTTGCAAAGGAATTTTCCAGAGAGCTTAGAGAGTGAGGTGAAGCTATACTGGCTTCTATCACTCAATCATGTGCAAACAAAATTCCTGTTTTAATTTCCTTGCATGCGATTGATATACTTTGCAAAGTAAAATGTCACCACATTAACTAAGCTCTGGGAAAATTCCCTAGCAAAGTGCAACTTCCCTTGCAAAGTGAAAAGCCTATTTGCCTTTAGTAAATCAACCCCATAGGGGGTTATTTACTAAAAATGAAGAGTGTAAAATCTGGGGCAGCTCTGCATAGAAATCAATCAGCTTCCAGGTTTTATTGCCAAAGCTTAATCACTTAAGCTCTGGAAGGTTTTATCCCCTTCATGACCAGGTCATTTCCTAATCAGCACTGTGCTACTTTAACTGGTAATTGCGCGATCATGCAAAACTGTAAACAAATTAAATTTATATAATTGTTTTCACACAAATAGAGGTTTCTTTTGGTTGTAGTTGATCACCACTGGGTTTTTAATTTTTATTATATAAACAAAAAACAAACTCCAAATTTGGAAAAAAAAACTATATTTTTTACTTTTTGCTATAAAACATATCCAATATAAAATTAAATAAAAAAAATGAAAGTACTTCATAAATTTAGGCCAAAATGTAATCTGCTACATGTCTTTGGTAAAAAAAAAATCCCAATAAGTGTATACTATTCGGTTTGTGTGAAAGCTATAGCATCTACAAACTATGGTATATATACTGGAATTTTTATTTATTTTTTAATACTAGTAATGGCGGCGATCAGGAACTTATAGTGGGACTGTGATAGTGTGGCAGGCAATCTGACAATAGCTAATGCTGGCTGGTGGGAACCCTAACTGACTAACTGACACCAATAGTAATACCAATACAGAGATCAGTGCTAATACTATACACTGTCACTGTACTGATGACACTGGCTGGGAAGGGGTTAACATTTAGTGGTGTGTAACATGTGCTGCTTTTATTAAGATATCTTGTTGTTTTTTCCCTGCTTTGCAGGGAATAAAAAACAGCAAGATTGCTTGTCAATGTACAGAGCTCTGTGTTGTTTACCAACACAGAGCTCTCTTTGTGATTTGCTGAGCTGATCAGCAGGTCCTGGCGATAAATCATTGATTAGCTTGTGCTGTACCAAATCACAGCACAGGTGGAGCGGCTCCCTACGTTAAAGTGCGAATCATGTATCAGATATGTGTTCCAGCGCAGAGCGGCCACCCTGCAGCAGTAAATCTGTGGTTAATTGAACAAGCTGAAGTTAGACGTTGATTGGCTACCATGCACAGCTGCACCAGATTCAGAGTGCTCCAGTTTTAGTAAATCTAGTGTTGTACAAAACAGCAGATTCTGAACACTGGTCTTTATCTAATACTACGGCCAACTCAGTCTACAACATTTCAATTTTGACTAAAATATCACTTTTGAATTGACTCCCCTTTAATTTCCAAATTCACATATGCAACGACAACATCCCCTTCCAATGCCAATACTTCTTCTGTCACATGTATTCCTTCCCAACATTCTTCTTAATAAAGTAATCTTACAATATAATAACAGTTTAACTGATTTTATTACTTACATGTGAAGAACTTGCTGAGAACTCATAAGATTGGGGAAAGAAAGGGTCTTAAGTAATTTTCCAAATTTCAGAAACCCACTAAGTAGCTGAGTGTTGAAAAGACAAAGTGGATTTTCGGTCAGAAGAGGACCAGAGCTGAAACAGACAAGTTATATTTTGTGAGCCCACTTAGAACACAACTACAGGAAATGAAAAAATTCCAAAAATATCCAGGTAACATTTCTATTGTGCAATCAGAAAGCTCCCTTTTACCTCAAAGCAGTTCTAAGCCTGTAGGCAGGTGCAGTTTGTTTTCTCCACAGCAGGTGGCGCTGATAATGAGCAGCACCTCAGCTTGGAGATGAAGTGTAGGAGAAACAACATTTCTCTATGCTTTCCTGGGACAATGGAGCATATTGGTTGGCTACATTGCATCCATATGACTGTCGTCAGCCATATTGGGTCAGTAGGGTATATTTAAGTTCCTGCCCTGGGTTTTGGCACACTTCCTGCATGAGGCTAGTGAACAGAGAGACCCCGTTTGTTAGGTAAAGTCATTTGCAGTAGGGAAAGGTTCCTGGTGAGGCGGGAAAGAGTGGGGACTCAATATCCTGCAAAGGAGCTTCCCTCTTGGGACTGAAACAGCCAGGCTGTGCTTCACCCTCTGAAACAGACGCTGTTGGCACCTCTCCTCCTACACTTCAGACTACATTGACTACATTGAACTGTGAGTAATTTCCATAGTGGTGTTCTCATGCCAGGGTGCCTGTACTATTGGCATTCTGTTTAATAAAAGTTTCAAGTTTTGTCCCCATAGCAATGGCTTGCTACGCACAGGCTCAATTCCAAGCTGGGCTGTGTGTGTCTATAAACACACACAGCCCAGCACAGCCTCACCCCCCACAGGATTTGATTAACAGCAGCAGGAGCCAACTTTGCTATTAGCAAAGTCTGTGAAACCAGGAAGTGAAGGAAGAAGAGCTGCTGCAGATGGGGTGGAGCTGGATTGAGAATGGAGTAAGGTAAGTGTTAAGTGGGGGCTGAGGGAGCTGCTTGAAAGGCAAAAGGTTTTTTGTTACCTTAATGCATTCTCTGCATTAAGGTAACAAAAAACCTTTTGCCTTTTAGAACCACAAATTGAATATAGTCCATTGCTGACAGATTGCACAAACCCTCAACATGAGCCTCGTGGTCAGCCTACAGCCTCTTACTATATGACTTTGTGCCATATCAGAGAGACAGAAAGGAGCTCACAATATCAATCCCGCATATTTTTACATGCTTCTCAGAACACCGTATAATTAAAATAGGCAATTTTAAGTACCGGGCTACCCAATGCACTGCAAGTTTTTAGTCCCATCTGTCACAATGGTCCTGCCCACTCTACGTGTGGATGGGCGGGGTGAGTGTGTTTTTGAGCGCATATAAAGGAAGGATTGGACCCTGAAATGGTTCAGCTCTGAATAAGGGAGTGAGTCCCCTGAAACGCGTAACCCTGCCAATGCCAGAGAAGATACTAGACTATTTTGTGCCCTCGGCAAGACCAGCTGCTTGTACCCCCCCACCCCCGCCCAAAATTTTTTTTTAAATCTTTTCCATAATTCATTAAAAATCAGCAACATCAGCAGCAGCCATCATCAGAATATGCCAGCTCTGTATGTGAAAGACAAGAAAAAGACAGGGGAATGCGCCACTAAATGTAGTATTAAGCACTTGTCCTCCAGAAGATTTACCCCCCTTCCTGACCAGGCCATTTTGTGCATTACGGTGCTGCGTTATTTTAACTGACAAATGCGCGGTCATGCAACACTGCACCCATATGAAATTTACGTCTTTTTTTTTTGCACAAATTGAGCTTTCTGTTGGCGATATTTGATCGCCTGTGCGTTTTTTATTTTTTGCATGTCCAGTAAAAAAATTTAAAAAATCAAATCTCGTCATAAATTTATTCTGCTACATGTGTAAATTAATTGGTTTGCGTGAAAGTTATAGCATTCACAAATGGTGGTATGTATACTGGGATTGTATTTTTTTTTTTTTTACTAGTAAAGGTGGCGATCAGAGACTTATAGCGGGACTGCAGGACTGCGGCGGACATTCTGAGACTGGGGGGAACTGACATGGTGTCACTGACATCCCCAGTGACACCAATACAGTGATCACTGCTAAAAAAAAGAGCACTGACACTGTACTAATGACACTGAGCAGGAAGGGGTTAACATAAGGGGCAATCAAAGGGTTAACTGTGTGTAGGGAGTGTTTTACTAGGGGGTGGGATGTGTGTGATTCACTGTAATCACAATGCTGTGGATGGCTGTGCTGTGCCCGAGCTGACAGGGAGAAGGAC
Source organism: Staurois parvus (assembly GCF_062004578.1). Taxonomy (NCBI): domain Eukaryota; kingdom Metazoa; phylum Chordata; class Amphibia; order Anura; family Ranidae; genus Staurois; species Staurois parvus. The sequence continues at coordinate 4,462,003 of NW_028317797.1, read as the reverse complement.
TGTTAGTAAACAAAACTGTCCTCCTGCCCGTCGGAGATACTCGGAAATCACCGGGCACCGGCGAGTAATTACCGGCTGGGGCCCGGTGATTGACAGCTGGTGCCATGAATGGCGGCACGGCTAGGGCACGGCGCCCCCTACCTGGAACTGCAAAATCACACACACACACACACACACACACACATATATATATATATATATATATATATATGTGATTTTGCGCACCGTTGCAGCCCTGTAGCGGTATTTCTGCTATAGGGCAGTCGGCAAGCAGTTAAAAAACCAATTCAATAAGCAAGCGGTGTTAAACACTCACAAGAAAGAAATAAAATGTTGCTTATCATCAATAATGGTCACGTCAGTCCTTTCTGTCCTAATGATCAGCCAGTGTGGGTCTGGAGCTGTGAATGGAGAGACAGAGAGATGCCAGGACGCCACAGGACAAATGGAAGTTCCGGGGCCGGCTTGGAACACACACGGCAGACGAGATGTCAAAGGGGGAAGATCTGGTGCCTTGGAGAACAGGCTACGCGCTCAGAGCTCTCTGCTCCTTCTAGAGGCCTGGAAGCACATTGCTGTACTTATGGGCACAGCAACGGCTAGGCAGACTACAGATAACAGCATGACTTTTTTGCAACAATTCAATTCAATAAAGCAGAAAAAGCAAAGTGAACATAAAACCAGAGGTAAAAAACACTCTATGTGATACAATTCTCAGCAAGCAGAAGAGTAGGGAAACCAGCGTCTGTGGCTGCTCCTTAGGTGGCTGCCTAGTTCCCCTAGTGGTAGCGACGGCCCTGAGTCCACGTGGCAGCGCCCCACCAACCTGCTAGATCTGAATATAGTGGCATTATTTACTTGCATTCTTACACATTTGTGAGTATGTTTTTGGCAATTGGTCTCAGTAAAGGCATTTGTGCACTCTTCTTTGTTTTTACAGTTTTCTGTCAAGATTCCTCTGTCTGAGGAGGGCTGCATTGGTGGAGCATTCCTGTTAAAGATTACAGTGGAGATTTTCATGTTGGTGGGAACATCCAGATGGCTATAATTCTGAGTGTTGGGGTGTTTTGTACATTCATCTGTATTAGAAAAAGAAGCAGCACAAGGGCCGGTCAGTAATGCTGCTAACAACAAACATGCTGATAGGAGGACAGGGCATAGTGACAGAAGGGTAAGCTTGTATGTCTGCTGTTTCTTTTTTCACTGTCCAGTCACAGGCTGGGGAAGGGACATGATCTATAAGTGTTATCTAACTGCAGTAGAAAAAAAAATCAGGTGCCCTGCCCTGCAAAACAGCCATGCACTGTGGCAGAGCTGTGCTTATGTCAGGACTGGATGGACAGAAATAATAATTCATTTGGAAAGGAAGATAGCTCCCATATAGGTATTTCTTCATTCCTGTAAAGGTATCCTGGCATTAGATTTTACTTGCTTTAGCTTTTAGCGGGTATATATATAGGCTGGTACGATTCTAATTAATCAATTTGACCTTACCCTTCTTGTGTAAGGAGATCATTAAGGAGTTTATCCATGCCTTGCTGGAGATAAGTTACTGACTCTCGTGTTCTTTCACCAGGGCCACCGTCTTGCTCTAGGAGAGCTAATCCAACATAACACCTAAACCAGCAGATGTGGACATGTTATTTGACATAATGAGGCATATTCAGAGTTCATATTAGAATTTAAAGTGTTATTAAACCCACAACAGTAAAATCAGTCTCTATATGCAGTAAAGCATGCTTGTTATACTCACTGTGGAACCTAAGGGGTTAATCCTCTGCATTGTGTAAAAAGGATGTTTGATCCTGACTTCACTGATCCTCTCCTTCTTCCAGTGTCCCCTTCTTATCTCCTGGTAAGACTAATCAAGTGGAGTCACTCTGCACATGCTAAGTTGGTGTGTATTGCTACAGAGTTTTTTTTATTTTCTTGGGAGATTGCATGTGACCAGCAAAGGGCCAATTAGCACTGTCCAGAGGTCAGGGGTCCTGCATCCTCCCAGAGCAGAATGAAAACCTCTTCCTGCAAGCTTTAACATGTGCTCTGCTGGATACTGATAGAAGTCACAAGACTGCTCTAACTGCTGATGAGAAAAGGTATTTAGCAGTTTATATTCACTAAAATAATTGCACTTCCATGTTTGTGTGTACTGTGGGAGACCAGATATAGTGAATGCAGGGTCTTGGGTGTAGTAACACTTTAAGCTATATGAAACCAAAAGTTCCAGCAGCTCACATAATGTAAACCACCTGTAATGACGGATGATCTGCTTGCAGGTCTGTAGCTAACCCACCAAAGACTCTCCATACTCTCGTAGCCTACTTATCTCTGTACCGCAGCCGGGTCCCTCCTTGCAGCTTCAGCCAAGAAGCATAGCTTTCTCCGGAGTCTGAAATATATCCTTTCCCAGCATCCTACTTCTCTTCCTCTTGGAACATGTAGTTCACAACGGTATTAGCTCCTTGAAAATCAAAGCCTTTTGGACTAGATGTCCCACAATTCCCAGCTCTTTGTTGGATCCTCCTCTCTTTCTTGGTGTCACTGAACACAATCTCACTATTACAACTAAACACTAGAGGGAGCATTAGCTCAACATAGTTCCTAGAATGTCTTGCGATGGCACAGGTACGTTAGCTCCCTATATCTGGTCTCCCACAGTACACAGAACATGGGCATGCAATTATTGTAGTAAATATAAACTGCTAAATACCTTTTCTAACCAGCAGTATAAAGCAGTTTTGTGACTTCTATCAGTGACCGGCCAAGTATTGGTTAAAGCTTGTAGGAGGAGTTTTCATTCAGACCCTCTGTCTGGACAGTGCTGATTGGCCCTGTGCTGCTCATATGCACCCTCACAAAGAAAAAAAACACTCTCTAGCAATACAGACTAAACTGAGCATGTGCAGAGTGACTCCTAGAACTTTGTACTATCAGCAGGTGGATTGGGGACTGTGGAAGAAGGGGAGGATCTGAGAAGACAGCATCAAACAGTCTTTTTACACAGTGAGGAGGATTATTCCCTTAGGTTCCACAGTGAGTATAACAAGAATGCTTCACTGCATATACAGACTGATTTTACTGTTGAGTTTGGTAACACTTATAAGTAAAATATAAAGATATTTGGTAAAGGACATGTATTTATAAACTGATAAATATTCTTCATCCTAAATTATCATATTGGATGGCATTAAAGCCAGGAAAAGAATTCACAGAGCAAAAGTCTTAGTCTCAGTGTAAAATTAAGGAGAAAAGAATATCACAAATAAAAAAACCCCAATGCATATAGAATTGCAACACAAGTAATATAACATTATTAAAAATGACCTTTCCTTTTCAATCTGCAGAACTAATTTTCTGTAAAATGCAATGCAATATGGCTACCCTGAGGCATTCTGTACACAGATGGTTTACAGAGTGCTCCCATGAAATGTCCTTTCCTGCTTCTTTGATTGGCTCACTGATTTTCCCAGAAGTCTGCACTAACATACAAGTCAGTTTTTGGGCATCCTCACATCCTCTGCAACAAAATTATAAGATAAGAGATAAGAGTTAATCACCTGCTACTTTCCTCATTAAAGGTAAAAATATTGGCCCTGGAGAGGAGGGAAAAAACTTTAAAGTCCCTTTAAACTCCCTGGCGGTATTTCCGAGTGTAGCTAGGGGTTAACTTTCAGTACCAGAAGCGGTAACCCGAGCTACACTCGGGATTACACTGTAGTGTTGCTCTGGGATCCCTCCAACACTTACCTTGTCCTTCGCTCCCGCGATGTCCCCCCTGCAGCGTCCCCGGCCATCTCCTCCAGCCGATGCAGGCATCCGTCTTCCGGGTTCCGTTCCCTGTGAGTGTCGGGACATATGGGACATACGAGGAACAGAACCGGCAGGAAATTAAAAAAATGTAAAACTGACATTCACTCAATACACTAAAATCTTATTGTATAACATTACTGTATCAAACCATTTCACATACATTTTGTCCCGAGTGCTTTGTCTTGTGCCCTGCCTACATTTTTACTCTTCTTTCTGCCTGGAAACTGAGAAAAGTCCATGGTGTCCTTTAGGTCAAAAGCGATTTTAGACTAGCTAGGAAACAGCGATAGTAAATCAGAACCACTTGCAGAATTGAGTGATAATTATTCGTGGGGAAATTTGTCATCAGACACTGAAAACGATTTTGCGACTTTGCTCAGTGATGTGCAAGCTTGGCGCTCTGTTTCAAATTTCAGTGTTTTTGATTTGATTATATTATTGAATTAAATTTATTATTATTATATTATTATTTTTTATGATTATTTATTATATTATAATTTATGATTTCGTGTTTAAAATGTTATCATACCCGGGATGTTTACTAGACTCTTGTTCGGACAGATTTCAGTTATTCCTAAGAATTACATGCCTAAAAAAAACAACAACATATTTCCATGCAAAAAATGTACCGCTTTGAGAACAGAAATATTGACATAATCAGACCGCTAGGGAGGTTAATAGTAGGGAAATAGTCAGTTTATAATCAGCAACATCATGAGGCAGCACCCTAAGAGTTAAGCTGGACTCTGTAGTAAAAGATAGAAGGAGAGAGGGGCGCCAGACTAAGTGCAGTATTAGCAATGGTTTAATAGCACACAAAGATTGGTAACTCCTAGATACAAGTGGGCCAGAGGCATGTATAACAGGTGAACGTCATCCTGGTGGAGTTCCGGAGGCAGGAAGGGGAGGATAGATGGACATCTGGGGGCCAAGGCTGTAGAGGAAGCCAGGTCTCCTGACTCACATCGTGTCCCGATCTGCACAACACAGGCTGTGTCTATGTCGGAACCAGGCTGAAACGCAGATGACTGCCGAGCGGAAGTGACGTCACCACGTGAGCATGAGTCGGTAGCGCGTTTCAAAGCTGCTGCTTCTTCGGCAGACGCTGATCGGGACACGATGTGAATCTGACCCACTTGTATCTAGTGAGTTACCAATCTTTGTCTACTTTCCTCATTAGAGTCCTGCAAGTGCAGCAGCTAAATGATAATTATAAAATCACTCCCATTCACATTCACTCTGCACATGGACACAGACAAACAAAAAACTATTTCTTTAGAATAACAAAAGGTAGGAATCTGCTACACATTTTATTAAAATCCCAACAATGTACATAGCCAACCCACAGGGGAAAGGTATTATTTTTTTCTCAATAAAAGTGCAGTTATTGTTTAGCATCTGAAGTAGGGCTGCTGCTAGAGTCCACATTTAGAGTAGTCCTTACCTCTGTGGTATTGCTTTTGATACCATAGGTGCAGAGGGCTGTAAGAAACTCATAAGCCTGCAGTGGTGTCTGCAGGCTTGGAACTCTCACTGAGATGGACAGTTCCTAAGAGCGAGACCTAAGACTGCTTTTTTTCTCTAAACTCTCATCTGTTTAGTAAGGCCCCTTTAACACGGGCGTTCTGTATGTACGTTTTTCATCTGTTCTTTTACGGATGAAAAACGGACACCCATGTATTTCTATGGACTAGCGAATGTAAACGGATGGTCATCTATTTACATCCAAATAATGTCCGCATCCGTTAACATCCGATTTTTTTGAACTGAAAAAAACCCTATTTTTCTTCCGTTAAAAAAAATGGAATGGAAGAAAAATGGATGTAAATGGACAAAAGCAGATGTAAACAGTTGAAAAACAGATGTAAACAGACAAAAATGGATGTAAACGAATGACAAACTGATGTAAATGGGCAAAAATGGATGTAGACGGACGAAAAACGGATATAAACAGATGAAAACGTATGTAAACTGATGAAAAATGGATGCTAACTGATCTGTTTTTTTCGGAAAAACATGACTGAACTGATGAAAACAATGGAAGGCCCGTGTGAAAGGGGCCTAAATGTTATGTTCCTTTTTTTTAAATTATGCATGTGTGTTATTCCACTAGTACTATGGAAAGGTGAACATCGTGCCCCCTCCCCACTTCCCTCGTGCGTGATTAGCTGTCACTGCCCACAAAGTCGGTGAAGCAGTTGGGGGTTCAAAAGCCTTGCTCTTCTTTCCCTTCTTTCCTTAGGGCTTCCAAGATGATTCAGACCAATTCTGATTAGTCACGTGCTGACGCATGACCACTTTGACCAATTGGAATCACTCTGATCCATCCTGGAACCCCTAAAAAAAGAAAGGGATGAATAAGTAAAGAAGAGTAGGGCTTTCAAATCCCCAGACTACTGAATCAGCTGCATGAGTAGTGACAGCTAAACCACAAAAATGAGTACAGCGGGGACTGAGGGGTGGGGTTTTGTGAAAAGGTTACCTTATTCTTTAAATTGTAGATATACTGTAATGAGTGTCAATGAAAATGAATTTAAGGTGAACAGTGCCAGGCAATGGTACAGTTTATCTCCTCAAGATATGTTCATTAAGGGAGAAGTGCGGGATTATAAAAAATAAACACACATACTTACCTATCTGCTGTGGCATCAGTCAGATGCTGCAAGCTGTCCCCCACCTGTTCTCAGCCCAAGCACTGAGCACCTAGTGACTGCTGATCGCTCAGTTCTTGGATCCGTTCTGAGCACAGAGCAGTGACTATAAGTCACTGCTTTCTTCTCTGCCCCTCTAGTGGTCAGTGGAGTGCTGGGCAAGGGGGCAGGAACGGCTGGCTCAGGGACTCACCAAGAGGCTTATCCAGCTGCCTGCAAGGCATCTGGGTGGATCCCAACATTATTGTCAGGATCCCTACAGAGTCTGGAGTCTGGACTGTGACATCAGAGCACAAGTGAATGCACTCCTGTGACCCACATAAGAAGTACAGCTAAAAGAGCTTTGACCATACTTCTTTTTTTAATTCTGAGATCAAGTGCCACAGCACTACAATGGCAAAGTCTAGGTGGGTTATGGGCAGTGTGTGGCTTGGCAGGGTACACCGGCTGCTGGGAGGTAGTCAGTGCTTAAAGGGGTGGCCAGTCATATGCCTCATGGGAGCTTTTTTGTGCATAAGCACCGCTCAAGTTCATATTTTAAAGTGATCGCACCCCACACTTGGGAGAGAAAGCGGGATCATGATGTCTTCATGTAGGGAAGCAAAGCCTACAGCTATACGTTGAGTGGAATATGTGAGTCAAAGTTCCACTTGAAGCTTGCAATCGCTGTAGGATTGTTTGCCTTGTCATATAAGATGTTTGAAATGACAGCATTGTCTTGTGTAATGGAGATGTAGTTTTTAAGCATTGTTTTGGCTGCATAATTGACAATACTGATAGAAATGTCAGTATATGGATGAAACAAAAAAAATGTAAAAGCAAAAGAGAGTAGCCAGTAACGATGTGTAAAGGCAAATGTGTTGAATGACCTTATGGCCTCCCTCCCTGCCGTCAGATAGAGTCCAAATTTGTACTAGACATTACTGCTGAGGTTTTGCTTTTTACATTATAAGACAAGGAGACCGAAGTGTGCAGAGAGAGCTGTAAGACCATCAATATTCAGCAGCCAGCACTGATTTCTAAAGGTTTGGTCGTCTTACTAAAATGGACAGAATCTAGTAATATCTGAGACTGCTATATCCTGTAACCTGTCATCTGTTATCATTTAAGTAAATGTTATTTCACGCTTTTTATTTGTATATGTGAGTTATTTCACTGGTACTATGTCGAGAGATATCAATTGTATATGTAATCAGGTTCCTTTGTGTTATTGTAAATGAATTTAAAGCTGTATTAAACCCAAAAGCAAACATTAATTATACTGCAACTTACCAATTTTTAGATGTGGCTGCATTTGTTTTCTTTGCTAGGCATTCTTTCTTCTATTTTTACCTGGTGATTCAGCCAGTAAGAACAAGCTTTCCAGAAAAAAAAACCTCTTTACTGTAACTGTATATAAAGTATTAGCTGGAGTTTGGCTTCAATGTGTTAGTGTATTTAAATATGCTAGTACATATGACTCTCCCCTTCTCCCAGACTGACAATGCTGCTGTCCACAGGTGCCCCCAGGCTCATTCATCCACAGTGGGGGCATTCTAATACAAGAGGTGTGTTACCAGCCAGATCCCCAAGTGAAAACAGAGGGGAAAAAAGCCTAATAAATGTAATGCCACTTTAAATCGAACAGTGCCAGGCAATTGTAGATGTCTTCAAGACCTGCTCATTAAATTCTGAGATCAAGCAGCATAGCACTACAGGAAATGAACAATAACTTGCAAAAATGAAAGCAAACACAATGCAACCTGGCGATGGCAGATGCTGGTCGGAGTGCCAAGGCATTCTGTAACAACATTAGTGCCTGACTTGTCTGTTTCTGTAGCAACAAATGTCTTCCCACATGAAAATTATACTGCCAGTTGTGCAGATCCAAGGACAGAGCATCCTTATATTTCAGAAGGGCCTGTGATAATGGATTCTCTTCATCCAGTGAAATCATCCCGCTCTAAATAAGAAAAAAAAAACAAACATCTTAAAACAGCCTACATATTATTATGGCAGTATGGGCAGTTGTGAAGCATCTGGGCAAATCCAAGGTCTGTTGAGGGAGGTGTTTGTACACTAATGTACAAGGAACTGAAAGTGAGATGGAAACTACAAGCATTCTAAATGTACCCAAAACCAGGGTTGTCACCTGTCTGGGATCTACCCGGACAGTCTGGGTTTTGAATCAAATGTCTGGGTTTCAGTTCGTCTGAAACCTGGACGCATTATTCAGACCAGACTGTGGTTCCCCATGCTTCAGGGGGCCTGTGCGGCCTCCTTGTCACACCTGGATAGGACGAGTGGCAGGGGCAGCATTTACTAGGACTGATGGGCTCTATTTCCCTCCAATTGTAGCAACTGAATGCCAGCTTCTCCTCCCAGCATTCAGCTGCTGCAAGTGGTGGAAAATCCAGGGGATCAGCTTCAGTGAATGCTGCCCTGCTGGCCCTCCTATTCAGGCTCCACTTCTTTCTTCTGCCTGGGCCCCCCCACTGGGATGTTTCAGGGTTGAGAGCAGGGGGAGGAGGCTGGTAAATAATTAATTTACCGGACCCTTCCTTTTCTGAATGAACACAGTGAGTGATCAGTACTGATCACTCACTGTGTTCATTAATAAATGAATCATACTCTAGCAAACTATGTTTACTATGCTTCATTTTGTGAATGAACACGAAGCCGATCAGCACAGAGTGCTTCCCAGTCATTCACTGCCCAGTATAGCTGAGGCTGCAGAGAAAGGGACTGGGTTCCTTTTTCTGTCTCAAAAGTGAGACATCAGGGGTCTGTTTTGACCCCTGATATCTCACCAAAGCACCCCAACAGGGCTCTTAAACAGTAAAATAATAAAAATAAACTACTTACACCATCCACTGCCCTACTAACTCCAACCTCTTCTCTACTGACATGGTCCACTGCCTTACTGATATCATTAACTGCTCTACTGACTGATGCCATCCACTGTCATACTGACACCATCCTCTGCCCTACTGACACTGTCCACTGCCCTAATAACACTATCCACACACTGTCCACTGCCTTACTGACTGACAGTTTCCCCTTTTAAGGTAGGCTAAAGTCATATTTTTACAATGACATTTGTTTTATTAATCTAAGCATATTTTACTGCATGGGTACAAGAATGCTTTTGTTTTATTTAACCATGGCCCTTTAAGCCCCTCCCACTATTATGCAATTTGGCCACACCCAATGTTCTCCTGCACCACATCACTACTCTCATTGGGGCACCCAAAGGTGCCCCAGGTCTTTTACAATCCTATAGTGTATACTGCAGAAAAAAGGTGGCAACCCTACCCAAGACCTATATCTATATGAATGTAGCTATATTTGAATAGTATGATGAATTATATACCAAAGACATCTGTACTATGATTATCTGTAAATTCTGGACATCCTCTGGATTCTCTGGACGTCGGGACCAGAGCCTTTCTTTTTTTCCTCATTCGGGTAGCAGCAGCAGCGGGCATTGTGACCGACGTCGGATCTACTTCAGGGGACATTCTTTTAATTTTCTTATTTTAATAAAGAACTTGTCAAAGACTGTCTCCTGTCTTTTTTTCACACTACAGTTTTTTTTTTGTGAATGGCTAGCGGTACCATGTACGCCATACTCATTCACATGAGCAGGGGGGCTGGGATCTGGGGGTCCCCTTGCTAAAGGGGACTTCCAGATTCCGATAAGCCCCCCGCCCGCACACTGTATGCCTATTTCCTAAAACATCAGTCTGTAGTATAGCTCCTGGCACTAATTCAACTCTCCAGGCTGGTTGAATAGTGGTTCCCCCACTGGCCACTGAAGTGCCCCCTCCTAACCTCAGGACACAATAGTGACATAAGAGTTGCTGAGAGGAATCACAACAGCAAATGGGAGGCATACTCTTTTACATACTTGAAACTGCGGTATTGGATCAATACTGGAAGCTCTGCTGCAAAATGAAATTTTGGCAAACAGGCCAACAGACGGGTAAGTATAATATCTAGGTAAGTCTAAAAAAGCAAGTTGCTGGTCCAATTATCGAATGTGCCCATCATCAATCTAAGAATAGGTTGAAGTCATCTGGTTTAATGAACATCAAGTTTCTTTATTCCACTATAGAATCATGTTTGATAGCTACAGGTTGCCACTTTCTCAGTTCAGGGTGATACAATGAAGTTTGGCATACGTGCCTGGCACCGTGTATTGGATTATGTAGAAGCCTAAGTATGATATCCCATTCTTTACAGGTCAGAGCCTTTTTTCAGAACCTTATGGAATTTGACTTTTGTGGGCCTTTAAAAACAACATATTCAAATGCCACTGAAAATCTAGAGAAAAAACTAGCTGGTTATGTCATAACATGGACATGTTTTACCACTTGACTATGTCATGCACTGGTAAATAATGCATTATTGAAGATCTTCATGTTTCAGCACTTAGTGGAGTTACAGCAGGCAATTCCTTTGCCTTAACAGCAATGGCATTCATGGCTAGGTCTCTGGGGAGACATCAGCACACAGAAGAAATGTACAACGCAATGATGGAAAGTTCTAAAGGAATCAATACGTTGCACATTTAATCATCTCCAGAGAGACTTTAGCTGCAGGAGAAAAGTGACAACTTTGCACAAACTGGAGGATCTGCAATCTACTGTACAATTTGGATAATTAGAGGAAAGCAGACTCAACATAATGCTACACACAGCAGGGATCTTACTGATACATATTATTTTAATGTGACATGGCCTTTTTGTTACAATAATCCTGTTTATCCAGGTAATAATTAAATATTAAATAGTCATTAAATAGTCAATAATTAAGCTAATTAAATCTAACCCTAAAAAAAAAAACCTTAAAATAACTGAAGAATTCCATGAAAATGTAAACACAACAAAAAAAAAACCTCCATTCCATCCATACTAGGGAGAAGCAGAGTAATAAGAGTGATTTCAGCAAACTTCATACGGTTGTGACATTGCAGATTTTGATGTTGGTTGTCAAAAAGAAAACTCCCACTTCTGAGCTGCTTAGGAGAAATTTACTTGGAAAATAAAAAATAACAATCTACAGTTTTTTTTCTATATTAGGAAGGTGTGGTTTTAAGGTTGGGGTAGGTGTATTTAGGGTAGCTTATTTTATTTAGGGGCATAATTATAACAGTCAGTAAACATTTACTGCAGGTAAATTGAGTGCATATACTTTAATGACTAAGATTGATTCACCACCAGTGAATGTCTGCTGAAAGTCACATTTGCTACATTATAAATACCCCCCCCACACACACACACACACTTTATAATCCTTGTAATTATCCCCCTTTTACTGTTCTGAATGTCTTTTGAGTGCTGTTTCAGTAAATATTTTATTTTATACAGTTACATAGTTGGTAAGGTTGAACAAAAGACACCAGTCCTTCAAGGTCAAATCTTTCTGAGAAAAAAAATGTAAATGTTACGCCCTCCCACTAGTGTAGTTGTTGGTACTATAACTGGCTTCTGTGTTTTTCACTTATAGAAGCCCCCTTTCCCATAAGGCATGCAAACCTACAGGTACTCAGTTACCCCCAGGTCTTATACACAATGCTATAGTGCCTGGCCTTCACACCGGGGCAGGAGCGAACTGAGCACAGTAACAGGTACTTGAACACAGCACAGCGAACAGGTACTTGTAGTTGGCAGGCAGGCAGGAAGGCAGAGTGGTTCAATGACAGTCCAGGTAAAAGGCAGGGAAGGTTTAGAAGAGGGCCCAATCCATTGTCAAAAGGCAGGCAGGGTTCAGAGAATAGTTCCAATCCGAGGTCATAAAAAGGGGAATCCAAACAGCAGAGCAGGGCAGACAAACAGGGAGCTTGAAGCATGTGTTACAGACACTATCACAAGCATAAGACTGCAGGCTTGGCTGGCTTAAATCAGGTTTGATCTCTACCCAGAGACTCAAATATTATATTAAATCCTCCTGCGCTACTATAAATAGCAAGGTCTAAATTACAGCAGATGACACCCGATCCTCACCTCAGGATGGATAAATAGACAAATCTATGTAATATTGATGTAGCACTGTATATCTACTAGGTGGATGTGAAAAATACTTTAAAACATGAAACAATATATGTGGCACTGATGTAACTCTAAGTATGTTGCCACATATATTGTTTCATGTTTTAAAGTATTTTTCACATCCACCTAGTAGATATACAGTGCTACATCAATATTACATAGATTTGCCTGTCTACTCAGAGACTGACCACATCAATCAACTTGCAGGTAGACAAGCAGACAGGGAGAACGCATCACAGCCAAAACCAGGATGCTGGAATGATGATCCAGATGAAAGCAGCCCTCTACCTCCAGCGCTGCCGGATTGCTTTCATACCCCCCAGTAACGGATGCCCCCCCCACGCATGCTCCCCTGCCATGTATCTTGGGCTCCACTTGCCCATCTGTTGGCCCGGGACCTGTATATTGGATGCTGCTGGGTAGAGGAGAGGAAGTAGAGTGGACACACATCTGCTCTCCTCCCCTACTTGTTGGTGACCCGGACGTGATGTGTAAAACATCACTTCCGGGTTCTCATATCAGTTTCAGAAAGAATGTATTGCAATGCAATTTGCTTTGCATTACATTCAATGGAGCACAGGGAAGACATCCAGGGTCATTAAAGAGAACCTGTTACAAAAAAAAAATCATCACATAGGGGACCTTTTGTGATCTGATGAAAAAAAGTAATGTAAAAACACTTTTTTTTTAATTGTAAAAAATGAAAGTTATATCCAAGCATATAAAATCTCCCCCCCAAAATGTTTGAGGCCCCCCCTCAACCTCACAAATACACACGTACGAACATAAACACAGACATCGGGGGCAGCATACAGGGTACACACTGCTCAAAGCTAACCTGCTAGAGATCCCATGCTGCTGGATGTGTCTGTGTGCCTGCTTGGTTCGTAAATATGAGGAAAAGAAATAGTGGCACTCCAATATACAAACAGCAGACTTATTAATGAATAAGCACTAAAGGAGTGTGAAACGCGTCTACTGATGTTCCCAGACCCGTGTATTGCTGTCTTTTTATCTTCATGGATTGAATAGTAAAGATGTCTGCTGTTTGTAAGTTGGAGTGCCGCTACTTTTTTTCCTTGTGTTTACACGCATCGGGGGGGGGGGGGCCTGTCCACGAAAACATCAATTGCAATACACGTTACAGTTTGTTGCCATTTCACGAGCACACACAAATGTAAGGTTTGACATATCAATTATATATTTACTCAGTGCAACCTCATTTTTTATATTTACCCAGAAAATGGATAATTTATTGCATTTGTGTTCCCTAAAAATACTTATAATGAATTTTTTACAGAAATTTTGCATTTCCTAGACCTTTGCGGTAATATCATGTGACATAAAAAATTGGAACTATGACTATTTCATTCTCTAGGGTTTCTGCTTTTAGAAAATATTTAATGTTTTGGGGATTAATGCAATCCTCGGGCTTAAAATTATTTTTTAAACGTGTGCAACAAACACAAATATGGCTCTGGCAGCAAAAGGGTTAAAAGCACTTCTGGGACCTTCAGGAATCATTTGAAGTCAGTGCCTGCAACCTCCTTCCAGTCTACTCCAATGCACTTACTCAAATGATGACATTTCACTGCAATTTCCTGATTTTCACTGAAATTACCACATAATGTAAACTCTCAATTTCCCTCATCTCTAGTCTACTTTTTTTTTAGTTTTGAGAGTAAGTAGATAAAACTCTAATATTGCTGTCTTTGTCCTATTAGGATTAATTTCTTAAGTTCCAGTCTAGAGGCAAAGTGGAAAAGAAGAAAATATTTCCAAAGTGAGGGGAAATCTGTCTGTTGGAATCTTTGACAATGGCCATCGGAACAGGTGTCCCCATATGAAGATTTTCCTTTTACTCCTCTTCTAGTAACAACCATATACATTTGGATTTCCTATTACTTTCTGTCCTGGTACCAATGGTCACCAAGACAAAAAATAAGGGGAATAAAAACCTGGTCAACAGAAAAAAACAGCAGAACAAGCTCCCAGGAGAACAGCTTGCTAGAGAGGATCCTGGACAAAAAAAACAGGTCCATAAGGTTATCAATATCCTTTATGGATAAGTGATACATGAGATTGGTAGAGAACTCAAAGGTACCAACCATTAAGTCAGTCTGATTGAAAAAAGAGGTTGGGTACACAAGAGGTGTCCCTACAAGGGTTGGCAGGGATAAAGGGTATACTGCAACCCCAGACTGATAGAAGGGAACACCAGAAGAACAGTAGAATGAGCAAAACCTATCCACTTTTGCACCCTGAGATGTCTCTGGGGCCAGACATAAAGAAGTCTGCAGGACCAACCTAAGCTTGAGCACAGAACATATTGTAAGAATCCCAGTTCTGGGTCAGTAAAGCATCCATAGTCATGGAATCTTAGCCACACTGCTAATAAAATCCACATGATTAAGAGCAGAACTGAGAAATGTATCTGTAGGAACTTTCTCAAGAGGCTGCAGATTAACCACAGGAGAGCCCATCTCCCAATAAACAAGTTCCACAAAGCCCTCCAGATGGATTCTATCCCAACAGCGGGTACTTTCAACAAGATCCCTGTGTGTTCTGCCTACTGACAATCCAGAGGAGCACAAAGCCCTCCAAGCAATGATTCCTGCCTGCCACGTACCTGGTGTGAGAGGCCAATGGAGAGAGGGCTTCCCTTGCGGCTAAGTTCCAGACTCCCCTGAAAGTGGGACATCAGGAGTCAGGCCAAAGTGCACAGGTTGTCTGTAGGAGTGCTTGTTGTTGGTCCACCCAGGAGCACAGCTGATGCACTGAGATGAGGTCTGCAGACAGGTGGCGCCTGTGCAAGGTATGCAAGCCCTTCGGGGGACAGAGGTTTACTGGATAGCCGGTTCAAAGCCAAGGTCCGGTACCGGGTTTGAATCAAAGCAGACGTAGTCAGATGGGATAGCCGAGCTCATACACAGAGGTGCAAAGTGGGAATATCCGTTAGCCAAGCCGAGGTCAGATCAGGGGTTAAGCGGAGAAGGCAGGTCCAAGAGCAAGCCGAGTCGTTATCAGGAAATCACAGATCACAATAGCACAGGAAACAGGAACAAGGAACTGGGAAGCCAGAGATCAACCAGCACCTGAGAGTAGGGCAGGGCTTCCTTATAAAGGCCGTTTGGAGCCAAATTTGAGCCGATGTGAACTTCTGTGGCCATGCAAGGTACTGGCAGGGGTGCCAGGTCTCCTAACACCTCTGCCGAGGACAGAGCCCTGACACTGCCTGCCTGCACCCAGGTGTGCAAACCTCTTCATTTGGTGTGGATACCAGTGATTGAGAGGAGCCAGATGCCAATGCATTGTCAGGAAGACAGTGTAGTGGAGAGAAGTACTTCCAAAGTGATCCAGTTTACTGAGGATCAGGCCACATGTTCTATCACAGGGAGGTCTCCTCAGAACTGAAGGTCCTTCAACATCTAAGTGAAGTCCAACTCAGGAAACCAACTCAGAGTGGGATATCTCGTATGAAGAGGAAGCCATTTGTTACAGGGAACCAGACTGAAGCCACAGACATGGGGATACCCCAGCAATTGAGGTACCGTTGGGGACTTCCTGGACCACGGAAACTATCTGGATGTGTTGTCCAAAGCCCATGCCCCCAGCAAGAAAAGGGGGTTAAAAAGGACCAAGAATCAATGGGAGAAGGGGAGACCATGCAAAGCAGGTGTTCACTAAGCACACCCTCAACCGCTCTAGTGGTATTCCTGTTAGGGTGATTCTCTGGTGTATTGAGTAGTTATTGTGGGTACAGACTACCGATTTACAAATTATCTTTCATAAGGGAAATTATATTAATAGTGGGTATAGTGAAAAAGTTTTTGAAGCTGTAGAGGTTTTAGGAGATCCAAAGCTTGGAACAGCAGGCCCATCCTCCCAGATACAGGATAGTATGTGTAGCATCCTCCTTGTTCAGCTAGGGGGAGCTAGACCCTAAAGGTTAGTCAGGAGCTGGTTAGCAGCTCAGGTGTGATAGTCAGAGGGGTCAAATTGTAGTCAGGGCTCTGCATGCCAGCCCCTCTGGAATTTCCCCCTGCTCTGAGACTTTTGGAGGAGGGCCTTGGAGGCAGTGAGTGGATCTGAGGAGTGGCTGGCTGCACTTCTGAGGGGTCCTAGTTAATCCCCAACAGAAGGCGTGGCAAGGGTCTGGACTCCCTTAAAAGTGTAGAAGCCTGCTCAGTAGCAGGAGTGTGGTGGTGAGAGAAGTGTAGAGAGTTTGAGGAAGATGTGAGGCTGGAGGAAGGAGGCTGCAAGGAGGCCTAGTGGGATGGGGCCTGTCTGCGAGTCTGGAGCTGGAGAAGAGGAAAACTCAGGACTCACTGGCCCCCTGATCAAGGACCACCTGTATGGCACAGAAGGAGCAGCCCAGCTGATAGACCTGGTAGCAGCAGCCAACCCGCAAGTGGTACAGGAGAGGATCTGAGTGAGTACACCTGCACCCCCTCGGCGGATAGAGGAAGGAGCACTCTGATGGGAAAACCAGATTAGCCCCTTACTAGGAGATGCTGGCTAGCACTCCAACAGAGACTGCATCAGAGAAGAGAAGCTTGTGAATAGTTTCAGGAAGTTGACGGTTCCCTTGGGCATCCTATACCCCCCCTTACCCTATCCAAGTTCTAATCCCCTCAATAAATACCACAGCCAGCGCTCAAGGACTGGTTTTTACTAGTTTTGCATTTGGCTAGGGTCAGTGTCACTACTGGTAGCATGAGGCGAAATCTGGACCCTACAGAGGTTGCACCGGCAGTCCAACTCCTCCAGGATGGTATATCAATACGTGCCATTGACAGAAGGTTTGCTGTGTCTCCCAGCACAGTCTCAAGAGCATGGAGGAGATTCCAGGAGACAGGCAGTTACTCTAGGAGAGCTGGACAGGGCCGTAGAAGGTCCTTAACCCATCAGCAGGACCGGTACCTGCTTCTATGTGTGAGGAGCAGGATGAGCACTGCCAGAGCCCTACAAAATGACCTCCAGCAGGCCACTGGTGTGAATGTCTCTGACCAAACAATCAGAAAAAGACTTCATGAGGGTGGCCTGACAGTTTGACGTCCTCTAGTGGGCCCTGTGCTCACTGCCCGGCACCATAGAGCTCGATTGGCATTTGCCATTGAACACCAGATTTGGCAGGTCCACCACTGAAGGCCTGTGCTTTTCACAGATGATTGCAGGTTCACCCTGAGCACATGTGACAGACGTGAAAAGGTCTGGAGAAGCCTTAGAGAATGTTATGCTGCCTGTAACATCGTTCAGCATGACCGTTTTGGTGGTGGGTCAGTGCATGACAATGCCCAGCCTCATGTGGTGAGAGTACGCAGGCAGTTCCTGGAGGATGAAGGAATTGATACCATTGAATGGCCCCCACGCTTGCCTGACCTAAATCCAATAAAACACCTGTGGAATATCATGTTCCGGTCCATCCGACTACACCAAGTTGCACCTCAGACAGTCCAGGTGTTCAATGATGCCCTGGTCCAGATCTGGGAGGAAATACCCAGGACAATATCCATCGTCTCATTAGGAGCATGCCCTGACGTTGTCAGGCATGCATACAAGCTCTTGGGGGCCATACAAACTACTGAGCACCATTTTGAGTTGCTGCAATGAAATTTCAGCAAAATGAACTAGCCTGCTGCATCATTTTTTCACTTTGATTTTCGAGTGTCTTTGAATTCAGTCCTGTAGGTTGATAATTTTCATCAAACGATGTGGCATCCTTATATTCCTAACACGATACCCAGTGCATGTCAGTGTAGATATCCAGCATGATATTTTTCTGCATTGAGACCTGATGTGTTTTCAAAGTGTCCCTTTAATTTTTTTGTGCAGTGTACATTAGTTTTCTTTTATTCTGTAAGGCGTATCAAAACCCAAAACAAGAACCCAATTTATTGCAGCTTATTAGCCCCTAGACGGGTTGGTTGCTTTAATTTTCACTTTTTAAGGCTTTTAACCTTTAACTTTACCTGGTGAAACAGTTTCTGTTCTAGGGTGACAACACTCACTCACCGTACTGTTTCTTTGGATGAATAGCAATGTAATCCTGTGCTGCTCTCTTGATTTGGACTATAAACAAAGAAAACTAATGTAGGCCACAATAAACTACATTTTTGTTCAATTCTTCTGCTGATCTGGGCTTGGCAAGCTTGTATTTGTGTAGTTAATGCCTTGTAATAAGGAAGATTTTAATGTGTTCCAAAAGTCTATAGTAAACTGAGACTTTTTAAAAGGTTTTTTTAAGTTTTGTCTAGTGTCAAATCTTGGAGTGGAGGGGAGTGGTGTTGTTGTTACACTGATTTCACACCTCCTAATGTGATCCAGTACTGGGACAGGTTCTTCCAGCGCCCAGGACAAGGTTGCGTAACTGTGTCCCCCTCACCCATTGCTAATGCATGACATAGAATGGATGTACCGTCCTGCACCCATTCTCTGCTGCCTTTGCTACAGATGACCATGGATGGCATAGAGTGTGCACTGCATATGTGTGGTCAATCACTTGCTTTCTTGCAGTTAGAAGAAAGTTGTACATGCAGAGTGTGTTTTTCATGTGAGCTGTCACAGTGTGACAACAAATCTGGAGCATGCAGTGAGAGGCATCTCCTCTCTACAGTTATGCCCTGGGCACCTGTCCCTCTTGCCCACCCCTTGTCCAGGCCCTGGTGTGATCTCACCTTGCCTGCCTGCTTGGACCTCCAAACATACAGGTTCTGGATGTAGTCAGCTCTGCTAGACTGGCCTTCCTCTTTCAGCTGGTTGTATTCCATGTCTAGAGCCTTCAGCTGCTGCTCTAAGCTTGGCCTTCCAGTAAAGCCATGTAGCCTGCAAATTGCTTGAATTTCTTCATCTTTTCCTTTGGCTTTAGCGCTGCAAATATCTGTCCCCTCATCTTCATTCTGAAATGGACACACCAAAAGTTAACAATAGAAAATCACAAGAGGTTGGGTCAGTCAATGTTATCCATGTATATGGGGCACCTTATTGTGTGATTACAGTCATCAAAACATTTACAGCTGTATATGCTGTACAGGGTATTTATATTGTACATGACATGAACATTCTCATTTCAACACAAAATTATGTTAAATGGGTCACCGATTTATTACAATAAAATTATACCACCCTAGGCTAAAGCCATCCTTCTAAGGCATTCAGACATGCCTGTATGATTCAATTACCTTCAGGCACAAGAATCAGCTTGCATCTCCATAAAGAGCCAAACCTATGTCTTTAAGTGAACAGAGAGGGAAGCTGAGGACTAGCATAGGTAGAAGCTGGCAACTTTTCTCATGACACAGAGGAAAAATACTGCTCAGGAAAAGTTTTTTTTTTAAACCCTATTGATGCACTCTGTGACAGCAGTAGGCTGGGTAGAGTTGGGTGCTCCTTTAAACATGAAAACAATTACATTGAGCAATTATTATCTTATATCTAGGGGTACCAACAATGTCTAAAAGTCACATGGCCTTGAAGCACAATCTAGCAGGAGTTGCTTATATAGTATTTCTTTTGTACCTACTTAAATGTTCCTGCTCAGCCATTTAATAGAATGGAGTATGGTTTGTTCTAAGATGCCACCCCAATGCTCAAACAACCAATAATAGCATAGAAGAGGGGAAATTAAGTTATATTAGTTCCCATCCGGTAAGTGGGAAGGCAGCAGTATTCCCAGAGTGGAGTGATTAGTGCACTCTGCACAAGATGCAGCCACTGACATTGACCACCAATGAAAAATACATTTCTCCCTACTGACAACCATTTTAAAAACCATTATTCTCATTGACCATAAAGCTTTGTTCCCACTGACTGGCCTCCAAGTATTTTCATATTTTCACTGTTATTTACTGTATGATTTCACAACTGCCCATTTGTTGCCCACATATTGTCACAATTACCGTCTGCTGCCCTCATATTGCAATGATTGCCTGTTTGTGGCCCATGTATAATGATTGCCTGTTTGTTGTTCATCTATTACAATGATTGCCCTTTTGTTTGCTGCATATTGTAAGAATTAACTGTTTGTTGACTAATATTATATTATGTACCGATTGCCGATTTGTAGGGCATGCATTCCCGGGATTGCCATTTTTTGCTTACATATTGTCAAGTTACCACTGTTTAGAGTAACATGTTACTATAATTTAATACCCCGCTGGCTTGCCACTATCAAATCACAATTCTATCAAACACCGGAAATGTTATTTTTTCTCACTGGGATGTTTATATCTATGACAAGTCCAAAAAAGAAAAAATGCTGTCTTTCTTTCTTTTCTGAAACTTTATTACTTTTTGTTTAATTTCATGATTATCACTGCATAACACAGTACAACCTTCTTAGAACAGAAGGTATTCACATTTCTCATTCATTAGATATTCTAAAAAGAGGGGTGTGGTGTGTACCCCTGGAAGGGCCACTGAGAATATATGGTCTCCCACAATAGTATAGAGCTGCCAGTCACACAAGCACAGTTCCCATGCACATTTCACAATTCAGGCTCAGTCTAGAGGATGTCTTTTTAGTGTTTATTGCCGAAGAATGTTAACAGGAGAAAAGTTTAGGGTCACAGAATATTCCAAACTGATCAGTAGCAACAATAGGAGGATACACTTCTCTAATCTCCCAGTAGCAGCTTTTTTGGAGGTAACAGGAAATGGCCAGTATATCTAGGACCCTAAACCAACAGTTCACATATCAACCTCTGGCACTTAGTTTCCTTCTGGCACTTTTAATAGTGCACAGCAAGGTCTTTACTCACAGTGCCCCAGGAGCTGTCTGACACCCAGGATCAACAAGTAGATCCTCAGTGAGGGAGATAACAAGACCAGACCAGGACTTCAGTGCCCTCAAGCAAACATCCATTGGCATTCTCCTCAAGGCTCTCAGCCCAGCAGGCCCAGATTACAATTTGTTATCTTGTAAAGCTTCCTCCAGGGACAGCAGCCTTATGACACCTGGAGCTCTCCCTGGAGAAACAAAGAACACTTTGGCAAGGCTTCCTAAACTTTTATAACCTTCCCAGCCACCTTTTGGATGCCTCCATCCAGACTGTGGCTGGGACTTGATAAATGTTCACACTGTTCATTTGAATCTCCCTGCCCTATACTCTGAAAACTTATTTCAGGGGCAAGTGAGAGGAATCAGACTCTTGGCTCAGGATATCCTGAACAAAACAAAACAATCATTCACTGCCCTACTCAATACACTGAAGCCAAAATCTAAATTTAACCTAGCAGCCCAACTAGAGGAAGTGGCTACAAGAGATTATTTCCTCATAAAATAGTGGACAGAGCCATTCAAATCATCCCCTGGAATAACTGTACATCTAAAACTGTAGGTCTATAGCACAGATACAGCCTAGTTTTATCAAAGCCATTTATTCCAAACTACATAAAGCTGCTTCAGGCTGGTTGTCCATCGTCAAGTGAAGTACTGGAAGCAATTCTTTATAGGGCTTGGGGAACAATGAGAAAGTATAACCCAACAGGTTATGGTAAGGTGGGCTCTGCTGTGCTACACACTGGTTCATTGGTTCTTTGCAGGGGCGGACTGACAACTCATGGGGCCCCCGGGCAATAGGGGATCATGGGGCCCCTGTGTCCTCACCAATACCCAAAAAAGCCTATGAAAAAGCCAATGAAAGGTACCAGGGGCATCTCATGGGGCCCCCTACTGACCCTGGGCCCTCAGGCAGTGCCGGAGTGTTCGAATGGTCAGTCCGCCCCTGGTTCTTTGTAGCATTCCTCACCAAAATCTGTCAGGTTATGATGCCTTGATGATTAATACAAAAACATTATTTTGACATAGACAAGCAGGGGTGTAAAAAAGTAATCCTCTGGTGTGTCCAGGTTGTCAAAAACACTAGGTTATGGTACCACAACCAGTTGCACCCTCTGTATATCATGCAATATTGACTTCAACACAGCCCTATGTGCAGAACACTTAACATAAGCCCTTGGCCTACATGTCATTGACTTACAAGATTCATCATCTACCTGATGTTTCTTCCTGAAAGGAATAGCTAAAGGAAAGACCTTATTTGCAACCAGACACTTGTGAAAACATGACGATATAAACATTGTATGAATTTCTGGGACAAAGCACTGCCAGGCTTCTGCAGATAAAGACTGTTTTTTCTTTTGTACTACATAGAAAGTGCGGGGCTTATGGAAAGTTGATCCATCCCAGTACCTGACCGCATCCTGTTATTTTATGTAACTGACAAGTGGCTATGCCTTTGTGATTTACACTGGAAACCTTATCTCAAGGGAGATCTGAGCAGTATATCTGTTATTTCAAAAGCTCTTTAATCAGGGAGCACAGCAGAGAGGTCTCCACGTCTGGATTACATTTTCTTACACGGAGCAGCAATTAAGAATGTTTGATGTTGATCTTCTGGATTACTTATATGCTTTGACTTTGAAATCCTTTATGCTGCATAGCTATAATATTTTATTTAATATACAAGCGTAACAATTTCAAGATGAATAGAAGGTCAGAGAAAGTGTCACCTTTTCACGTAGCCAAAAAAACTGCTCTGATATGAGGAGAAAGAAATGTGTACAGTAAATTAAATAGTTCATTGCCAGAAATGAAAATGCAAGTGGCTAATGAAAATAAAAATAAAAATATCACTTGCTTTGTTCTACATTACAGATAATTGTACTTCAAAGGATGACTGGACATCACTAAACTTAATTTAATTAGGACAGGTAAACTGTAGTAGTCCATACCTAGTAATCAGATTTAGGTCTACTGAATTCAGATCATTTAAAGAATTCTGATTGGTTGCATTGTGCCACTGCAATTGGCTTATGGTACCATGTCATAATAAAAAAGCCTGCAGGGTGACTGAATGGGGCAATTTGACAAAAGGCTGTTTTTAAAGATTATGGTGGTAAAAATAGAACTTCATCCAAGTTTTTTGCTGTAGAGTGACGAAGAGTTATAGTGGTTGTAAAGGCTCAAGGTTTTTTACCTTCATGCAGTCCCCCTAATATTTACCTGAGCCTCATCGCGATCCAGCAATGTGAATAACAGCCTTGACTGTCCCGGGTCTCTGCCTCTTCATTGGCTGAGACAGCAAGCGGGAGCCATTGGCTCCCGCTGCTGTCAATCACAGCCAGTCAGCCAATGAAGAGAGGGGGTGGGGCCAAGCCACAGCTCCGTGTGTGAATGGACACACGGAGCAGCAGGTGCCCCGATAGCAAGCTGCTTGCTGTAGGGGACCCGACAGGAGTGAGGACCCAAAAAGAGGAGGATCCATGCTGCTCTGTGCAGAACCACTGCACACCTTAGGTAAGTATAGCATGTTTGTTATTTCCCCCCCCCCCAAATTAACCTTTAGAATTGCTTTAAGCTGGCCATACACTAGTAGAATTTTATTTGAAATGTTTGTTTAAAGTACATTTGCTCGATTTTCCAACCAATAGTGGGTTGAAATTGAAGTTAGTTTTCAACTGCAGTGACAAGAAAACTGGAAAAGGAGCAGAATGAAAAAAAAATGTATTGAACAAATTTCTAACAGTCTATGTGGTTTTAATTTGGGAAAATCCATTCATTCCAAAATCGAGAGATAAAAGCAAACAAAATAGGGGTGTGGCCTAGGCATGGCTAGACCCTTTCTTACTTTCCTCCTTCTCTTCTTTCTGTTCCTCCTTCACTTTTTCCTCTCTTTTTACCTTTTTCTCTTCTTTGCTTCTCTTTCACTTATAATTCCTTAACTAAAAATTGGTGTGCACATACCCTAGTTGTACACCCCATACTAGACTTCCCTCTGTGAATCTTTAGATTCTTCTGGAAGTTAGAGGGGGGGTTTTCCCCAAACAAGATTGTTTCCAGTACAGCCTGACCAGAGAGTTATTATCAGGGAACGAGAAGATTGCCGCAGCGCATGAATCTGCGCATGCCTAGGATTCCGACAAAGCATGCATGCAGGCGGGCACTAGGACCCAGGCGCACCTGTCACCAATGACGGCGCCGGGCAGGCACTAGGACCCAGGCGTGCCTGTCAGCACTGGGCGGGCTATTTAAAGAGCACCTCGGTGCTGATTCAGTGCTGACTGGTCTTCAGCTTCCCCCCTGTGTCCTTCCTGTTCCTATACGTGTTCCTTGTTGCTGACCCAGCTTGTTTCTGACTCTCTGTCCCTGGTTCCCGACTTTGGCTCTGATCCTGACTTTGGCTTCTCCCTCTGATTCGGTACCACGCTGCCCGACTGTTATGACCCTGGCTATCCTGCAACTCCGCTCCAGTCCTGTTTCCTGGCTGCATACCTGGCTCTGCCGTGCATCTGGCAATCCACCGAATCTGCCGGGGCTATCGCTGCAGTACCCTAAGCAACTGATACCCTGCCTACCAAGGCCATCATCCGCAAGAGCCACAAGCAAACCACTGGCGCTCTTTTCCCCCTTGTCCCCAGACTCCCTCTGTTCCAACCTCAGCGGGGTCAGGACTAGTGACACAAGTGAGGCCGACCTTGTCAATTCAGTCTCCAATCAGGTACGTGACAGTTATTTACACTTACTCCTGGTTCACATCTGTGCGGCCGGTCTAGGAAAGTTGGTTTGAAGATCTACTAGTGTATGGCCAGCTTTAGAACAGCAATATAAAATCACTTTTGTTTCATAGTATGGGCAAGAGAAAATTAACCTCTGCTAGGTCCCCATGGGGGGATGACTACTCATTTTTTTTCACAGAGACAGTGGTCATCAGGACACAAATTGAGGGGAAGGCTTCCTAACGGGAATGTAGAGTGCAGTGACTTAAAAGAGTTTTTTTAATTACAACATGTTACAGTTCTGTTCCTGCTGGTTACTGTCTTTAAGAATCTAGTTCCCAGCATAGTATTATGTGACATTAGCCCATCGCTGTCACATGGAGTAAGCCACATGCTCTTCCATACCCAATTTTGCCAGGTCTTTCCTTTGGTTCCTGGAGCTGAATAGAGTGCTGGGGGGTGAAGGAAAGATAAGTAAATGATGCTGGGAATGGGGGGGGGTTATGTTTTAAGTCATTCTGTTTGTTTTTTGTTTGTATTCTTTATTTAAATGTATCATTTGTGGAAATGAATAGAATAGTATAGAGAGGTGACTCTAGAATGTAGTTTATTGTATGACAGCAAATGTCTTGCAGATTATTTTCCTAATTTTTCTAAATTATTTAAAAAAACATTTTTTGTGGGTGTACATACATACAGAAAAAAAAATAAAACACTCACGTCCCAAGGGGAATAGTATAAGAAATACTTCCTTTCTCCAATAACAAGAGGAAGGGGTGGGTACGTTCTGGTAACTTAAGGCACCTGTGACGTTTTTGATAACATTTATTAATTTAGAAAACAACCATATGTGAGATTAGCACATATGGGGATGTTTTATCCTGTTGGGTGTGTATGTTGTTATAACATGCTGTATATAGTATTTTGCTAAATTAATAAAGGTTATAAGAAAGTGAATGGCGCGTTTATATTGTTTTGTGTATTTATTTATTTTTTTATATTATGATATTATTATACAGGATTTATATAGCGCCAACAGTTTGCTCAGCGCTTTACAATATAACAGGAGACAATACAGCAACAATACAGTTCAATACAAGAGGGATAGGAGGGCCCTGCTCCTTGGAGCTTACAATCTAGGAGATATAGTTGTAAATAGTTGTAAATACTGCACACCTGTCCATCAACCCTATGAAATGCAGCCTGGCAAGTCCTGAGCTTGGGCTAGCAGAAAAAAATTTCTAGCATGTTGGAAAATATCTTGGTCTATCTATGGTAAATTTGTTGATATAACCATGGCCTTAAAAAAATGTCACAAAGGAAGCAAATGCTGCATGTTGAAGCATGAAAGTCAGGAGTGACTGATTTGGCAATATCAAACTCTTGGCAATCTCTTTGGAGACAGAAAGGTCTCCTAATAACCACAAGATGTGCCTGTCTATGGGTGACTATAATCAGTTTTAAAAGAGGTACAAATCAAAGATCTGACAATGGTATAAGGCAGAGGTCTCCAAACATTTAAACAAAAGACCAGTTTACTGTTCATAAGGCTTTTGGGGGGCCAGATTATGGTCACTTGGAGTAGATGTCCTGGCATCAGTGAGAGTAAACAATGAACCATCTTTAGTATCAGGTGGAGTATTTGGTGTTAGTAAGGGGAATAGTGCTGCATCCTTGGTGTCAATTGAAGGAATAGTGCCTCATTGTTGGTATTAGTGGCAAAAATGATGCCCCACTGTAGGTGTCAGTGGGAGGGATATTGCCCCAAGGGCCGGATAAAGGCAAGCAAAGGGCTGTATCCGGCCCCAGGGCCACAGTTTGGAGACCACTGGTATAAAGTATTAATAGATGATTCTTGCTACTCTTGTGAGCATGTAGGTTCATAGATATTTATTTCAAAGCATATAACCCATGTTATTGAAAATAAGCTGAAGACCTCTTACAATCACGTTTTAGGTAAGCTTCTACCCTGTCTGTCTTTAGGTGATCTTTGAAAACTCATTTATTCAGGGAAGCCCACGCCACTAAGAACTGTACTGGAGTCACTTCTATCAAATCATTCCTTGCAGCCATTACCTTTTGTACCACCTCCCCCTCCCTTTAGATTGTAAGCTCCTTGAGCAGGGCTCTCTTATTCCTTCAGTATTTAACTGTATTGTAATTGCACTGTTTCCCTTTATAATTTAAAGTGCTGCGCAAACTGTTAGTGCTATATAAATCCTGCATAATAATAATAACTACCACTGTAGAGTGCTGAACTATGCCTGTTGGAAGATGCACAGTAGCAGGGAATGGGTTTTCTCAGTGCTAATGTTCTCAGCAGATGATTTAGCTTCCTGTGCTAGATTGCTACTTAGATGAAATAGGAAGGAGGAACCAGTAAGAGCTGTGAGGGACCCAGGAAATTGACACTTCCAGAAGTATTGGTTTGCCAGTGGGTTCATTAATGCTTTCACTACATTGGAGCAATATTTTGATGTGCAGGCACCAGGAAACAAGAATATTTGATTTATTTTAAAAGTAACAAAGATTTTAACAATACGTTTTAGCGACAGGGTTGCTTTAATACAAACAATTTGTTTTGTGTGCTAGTTTTTCTACATGTATTGAAAATCGTTTGTTGATGCACTGTACATAAGCCTACAGAAGTCACACTTACTTTTTTCCGTAACCCATAGATTTCTGCAGCATAATATAACTCTTCCAAGGCCATGGCAAGAAGAAAATGGAACCTGGGGTTCTTTGGTTGAAGCTTAATTGCTGAAGCATAGGCAGCTGCAGTTTGGTTCAAGGCATCCAGAGCTGACATCCCGTCCTTGTGGTCAAGCCTATCTCCTGCAAGTCAATGTAAAAGTATAATAACTGTTTACCTTACTGTATATTCTGTTAACTGGCAAAATAACCAATCTTCCCAGGCAAATGACCTGACTGAGACTGTTTTGAGGCTGTGCATCACTGGACAGGGTCACAGTCTGGGGCGGACTGACCATTTGGAAACTCGGTCACTGCCCGAGGGCCAGGGGTCAGTAGGGGGCCCCATGAGATGCCCCTGGTACCTTTTTCATAGGCTTTTTGGAGTTTGGGCAAGGACACAGGGGCCCCATGATCCCCTTTTGCCCGGGGGCCCCATGAGTTGTCAGTCCACTCCTGGTCACAATGAAGATCTGAGGACCGGGGCAGCAGGTAAGTATTAACACATCCATTATAGATAGGGTGAGGGTGTGCATAAAGGGTAACTTCACTAAAAGAGAATCTATTGGGAAGCATGACATTATACTCGGTGTAACTTTTGAGCAGCATTGAGCCAACCAAGTCTCCAAAAGGCATGAAAAGGTAGTTTGTGTTTCAATTTGTCAGGAACGTGCAAGCTGAAATATTAGTGGTGGATGGAGTTAGCTGGTAAATGCTTTTTGAGTAGTAGGCTTGATATAAAGATGCTATTGCATTATGAAAATGTCAATTAACAAAGTAAACACGTCTTACAATGCTAGAGCAATATATAAACTGCAGTAATGCTAAGTAACCAATCAGCATTTTACCTTCCACTGTCCCCACAGCCCTAATTTAGCAACAGTGGAATCCAATTTAGTGCATTTACGCAGAGTGGCAAAATGCCCTGGGTAGCCTTATTTCTGCATTTAGTAAACGAAAATGTAAATGAAAATACACAGATGTGTATTGTAAGGCAGGGTGAAGTGCAGTAGCCCATGACACCCAATCAGATTTAATCATTTTCCATGTAGTGCAGTCATTACACTTTGCTTCACCTTATTAGATATGCCCAACAAGTGCAAACAGTTTTAAAAATCATGTTAACATTCAGCATGTACATACTGAGTGGAATTTGTACTTTTTAGTGGAATTTTGCATCTTTTTTTCTAGTTTCGGATACAGTGGGGAAAATTAGAATGACTGCTGAGATATCTACAGGCGGTGGATACAAGACCAGTCATCCTGTACATGAAGAAAGAACATCAGTTACCAATCTGTCTTACAAGGAACTATTTCATGGAAAGAAAAGACCCAAGTTCAAGTAAAAATACACACCTGTTTTATTTAGACAATATTAATTTTGTCAGAATTGTAGTTTTAACACACAGAGCAATCTCCAAAATTCAGTCAGTTATAATAACCAATAGGCAATCCGCTATACTTTTTCTGGCTGATTTATATTAATTTAAGGAGATATGTTATTATTGCATCCCCCCATGTTTATTATGCTTGGCACGGCTTTATTTGCTCTTTACTCTGAACTAGCCCAGAACTTTAACAACTATACTTTGCAGGCAGTTTAAGGTCACAGAAGGAGAACATTTTTATTTGGCAGATACATAAACATATTAAAAATAAATGCTTACGTGACTTTAGTAGGATCTGCTTGTAAAAACGTGTATTTTCTTCTGCATGACTACAAAGCTGGTCTGTATCCCTATCATGAATTTGTTGATGTCTTTTCTCCCAATTTCTTTCCTGTGAAAAAAGGACAATGGGGTGGGTAAAACAGCTAATAGAGAAAGTTATAAAAGTGTACATGAATACATGTTAGTTAAAATAATATAAATAAATCATTGAATACATTCAGCAATAAACAATTAAATCTAATTATCCCTAAGCAGTTAAATCCATATCAAAAGGATACATAACAATATAGGTCAAATGTTGATACTATCCCCCCCGATACTATTTTGCTACTATCCCCCCACACTCATTATATAAATACTTACTTTGAATTACAAATTCTAATTGTTGGCTGTGAAATAATATTATATCAGAATTCTACCTATAATTTCTAAATATTAATACAGAAGTTGCTACTTTAAATAAAACAATGACTTATCACATCTAAATACCTCATAGCAGCTACATCTATAACAATAGAACAAATAACATCTGTAGATGACATTTTCATGTTATGCTATGCCACCTGTGCTAGTACACAGCCATGAATATAATATTGATGGATATAAATATTAAACGGGTGTACATAGCCATGCACAGGGTTGTGCTGGGTGTGCCCAGGCACACCCTAATCTCCAGGGTTGCCAACCACGCAGTGTATGTAAAAATCCCAAGGTACAATTGCTCTTCCTCTCTGCTGCTTCCTCAGCCAATGGGAACGCCACTGTATGTGCTCCTTTCCCCAGTGCGCCTTATTTCACTTTACAACTGGAGATGCCGGCAAGTGGAGCAGGCAGGAGAGTAAACACAGCCTGCAGTGTGGGACAGACTTCAGCCTACCAGGAGAATGTAAGCTGGGCTGAGCACATGTAGTCAGTGGCATACCTAAGTGAGGGATGCCCAGTGCCCTCCATACACAAAGGAAGAAGGATGTGTATAAACTGTACATATGTGTGTATACTTTATTTGTGTATATATATATATATATATATATGTGTGTGTGTGTATATACATGTGTAGGTGTATATACTGTATGTGTGTGTATATACTGTATGTGATGTACATACGTATATGCATGTGTATACTATATGGGTGTGTATGTGTATATACTGTATGTGTGTGTATATATATATATATATATATATATATATATATATATATACACACGCACACACTCGTGTGTTTGTGCTTTGGGGTGCATACCCTAATGCAATAGGTTGTGCACATCTAAGCAGGTGTAAATTAGAAGGGCTTTTTTTCTCTGAGAATAGGTACAGATATTCTCCCCCTGGTTACCCTTGACTCCTTCCCCCTACCCACTTCCCAGCACTGGCCTCTTTAAGAATATAGATCCCCCAGCAGCAACAACAACTTCTCCAACAGCAACAGCAAATCCCCTAAAATAAATTCCTCAGCATCAAAAATGATCCTCCAGCAGCAAAATTAGATTCCTACCAACAACAATAGACCACACAGCAGCAACATTATATCCCACAGCCAGCGCAGTAATAAATCCCCTGGCAGCACCAACAGATTCCCGTGCCTGCAGCAACAATAAATTTGCAGCAGCAACAATAGATCTTCCAGCCAACAGCAGATCTCAGTGTCCCCAGCAATGACCATCATGGATCTAAGTGTCCCTAGCTATCTCAGTGTCCCTAGCTTCACTGCCCCAGCAGTCACTTGCATGACCTAACCATTCTCACAGAGGGAAGGTTCTTAGCCCTGCAAAAAGCTCTGACATCAAGCTTATACAGTACTACTGCTGCTAGAGAATTAATTTTGTTAATTTTTTGCGATGAACCTCTAAATGTACCCAATCTATCTCAAAATTTCACATAATCTAATCCATCCAGCTAGTCTGATATAGTGATAATTAAATAATGAATCACCCAAACAATATATAATCAAAAATATTCAACCAATGAAAAATGAAAAAAAATAAAAAGAATGAAAAAATATATTCAACCAATGAAAAATAAAATAACAAAAAATATATATAAATGTCCAAGTCCCCAAAAGAAAGTTCTTTTATGTGTTCCGTGAGGCAAAACGATCCTAAGACTCCTTGATATCCTCAAAGGAAAAGAAAAAAAATCATAGTGTAATACCCTAATATAAGTAAAAACACTTCACTCTGTGCCAACTCAAATCACATCAAAAAAACAGTGAGAAATCAATAAAGTAAAAATAAACGTGAGAAATCGTGATCACTCCAATCACAAGTGAAAGGTGATACTAGATACCAGTACCCTTATTACTCCAGCCAAAAATTGATGCTAAATACCATTACCCTCTTAAAACATATTCAGGCATATATTGTAACACAGGAAAGGTATTTCTCCATCTTCCTTATCTCGGGGTGTTCCTCATATAGATAAAGAAAGGCTCTTTCAGGCAGATTCCATAAAAAGATACAAATTTTAATCCACACTTACATGTAAAAAAACGATATCCAGCTCTCAGTACTGAACATTGCAATCTCAGGTTGAAAACCAATAGTTTCCAACCGACAAAATGGCCGCGGCGACACTTCCGGTTAGCGTGCGTGCGTAATGACGTCACTCCCCTAACGCGTTTCGTCACTTCCGGACTTCATCTGAAGGGCCTTCAGATGAAGTCCGGAAGTGACGAAACGCGTTAGGGGAGTGACGTCATTACGCACGCACGCTAACCGGAAGTGTCGCCGCGGCCATTTTGTCGGTTGGAAACTATTGGTTTTCAACCTGAGATTGCAATGTTCAGTACTGAGAGCTGGATATCGTTTTTTTTACATGTAAGTGTGGATTAAAATTTGTATCTTTTTATGGAATCTGCCTGAAAGAGCCTTTCTTTATCTATATGAGGAACACCCCGAGATAAGGAAGATGGAGAAATACCTTTCCTGTGTTACAATATATGCCTGAATATGTTTTAAGAGGGTAATGGTATTTAGCATCAATTTTTGGCTGGAGTAATAAGGGTACTGGTATCTAGTATCACCTTTCACTTGTGATTGGAGTGATCACGATTTCTCACGTTTATTTTTACTTTATTGATTTCTCACTGTTTTTTTGATGTGATTTGAGTTGGCACAGAGTGAAGTGTTTTTACTTATATTAGGGTATTACACTATGATTTTTTTTCTTTTCCTTTGAGGATATCAAGGAGTCTTAGGATCGTTTTGCCTCACGGAACACATAAAAGAACTTTCTTTTGGGGACTTGGACATTTATATATATTTTTTGTTATTTTATTTTTCATTGGTTGAATATATTTTTTCATTCTTTTTATTTTTTTTCATTTTTCATTGGTTGAATATTTTTGATTATATATTGTTTGGGTGATTCATTATTTAATTATCAATATATCAGACTAGGTGGATGGATTAGATTATGTGAAATTTTGAGATAGATTGGGTACATTTAGAAGTTCATCACAAAAAATTAACAAAATTAATTATTCACTTCCTAGGGAGGAAGTAGTGTTTTTTTGTGTGGTTATTTAGGAGCTTTTTGATTGCTGCTAGAGAATGTTAGGTGTATTAGTAGCAGAGGAAGTGGTGTTGAGCAAGCAAAGTGGCAGGTTCATCTTATTTATTTATTACAGGTACTTATAAAAGCACCATCAATTTATGCAGTGCTTTACATATATATACGCTGCTCAAAAAAATTAAACACTTTTTAATCAGAGTATAGCATCATTTAAACTCCTGGGATATTGATCTGGTTAGTTAAGTAGCAGAGGGGGTTGTTAATCAGTTTCAGCTGCTTTTGTGTTAATGAAATTAACAACAGGCACACTAGATGGCCAACAATGAGACATCTCCCAACACAGGAATGGTTTTACAGGTGGAGGACACTGACATTTTTTTCCCTACTCTTCTTTTCTGACTGTTTTTTTTAATAGTTTTGCATTTGGCTAGGGTCAGTGTCACTACTGGTAGCATGAGGCGATATCTGGACCCTACAGAGGTTGCACAGGCAGTCCAACTCCTCCAGGATGGTACATCAATACGTGCCATTCTAAGAAGGTTTGTTGTGTCTCCCAGCACAGTCTCAAGAGCATGGAGGAGATTCCAGGAGACAGGCAATTACTCTAGGAGAGCTGGACAGGGCCGTAGAAGGTCCTTAACCCATTAGCAGGACCGATATCTGCTCCTTTGTGCAAGGAGGAACAGAGTAAGCACTGCCAGAGCCCTACAAAATTACCTCCAGCAGGCCACTGGTGTGAATGTCTCTGACCAAACAATCAGAAACAGACTTCATGACGGTGGCCAGAGGGCCCGACATCCTCTAATGGACCCTGTGCTCATTGCCTGGCATCATAGAGCTCGATTGGCATTTGCCATTGAACACCAGAATTGGCAGGTCCGTCACTGGCACCCTGTGCTTTTCACAGATGAGAGCAGGTTCACAATGAGCACATGTGACAGATGTGAACGGGTCTAGAGAAGCCATGGAGAACGTTATGTTGCCTGTAACATCATTCAGCATGACCGTTTTGGTGGTGGGTCAGTGATGGTCTGGGAAGGCATATCCATGGAGGGACACACAGATCTCTACAGGCTAGACAATGGCACCCTGACTGCCATTAGGTATCGGGATGAAATCTTTGGACCCATTGTTAGACCCTATGCTGGTGCATTGGGCCCTGGGTTCCTCCTGGTGCATTGCAATGCCCGGCCTCATGTGGTGAGAGTATGCAGGCAGTTCCTGGAGGATGAAGGAAATGATACCATTGAATGGCCCCCACGCTTGTCTTACCTAAATCCAATAGAACACCTCTGGAATATCATGTTTCGGTCCATCCGACGCTGCCAGGTTGCACCTCAGACAGTCGAGGAGCTCAGCGATGCCCTGGTCCAGATCTGGGAGGAATAACCCCAGGACACCATCCGTCATCTCATTAGGAGCATGCTCTGATGTTGTCAGGCATGCATACAAGCATGTGGCGGCCATACAAGCTACTGAGTACCATTTTGAGTTGCTGCAATGAAATTTCAGCAAAATGGACTAGCCTGCTGGATCATTTTTTCACTTTGATTTTCGGGGTGTCTTTGAATTCAGTCCTCTGTAGGTTGATATTTTTCATTTCCTTCAAATGATGGGGCATTCTTACATTCCTAACACATTACCCAGTCCATATCAGTATAGATATTCAGCATGATATGTTTCCCCATTGAGATCTGATGTGTTTTCAAAGTGTTCCTTTCATTTTTTGGAGCAGTATATATTGTACATTCACATCAGTCCCTAACCCTCAAGGAGAATACAATCTAAGGTCTCTAACTCACATTCATACATATATTAGGGCAAATTTAGATGGGAGCCAATTAACTTACCAGCATGCCTTTGGAGTGTGGGAGGAAATCAGATTTCCCAGAGGAAACCCACGCAAGCACAGGGAGAACATCCAGGCAGGTGGTGCCATGGTTGGGATTCGAACCAATGTGCTGCCAGGTGGAAGTGCTAACCATTTAGCCCAATCACCATAAGTAGCTTTTGAAATGTGGAATATTTTCAGCTAAGTGCCTGTTACCTTTGAAATTTATGTCAGTGTCCATTTGTTTCATTCCATCATACAAGGTGACAACGCAGTTTACACACAGCAACAAAACTAAAAACTGCATTGAAAAACCTATGTTTTTTTCTCATTCAGACCTTTTTCTCTGAAAAGACAGAGTGGCCACACACGTTAACAAAAAAGTAAACTTGTTGACATGTTTCCATATTTGGAGCTATGGGGATACCCTAATAAGTAAGTTCTAAATATAATTCATAAAGTAATACATTCAAAAATAAAAAGTGACTATGTAATTAAGCTAATTAATAGTGTTTAGCGGAGCTTCTTATGCAATCTAATTTTGGAATAGCTATTCAAACTGGCATGTCATTTGCCAAAGGAAAGAAAAAGAAAACAAAAAGAACTTAAAAATAAACAAAATGATCTAATACAGCCTTTGTTGTAAATACAATTTAATGATGCTCAGCCAGAAAGTAAGGAGGGTTGCTTTGTTTTGCAAAGTACTGGTAAAAGAAGTTGTGAAATGGTATAAATATGTCAAGCGTGTGCAGCAGAGCCATGGTTCAAGACACGGTAAGCAGTGATGCATTATCACATTGTTTTTTTATTGTGCTTGTTAAATTTAATGAAGTTCACTGTAGCAAGTCATAAAGTGACATAACTACTAACCTCATACTTAAACTTTCTGCTACACCGACCAAAGGATGCCTTTACACAGGAATTATATATCAGGGATTTTCTTTAATAAGACAGCTACACATTAACCCCTTGGATGTTAGAAGCAATAAATATAATTGGAGCCCCTGCAGAGTAAGAGGATTTACTTTAATGTTGTTTGACTTTATTACAAACGTGCAAGATGTTTAAATCATTAGAAAGGGGTTTTCAATACACAGAAGTATGAAAAATCAGATACCAATGCTAAATATATTGCATCATTAAAAAAAGTGCAAGGTAAAATAGCAGCCTGCAATTGGGAAAATAGGGCATAATACAATATACCAGTTTATGAATGAAGGGGTGTTCCTAGACAAAGGAGAGGCGTCAGATTATGTGGTTTCCTAACTTATTTTGGGAGAAGGCAATAGTGATCTGGACCAACTCTAACCTCTCTGACTTACATTCCTACCAAAAAGAGTTCCATAGACCTGAACTCATCTGAAAACAGCCTCAGTAGTCTCATGTGTATAACAAAGGGTGAAAACTTATCTTTTGATCGCTTTTTTTTTAACAAATATCATTTTTATTAAATTTCTCATCAAATTTTAAATCTAAATCTTTCACAAAATCTCTTTATTTACAAGTCACACATCATATGACCAACTGAACAAAACGTGTGTTATCAGCGTATAGCTTTTGTTGTCCAAACTATCATTCCATATAGTGACAACACACCTAAATCAATTCACACAAAAGGGGAGGAAGAGAAAAAAAAGGAAAGAAAAAAATTTCCTTTGCATCGAGAGATACAGTACTTCCCCCCCATTCCCGTACCCCCCCCCCCTACTCCCCAACATCCTCTAGTTCACTATGTTCTATAGATAAAACCCCCATTTAACACAGCTCCCTGAATTTAGAAGTTGGGCAAAAAAGATCTCTACAGGGACCACACTTCCAAAAAATAATCATCAAGCTATCATATAAGAGGCAAATGATTTGTTCCTTCTTTGCAGATATTGCATTTCCTACAACCATTCCCCCAAATTACATAAGGAGGGGGGCATCCAATGTTTTGGTATAATCGCTCTAGCAGTCATCAAGAACAACACAGAAAAGATCCTCTTTGGCATCTTTTATAGAACATAGGAGAACTGACAGTAATGCATGACCACATGCAGAGAGTGCCGCAGACCCAACATACTCTGTCAAGTTTTCCATTGGATGGGCAGACCCTTTAAAGTGTATGCAAACCCTCACATTATAAAACAACCCATTCAGTTTAACACAAATATAAAACATTATTTACAACTTTTTTCCCTTTTTTATAAGTGATCACATACCCTCTGTTTTCAGCTGCATAAGAGCTGAGTAGGGGAAACAGCATCACACTGATTCTTCCAGTAAATAGCTATGCAGGAAAAGTGTGTCAGGA
Source organism: Staurois parvus (assembly GCF_062004578.1). Classification (NCBI taxonomy): domain Eukaryota; kingdom Metazoa; phylum Chordata; class Amphibia; order Anura; family Ranidae; genus Staurois; species Staurois parvus. The sequence goes on along the minus strand of NW_028317797.1, from coordinate 4,425,017 downwards.
CATGTCTGATGAATGGGGAAGAGCAAGCTAAGTTCCCAGCACAGCTAGAGAACTGACCACACTTTGCTCTCCGGCCTAGTGTGGTCAGTTTTTAATGGGAAAGCAGAGGACCTGGCAAGAACACCAGTGACTTCACACAAAGGAAGCAATACAAAGAGAATAGGATACCTTTTCATACAATGACATAGTACAGCAGGAATATATCAGGAATATGAAATGTTGGGTTTACATTTTCTTTAAGTCCAAAGATAGTTTTTTTTATATACAAGCATGCATCTGGAGTGAGCTAACATCCTACCATTTATTACCAAATCCATGAATATGATACTTTGTTAATTCTTCATGGTGCATATAAAACATATCTAAAAAGGGATGCGGTTCTGCTCCTTTCTGAATGAATTCCTGGTATATTCTACAATCTACATTCTACAAGACACTATGGATTTTCTGAGAAGAGAATACATCAAAAGCTCTGTCTCTGAAATTTTGCATGAAGTTGTCTTAGGGCCTGTTTAAACCAAGGTATTGCTTTAATACACATTAAAAAAAGTGCATTGCATTAAGAATCCTATTCATTTTGAATAGGCTGCAATGCACCAAAGATGCTGCATGCCACACTTTTCAACACAACACAGTAAAGTGCACAGACCAGTCACATCTATTTACAGTGCACTGCAGTGCGTTGTGTTAGTGATTTGGGGAGCTATTCAAAATGAATGACATCACAAAACACTGTGACACATAAGTTCAAAGCCCAGGTGTGAATGAGGCCTTAGAAGGCAGGCAGGGAGGAGGACAATCTGACTCAATGAGATATGTATACAAATGTATCCAGCTTTTATAAACTTTAACATTTTTGACTGTCAGCATGTGTCCTACACATCATGGCAGTCAAGTGGTTAAAACAAGTAAAAGCAACTCAGCAATCTCATTTCTGTTTTGTACTGCTACCTGGTACTCGGGCGTTCTGGTAATAATTATCTATAGAGCTGTCCAATCACTTTTACTGGGCTCCAAGTTACAAATTAGTAGTACTGTACTTTTTGTTGATTTACATGAACATGCAGCTTTGAGGCCTGACATGTTTGGTATATATTTAGCTGGCACAGTCTCAACATTTATATTTACACAAAAAATGGGGATTATATTTCGTTTGTGTGCACTAAAATTTATTTTAGTGTTTTTTTCCTGAAAATAAAAGTTTGATAAAGAGTTGCACATAAAAATTTAACTTTTTTCCAACAGGTCTTCTGCTACCAAAAGGTATAAAATGTTTTTGGGGTTACCCACAACAGTGAAATCAGTCTGTACATGCGGTAAAGCCTGCTTGTTATACTCTCTGTGGAACGTAAGGGGTTAATCCTCTGCATTGCGTAAAAAGGCTGTTTGATCCTGACTTCTCTGCTCCTCCTCTTGTTCAAATGTCCATGTCTTATCTCCTGATAAGACAGACTGAACCGTAGCCATTCTGCACATGCTCAGCTTAGTGTGTATTGCTAGAGAGTTTTTTTTTTTTTGGGAGAGTGCATGTGATCAGCACAGGGCCAACCAGCACTGTCCAGACAGAGGTCAGGGGTTTTTCATCCTCCTAGAGCAGAAAGAGAACTCCTCCTACAATTTTTCACCAGCACTCTGCTGAACACTGATAGAAGTCACAAGACTGCTATATACTGTTGATGAGAAAAGGCATACAGTAGTTTATATTTACTAAAATAGTTGCACTTTCATGTTCTGTGTACTGTGGGAGATCAGGTAGAGTGAATGCAGGGTCCTGGGATTAGTAACATTTTACCTTTACCTAATGCGTAGTTCCACTCCAAAGTGGAAGCTCCGGTTATTTACCTCCCCCCCCACTGCCTTTTTTGGGGGGAGCGGTTACCTGGTTTTGACAGGTACCTGCTCCCACTTCCGGCTCAGTTTGCCGCGGTGAAGTGAGCCAGAAGTTTGGCCCCCTCCTCCTTCCTACAATCTCCTGGGAACTTTCACAGGTCCCAGGAGACTGCCGGACCAATTAGTAATTGCAGCGCGACTCGTGCAAGCACCTTGGGCACCAGGTTGTGAAGCCGCAAGCTGTCACAGCCTGGTGCCCACAGTTGAGATTCTGGCACTGTGGAGGAAAGAAGGGGAGAAGGGACAGTGCAGGTGAGAACATCACTGGACTCTGAGACAGGTAAGTGTGTGTCTATTAAAAGTCAGCAACTACAGTTTTTGTAGCTGCTGACTATTAATAAACACAAAAAAGGCTGGAACTCCGCTTTAACTACTACATTACATTAGTTAATATATGTACAAAAAAATTTAAAAAATAAAATTGGTCAGGCAGAATTTCACAACAGGCTCAATGAATTATAAAGTGTTGAAAAACATGACTATGAGCTTTTTCACATATATGCAGTGTAAAATTACTTTCAAGTTTCACAGCTAATTGAGTAGTTGTTCAGTGATTCAAGTCAGGTTTAAATCAGGTTTAGGACAGGTTCAGGTTAGGATTTTATCCTGTTCACATATGTGCAGTTTAGAAACTGTTCCTATAGAAGTCAATAGCACTTGAAGCGGACCGCACTGCTCAAATATCAGACAACATTCTCTTTCAATCTGCACTGAATCCGCACTGCCACTGTACCGGCCATACGTGAACAGGCACCATAGGAAGCAATGTTATTTCACATGTCATGAGGATTGGATGCGGTTCAAACCACATCCAATCCGCATATATGTGAACCAGCACTAGAACTCCTGAACCTAGCCTGTTGGCTGAAAGTAAGACTATAAAATATGCAACATTTATAATTTGACATAGGTTTTAATCCAACCACACTTTACACATAGCTAAAAAAGTACAATTTTAGGAGATCTCATGCTATTACATGTTACAAACAAAATTAGTTAGATTTAAACAAATATAAAAGCATACAAGCTGTATTACTAACCATACAGTTATAATATTAACACAGCCAATTACAGCATTAGCGTTATTTGATTATGATATGTTTTTCAATAAAATTATTTATTTATTACCTGTAGGGTATGCTCAGGAATAGGAATAGATTCACCCTTAAACCAGTCTGTTTCTGTAACTGCCTATTAAAAAACAAAAATAGTTACATGAATATATTGACATTTATGAGGAGATCTCATTTTAAATCAGAACTCAACTACCATTCCAACTTACCGACATCCAATAGAAAATGGTGTGTTATTCCGATACATTAGCTCAATACAGGTCTAGGGGGAATTACTTTACATACAGTGGGGAAAATATTTATTTGATCCCCTGCAGATTTTGTAAGTTTGCCCACTTACAAAAAAATTATAGGTCTATAATCTTTTATCATAGGTGTATTTTAAATGATAAAGACAGAATATCAACCAAAAATCCAGAGAAAAACACGATACAAATGTAATGAATTGTGTTGCAGTCCAGTGAGTAAAATAAGCGTTTGATCCCTAAGCAAAACATGGCTTAGTACTTGGTGGAGAAACCCTTGTTGGCAAGCACAGAGGTAAGATGTTTCTTGTAGTTGGTTACCAGGTTTGTACACATCTCAGGAGGGATTCTGGTCCACTCTTCTTTACACATCTTCTCTAAATCCTGAAGGTTTCTTGGCTGTCTCCATTTCAGTTTCAGCTCCCTCCATAAATTTTCCATAGGATTAAGGTCTGAAGATTGGCTAGGCCACTCCATGACCTTAATATGCTTCTTCTTGAGCCACTCCTTTGTTGCCTTGGCAGTATGTTTTGGGTCATTGTCATGCTGGAAGACTCATCCACTACCCATCTTCAGTGTTCTGGCTGAGGGAAGAAGGTTCTCATCCAAGATTTTAGAATAAATCGCCTTGTCCATTGGCCCCTCAATGCAGCAAAGTCGGCCTGTACCTTTAGCAGAGAAACAGCCCCAAAGATTAATGTCTAAGCCTCTGTGCTTGACTGGGGGGATGGTGTTCTTAGGGTCACAGTCAGAATTTTTCTTCCTCCAAACACGGCGAGTTGAGTTATTGCCAAACAGCTCAATTTTTGTCTCATCTGACCACAGCACTTTCTCTCAATCATTCTCTGAATCATTTGGATGTTCACTGGCAAACTTCAGACAGGCCTGTACATGTGCCTTCTTGAGGAGGGGGACCTTGCGGGCACTGTAGGATTTCAATCTATGGCGACGTATTGTGTTACTAATGGTTTGTTTGGTGACTGTGGTCCCAACTGCCTTGAGATCATTCACAAGCTCCTCCCGTGTAGTTCTGGGCTGATCCCTCACTTTTCTCATGATCATCCTTACCCCATGAGGCAAAACCTTGCATGGAGCTTGAGGGTGATTGATGGTTTTTCTGTATTTCTTCATTTGTGAAAAATCACTCCAACAATTGTCTCCTTCTCATCAAGCTTCTTGCTGATGGTATTGTAGCCCATTCCAGCCTTGTTCAGGTCTACAATCTTGTCCCTGATGTCCTTTGACAGCTCTTTGATCTTGCCCATGGTGGTAAGGTTTCAATGGAAGAAAGAGATTCTGTGGACAAGTGTCTTTTACACACATAACAAGTTGTCGTTAGGAGCACATTCTTAAATTGACAGGACTAATATGTGTACCACATGACCACATAGTCAGTCTGTGGGATTCAGAATTATTGTTGGTTGATAAGGGAATCAAATACTTACTGTATTTTACTCACTGAACTGCAACTCAATTTATAACATTTGCATCATGTGTTTTTTTTTGGGATTTTCGGTTGATATTCTGTCTCTTGTCTCTATCATTTGAAATACGCCTATGATACAAATTATAGACCCTTCATTTGTTTGTAAGTGGGCAAACTTACAAAATCTGCAGGGGATCAAATAAATACACTGCTCAAAAAAATTAAAGGAACGCTTTGAAAACACATCAGATCTCAATAGGGAAAAATATCATGCTGGATATCTATACTGATATGGACTGGGTAATGTGTTAGGAATATAAGGATGCCCCATCGTTTGATGGAAATGAAAATTATCAACCTACAGAGGACTGAATTCAAAGACACCCTGAAAATCAAAGTGAAAAAATTATGCAGCAGGCCAGTCCATTTTGCTGAAATTTCATTGCAGCAACTCAAAATAATACTCAGTAGTTTGTATGGCCCTCACATGCTTGCTTGAATACCTGACAATGTCGGGCCGTGCTCCTAATGAGACGACAGATGGTGTCCTGGGATATTTCCTCTCAGATCTGGACCAGGGCATCACTGAGCTCCTGGACAGTCTGAGGTGCAACCTGGCGGTGTTGGATGGACCGAAACATGATATTCCAGAGGTATTCTACTGGATTTAGGTCAGGTGAGCGTGGGGGCCATTCAATGGTATCAATTCCTTCATCCTCCAGGAACTGCATGCATACTCTCGCCACATGAGGGCGGTCATTGTCGTGCACCAGGAGGAACCCAGGATCCACTGCACCTGTGTAGGGTCTGACAATGGGTCCAAGGATTTCATCCCAATACCTAATGGCAGTCAGGGTGCCATTATCTAGCCTGTAGAGGTCTGTGCGTCCCTCCATGGATATGCCTCTTAAGACCATCACTGACACACCACCAAAACGGTCATGCTGAACGATGTTACAGGCAACATAACATTCTCTATGGCTTCTCCAGACCCTTTCACGTCTGTCACATGTGCTCAGGGTGAACCTTCTCTCATCTGTGAAAAGCACAGGGCGCCAGTGGCGGACCTGCTAATTCTGGTGTTCAATGGCAAATGCCAATCGAGCTCTATGGTACCCAGCAGTGAGCACAAGGCCCACTAGAGGATGTTGGGCCCTCAGGCCACCCCCATGAAGTCTGTTTCTGATTGGTAAGAGACATTCATACCAGTGGCTTGCTAGAGGTCATTTTGTAGGGCTCTGGCACTGCTCATCCTGTTCCTCCTTGCACAAAGGAGCAGATACCGTTCCTGCTGATGGGTTAAAGACCTTCTGCGGCCCTGTCCAGCTCTCCTAGTGTAACTGCCTTTCTCCTGGAATCTCCTCCATGCTCTTGAGCATGTGCTGGGAGACACGCAAACCTTCTAGCAATGGCAAGTATTGATGTGCCATCCTGGAGGAGTTGGGACTGCCTGTGCAACCTCTGTAGGGTCCAGGTATCACCTCATGCTACCAGTAATGACACTGACCCTAGCCAAATGCAAAACCAGTAAAAAACAGTCAGAAAAGATGAGTAGGGGAAACAAATGTCAGTGTCCTCCATCTGCAAAACCATTCCTATTTTGGGGTTTGTCTCATTATTGCCCATCTAGTACACCTGTTGTTAGTTTCATTTACACCAAAGCAGTTGAAATTGATTAACAACCCCCTCTGCTACCTAACTGATCAGACCAATATCCCAGGAGTTTAATTGACTTGATGCTATACTCTGATTAAACGTTGTTCCTTTATGTTTTTGACCAGTGTATCTGAAAAATAGTAATTTACCTATCACTTGCATGACAAGTGCAGCATGATCCTCACCAAATTTTTATTTTGAAAATTATGTTTATATTGAACCAAAGGCTCTCAGTGTTGAGTCACTGACCTGGAATGGGGATACCAGGGTCACCAAGGTTTTTGTCTGACTTCAAAAGCTGCATAAGTACTGAAGCCAGAAACAGCCAGGACACTAGCATTTTCAGAAGGAGGTAAACAATGGAATCCTCCATATTTTTCAAATTACAGGTTTTATTTAGCAACGTATTCAATAAAAAACTGTAGTTTGGAGCTTTTACATTGTTTAAAGACAAAATGGTATAAGCTGAATTGCCCCTTTCATTGACTCTGAGACATAAAAAACAGTACAAAGAGTGCATAACCTTAGGATCCAATTCTGTTGGTGGTTTGAACAGACAATTCTTTGCATGATTTCCCAGGTCTGTCAGTTTTAGGATATCTGCACAACCTGCAAAAAGAAAGTCATGTTTATAATACTCTCCTTCTGTACATAGGCTGCTGAGCTGAGTCTGAGGATGTGTAGTCTTTTGGCCTCTACACAGTAGGAGAAGGCAGCAGAGTTAACTGATAATGCCACAACAAAAGCTGCATAAAATGGGCCTAATAGCTAATTGCCGCATCAGCTTTCAACAGATATTCAGATGACATTTTTCAAGTGTTTTGGACATGTCCTCATGTTTCTGCATTCTGGACTAAAGTATTCTATTTTTTTGTAGACAGGATTAGGACATAAAAGACCCAAAACCCAAAAGGTTGGCCTGTTTATTCTGGTAAACAACTTCCTATCTTCTAGTGGTGTGAAGACCTTGTTACATTTGGTACTGTTCTGTGCTAGGAATACTAACCTTCTAAACTGGAGAGGCACATATCTTCTCAAATGTACAAAGTTGGTGGGGCTAATTGATGGTCTTTTACTCAAATTCAAGATAATATATAACAGCAGAGCCTGTCCCTAAAAAGTTTACAAGATTTGACAAGTTGGATTGATGTGCTTGGCGATTGGATTTGGCAGACCAATAATGGGAATGGGTCATTCTTCAATTAGTAAACCCCACCTCTATGTTTCTAAATATGAATTCTCATGGTCTTTTGTTACTCTTTTCTCATATGGGTACATGCATGTGTGAGTGTGTATGCACTTTTCTTAGTTAGCAAACCTGTGAATGTGTGCAATCTGGCTTGCTGTTATCAATGCATAAACACATTTAAAAAAACTAATCATACAGCAGAGAAATGCCTTAAATTTAAAAATAAAAGGAAACATGCACTACATGACTAAAGGAAGAACATAAGGAAATTGGGCATTATTATTTATTGAACTCAATAGACTTGTGTCTTTTTTTAGTTTCTGTAATTATAAATGGTAAAAATGATTTAAAGCCTAAGTTTAGCTAAAAATAAAATGACCCCTCAATCTTCCTGTGTGACGGGGTTAATACAACTAAATGGCTGTCAGGAGCTCTCATTAAGAGAGCTCAACTAGGCCCGCACTTTCCTGCCAGATCCTACACTTATCTAGTGTATAATTATACTAAGCTTTAAACACTAAAGTGTAATAATAAAACATCTTAAAGTGGAACTTTACTGATTTTTGTAAGTTCTTAAACATTAGTTTGCCATGAGGGGTCTACCAGAGTCCTGCCAGAGATCCTGTGTTATGTCTGCACATGTGCCAGATCCAGGGGCAGACTGACAACTCATGGGGCCCCCGGACAATAGGGGATCATGGGGCCCCTGTGTCCTTGCCCAAACTAAAAAAAACCTATGAAAAAGGAACAAGGGGCATCTCATGGGGTCCCCTACTGACCCCAGGCCCTCAATAGGGGATCATGGGGCCCCAGTGTCCTTGCCCAAATGCAAAAAAGCCTATGAAAAAGGTACCAGGGGCATCTCATGGGGCCCCCTACTGACCCCGGGCCCTTGGGCAGTGCTTGAGTTTCCAAATGGTCAGTCCGCCCCTGGCCAGATCGCCAATAAAGAATAGGGTAGGCATAGTGAAATTTCTCTTTAAGAAAATCTAACATACTGGCTTGTGTAATCTTAAAAGATCCCAGGTGTATCACCAAATTCTTTGTCTGAACTGAGTATTTTATGTGCTCAGACCTTTCTCAGCCCTGCAAACTTATTAATTTCTCTTAGGTTTATCAGTGTTTGCTAGAAACCCATCTTCAGTGCGCACATCTAGCTGTTACCCTCCACATCATGGACAGCTACAGTGGGTTGAGCCACCTATGTAGAGTTTGTGGTTTAGACTCTTTGCTGTTTCTCAACTTTAAATTTGATATTGACCTTTATTGTTCGCTTTGCTTGAGCTCCACCTGTTCTGCCTATGTTTGCATAACTGAGTATAAGATTGGCTTCCACTTTGGTTCTGCCAAACAGCTCTGGTTATCCTTGGCAGCAATACTTCCAGCTAAGCTCAGCTTTATCCCGCTACACTGCCTAAACCCAACTGGTTAGGCGCCCTGATAACTTGTCAACTACTCTCTCAGCATCACCGTTCAGCACAGCCCATGGAATTCTAAACCATCTACTAACCATAGCCTGCGCCCCTGGGGCTATGGGCACCATGGCCAGTATCAGTTATTCTCTGTATAAATGCCTGGAAGCATTATATTGTATAAAAATACATAAATATTTCAAAGGTGGCTGTTTTGGTAAAGAACAGTGCAACTGTGTTACAGAGACTGAATTAGTGCCCATACCTTACAGTTCTATCATCCTACCTGGACTGTTATCTCTAGCCAGTCAACCAAGAGATTATCAGTACATATTATGGCAAATGGGCTTTAAAGAACAATACCTCGATAAGCAAAACAGCACATGACACTAGCTGCTGATATCTTCATGTCCAATTCAAACTCAGGAACTCTCCAGTCTTCACTAAGCATTTTCTCATCCAATGGATCACTTTTTGCTCTTCTTGTTAAAAGATCTATGTATGGTCCTGACATTGTGTGCTTAGGATCACTGCAACAAAACATAAATCTGTAGGTTCTGTTTTTTTGTAATTAGTCAAAGAGCATTTCCACTTATTTCCTCTCTGAAGTCTCAGAACATTTTTATTATTCATTTCAGAGATGTGTTGGTTTTAAACACTTTAACTTTATGTTTTTGTGGTCTATTCTAAAGCATTATACAATTTTATTGGACCTGAAGTGCTTTACTTAGGCGATCTGGACACACATTTTTAGTTTGAATTTCATAAATAGAATGAAATAAAAAAAATCTGATGATATGAAGTACTCTTAAAGTAACTTTAAATGCCACTTAAACCAAAAAGTACTTGCAAATACCAGCAGTAGTCTGAATGGCAGATTCTTTAGGAAGCAGCATAACAATACCTCCAACACTTCCCAGCATTCTAAGATCTTGCCTGCTCCTGTCCCCCACTATACATTGGACCACCACTATAATAGACTGCTCTGCTAGCAGTTAGGAATGTGTGTGGGTAGGGAGGGGGGCAAGTTTCTACACTATCGAAAATTGAAGAAGTTGGCCGATCAGTATGCCTGGGCATTTGAGTAGAACTTGGGCACTGAACACTACTGCGGATATAAGCTCCTCCAGTTGCACTTTATATCTGTCAGCATATTTTTGGCCTTAATTTATTTTATATTAGACATGGTGTGGTTTGTTTAGTTGCAAATCAAAATTCAGATATAATTTTCTGTTATTCAGAGATTCAGATGAATTGGAATTCCGAATCACAATAGTAATGAATTTCAACAACTCAGAAATAAATTATAACAAAATAATTACCCAAATAATTACCCAAATTGAAAATGAATTTGAAAATGAATTTGAATTCGAAATGAAGTCATATTGCAATAAATACAGTAAGGTATGAAAGTGAAATAAGAAGATGATTCCTACTTGTGCTGCTTTAACAGATAGAACAGAAAATAAAAGGATAGATTAGAATAGAATAGAATAACATATAATAGACTAGGACATAAAAGAATAGAATAGAGTAGCATAAAATAGAAAATAATAGAATAGATTAGACTACAATAGAATAAAATAAACTTAATATAGTTGCTTCCAAAATTCATATTTCGAAATCTGAGTTTCATAATTCAAATTTCGAAAGATGGCTATATTTTTTCTATTTTATTCTATTCTTTTATTTCTATTCTATTATGCTTTATTCTATTCTAATCTATTCTTTTATTTTCATAAAAAAACTAATCAGAATTTACAAAGCAAATTCCGAAAACTAATTATTCTGACATAACGAATATGACAAAACTAAAAAATTAATAACTTAACAAACGAATCTGAAACAAAACAAATTTTTCTGTTGTGCACATCTCTACTCAATATTCATACATGAGAATGAAGTGTATGTATAATTATTTTTTTCAGTTTTGAATAGAGGAGAGTAGGGTTAAAGCCCCTGTCAGTTTGTTTTTTGCTGTCTGTGTACAGTTCAGTTCCTGTCCCAGAAATGTAACAGGAAGTGAGGGGAAATCGCTGGAATATGTGTGCCTACTGAAACATTTCCAATTGCCTCTTGTTCTGGTGGCAACTTTTACATTTTGGATTTACCATTACCGTATTTTCAGGGACACTGATCATTAGGATAAAAAGGGAGGATGACTCTACCTCGCGGTGACACAGACCGTGATTAAAACTTGCAATTGGTTCCAACCCTTCCCTATACATACATGGCTGTAAATATACATTAAATATGTTTGTAATTTCCCAAAGAAAAAATAATAATATACTGTGTGATAATACAAAACAAATAAGCAAATAAATATATACAAAAACATTTAAGTCAACCCATCCATCAAGAAAGTGAAACATTTTTTAAATTTTCTTGGGATTTACAAAAAACAAATAAATAAGTAAACAGAAAATTTCATCATCTTATCAAAATGTGCACCATCTTTATGAAGGTCTCCTCATGTGCAACTCTGAAAACTAAACTTACCTCCCTTTAATGGACACAGGTCTGTAGAGAGAAGTCAGGGAAATTGGACATTCATAATTCATTTGCTCCTGGATATCTGTAAAGTTGACGCTGAATGGTACTTGCTCGCGTGTAACAATAATATTATAAACCTAATATTCAAAAATAGTTACTTAACATATTGGTAAGAGATTACACATTTGTAAACCTAAAGAAATGAGGAGAACATACTGTACATGTTAATATAACTTTTGCAGTCAAACTATTTATTACAAAATATAAAGCAAATTAAAACAGTTACAATTACAGCAACTCAATAGCTTACCGGTATATACTTTTTAGATGCTGCAACCTACATTATGTAGCTGACCTCCATACATAAAGGTGGACACACAAATACAATACAGGTATGAGATACATACATAACCAATAGCTGAATTATCTGTCCATTCCAGGAGATTTGCTTTTCCCCTTTTTTCTTCTTTTTGATTATTTTTTAAGTGCAGTTAAAGCCCAACTATATTTCCCCAAAGTTAAACAAATGTACATGTTTTGGTTAGAGTTCTACTTTAAATAGGTGTCTTTGGCTCTTTGTTCTCATACTTTCAGCAAAGCTGTTTCACATATTACACTACACAATAATAGTAATAAAAATAATAATACTAACAAATATACAATAATAATAATAATAAAAATATATAATATCATATAATAGGCTGAATTCACAATTAGGCTTTTCCTTTTAGTCACGTGACTTTAATTTTCAAATCTCATTGGCTAAAAAGTAACTTTTAAAATTAAGGATTCTTATCTGGGTGTTTTAGCTTTGGAAATTGAGCCTAATGCAGTATAATGTACAGCATGTTGCTTAACACATGGGTTATATCACCTGTGATTTGGTGCCATCAGGAGATATGACAAGCACTTCTATAAGTGTATCGCCCACTGTGATGGAGAGTGGTTTATTAATGTCAGCACTTCTATTCACTGTCACTTTCATCTGGCTGTCCTGGACCAGAGGCTCTACAATAATGCTGTTCTGGAAATATGGAACGGCACCTAGTTTTCAAACAGAGATAACATAGGACAACAATTAGAACACTTGGATTTGCATAACCCAGACATTCACTATGGATTGTTTATAAAGCAGATTTTGCACTAAAACGCATGGTTCCCTTATAACATCAACTGCCTCCTTCCATGTAATCGCCAAAAATAAATTTCCATCCACTGCACCTAGGCAAGTGCAACAACACAATCCTTCTGTTGAGATCCTGGATCCTAGGATCCCAAACCTCATAAGACATTCCCACACTACATTGGAGTGTCTTCTTGTGAAATTTGGGATACATACAGTATGACAGCAATGCAGTATTTTGCATTTGCATTGACATTATGTGAATAGGGTGAGATTTAATAATGTGCAAATTTGGCACATGTATGAAATGATGACCAATGTTTCAACTGTATTGAGAGACTAGCTCCACTAACAACAAGTTACCACAATGGAGCATTTCATTGACATTTACATGTGCAATTGTTAACCCGTGTCTGTATAGGGGCTGAGTGTAGTGAAAAGACCGGCCATAAATCCCAATTATTTTATACACATAAGAAAACATTATACTGTATATAATTGTAATGCTTTCTTAGGTGAAGAATACCTAAAAGTGAACCTGTAACTTTGCAGGCACACATTATTCACTTTTTCTATATTTGATAGGAATAAAGAGGGATACCTGGTGCTTCCAGGTATGGGAATCTTCTAACTCTCTCCCCTTCCCCTCACATAAAAGTGCTAGAGAGACTGGTCACTTTGGCACACTACATTGTCACAACTTTGAGCTTACATAAGTCTTTGATCCTAGTGAGCAAACAGGGTATGGTGAAAATGAAATAATCCTGTTGCTTTGCCGTTCACTAGCAAAGCACAGGTTCACCTTTAGTTCATAGGGCTTGATTTGACAAGTGAACCCTTCATGCTGCATATGTAAAAATATTGATTATGCTGCCATCAGGCTTCAAATTCCCATATAATTAAATTTTCAGACTGACAAAACAGTATACATTGTTAGAAAACCTAATATGCCTATTACCTTAGGGATGAAGGAAGAAACAGATGGTTTATTCCAGGGGTCTCCAATGTTTTCAGTACAGGGGCCACAATATATGTTTTAAAAATATTCACGGCCCGAAAAATATCAGTTTTGTAAATGAATGATTAAAATTTAAAGGAATGAATAAATGTGATTCAAGAAACAACTTCCACCTTTCACATCAGAAGTCACCCCTTTTTGCATCAGAAGTCCTCCTATTACATTAGAGTCCCCCTTTCACATCAGAAGCTCCCCCATCATATCACAGTCCCCTTTCATCAGAGTCTCCTTGCACATCAGATCTCCCTTTCAAATCAGAAGCCCCCATCACATAAGAGCCCCCCTCTCACATCAGAAGTTGCCCCTTTCACAAAAGAAGTCCCTCCATCACATCAGAAGTCCATAGCTCCCAACCGTCCCTGATTTTGAGAGACTGTCCCGCATTCGGAACAAAGTCCCTCTGTCCATCATTCCTCCTCATTTGTCCCTCATTTTGGTCTGGTCTATATAGTTGTATATAAAATGCACTACTTAGCTATCAAAATGTGTTTCACAGTGCTAAACCTTTCACCCAGTTTCTAAATTGTTGCATGTGTAAACTTCAAAAGACAATATAAAGGAATAGTAGTGGTAAAAATGCGCTTGTCGGTTTAACGTTTTTTTTTTTACAATTCCCCTTTTGGGGGGCTGTGACAGTGGGTCTGTCCTATGCCTACATATCCTTCTACATATCATTCCCATCTAAGAAAGTAGGGAGGTATGCAGGACCGGTGCTAGACTATTTTGCACCCTAGGCAATAAATAAATAAATAAAAATTTTAAAAACTGTGCAAAATATTAAATCAACAAAACATCAACTGCTAAATTTCTTTTAATTTGCAAAAATAAGTGCCATAAGATGCCACCAGAAAAATCACTGTCACGGACGGACTGTATCTGGCACTCCCATTCAGGGTGACAGTTGCAGTGAGTGAAGGATGATGGATCCACACTCTGTCAGATCCAAGGCTGGAATTCCCCAGTGGGGGGAGATAAAATGCTGTGATAGCAGGCAGCCCAGTGCACACACACACCTGAGAACACCTGAACTGAGCGATCCAACACAGTGACAGATCCAACACAACACACCACCACCAACACTGACACAGATCAGCAGGCCCAGCAGAGACTAGAAGAGCAAGATGTGGGATCGTGATGATGTCATCACTCACTGACACATTGCACATGTGATGGATGGCCATCCTACATTACCTTCCTCCACAGGTGCAGCACCACCTCTGCTGATGAATGGGAAGAAAAGGGCTGGAACTTCACAGTGATCAGCAGCCACCAGTCAGCTTGCAGTATGGGACTGAGCATGAGAGGGATACTGGAAGGAGCAGTTGCTCAGCTGCTACACTGGCCCCAGACACCTAGCATCTTCCTCTGTCCTTTCTTCCTCCCCTCTGCCGCCCCTTCCCTCAGTTGAAGGATTATTCATGACGTGGCAGCATCCCACACAGAGAGAGTGCCGGTCTGTGCCACGCCCAGGTGCCCCTAGGTGGCAGTGCGCCCTAAGCAGCTGCCTAGTTTGCCTAGTGGAAGCATTGGCCCTGGAGGTATGGAAGCCATCCATCACATCAGAAGCGCCCCCTTCACATCAGAGTTGTTGCTGGCCAGGTAAAATCTTGTAGTGGGCCAGATGTGGCTCTGGGACCATAGTTTGGAGACCCCTGGTTTATTGTGCAAATAATATGAGACCATCACACAGCTAGCAGAGTCACAGTTATGCTTGGGCCTTGGGAACAATTGTATTCTCCATTTTAGGTCTAAGGGTGAGATAAAATAGTTATGGTAAACATAATGGTCACACTGGGTGCTCTACTGTGTTCATTTCAGATTACACTTTTTTGTACACAGTACTAAATGTAGAGGGCAATAGTGAACTATTATATCTTATGATACAGTTTTAAACATCAATGGAAAAACAGTAATTAAATCTGCAGGATATTTATTAATACCAGTTAAAAAGCTGAAATTGCAGTAATAACTCTGCAAAGACTTGCAGAATAAATGCAAACAGTAGACAAGCATAATTATAAACAGGTAATGCTCTGCTGGATAGTGAGCATCAGAGATCATAAAATATCTCCAAGAGCTTATATATATTACATGAAGTGGTAGGTACTGGCATCTGCCTTATATTAAAAGATTAACTTCTTTGTAAATAGATAACACAATCCTAATTCCAGATCTCAGTGACGTTAGACAGACAGCCATTTTGTGGGCTAAACTAACAGTCGCAAATGAGTGATTGGCCTTTTTGTTACAGGTATTCCAATCGATACAGTAGCTACATTAAAATAGTTTTTGGCATACGTAATTTATATTAGTTGTTGGGGACCACTTTATAAAGCTGGCCATTGGCATGCAGGCACCTGAAGTTACCTGCTCTTTGGTGTCAGTTTAGATCTGTGTTGGGGCGAGACCTGTAGGTGCACTTTACAAGTTAAATGTTAAGATGATAATTGGAATGGTCCAGTGTCTACTGACGTTTTCCTGACCATTTATCTGTGTAAGTGTAGTCAGTGAGTTTCTGATGTTTTGGATATTCTCTATTTGCTTCTAATTTGTTGTTTTTTTTTGTACAAATTTGTATGTGTGTTGTCAATGTACTTTCTCTTAAGTACATTGTCATGATATTTTGTACTGAATTTATTTCCATTCCTTAATAAACAGTTTTTAAACAACAAAAAAAGATGATAATGGAACATACATGAATATTCAAAGGTATCGGAAGCAAAGGATGGCACTAGCTTCAGATCTTCAGATAGATGTATCCCTTCGAGTAAAGCTTGACTTGCAGATAACTTTGTGATTTCTAGAATGTACTTCTTGGCAGTTCCATCTTCAGCAGTTACCTCTACAACCACAGAATTGAGGCCATCTTTCAAAGTCACAACCTTCGAACCTTCACCTCCCTAAAATGAATAAAGTACAAGAAGTTCTTAAAGTGCCTCTCCATCTTCAAATGTTTGTTGAATGGTAAATGCAGTTTATGTACAATACAGTTTTCTTCATTTTTTATCTTATTTCCTTCTCTCTCTACCATAGTAAGTCCAGGAGCCCATTTTCCACTGTAAAAATGATCATAGGCAGCTTAGAATCAATTTTTTATTTTTTTTGCAAACTGCACAGAAAATCACCACTGGAAGCAATGACATAACTTTACTCAAAGGATGAGAGGGGAGAAGGGGGCAGGGCCCCATCAGGAACTTTTTCAATTGAATTCTGTGGAGACCCAAAGATATTAACCCCCTGCACACTGGAAGTTCAGAGACAGGAAAATGACAAGGCATACCTGCTCAGATGATTTCTACAGGTCACAGTTACCTGCAGGACCTGCACAGTATGATCTCATAGTAAAGCTGGACTTAAAGTAAAAGTTTAGGTTCTAAAACTTCTGTTTTAAATGCTGACACCCCCACGCTGCATACAATAAAGCACAAATCTGAACTGAACACATCACACAGAGGGGAACTTTCTGAATAGTGTAGTACTATCAATAATTGCTTCAACCTCCAAGGTTTTTGAATTACTACATTTATCTGGCAATTATATTTATTGAATAACATATGGAGTGGACTGGTGGCTTTATTCCGTTATTTGTCTATCAGTTGAAATATCTTATCTCGCCATTTGAGTTACTGGACTGTCCATAAAAACAATAGCATTTTCTGGACTGATTGACATCTTCCAGTAGTCAAAAAGGTTGTTACTTTCATTAAGTGGAGTCAGCATATTGGTCTATTACTTTTATTGACATTCATGGCCCATAGCATGCAAATTTTTGTATTTTTTTTTACCACTAGTAGATTTACTAGATGTACAAAATGTACAAGTAAGTACAAAAATACAATAGAGAATACCAGAAATGCAAACACTGACAATGACAGTTGCCATTTAAACATTATTTATTTGAGCATTACAAAAAGGCAGTAGTTTAAGGCACACAGCAATACAGCAGCATGTTGTACACATGGCATTGTGTCAAGCATTCAGCGGAACATGGTATCTTCTCAACCATCAGTTGTGAGGGGAAGTGCCATGGAAAAGAAGAAAAAAAAAGGGGCAATAGGGAAAAAGGGGTGGGAAACAATGTAGGGGGTGGACAGGCGGGGGCAAACCATGGGAAGAGAAGATAGGAGGCAACAATAATGTAAAATAGAACATAACAAAACTACACCTAGGTCCTCCAAGTATGTAGCCGGAAAAGAGTTTAAACAGTGATACCTTGTGCATCAACTCATTAACTCAACAATTCCACATTTTATCAAATTTATGAGGACAGTTCCTACTAGCATTGGTAAGTTTTTACAAGAATAGGATATTATTAATAGCTGCTTTCCAACTATTGACAATACCCCCTCGGGGCCATTTTAGAACAATTTCCAGACAAACAGAGAAGCAGACAAACATTCTCTCCCTGAACGGCATAAGGGGCAGCAGGGAGTGCAGGCGCATTCGCAATCCGAAATAGAAAGCGACGTAAGGTTAAGTTGTTTTGCCCAGAGCCACTGCTCTCCCGCACAATGCGGGCAGGCGGTTGGCAAATAGTAAAAAAACACAAAAACCTCTCAACACAGTATTAATTTATTTTATTTGTACGTTTTTTTAAATTAATTAATTAATTATAAATAGAAGCAGACGTGTTATGAATCAGACTGATTCATAACAGCTTTACCAACATTGTGATCATGTGATCACATAGCGATCCCCGGGTCCCGATCAGCGGGATCTTCATTTCCATGGACACAGTGGTAGCGGGTGAGGAATGCAGCACCCCCCTGTGTTAGTACAGCCAAAGCAATGTACCCGTATGTAGATTTGCCTGTAGCCACCGCCCGTCCGCAGTGCATTGCGGGAGGGCAGGCAGCAAACGGTTAAACATTGCAGATTTAAAAATATTGAAAATGACTTTTAAAATCTTATTATCACAAAAAAGATTGTATGGGATTTGAGTATGATTATACTTTAGGATAAGCCACAAACAACCCTTCCAAAAAAAAAAAACAATCAACAATATTATTTCTAATTTTATTTTTGGCTACCCTGTTCACTTTAATGAATACAGGCACTTTAGGACATAATTAACTTATCCTTTTTGCACCCTTTCACTGGTCTAACCTAACCCACCTGCCCTCTTAAAGATGCAAAGAGTTTACAGTCTTACAGATATAATTTACAGGAGGTAAGAAAGATGAATGATATCTATATGCTGCACTCACCAGCAGTGTGAAGGAGGCCCCGTTATCACTGGGATAAGCATCCACTGTGATTTGCATCCGTTGACTTGGCACTGTCACTTCGTACTTTGTGATGTGGGGTTTAAAAGAAGGCTCCAGCTTTACCCCAGGAACAAAGAGCTTTTCCAGGTCACAGTTGTTCATTTCTAGGTCACTGTATATACAACCTAAATGTTCTTGTGGATAGGTACAATATTATCTGTCCTATAGTCACAGGGAGCTTCTCCTGTTAGAAGATATTAATTAAAAAGATTTGTTAATAGTCCAACAAATATACCTCCAAGTTCTCTTAGAACTCTGGGATGAATGCCATCAGGGCCCATTGCTTTATTAGGCTTTAACTGAGCCAGTTCCTCTGCTACCTCCAGAACTCCTAAAAATGAACCATCATTACTAAAACCAATATGATTCCCCAATTTGTTATTGTTAGTACAATTTATTTCTGAGAAAACTCAACAGAATTAATTGTTTTAGTGGTTTGCTACATCCAGATCTCCCTCAACATATGTGTTGTGCCCAGATCATTTTAGTGATCCCATTTATTTTTTTCTAAACAAAGTTTTATCTCCTTTCCTAATAGATTTAGCTATGTCCTCCTCTTTCTTTGCTTTGGCAGCCCTGATAATGTGTCTGGCCTCCTTTGTCTATTTTTATACTCTTCCATGTCAGCTACACCCCGTTTCCTTGAATCTTCTATATGCTGATTTTTTCTCCTTTACTATCCTACTTAGCTCTTTAGTGAACCATATTGTTTTTTTCTTCCATTTACTCTTACTAACTTGCCTGACATATAATCTATTTGTCTCCAGGATGGTAAACTTTAACATTGCCTACTGATTACTCACTCCTGTTTTACTCCAACCTTTCAATTAATTTTTTAGAAACTGACCCATTTCAGCAAAATTTGTCCTTTTGAAATCTAAAACTTTTGTTTTTGTAGATGATTTTTCAGTTCTTGTTTTAATATCAAACCAAAGACATTGGTGATCACTAGAACTCAAATTTTCTCCCACCTCAACATTAGACAGTCAATCTCCATTTGTCAATACTAGGTCTAAAATATGATCACCTCAATTTGAGCTTTTTACTAACTGTTTTAGAGAAACCCCTTTCATTGCCTCCAATACGTCTCTGCTCCTGCTTGTAATAGCAGTTTGAGAATGACAGTTAGGGGTTTATTTACTAAAGCTGGAGAGTCCAAAATCAGACTCCCTTCTGCATAGAAACCAATCAGCTTCCAGGTTTCATTGCCAAAGCTTCATTGAACAAGCTGAGGTTATAAGCTGATTGGTTTCTATGCAGAAGGGAGTCTGATTTTGGACTCTCCAGCTTTAGTAAATAAACCCCTTAATGTCCGGCATGTTGAAGTCACTCATAACCAAAATTTCTTCCTTCATTGCCATTTGAGTTATCTCGCCAAGTTACTCATAATCTTCAGCCTGTCCTGGTGGTCTGTATACCACACCAATTCTAAGGGAAGATCCCTCTCTGGTTGGAAGGCAGACCCAGTGGGTTTCAACTATTTCATTTGTTTTCTTAATTCATGTTAGTGTTACGCTATTTTTGACATATATGGCAACCCCACCTCCCCTCTTCCCTACTCTGTCGCTCCTGTATAGTGTATACCCTGGTATAGTTATTTCCCATTCATTTGAATCCTTAAACCAAGTCTCTGTAATTGCAACAAGGTCCAAGCTGACCCTAGACAGCTCACAAGGCTTGTAGCCTAAACTACAAGCATTAGTGCACATGACATGACAAACATTGCTATCTACTGCCTTATTTTTACCACCACAAACTGAAGTGACTACCCCATCAGCCCAGTCCTTAGCAACACAAATTCTCACATTTGTTTCAACCTGCTGGGGACAGAAAGACTCCTCATCAATTACATCTCTGTCCCCATTTCTCAGTTTAAATGCATGTCCAAAAAAACTCCTATATTCCATACTAAGATGCTGTGTGACCGTGTGTAAGGGATGCAGACCATCTCTTTTGTACAGCTCAATGTCAGACCACCTGAAAGTATCATGACTAACATAACCAAAACCTTCAGCTTTGCACCAACCCTTTAACCAAACATTGGACTCTGCTATACCAAGTACTTTCTCTTGTTGTCCATTATGCACAGGTAAGACCTCTGAAAATGTAACAGTATACCCTAACTGTTGAAGATCCTGGCCAAAATTCTGAAAATCCTTCTATACAGAACACACATTCTGAGATAAATAATTTAAGTCAAGGTGCACAACAATGACACAGCAGCCTAGAGGGAGATGGCCTGCATCCCCGCCCCCCTCATATTTCCATGAGCTGGTTAGAAGAGGGTGTGTCTGTTCCCTCTACTCAGATATCAGAGAACTCTGTGATCTCGCTCTGCAGTGTGTGTGACATCAGATTTCTGTCCACTGCCTGCTAGAGCAGAGAAAAATCCTTTCATCTGTGTGTTTTTAGATTGATCTACAGGATAAATTGCTGCATATAAACAGGTACAACTTATGTGGAAGGATTTGTTTAATCTTTTTGTATCGTCTGAGGCCAGTCACTTCACTGGGTATATGTAAGGGTTTACAACCACTTTAACCCCTTCACGCCGGCACCTCCCGTCCCTTTAAGGGTTTCAGAAGCCAGGATGTGGGGCGGGGTTTAGGGTCATGTGACCGCTGTGACACGCCATCACAGCGGTTACATGTTTAGGAAAGGTCCCGATCGAAAGAGGAGATCGGGACCTTTCCGTGAGTACTGGACATGTGTGCTGGGAGCGCGCAGGGCATGCGCTCTCAGCACATATGTTCTTTTTTAATAGAACGCAAATGTGCAGCCGCTTGGTGTCTATGCCCAGACGACGGCAGGCCCGCACATTTGTGTTCGGCCGGTGTGAAGAGGTTAAATGAGATTGTACAGAGATTGCAAAATCAGATGGTGTGTATGGCCACTCTTAGATTTACAATGTGATAAGGTAAGGCTTCAGATATCATGGGCCTAAGTTGACTGGGTGTAAAGCAATAGATAGGGCAGGGTATGACTTAAAGCTGAACCCCAGGAATGTTCTTAATTGAATATTTACTAGACTCTCATGGCAGCAGTCACAATTTATCTTAATACTGGACTATGATGGATCTTTGAACTATGGGGAACTGGCTGGTTGCCTCCCTTTGCTTCCTCTATTCCTATATATAGATTGGTGGCCCTTGCACTTTACAGGGGAGATTATGTGGCAGGTATATAGGGGGACTAGCCTTATATACCCCCCCCCTGCCATTTGGTGACAATATTGAAATCCACACTCTGAACATTCCATGTCCACTGCCATTTTGATACCAACCTTATGATCCGATCTTTACTTTTTGGAGTTAATCAATCCTGTCCATTGTAAATGAGATTCTGGCCGCCTGCTGGATATTTCTGTGTGAACGTTGGGGGCTCCATGTTTATGCTGCTATGCTTGCCCCCAAGAATACTGACATGGCCTCCCTGCACAATTCATGTGATTGAGGTCCTTTTCAAGTACTTTTGGTCCTGAAGAAGCGAAACACGTTGTCCTGCTGACATTGGACAAGCTTGTTTGATCAACAGTGGACATACGCCATTTGAGTTGATGTTATAGGACATATATAATGTATTTAATCCAGTGTCATCATATTGCATGTATATGGGGTGTATGCTTCCTATCTAATTTATGTAAATTTTTATTCATTGTTAATAAAGCTTATGATTTTATGATATATGTGTAGAAATCTTTTCATGCTGTGCCAGTAAAGTCCGTCTCATTAGGTTGGCTGGATGAAATTCAGTGCACACCTTTGTTTTTCCTTTCCAAATAATTATAGATGTGGCTCTTGGAAGTCCTATTTTCTCATATGAATACTTACATTGGTGAAGCTTGGACTAATGTCAGTATGTATATCCCTTATGCGAGGGGCTGCTGGTGAAGCTGACAATCACTGTAGCAGTCAACAGTTTTACAGTGATAGTCGTGATCTTCTGGGTACTGTGTTGAGGTCGTTCCCCTCTGTACACTGACCACAGGGGACTCTAGAACTGTTGCCATTTGCAAAGCACCTTCTTTTTTTTTTTCAATGAATACAAGGTGTTCTCGGATTGGATGAGGTGAAGATCATAACATCGCAAGCCCTCCTTTCCACCTCACCCAATCAAAGAATGCCTTGTACTCATTAAAAAATATAAGGCATTCTATCAATGGTGGCAGTTGATGAAAAATTCCCTTTATTTTCTTTCATCAGCATATCTAAAACTTTAAATGGGGACCCTATTCCTTAGAATACTGTACTAGATGATTGTCTAATAGACGAGTTCCAGATCTCTTTCAAGTGAGAGAAAATCATCTACAAAGAGATGAAACAAATCTTCCTACATAAGTTGTACCTGTTTATCAAAGTCCAGAATTTATAAAGCTTGCCTGAGCTGTCAGAAAGCAGGGGCCAGGAAGCTAAAATTACACTCTACAGAGTTCAGTGAGGTGATCTCCAAGAGCTGATTGGAGGGAAGGGACACCCCCCCCTCCACACAGCACACATGAACAGAGCTGAGGTTGTCATTCACAGGCTTAGTGCTGGAGTTATCTCCCCTGTCACCTTTTTTCTCTTGGTGTCAGGAAACCTTGTCAGAAGTGACTCATGATAGTAGAGGAATGAAGCAGCAGGCAGAAATGGCACTTAGTGCGCTTAACTGAGACAAGTACACACTACAGAAGGATATGTATTGTTCATATTTCATGTCTGAGGTTTACTACCACCCTAAGCTGGCCGTACACTATACGGTCTGGTTATATAACCTACAATCTCCTTTAGATTTACCAAAACTATGTATAAAAAGACAAACTTAAACAATCTTTTTTTTTGTAGCCAGTGAAGATGGCCATACACTTTACAATCAGATTGTACAATCTCCTTTAGATTTACCAAAAACTATGTTATATAGGGACAAACCTACACAACCTGTGCAATTTGTATCCAGTCAGGCAGGCCCTGGCACTAAAGTAGATCTACAGGAAATTGTACAATTAGATTGTATACTGTATGGCTAGCTTTAGACAGTTGTCTAAGACTCCCCATTTTTTTTTAAAAAATGCTTGAACAGAGTAGAGAAGGGTTAGAAACTGAGTCAGTTTTTCTTTGTTATAGGCTCCCCTGTCCTCACTGGGGAGATTTACTCGTCTATTTGTTCTGGTGACCATTGTCACTAGGACTGAAAGCAAGGGACAAGACAAAAAAAGTTGTCACCAGAAGTGAAGACAAAGGTGCATTTTTAAATAGGGACACATGTTTCGATACCATACCTGCATGTCACAATAGTGTAGTAACAAATAAACACACATACAATAAGAGTGTATGAAAAATAAAATACATACAATAATATTAAATTATTAAATAAAATACAAACAATAATATTAGATTATTAAATAAAATACAAACAACAATGATGCAATAACAAATAAAAAGATATAATATAATATAATGCAATTATAGTGCAGTAACAAATGAAAATACATACAATATTAACGTAGTAACAAATACAAATACTTACAATAACAGTGTAGTAACAAAAAAAATACAATAAAAGTATAGTAACAAATACATACAATATTAGTGTAGTAACAAATACAAATACTTACAATATCAGCGTAGTAACCAAAACAAAACAAAACAAAACAATACAATAAAAGTATAGTAACAAATACATACAATATTAGTGTAATAACAAATACAAATATTTGCAATATCAGTGTAGTAACCAAAAAAACCCAATAAAAGTATAGTAACAAATACATACAATATTGGTGTAGTAACAAATACTTACAATAAAACACTTCTCTGTATCCAGCGTCTGCAGTGAGTTGTCAGCACAGACTAATCTAAAATTGCCTTGAGCAGTTCGTGTCTCCAGTAGCGTAGCCATGTTGTTGGAGACAAGCTTATACATTTACATTACAGTTGGCCTTCGGAAAAATGGCCGCTTCTTTTTGAACTCACGTTCCGGAATAAGTACATTTTTGTTCGAAAAGTTTGCTTAATTCGTGTAGTTAAGGACGCTGTTTCCACAGTAACATTGCCTGAAAATATACGGAACAGCATAGTAGTTGTGTCCTCAGCTATGTGCATGGTCATACAGTCTGCTTATCTTATCATTAGCTCTGCAGAGTGGTTTAACATCATAGGTGACTGTATAGTTTTAGTTTATGGTGTGCAGAGGGACGAACTACAGTTCCCATGATGCTTTGCCGTCGTACTAATGATGTATTTCCTGTGAGACTAGGAAGTAGTGGAGTTCACATGCTGTGTCTGTGTGCTAGAAGACGCAGGTAAGTCGATGCGGGGAAAAGGGAAGTGTGTGTAGGATTATTGTATGGGAATGGAGACTTAGACCGGACACACAGTATACACTCTCCTTTATATCTACCGGTGCCGTGTAATATGAGGGAAGACCTAAACAATCCATTCGTATCCGATCAGGCAGGTTCTTGTGCTACATAGCTGATGGCAAATCTAAAGGGTCCAATCTGTGTGGTGTATGTGTGATTCCTGCATTCATCAGGCAGGTGGGGTAGGGACATGCTGAGCACACATCAAGAAGATGCTCACCGTTCCACCATTCATCTTTTATTATTATACAGGATTTATATAGCGACAACAGTTTGCTCAGCGCTTTACAATGTAAAGGGAGACAATACAGCAACAATACAGTTCAATACAAGAGGGATAGGCGGGCCCTGCTCCTTGGAGCTTACAATCTAAGAGGGAGGGGCTAGTGGTACAAAAGGTAATAACTGTGCAGGATGGACTGATAGGATAAATAGTAGATTTGGTTATTTGCTGCAGGCAGGATAGGTTTCCCTGAAGAGATGGGTTTTCAAGGATTGCCTAAAAGTGGGCAGAGTAGGTGATAGTTGGATAGATTGGGGTAGAGTGTTCCAGAGGATGGGGGAGGCTCTGGAGAAGTCCTGGAGATGGCCATTGGAGGAGGAGACAAGGGAGCTAGAGAGCAGGAGGTCATGGGAGGAGCGGAGATGATGGTTTAGGTGATATTTGGAGAAAAGATTGGTGATGTAATTTGGGGTAGAGCTATAAATGACTTTATATGTCATTGTTAATGTTTTATTCGTCGGGCAATGGGAAGCCAGTGTTATTTTCAAAAAGTAATATACTGCAGTTGACCAATCTTTAAATGTGGTGACTGCATTAGTTTTTTTGGGGGGCTTTATACCCATTTTTCACCTGTTGATCTGGCCAGTAACACAAATCCTGCCTTACGGTGTCTTCACTCTGGATGGAAGAGCAATGGGGACATTTTGGATACCAACATTGTCCTAGTGTAAAGAGCAGGGATGAGTTCAGGTGTGTACTGTGCTAGCAGATTTAGATGGATTTGATTTAAAGTGGTTGTATACCCTTACATATATCCAATGAAATGACTGGCTTCAGGTGAAACAAATCCTCCTACATAAGTTTTACTTGTCTATCTGCATCTGTGTCTTCTCTACATCCATTCAAATTCTAGAATTTATAAAGCTTGTCTGAGAGTTCAGAAAAAAGGGGCAGAGAGCTGAAATTACACACTGTGGAGCTCAGTGAGGAGAGCTCTGAGAGCTGAATGAAGGGAAGGGACACACCCCTCTTGACACCGCACACAGTAATGCAGGCCATAGATGGGGAGAAAAACTGCAGATTTTTCTTTTAAAAAACAAAAAATCGGTTGTTCAAGTGGCCGACGTTACCATCAATGGTAAAAAAAATCGGCCGATTTTCTACCCGTCTAGAGCCGGCAAAAAGTGTCCCTGCAGAGAGCTCTGCTATTTCTTTGACAGTTCCTTGACATTTATAGAAGTTGCAACAATGTATCTATTTGTTTCCATTTAGGATACAGATGTTTTTATTCGGAAACAAATAGATACAATGTTTCAACCGCTGTAAATGTCAAGGAACTGTCAGAGAACTGTCAGAAATAGAGGAGCTCTCTGCAGAGACACTTTTTGCTGGACTGGAATTCTTCTTATTTTCATCCTACTTCTTCTTCTTCTTCTTCCTCTTCTTCATCCTCATCCTCTTCTTCTTCTTCTTCTTCTTCCTCATCCTACTTCTTCTTCATCCTCATCCTACTTCTTCTTCTTCATCCTCATCCTACTTCTTCTTCATCCTCATCCTACTTCTTCTTCTTCATCCTCATCCTACTTCTTCTTCTTCTTCTTCATCCTCACCCTCTTCTTCTTCTTCTTCTTCATCCTCATCCTCTTCTTCATCCTCATCCTCTTCTTCTTCTTCATCCTCATCCTCTTCTTCTTCCTCATCCTCATCCTCATCCTCTTCTTCATCATCCTCATCCTCTTCTTCATCATCCTCATCCTCATCCTCTTCTTCATCATCCTCATCCTCATCCTCTTCTTCATCATCATCCTCATCCTCTTCTTCTTCATCCTCATCCTCTTCTTCTTCTTCATCCTCATCCTCTTCTTCATCCTCATCCTCTTCTTCTTCATCCTCATCCTCATCCTCTTCTTCTTCATCCTCATCCTCTTCTTCTTCATCCTCATCTTCTTCTTCTTCTTCATCCTCATCCTCTTCTTCTTCATCCTCATCCTCTTCTTCTTCATCCTCATCCTCTTCTTCTTCATCCTCTTCTTCTTCATCCTCTTCTTCTTCATCCTCTTCTTCTTCATCCTCTTCTTCTTCATCCTCTTCTTCTTCATCCTCTTCTTCTTCATCCTCTTCTTCTTCATCCTCATCCTCTTCTTCATCCTCATCCTCTTCTTCATCCTCTTCTTCTTCTTCTTCATCCTCTTCTTCATCCTCTTCCTCTTCTTCTTTTTCTTCTTTTTGTCTTCCTCTTGCAGGTCACTGCTCATGCGCAGATTTTTTATCGGTAAAAAATCGGCCGATTTGCCCACTAATTGCTGCGAAAATCGGCCGATCGGCAAAATCGGCCGATTTTTTTCCAACTTTACCGAAAAAAAAAACCGGCCAAAATACCGAAAAACGGCCGACCAAATCGCCCACTAACGATCCGAAAATCGGCCGATTTTATTTTCGGCCGAAAAATCGGCCGATTTTCGACCCATTTATGGCCTGCATTAGGCTAGGTTCACACCTATATGCAGGCTGTGTTTGAGCCGTTTTTGATGCGTTTTCTTGTTGCTAGGCAGATGTTAAATGCAAAACGCATCAAAAAATGTGGCAAAAACATGATACATGCTTTTCTGCAGCATTTTCATTGAATTCTATAGAAATAAAAATACAACTTTTTGCTTTTAAAAAAGTCCCTGACCCTTTCCAAAAAGTGCAGCGGGTGAAAACGCATGTGAACATGTCCCATAGAAAATCCTGTTAAATGGACTGTGCTGCATTTCTGCAAAACGCTGCAGAAAACACTTGGGTGTGAACCTAGGGTTACAGAGCTGTCAATCTGCTGGAGGTCCCTCCCCTGTCACCATATTTCTATTGGTATCCAGAAACCTTGTCATAAGTCATTCATGCAGATAGCAGAGTAATGAAGCAGCAGACAGAAATGACACTTGGGGGTCAATTCAGTAAAGGTTATTGCGTGTGATAACATGGTCACATGACTCAGTTGCATAAATTATTGCATGAGATAATAAAAGTGAATTCATCAAAGTAAAATATTGAATGTGAGGTAAATACCGCACATTTGTTAGAACAGTGCGACAAATACCGCAAAAAAAAAATTGGATAAATCTTTAGTCAATTCATTAAAAAACGCACACATTCGTTATTTATCACCGGGTGTTTGCTGACGGTATTTTAGAAATACACAAAATATCAACTAGAGGAACTCTACATTGGCCAAAAAATGAAAAGTATACAATGTACCAGTGTAAAAATGTTCTCTGAGCTCAGGAATGAAAATAAATTGTAACATTTCATCAGAGGGAGATCGTTTTGTGAATGAAAGCACACTACAATGTTTTCATGGTTCCACAGTATTGCGGTGTGCATTCTGGTACAGCGTTAGCCTGCAAAAAAAAAGTGAAATAACACCAAAAATAATGCAAAATGTAAGTGCTAAATATCGCAAAACATAAATATTTAACACTTTTTTTTAGTGAATTGACTACTTTTGAAATAGTTACCACATGATT
This sequence comes from Staurois parvus, assembly GCF_062004578.1. NCBI lineage: Eukaryota > Metazoa > Chordata > Amphibia > Anura > Ranidae > Staurois > Staurois parvus. The sequence continues at coordinate 4,396,156 of NW_028317797.1, read as the reverse complement.
TATTTTAACTCATAAATGAATGCGGTATTTATCTCTTAGTGAATTGACACCTTAGGGGCTATTTACTAAAACTGAAAACTGGAGAGTGCAAAATCTGGTGCAGCTCTGCATAGAAACCAATATGCTTCCAGGTGTTATTGTCAGAGCTTAATTGAACAAGCTGATTGGCTACCATGCACAGCTGCACCAGATTCTTAGTGATCCAGTTTTAGTAAATCTCACCCATAGTGTTCTTAATTGAGACAAGTACATGCTGTAGAGGGACATGCTTTGTTCATATTTCATGTCTGAGGTTTACAACCACTTTAAGTGGCTGTGGTATTCTCTGTCCTGCTGCCGCATGTACAGTATCTCCCAGAAGTGAGTACACCCCTCACATTTTTGTAAATATTTTATTCTATCTTTTCATGTGACAACACTGAAGAAATGACACTTTGCTACAATGTAAAGTAGTGAGTGTACAGCTTGTATAACAGTATAAATTTGCTGTCCCCTCAAAATAACTCAACACACAGCCATTAATGTCTAAACCAGAAAATGTATATTATATAGGGCACACTTTTTGGTGCCCAACCTCTGTAGCTGTAAGATAAAGGTGCCAGATGGATATCAGGGATGGATGGATGGGAGCAGTAACACTGAGGCAGCTCTTCTTAGAGTGGAAGCAAGGCTCTAATGCAGTAACAAGAAAGAGAGGAAGGCGCCTCTAAGTGCAGTATTGACAATTTATTTAGTAAACAATGGAAAATTTGCACTTACAAGATAAACGGTTAAAAAGACTCATCATGTGGTAATTGGATCCAGGTGGGACATCCAGCTGTCCAACAGCAAACTATGCCTATAGGATCAGGAAGTAGAGTCCAGGATGTGCCTGTGCACCAAAAATGAAGCTTGGAGAGCAGAGTCAGATGTAGCAGGTGAAGGGGGCGGTAATGCATTTCGGAGCATGCTCAATAGGCTCCTTCTTCAGACCTCTGAAGGAATAGTTTGCTGCTGGACGTCCCACCTGGATCTAATTACCACATGAGTCTTTTTAACCGTTTATCTTGTAAGTGCAAATTTTCCATTGTTTAAATAAATTGTCAATACTGCACTTAGAGGCGCCTTCCTCTCTTTTTCTTATTAATGTCTAAACCTCTGGCAATAAAAGTGAGTACACCCCTAAGTGAAAATGTCCAAATTGGGCCCAAAGTGTCAATATTTAGTGTGGTCACCATTATTTTCCAGCACTGCCTTAACTCTCTTGGGCATGGAGTTCACCAGAGCTTCACAGGTTGCCACTGGAGTCCTCTTCCACTCCTGCATGACGACATCACGGAGCTGGTGGATGTTACGAGACCTTGCACTCATCCACCTTCCGTTTGAGGATGCCCCACAGATGCTCAATAGGGTTTAGGTCTGGAGACATAAAAGATAGAATAAAATATTTACAAAAATGTGAGGGGTGTACTCACATTCTATGAGACACTGTATACAAGAGATGTGGCTGTGTGGCAGGAAAAGCCTCTGCAGCTTATTCTTGGCTGGTTACAGTGACAGCTTCCTGACTGAAATCCAGCTAACAATTTTTAAGCAATTACAGCGGCAGGTTCCCCCCCCCCTTTTGAGAAAGATTTACATGAATAATAGCCGATCGTTGCAAGCACCCATGTCGGTTGTAAATTATTCCTCTTAACCTTTCAACTTCCACTTTTACTTGACAGCTTAGTTTGGTAAAGGGATTTGAAAAATAACAGACGTACTGGCTGGATCATCAGGTGGAAAGGAAAGCTGCCATGTTTAAAGTGGAACCTTAATTTTTTAAAAAATGTGAACTGGCACGTTTTTAATGCAGGAGAGACATAATGGTGGAATTCAATAACGCTGCTGCACCACTTGTCTGGCATTGATCCCTCTTGTTACTATATTGCGCCGAATTCATGAAGCATTTGCAACACTTTCGGTTTTGACAGCGACTTGTGCACCAAATTCAGGTAGTACTACAATGTGCCACTTTCTCTTATAAGATGCATTGAATGCGCAAAATTCCAAAGTGGAGCTAATTAACACCAACTCTCTTTTGGCATACAGTGGGAGACTGGCTGGCAAATTTTTCGAAAAATCTCTTGACAGGTACATGAATTTGGTACAATCTTCACCACTTTTAGAGTGCATGAAAGACACTTTTGCAAACTCTGTCTGTGCCATTCTTTGAATTCCTGGGACTAGCTCTCTTCTGCATTAAAGTTTCTTACCTGCCAGCCTGCACTTTACACTGGGCCGAAACTGCCGTTGCTAATTTGTTGCCTGTTTGGGACTTCTATCCTTAGCCTTGCTCTATTACTAAGGGCTTAGATAGAAAAGCATCCTGCACCTGTGCTAATCATGCAACCAACCCTAACCAGGAATGGCGACAATGTAACCGGAAACCATACTATTGAATTAAAGGGTAACTAAACTCCAAAACAAAAAAAAGTATATAGTGCAGTTTACCAGTATTTTGATGTAGTGGCTGCATTAGTTTTATTTTTTCAGGCTATGTACATTTTCAGCAAGTACAGAAAATACTTGTAGATCTTGCCGACAATGCGGTGTACTTCCTTTGAGATTAACAGAAGACACAAAGACCCCTTTATTTTTCGTAAGTAAACTGCTAGCTCTCTTCAAGAGTAGGGGGGTTTTATTGATGTGGGAACACATTTAGGTACTTGCAGCAGATTCTCATTGTGGAAGCACATGAGTATTGCATCCTTAAACTACTAGCTTTCTCACCCCCTCTTTCTATGCAATTGAGATGAACAACACCAGACTTGTGTGGAATCACGTCTGCTGCCCAGGCCCCCCCCCCACTGCCGCAGTGCTTTTGGCTTCCGTCCTCTCCTTCCTACCAACAGCTGCAAGCACACAATAGGATCCTTTATCCCAAAAGGGGAAAAAAAAAAAATGTGAAACTTGCTGTGCCTCCCGTGCTCCTTCATCCAGAGTGGGGACACTCTAATACAGGAGATGTGTTACTAGCCAGATCATCAGGTGAAAACAGAGGGGAAAAAGAAAACCACATGTAATGATGGGTAAGCTGCGATATATTATTTTTTTTTATTTTGGGTGTAATACTGCTTTCATTTTCACCTTTCCAAATTGGCCTTAGGATGGAATGTGTGTACGCATGAATGATGGCAAGCTTCTTCAGGGTGAGACTGATGAGAATTTCCAATATGTAAAGCACTGTGTAAATTGTCAGCGCTATATAAATACATGTAATAAATAAATAACATAGACTACACTCCACATCGCCTAGTCAGATGACAGGCCTTCTGTTATCTCAAAGCTAGCATTGTTTTTTATTTACTGTATTTATATAGCACTGGCAATTTATGCAGCACTTTGACCATGGAACGATGTGAATGAACAGTCACATTGGTCCCTGCCCTAACTTACAGTCTAAGGTCCCTAGCTTACATTCATACATACACATACTAGGGACATATTAGACAGGAGCCAATTAACCTACCAGCATGTGTTTGGAGTGTGGGAGGAAACCGGAGTACCCAGAGGAAACCCACACAAGGCACAGGGAGAACATGCAAACTCCAGGCAGGTGGTGTCAGGGATTCCAGTTGATGACCCTAGTGCTGCCAGGCAGAAGTGCTACCCACTACTCCACTGTGCTGCCCTTCTTTGTAGATAAACTTGTTAAATATCTATCAGCCTATTCCTCTAAATATATCAACATTTCTTTGTGTGACTTTCTATTTCCAAGTGTTTTTTATCTGTCTGACTGTCTATAGTATTTTTCCTTCCGGTGGATTAAAAGCTCTTCAGTGCCAGAAATGATTCTTGTAGCTCCATCCTATGCACAGATGAGAGCTTTGAGATTAGGCTTGTACATTTGGCTTGACACTCTGCCCAAAACCTGCTCAATGGATTTCTCAGCCAAGTAGGAGGGTCGACCTTTAGTTTACTTTCTCTACACTCAGCCAGTCATTGTTCAGTGTCATTGATGTGGTTATTCGTCTAATTTAAACCATATCCTGGGCAAATGAAAAGTGCCTACCAATGAAGGACACTTTCTTCTCCAGTGCACATAAAACTGGCACAATACACACAATATAACCTTTCTAAACTTTGTTTGGAAGAATCAGATTTTTTTTTGTGTATTTATTCTCCAGTTTATTTAACCACTTCGGCATTATTCCAATTTTTTTTTTTTTTTTTTGCACACAATTTTTTTGACCAAAAAAGTGCTTAAAGTGATACTACACCTAAAAATGTTTTTTACCTTTATGCATTGCTTGCATTAAGGTAAAAAATGTTTTAAGTTGTAAGTGTGTGAAGAGGAAGAGAGGGGAGAAGAGATCAGCGCTGTGCATGGCTGCATCTCTTCTCTCCTCGCTTCCTATTCACACAGGGACTCGAACAGCAGCAGGAGCCATTGGCTCTTGCTGCTGTCTATCAAATGTGGTGAAGAGAAATTAATTTCTGCTGTGTGTGTCTATGGAGCGTGGCTCCATAGACACACAGGTTGGAAGCGAGCGCGCAGCGTTTGTCCCCATAGCAAACAGCTCTCTATGGGGACACACAAAGAAAAGGAGCAGCCAGAATCGCCAGTGGGAGGACCCGAGAAGAGGAGGTTCGGGGCTGCTCTGTGCAATATTGCTGCACAGAGCAGTTGAGTATAACATGTTTGTTATTTTAACTTAAAATAAAATTCTGCTTTTAGTAACACTTTAAGCCCCAGAACATTACAGTGGGGAAAATCATTATTTCATCCCCTGCAGATTTTTTAAGTTTGCCTACCTATAAATTATAGACCCTTCATTGCTTTGTATCATTGGTGTATTTTAAATGATAGAGACAGAATATCAAACAAAAATCCATAAAAAAAAGTGATACAAATGTTATAAATTGAGCTGCAGTTCAGTAGTTGGTTACCAGGTTTGCACACATCTCAGGAGGGATGTGGTCCACTCTTCTTTACAGATCTTCTCTAAATCCTTAAAGTGGAGTTCCAGTCATTTTTTTTTCTTTAAACACCCCCGTGATCATGGCAGCTTATGCCATGCAATTTGGCATAAGCTGTTTAATCGTTTGTGTTCCTGTTTAAAAAAAAATGTAACTTACTGGCTCAGTTATATAGTGTAATGTTCCATCTTGAGTGTGGGCATCTGAAGCCCGCTCAGTCTTTCTTCCGGGAAATGATGCAGCTGGCTACAGAGTCTGCACCTCCCAATTATGTGCCTACGCTGTGCATGCGATGTATTGAAGGTTGCCATAGCAATGGTGGTTCCGGCAGAAGTTCCTGCATTGCTATGGCAACCTGTCAATCAATACAGCAACCTGGAAGGAAGCTAGCATTCCACGCCGCTATCCTGTGAGCCAATGGGCAGAAGAATGTCAGGTTTCTCGCCGCAGCGAGGTTGGAAGGAGTTGAAGCTCTTCTCTATCAAAAAAGGTAGAAAAACTTAGAAAAAATGTATGTGTCCCCAAACATTGATGGTATAGCAATTAGAACCTGCTTGGGCAGAAGTGGAAAAAAATGGGTGGAACTCCACGTTAAGGTTTCTGGGCTGTTGCTTAGCAACCTGAAGTTTCCACTCCCTCCATAAATGTTCTGTAGGATTAATGTCTGGAGACTGGCTAGGCTACTCCATGACCTTAATGTGCTTCTTCTTGAGCCACTCCTTTGTTGCCTTGGCAGTATGTTTTGGGTCATTGTCATGCCATCCACAACCCATCTTCAGTGTTCTGTCTGAGGAAAGAAGGTTCATATCCAAGATTTTACAATACATGGCCCTGTCCATTGGCCCCATGCCAAAGAGTTCAATTTTGGTTTCATCTGACCACAGCATTTTCCCTCAATCCTTCTCTGAATCATTTAGATGTCCATTGGCAAACTTCAGACGGCCTGTACATGTGCCTTCTTAAGGACCTTGTGGGCGCTGCAGGATTTCAATCTGTGGGATAATGTGTTATCAATAGTTTGTTTGGTGACTGTGGTCCCAACTGCTTTGAGATTCACAAGCTCCTCCTCTGTAGTTCCGAGCTGATCCCCCACTTTTCTCATGATCATCCTTAACCCCATGAGGCGAAATCTTGCATGGAGCTCCAGACCGAGGGCGATTGGTAGTTCTTTTGTATTTCTTTCATTTGCGAATATTTGCTCCATCAGTTGTTTCCTTCTTACCAAGCTTCTTGCTGATGGTCTTGTAGCCCATTCCAACCTTGTGCTGGTCTACAATATTGTCCCTGATGTCCTTTCAGCTCTTTGGTTTGAATGGAAAAAACAGATTCTGTGGACAGGTGTCTTTTATACACCTAACGAGTTGCCATTAGGGGCATCTTCTTAACCACTTCCCGCTCGCAATGTACTATGGCTGGGCGGCAGCTACAGACAAAGCGATGTACCTGTACATCGCTCTGGCTGTACTAACACTAGGGGGCACTGCGCGCCCGAGCGGGCATGCAGCGTGCCCCCCCACCCCCGCGCGACTGCTGTGTGGACACAGCGGTGTGAAGATCCCAGTGAATGGGACCCAGTGATCATGTGGTTGCTATGCGATCACATGATCACTATGTAATCAAAGCTGTTATGAATCAATGTCATTCATAACAGCTCTGCTTCTCTTCCTAGTGAGCTGTGAGTGGCCTACAGCTGTCACATGATACATGAGGCCAATCACAGCACCCTGTACCATGTGACCAGCTCCAGCCTATCACAGATCACTATCCTGAGCTGTCAAAACCGTTGTTCATGAATGAGTTCTGACAGCAAGGTTTGCATTGCAGGAGACATGGTTTTTATTGCCTCTGCAAAGCAAAGTGTAAAAAAAAGGAACTGATGACATGGGAAATAGTCAGAAAACTCACAGTAACAAAAGTAGCTAAATGCAATACAAGTTTAAAAATCGCATAGAAATGCAGTAAAACGCAAGTGCTTCCATATGAGTTTTTACCTGCATTTTCTATCCGCACGTGTGAACTGCCCTCAGTGAAAGTGATTGGTGGCTATATAGCTGCTTATTTACCATAAAGTTGGGAGCCAGCTGAGGAAAATTGGCACAAGCTGATGGCTGCTACAGTAAGGAAGTAGCTGTTAAAATCGTATGTAATGTATTTATATCCATTAATCTATTTAGTATGTTTATTTTGTGAAATTTGTAGAAGTAATGCTCACATTTTTATTTATTTATTTTTAACTTCATTACATTTTTTTCTTTAAAGAATGTTTTAGCAGTTACATTTTTCAAAAATATTACATAGAAAGAATTGCCTCGATCCAACATTCGAGGAAGAAAGCGAACACAAAATTAATGAAAACAGGTCAGCGGGTGGAAATGTTTGGTGATTATTCTAAACCACAAAATTGCCTAAAAGGTTTTAGAGAAAGGCTTTGATTGTTCATTGAATAGCCATGTGTTGAAAAATGTGAATCTTTTTCAAAATCTGATTTAATGTCACCAGCTGTGACTGTAAAAAGAGTTGCGTTTTGATCAGTTGAGGTACTTTGAGGTGTATCAACAGTATGGTGGGACAAAGAATCTCTTAAGTGATCCAGTGTTGAAATGACTGGAATTTTTCAGCCCATCTGACCATTTGTGATTGAAAGGAAACAAAATTGTTCAGAAAAAATGCTCAGTTTTTGATATGTGGACACCATTGGTTTTATTGATTGATTGGATCATTATAGGTATGGCCAGCACTGGATCTGTGCAGATCCCATAAAATATAGCATTTCGTGCTTGTTTTTTGTTTTGGCTGTGATCTAAATTTGTGGTGGTATTTTATGTAACCTATTGCTTGTTGGTTTTCTGAAGCTGAAATCCAGGCAAACTGCTCAATACACATTTTAAATATCTGTGAACGAATTTGCTTTCCTGTTCATCTATTTCTGCTGTAAAGCATAGCCAGCCTGAAGACCTAACCTTTCTCTTGCAGTTAAAGTGGAAGTAAACTCCCATTGGACACTTGTGTCTACAGGTAAACTTATAATGAAGCTTGCCTGTAGTTACAGGGAATATCTCCATAACATGCACTGTTTAGGAGATATTCAGTGTCCCTGCAGCCAATGACATCGCCGGCGCATGCGCTCTGAAGGAATGGCATACCCACATCGTTCCTTCAGAGCTCTGTGCCACGGCCGAGACTCCCACGCACATGCGCGGGAGTGACTAAATCATGGCTCAAACAGTGAAGCGGCCAGAGCCCGCGAACCTGGAAGGAAGACCGGGTGAAGATGGAGTCCCTGTCAGCGGTGACAGCGTGTCACTAGAGGGCTTCGTTCTAAGGTACGTTTTTCATAATGTGCTAGTATACGATGCATACTAGCACATTTTATTTTGCAGGGGAAAAGGTTTTTTCAATTTTTTTTTTTGGCAGTTTGTTACTGCTTTAAATTGGACTTTGTGCTGAAGGGCAAAATCCACTCATTACATAATCCCTCGCTTCCTCTTCTCTGTATAAACAAAACACCTGAGGAAAATAATGTAAAAAATATATTTGCCTTACCCTGGTTTCTGCATTGGAGAGGGTGATATTACAATCCTTCTGGCGAGATTCTGGGAATGCTGGGTTTACCAAATTCAGGCATGTTATAGTGGTACACTGGTCCAGTTTGGACTGATGTAACTACATACATAAATGGATAAAAACCTGCGATGAGCGCTATGTGAAATAAAAGTGAAAAAACAAAACTGCAAACCTCATAACCAAATACTGAACATGTTTAAAAAAACTTCCAAAATAGGTGCATTATCTCTTTAAATTCTTCACCATATAAGGTGTTTGTAGTGCTCAATAACTAATCCAATAAAACATAAACATAACAATATAACCTTAAAGCAATTCATATAAAGAATACATATAAAAACATGCGCAAAAGCAATTCATAAGAATTCACATGCAAAATTTAATAGAAAGTGCTCAAGTGCAAAAACATATAAAAGAATTTAATATAAATGCCAGCTCATGTAATTTCCATACACCACCAGTCCATATAAAAGTTCCTATGAATTCTTCAAATACACAGTAATAAAATATTCATGCAGGCCTTTAACTTTAAACTTGTGCTCCAAGTACAATTTGAGGGGTCATCCCACTTCTTTGATTCACCTGCTGAAGCTGACAACTGGCTGTCTACCTTGCGGTAAGCACTGTATTCCCTTCAAAAACAACTGTCCACCTGTGAGCCAATACAGTGAATTCTCTACAAACACAACCCAAAAATATTCAATAAACATATATTAAATCCAAAAAAATTTTTTGGTTCGCAAACACTTCACACCAACTCATACAATAGTGTCAACCAATATATAGATAAATATCGTGCTGCGCTCCTCAATTATCATCATCAAAGACACACTGATTACGTGTAAAAAATAAACTAAAATAAAATCTAATATAAATAAAGTGTGAAAAAAACAAAATGTGAAAAAAACAAATGTCCACTGTGCTTATACAATCCCTTTATACTGTGGAAATAAATGTATCATTGTATATCCAGAGACTGATATATGAGTCCTCTTTCTTTTTGAGAAATCTGTGCTAATTAAATGAATACACTCCAGGTTCCAAAAACTTTTGCAGCATACAGTTGTGTCCAAAATTATTCAACCCCCAATGCTGTAAAGGGGTTTAGGGACTATAGTGTACATTTGGAATTGTATTCAGAATCAAATCCTACAAGGACGTTGTAACTACCCAAATGCAACTAAAATGACATCAATTGTTTATGTAATACAGTAGTAAATGGTTCTTATGTGGTTTCTTCATTGCCACAATTATTCAACCCCTTAAAGACTACCACTCTGAAGAACAGAGGTTCATACAGGTGCTTTCCATCAGGTATTGAAAACACCTGTGGATGTCACCGAGCAGCAATCAAGCATAATAAGCACCAATTAGGCAGCTTTAAAATGACTGTGATACTCAGCTCCTTCTAGACATTTACTGGTGTGGTTACAAACATGGTGAAGGCAAGAGAATGGTCCAGGAAGACAAGAGAAGAGGTGATTTCTCTTCACAGGAAGGGCAATGGCTATAAGAAGATTGCAAAGATGTTAAACATACCAAGAGACACCTTAGGAAGCATCATTCGCAAATTCAAGGCAAAGGGCACTGTTGAAACGCTACCTGGTCGTGGCAGAAAGAAGATGCTGACTTCGACTGCTGTGCGCTACCTGAAGCGTAGAGTGGAGAGAAGTCCCCGTGTGACTGCTGAGGAACTGAGAAAAGATTTGTCAGATGTGGGTACAGAAGTTTCAGCCCAGACAATAAGACGCACACTGCGTAATGAAGGCCTCCGTGCCAGAACTCCCAGGCGTACCCCCTTGCTGTCTCCAAAGAATAAGAAGAGTCGACTGCAGTATGCCAAAAGCCATGTGGACAAACCACAAAAGTTGTGGGATAGTGTTCTGTGGACTGATGAAACAAAATTAGAACTGTTTGGGCCCATGGATCAACGCTATGTTTGGAGGAGGAAGAACAAGGCCTATGATGAAAAGAACACCTTGCCTACTGTGAAGCATGGTGGAGGGTCAATCATGCTTTGGGGCTGTTTTGCTTCTGCAGGTACAGGGAAGCTTCAGCGTGTGCAAGGTACCATGAATTCTCTTCAGTACCAGGAGATATTGGATGGAAACGTGATGCAGTCCGTCACACACCTGAGGCTTGGGAGACGTTGGACCTTTCAACAGGACAATGATCCCAAGCATACCTCCAAGTCCACTAGAGCATGGTTGCAGAGGAAAGGCTGGAACATTTTGGAGTGGCCATCGCAGTCACCAGACTTAAATCCGATTGAGAACCTCTGGTGGGACTTAAAGAAAGCAGTTGCAGTGCGCAAGCCTAAGAATGTGACTGAACTGGAGGCCTTTGCCCATGAAGAATGGGCGAAGATACCCGTAGATCGCTGCAAGACACTTGTGTCAAGCTATGCTTCACGTTTAAAAGCTGTTATAACTGTAAAAGGATGCTGTACTAAGTACTAAGATTGAATGTCACTTGGGGGTTGAATAAAACTGATAATGCTGTGAGCACAGAAAAGACATTTGTGGTTATTTCATTATAACTGTTATGTTATATTTGTCTGACCTACAAGTGCCTCTTTAATGTAAATGTAAGCAAGATGACTGAATGATCAAAAGCAATGTCAAACTGGCCAAAACACTCAATTTCAGTGGGGGTTGAATAATTTTGGACACAACTGTAAATACAGCTCTATCATGCTCTCACCTCCGTCTCCAGCCACAACAGGCTAAATCACGCAGTTTATCCTATAAAAGGATGAAGTATACTTGGCTGCTTATCACCTTCAAACAATCTCTCCAAACCGCAGTTTTCATGCTTAACCTGGTATCACTCCTCTCCTCATTATCTTGTATGGATCTATCGGTGTGTGGATGGTTGGTTGAATCTTCCCCCCTTCTCTCCTCCAGGGGAGCAATCCTCCAGAATTACTCCAGCAAACTCCACATATATAATTGCAAAGAAAAACAGAAGATAGTGCTTTATCCTTATAAAACTCTGTCTGTCACACTCACATTTTCATTAAAATCAACAAGCCTTTAAGAAGAAAAGGTAGCAGTGTGTTAACACACACTGTGTCTGTACTCGCCAGAAAAGCCGACTGCACGGGGTGACGTCAGAGCCCCTCCCCTACGCGTTACGCCACCGGTCACGTGGCTTCATCAGGGGGAAATTACCTTTTCTTCTTAAAGGCTTGTTGATTTTAATGAAAATGTGAGTGTGACAGACAGAGTTTGGCAATAAAAGGAGTTTTATAAGGATAAAGCACTATCTTCTGTTTTTCTTTGCAATTATATATGTGGAGTTTGCTGGAGAAATTCTGGAGGATTGTTCCCCTGGAGGGGAGAAGGAGGGAAGATTCATCCAACCATCCACACACCCATAGATCCATACAAGATAATGAGGAGAGGAGTGATACCAGGTTAACCATGAAAACTGCGGTTTGGAGAGATTGTTTGAAGGTGATAAGCAGCCAAGTATACTTCATCCTTTTATAGGATAAACTGCGTGATTTAGCCTGTTGTGGCTGGAGACGGAGGTGAGCGCATGATAGAGCTGTATTTATGCTGCAAAAGTTTTTGGAACCTGGAGTGTATTCATCTAATTAGCACAGATTTCTCAAAAAGAAAGATAACTCTTATATATCAGTCTCTGGATATACAATGATACATTTATTTCTATAGTATAAAGGGATTGCATAAGCACAGTGGACATTTTGTTTTTTTCACACTTTATTTATATTAGATTTTATTTTAGTTTATTTTTTACACGTAATCAATGTGTCTTTGATGATGATAATTGAGGAGCGCAGCACGATATTTATCTGTACACTGTATTCCCTTGCTTCGGCTACATGACTACTCCCGTCTCCCCATACTCTGCCATAAACTTGCTGTACTTTCCTGGATCCCTCCTATTACCTGGTTTCCTACCTTCACAAGCAGTCTTCCCAGGATGGCACCCCTTCCCTAAGGTGGTCCCCTGAGTTGTGGATGTTAGTAGTTGGGAGTGGTACTATGTCCCACAGGACCACACATGCTGTTTTAGGATGGCTTGAGATTCCCCTTTCAAGCACATTTGCTTATCAACTGCCTACTTCCCTCACTCTGGAGCTACCTGGATAGTTAATATAGGCTATTCAGACCCAGCCTTTCAGTCCTGTTCTTCCATGAAGAAGCAAGAAGTAAGCCCTTTGTCTTTGGATGCTCCAGTGTGATCGTTGAAGAGAAGGACCTATAGTTCTGTTACGGGTATTAAACTGACCAGTCTGTTTTGTTGGGGTTTACTTGTTAGTAGGGAGTTTACAATGTTTGTTTTTTGGCAACTGTACATTTCTTCTGCTCCTAATACACCACGGTTTGGTTTTTGGTTGGAGGGGGTGGCGACTCCCCTCGCAGACTTAATAACCCAGTTGAGACCGGTGGTCCCCTGCCCCCAGTATGTAACCTAGCTTGTTAACTATTCTTTTCCTATGCTTTCTTCCAAACTATATCTCATAATGGAACTCAAAGTAGTCTCATGGAATGTACGAGGACTAAATAATAAGTTCAAACGGTCCCTAATGTTAAAGCTCCTTCACTCCCATAAACAGCATGTCCTATTTCTACAGGAAACCCATCTCCTGGATAGCAAAATATTCTCTCCGGAGAGCTTGGGTACAGCAGGCTTTTCATGCCACATATTTTAGTTACGCGAGGGGGGTTGCCATACTCCTAAACAAGTCCCTGTCCTACAAAGTCATTCATGTTTGCACGGACTCTGGCGGTAGATTTATTATTTTGATTCTGGGAATCAGGAATGTCAAGTATGCTTTTGTCAATATCTATATTCCCTGGCCCTTTTCCCCTGAGGTGTTGTGTACAGTGCTGGAGAAATTGGCACCCTTACAAGTCTCTGGGGTTGTTTTGGCCGGAGATTTTAACACAGATCTTAATGTGCCTTTGGACTCCTCTAACCCTCGGAGCACCTCCTGGCCCTGAACTGGAAGTTTGGGCTCATACCTTTTGGTCTCACGGAATTATGGAGATTTAAACACCCATAAGATCGTTACTATTCATGTTTTTCAGCTTCTCAGAGATCCACCTCCTGGATAGACCTGGCGTTTGGATCCTGCCTTTTATTGAGGTTGGTAAGCAATGTCACCTATCTGCCGGTGGGCATCTCGAACCACTCATTCTTAGAGCTCATCCTAGATCTGGGGGGAAAGAGACATCTGAGATGCAGGAGGCTGGATCCTAAATGGATCCGTAATGGGAAAATCAAAGAATTGTGTGGCTCCCTGATCCAGTTTTGGGAGGTGAATGAACATTCTACTTTCTCCTCCTCTGGTGTGGGATACACTTAAAGCCTATACTCAAGGTCAGTACATTTCTACCCTTAAAACAGCGAGGGAGGAATTAGCTGCAGGTACCACTATACTGGAGCACAGTGAAACTACAGAAACTACCGATTTTTGCAAATTCTCCTACAGCTGACAACTACGCTAAATTGGACAAGGCCCGTAGGGATTTGGAGGTCCACTTTACATCTCTTGCCCACTCTTGACGCTGCTACCCAAGCGGGAAGACTGTTCGAATCGGGTGACAAAAATGGTAGACTACTAGCAAATCTAGTGGCGGATTTTCATCAACACACAGTAATCTCTCAACTGAGGTCTTCCACTGGTGAACTCCTCTCAGAACACTCGTATATTGCATGAATTTCGTCTTTATTTTCAATCTCTTTATCAGCCCCATCCCTTCCCCATCACCTTCTACGTTATTGGACACTGTATGTAGCCTCTCTCTGCTGATTTTTGACAAATGAGGAAGCGAGAGCTCTTGATAACAAAATTTCTGTTTCTGAAATAGAATCCACTATCCACTCTTTTCCTCCCAACAAAACACCTAGGCCCGATGGGCTTCCAGGTGACTGGTATAAATTGTATGCCAAAGACCTAGCATAGTATCTCTGTGGAGTCTTTTAAGAAAGTTACACCCAGCGGGCCCTTCCACCCTCAATATAACAAGCACATATTTTACTGATACTGAAATCTGGCAGAGATCCCCTGCTTTTTTTCCTCTTACAGACCCATATCACTCTTGAAGTAGAACCTTAAAATTCTGACCAAAGTCTTGGCGTGGAGATTGATGAAACTACTCCCTTCGCTTGTTAGTATTTACCAGACCGGGTTCACCCCAGGGAAATTGACAGATATTAATTTGCAGAGAGTTTTAACACACATTCAGCTCCCTTCAACAGAGTCATCCTCGTATTTTGGTAATGTTAGATGTGGAAAAAGCGTTTGACTCTGTTAATTGGACTTGTATGTCTACGGCACAGGTGTCAAACTGGTGGCCCTCCAGCTGTTGCCAAACTACAAGTTCCCTGAGGCATTGCTAGATTGGCAGTTACAAGCATGACTCCCAAAGGCAGAGGCAGAAGGGCCTATGGTATTGGAGGCGATGAGATTTGGACAATATATCCGTACATGGATAAACATTCTGTATAGTACACCATTGGCACAAGTAAAACTAGGAGGTGATCTTTCCAAACCCTTCTCTATAGGTAGGGGGACGAGACAGGGGTACCCACTCTCCACTGCCCTTTTTGCGTGGGTTATGTATCCCTTGGCACAAGCTATCAGCATATCCTCCAGTATAAGGGGAACACAGGTGGGCACCATTACCAAAAACATGGCAGTGTTTGCTGATGGCTTAGTCTTATTCCTTAATGATGCAGGCCCATCTCTTAAAGAGGCCCTGAATTTGATTTCCACCTTTATCAGGTTTGAAGGTCAATTGGGATAAATCTCAGGTCTTACCCATTGATGCCAAAGCTAAGGAACTGACTGATCCCGACATTCCCTTGCAATGGACCTCAGCAGTGAAATAATTAGGAGTTATGGTCTCTTCGAATGCCGCAGACTTCTACAAGCTTAATCTTTTACCCCTACTCCAAGCCAATCTCCCTGTTTCACTAATCGGTAAAAATGAAATTACTTCCCTCATTATTGTATATAATCCACCATGCTCCAGTTTGGATCCCACTGCAATACTTTAAACAGTTTGACACTGCAGTGGTTTCTTTCCTGTGGGGCTCGAGGCAACCTAGATTTAAATTAAAGGTACTACAGAGACCCTGGACCAAAGGGGGGCTAGCTTGTCTGGACTTGTATACTTATTATATTGCAGCGTTACTTTCCCATGCTCACAATTGGATAGGGGTGGACGAGACAATGCCGCTGTGATTCTGGAAGCAGCTTTCCTGGGGTCTTATGAAGCCCTACGAAATCTTCTATACAGAGGGGCTTCAGACCCCTTCCCTGTCACAATGTCTATGAGCGCGCTCAATAAAGCTTGGCATCTACAATTCCCCCCACATACTCCTATTTGGTCCCCTCACGCCCCCCTATGTTTGAATCCCTCCTTGTCAGAGTTCCTCCTCTTTCCGGAACCCTCAGTTTCGGCCTCCAAGGGAGTCAAGTATTTACAGCAGATATGTTAGGGGGGTACCATTAGAACCTTTGGTTCCTTGAAAGCTCAATATGCCCTTCCTAATTCATATCTGCTCCGGTACCTCCAACTACGCCATGCCTTTCAACAGCAATTTCATGGTCAACCCCTTCAGTTTGTAGAATCTTGATTTGAATCCCTACTGAGAGATGCCTCCTTTGTTAAACCCCTCTCCTCTATATATGTAGCCTTACGGCCGTCCGTTCAAGAAGGCTTTGATAGGCTTCTGTCCACCTGGCACGGGGAGGTTCCGGAGCTAGACTTAGAAGATTGTGAGGAAATATGGGAATATCCGATGCACCAATTGGTCTCCACTCATGTCCGTTTGATAAAGTACAAAATTCTCCATAGAGTTTATTTCACCCCTCAGAGGTTGCATAGGATGTTTCCATCACATCCCTCTAGATGCCGGCGCTGTCCAGAAGACCCAGCCTCATTTCTGCATGTCTTCTGGAGCTTCCCTGCCATTCAGATTTTTTGGGAGGATTACTACTTTTCTATGCATACAAAGCTATAATCCTAAAATGGACATCCCCTCATGCTCCTACCTCCCTTATTTTTGGAAACACCTAGCCAATATGGTCCTCCCACTCCAAAAATACAGTTATGAATCTAGAGGCTGCCCTTCAAAATTTACCAAATTTTGGCATATTTGGATGGAATTCAGGAATTCTGTTGCCTCCATTTCTGACCAGAGATAGCTCTAGTACATCTAGTTCACTTGTAGGGATATTTGAGTTTGATTTGTAATGTAAGGCTGTCCATCCCCTCCACTCCTTTCCGTTAATATTGGTTAAATCTACCGTGATTGCGCTATAAAATTCTAATAGGTGCAGATTGCCTTTTACGGTTTATGGTTTGTTTTAGTTTATTCTTATGTTCTAAGCCTGGGTATGCCCAATGGGCTTTGTTTTGTACTCTATAACACTTTTATATTGAATAAAGAGAATTTGCAAAAAAAATTTGTGCTCCAAGCACTGCAATACCCTTTAGGACTTGTGCTCCAGGTGCTGCAAGACACTTTAGGACTTGTTCTCTAGGTGCTGCAATACACTTGCCCAGTGTGACTCCACCCACACTTACACACTTCTTACCGGAATTAATAACATCCAGACCATAAGAGGTTAAGACAGCATGAGAAAGGAATACTTATAGTTCTCAGGAGTGATCTCTTGGCTGTACAATCCAGGTAGCTTGTTTCTACCCTTGGTGGCGCTCACACTGGCTTTTACACTTCCAGGGATGACCATCAAAATGTGAATGTAACTCAGAAATAAATAAAAGTTCTCCATGTCCCAATATCGTTTAAGTATGTAGGATTAATTTAAAACAACTAACAGGCTTAAAGCCGAACTTCAATCTCTCAATCGACATTGACTATTTTTAATCTTTATGCTGCTAGTCATAGTAAATGGATAGGAAAGTATATCATGTTTACTTGTTTTTTAACTTTTTATTACATTTTTTCAGTTACTTCCTGGTTTCCATTCCTAGGTAAATGATGTCATACATCCCAGGAGTCTTCAGGAGGGTAGGGAGGGGTCTTAGCTCAGCCAATTCCTGAGCTAAGGGCTGATGGATTCCAGGAAGTAAATGTTACATGAATCCTCTGCCCTTACTCAAGATGGCCACTGCCAGTAATGCCAGGGGGTGTTTTTCAAAATGATTTCTCAGCAAAATAAAGCATGGAGATATGGATGGATGAGGGGGTTTGCTTTGAATATTAACAATGAATTAAATATTTTGGTTTTTGGTGTTCAGGTGCAGTGCAGTTCCACTTTAATGGCAACATCAATCAACCGCAAACCAGCATCACCGCCAGACATGGTGTGCGTGATGACGTCATGAAAAAGTCCCTTCTAATGCGTTTTGTGATATGTCACGTCTTCAGGGTACAGGAAGGTACATATACACTCACAGGCCACTTTATTAGGTACACCTGTTCAGTTGCTTGGTAACACAAATTGCTAACCAGTCAATCACATGGTAGCAACTCAGTGCATGTAGGCATCTAGACGTGGTGAAGATGACTTTCTGAAGTTCAAATAAAGCATCAGAATGGGGAAGAAAGGGGATTTAAGTGACTTTGAACATGAAATGGTTGTTGGTGCCAGATGGGCTGGTCTGAGTATTTCAAAAACTGGTGATCTACTGGAATTTTAATGCACAACCTTCTCTAGGGTTTAAAGAGAATGGTCCGAAAAAGAGAAAATATCCAGTGAGTGGCAGTTATGTGGACGAAATTCCCTTTTGGATGTCAGAGGAGAATGGGCAGACTGGTTCAAGATGATAGAAAGGCAACAGTAACTCAAATAATCGCTCGTTACAACCAAAGTATGCAGAATGCCATCTCTGAACGCACAACACATAGAACCTTGAAGCAGATACAGCAGCAGAAGACCACATTGGGTAGCAAAGTGTACCTATTAAATTGGCCAGTGAATTTATACCATACCTTGCTGATCCCCCTGAGAGCGGGAAATCACTGAAGTAGACACCAATACTTCAGTGATCTCCACTTCATATCCTGTGCTGAGTGCTTGCTTGTGAACACAGGAGATCGGGTGCTCAGCATGAGTGCCATTCAGAGAATGCTTTGGATTTTCTGAATGAATGCAACGCATTCTCTGATTGGCCAAGGCGGAGTGGCGACGTCATGTTCTGCATCTCTTGCAGTCAGAGAACACTTTTCATTAATTCAGAAAATGCTAAATATTTTCTGATAGGTGCCCGTGCCAAGAAGCCAACCTCCTGTGTACAGTGCATCAGGCCTCCCGCTCAGCTCAGGACCCAGAAGCTAGTGGAGGTCACATCAGTAGTAGTGATGTCTACTTCAGTGATTTCCAGCTTCCCAGGGGGATTGACCACTATTTAAAACGGAAAAAAAAATAAAATTCAGTGGAAAGCAAAAGACCCTCAGCACAGTCCTGACTTCTGCCGAAATTGCCTAGGTGACATCACTCAGTATTCCCGTAGCCTTCTGTGAAATCCAAGGATCCTAAATCTTGTAAGAATGCTCTCCTGCTTGCAAAAGAGTGCATTATCAGAAGATTTAGGAATAATATCAACATTATAACAATATCTTGGTGATTGGGGTTTAGTCTGCTTAGTGATGTATACTACACCTGGAAAAATGACTAAAAGCAGGTTACTGTGGCTGGGAAACCCATCTGTGATACAGCAATGTTTAAAACCGCTCAGGCATACTTTTATTTATTCAGGAAATCCGCATTAAAGTCAAGGTATTAATGCAATTTCAAAATGACAAAGTGTACAAGATTAGCATATTGCTTTCTTTTTTAGTGACCCATTGCTCAACATTTCCGAAGTATGCTTTAAGTTGTCATCCCACCTTACTAAAATAAAAAAACTTCCTGCCATTGGGAGAATCTGTAGAATGCAAATTTTCCCCTTGTTCTGCCAACTGGATTTGTGCCATTCTCTTACGTTATTATTGCAACAAATGAAAAGTGCGCACTTGCTATTTGTGTACGTGATGAGTCTTTCTCAATTTGTTCCAGTCTCATCCTGTTATAGTATCTCAACAGTATTTCTTACCAGCCTCTCCCTCTCCTAATACAATCATTTTAAAGGATTAAGAACAGGATTACCCTCTGGGCATCTGGGCTATGTGTGTGAGGTCTGTTTCTCTGGCAGCCTTTATCGGTGTGAACGTGCCGCAATGATGTTGACTTTGGCATTGGATGTGCCAGTTTAGAGCATTTTTTTCCTTTGTTTGTGTTAGTTTAGCGTAGCCTGGTGAATTTATTTTTTAAATAACATTCTTAGTGAACCGCTAACACATACAGCTGTAATGCTTCAGGTGGTTAAATTAGGTGTCCAACTGCTTGGAAAAAAATCAGTCAAAGACCTAAAATATTGTAGCAGCTTGTCAATTAGTGTTGATTTTGGCTGTAAAAACCAATAGGGTTGGTTATATTTATGAGAGAGTTTATTAGGGTTTCTAGTATGTGATGACAAAACGGTTCATGCTAATTTGATTTGAGTTTGGGAAACAAAAATGGACTGATCTGTGTTTTTTTCCCCAGAGGGCAAAATGGCTACCAAGGACCTGAATTCAGAAGAATACCCTACAGAGATCCATGAATATCTTTTGACCTTTGAAAAAGCAGTTGGCGGTGTTGATGAAATGTTGACCAAACTGATGTCCGTTCCTAAATCTGAACTTCTTCAGAAAGTAAGTAGTGATGTGATTGTGGTAATTATAACCTCTTTCATAAACCGTTTGGCATTTTTTTGGGCATCTTAGAAATATAGGCCTTTATAGAACCTGTGAAGGTTGATTACTCCTTGATCCACATATACAAACCATTCCTAACATTCACAGGTGATTGGGGAAACTCTTCAATAGTGTGTGCATTACAATTTTGAAGATGACCTTCAACCGATTCCCTTTTTTGGTTTTCATTATGGATTCAGAAAAGAACCTATATTAGGTTTTTTTTGTATTCCTGACTTTGTCCTTGCTGGAGAATATCCTCCACTACATTTTTTTTAAACAATGTTTTTTATTACATTCTTGTGACCATAAAGCATCTATCGAAGTACAAATCTGCGTACCATACATACACTCTATTTCCAAAAGTATTGGGACGCCTGCCTTTACATACACATGAACATTAATGGCATCCCAGTCTTAGTCCATAGGGTTCAATATTGAGTTGGCCCGCCCTTTACAGCTATAACAGCTTCAGCTCTTCTGAGAAGGCTGTCCACAAGGTTTAAGAGTGTGTCTATGGGAATGTTTGACCATTCTTCCAGAAGTGCTTTTGTGAGGTCAGGCACTGATGTCGGACAAGAAGGCCTGGCTTGCAGTCTCTGCTCTAATTCATCCCAAAGGTGTTCTATCAGGTTGAGGTCAGGGCCCTGTGCAGGCCAGTTAAATGCCTCCACCCCAAACTCGCTCATCCATGTCTTTATGGACCTTGCTTTGTGCACTGGTGCGCAATCATGTTGGAACAGGAAGGGGCCATCCCCAAAATGTTCCCACAAAGTTGGGAGCATGAAATTGTGCAAAATGTCTTTGTATGCTGGTGCCTTAAGAGGGGCTAAGCCTAACCCCTGAAGAACAACCCCACACCAAACCCCCACCCTCCACCAAACTTTACATGTGACACAATTCAGTCAGGCAAGTACCATTCTCCTGGCAACCACCAAACCCAGACACGTCCAACGGATTGCCAGAGAAGCGTGATTCGTCACTCCAGAGAACACAGTCCAGTGGCGGCGTGCTTTACATCACTGCATCCGACACCTTGCATTGCACTTGGTGATTTATGGCTTGGCCATGGAAACCCATTCCATGAAGCTTTCTATGTACTGTTGTTGTGCTAATCTGAAGGCCACATGAAGTTTGGAGGTCTTTAGCTATTGACTCTGCAGCCAGTTGGCGACTTCTGCGTTTCAGCATGCGCTGACCCCGCTCTGTCATTTTATGTGGCCTACCACTTCGTGGTTGAGTAGCTGCTGTTCCCGGTTGTTTCCACTTTGTTATAATACAACTAACAGTTGACCGTGGAATATTTAGTAGCAAGGAAATGTCATGGATGGACTTATTGCACAGATGGCAACCTATCCCGATACCATGCTTGGATTCACTGAGCTCCTGAGAGCGACCCATTCTTTCAAAAATGTTTGTAGAAACAGTCTGCATGTCTAGGTGCTTGATTTTACACACCTGTGGCCATGGAGGTGATTGGAACACCTGAATCCAATGATTTGGAGGGCTGGCCCAATAGTTTTGGCAATAAAGTGTATATGTGACCAAATTTTCCAGCATACATCTTTTGAGGTAACCTGAAGATTCTAATTTATGCAGGTCATGGTGTAGCTAGTAGTTGGTCACATTCCACTGTTGGCTTATTCCTCAGTTCAATCCCATCCTGTTCTTGGGAAAAAACATCTGGTGAGATTAAGGTTTCGGTGCAACCTGTGGATACCAATGCTGGGGTATTTTCCTGACACCTAATTAGAAACACGGAATCGGTCTGGATAAGCTACGAAACATCTTCAGCATTATGACACAAGTCCAGTTGAATGTGACTAACTACTACTACATATCTCATGAGTGAAATATCTTTATTGCAACAAGTACAGTATACATACAGTGGAAATGTCATGAAATCAATAAACTATACAAAACTATATACTTGTTCTATTCCTCTGCGAGATACAAATTAGGGATACCCCGAAATTTCGGCCACCGAAACATACCGGCCGAAAATAGCCCTACCGGCATTTTGCCGATAAGAAAAATTTAGCCGATACAAGAGACTGTGTGTATTGCAGATGTGAAGGGGCGGAGAAAGGCAGGAGAGGAGGAGTGTATACAGTGACAGGCTGTCACATCAGTGCCGGTTGTTAAATGTAATTACCAGCGTTTTTTTTTCTCTCACTATAGCTCACAGAATTAGTTGTCCCTTTACCCCAGCTAAAAGAAACAAAGTTTCCTTTAGCTCCGGGGAAAGTGACAGCTAATTCTGTGAGCTATAGTGACGGAAAAAAAAAGCCTGCAATTGCATTTAAAAACTGCACCGATATATAGTGACAGCCAGTGAGGGAGCCTCTGTATACACTGCCCCCTCACTGTATACACTGCTCCCCTCCTGCCTCCTCCTTGCACACACTGCCCCCCACCCCCTCCCCCCTACAAAGAGGACCTGTCACTCATATGCTATTACATAGGGGACTTTTGGTCCCCTATATGATGGCAATAAAATCATAAGTTAAAAAAAATAAAAATATACATGAAAGTAGAAAAAAATACAAAAAAATGGGATCCTCCCCACCCCCACATATGCAGACATTTCGGTTTTGGTTCAGTTTTCGGCCACATGCATTCTGAATTTTTGGTATCGGTTTCGGAAGCAGAATTTGCATTTCGGTGCACCACTAATACAAATAGCTTCTCACTTTTTGTTTGATTACCAGAACAGGAAGTGAGAGAGGATCTCTCCAAGTGGAATACAACAATAAAAGCACTTTTGTTTTTAATTTAGTAAGGAAGGGTAGGAACCATTGCTTTTTTTAATACTGTTTTATTGTGTCCTCATTGCTAGAGATTTTTGTCTTTTCCGGTTTGGGCGCCAGGACTGGAAGTAAAGGGAAATTCCACAATGGCCACACAGACAAAAATAATAACCTTATAGAGACGTTAACCTTTTTGTACTCTTTATAAAGTTAAATAAATAAAAAAAAGTTTTTTTGAGCCCCTATTTAAGGGAATAATGGGTTCAAACTATGAAGCATGCAGCAGTTTAAGAATTATATAAGGCAGGGTCTCCAAACTTTGTAAACAATGGGTTTGTTTACTGTCCTTTAGATTCTCTAGGGGCCGGACTGTGGCCAGTTGGAGCAGAAAATGCCCCAACCTCAGTGGAAGTAAACCGTGCCCCTTCTTTTGTTTAGGTAGAAGGAATGGCACCCTGTCATTGGTGTCTGTGGCAGGAATGATGCTCAATAATTAGTGTCAGTAGTAGGAACGATGCCCCATCGTTGGTGTCAGTGGGAGGAATGGAGCCCCATCATTGGTGTCTGTGGGAGGAATGGAGCCCCATCATTGGTGTCTGTGGGAGGAATGGAGCCCCATCATTGGTGTCTGTGGGAGGAATGGAGCCCCATCATTGGTGTCTGTGGGAGGAAGGGAGCCCCATCATTGGTGTCTGTGGGAGGAAGGGAGCCCCATCATTGGTGTCTGTGGGAGGAAGGGAGCCCCATCATTGGTGTCTGTGGGAGGAATGGAGCCCCATCATTGGTGTCTGTGGGAGGAAGGGAGCCCCATCATTGGTGTCTGTGGGAGGAAGGGAGCCCCATCATTGGTGTCTGTGGGAGGAAGGGAGCCCCATCATTGGTGTCTGTGGGAGGAAGGGAGCCCCATCATTGGTGTCTGTGGGAGGAAGGGAGCCCCATCATTGGTGTCTGTGGGAGGAAGGGAGCCCCATCATTGGTGTCTGTGGGAGGAAGGGAGCCCCATCATTGGTGTCTGTGGGAGGAAGGGAGCCCCATCATTGGTGTCTGTGGGAGGAAGGGAGCCCCATCATTGGTGTCTGTGGGAGGTATAGCAGACCATCATCAGTTGTGGATAGAATAGTGTCCCAAGGGCCAGACAGAGGTAGGCAAATGGCCACATCTGGCCCCAGGGATGTAGAGACCCCTGCTACAGTATAAGGGTATATCTTTCCCCTTAGTCTGTTAATCTCCAGTTAATATTCTGGTGTAATACTAAATAAAATGAGGGTTCTTCTATTGTGATTAACTAGGTGTATCCTCCAGACATAGAGCGGAGCAAAGTGCTCTGAAATGGTAACAGGAATTTAAAACATAAAATAACTTTTTAACATTTTTATTGTCTGCTGTTAACAAACCTACAAACTGACCTAGATCAAACTTTAATCTAGGCATGTTTTTTATATATATAATATATATTTTTTTACACACCGTTTTTTTTTCTCTCTCTGCAAGAAAAGTGAGAAATACAACACATCTCTCTCCTCCATTGAGAGAGAAAACATGGGGGTGGGCTTCACAGTGAATGATCACTTTGATAGCCAATCAGAGGCTATCGCAGTGATCAGGTGACCTGGAATCAGGAGTTCCGGGTTCCTATCGTTAGTAGGGGATCCGGGACTCTTGATGAGATCCCGGTCTCTGTGCTGGGAGTGCGGCGTACTCTCTGCACAAAGATGATTATGTGGCCCCACTGAAAAAAGCCCAGTCCAGTGGGACTGCATATTTGCGTATGCTTGGTGCCAAGGGGTTAACATGCAGTTATGGTATAAAGATAATACCCACTTTCTTGCAGTAATATTTTGCTTTGTTCTGTTCACAGATCATTGGTATTAGTTATAGATGGTGTGTTAGGCATACCTTAGGAGACTGAAAACCTATTAAGATGCTGTTTAAGTTTACATTAATTTCCTGCCCTTTGCTGAAAGGTGCCACCATGGCCGGTCCAACTTTGCAGCTTTCTGTTCCATGTATTTCCTTCTAACCTTCTCAATAGATTGTGAATGAGCATCTTCATACTGAACATTTATTGTCCAGAAAGCAAACAGGTGACACTGGAAGCTTGAATGTGTATGAAAACAATTAACTTAATTATTTACTCAGTTACATATACCATTGAAATTATTTTGCTTTATTAGTTCAGTAAGTGCAAAAACATACTTGTTCATTCTGTCAGAAATTCAAAGCTATTCTGTTTACACTTTGTGTTATCTTAAAGTATTCCTAAACCCAGGACCCTGCGTTCACTATATCCAGTCATCCACGTTACATCGAAATGCAATTATTTTAGTAAATATAAACTGCTAAATACCTTTTCTCATCAACAGTTAGAGCAGCCTTGGGACTTCTATCAGTGTTCAGCAGAGCACTGGTTAAAGCTTGTAGGAGTTTTCATTCTCACTGATTGTCCTATGAGGCTGCAGGACCTCTGTCTGGACAGTGCTGATTGGCCCTGTGCTGATCACATGCACCCTCCCAAGAAAAATTTTTTTTTCTCTTGCAATACATACCAAACTGAGCAGCTTTCCCCCAAGGCTCTGTTCTATGAGGAGATGGATTCGGGACAGTAGAAGAAGGGGAGGATCAGAGAAGACAGGATCAAACCTCCTTTGTACACAATGCAGAGGATTAACCCCTTCGGTTCCACAGTGAGAATAAATGAGAAAAAAATAGAGACTGATTTTACTGTTGTGGGTTTAGTAACACTTTAAAGAGTCCAATCAACTCTCCTAATTCTTATCTTGGAATACAAAACCATTTCCCTTATGTTGTGGAGACGAGGTAAGTGGGGGGAATTCAGTAGTTTAGCAAAAAAAGAAAAGGCAGAGCTGATGTAATTTCTTTTGAGTTCAGTCCACAAAAGGCACTGTGCTGTCAGACCACAACAGAAAATTAGGAGTGCAGTTCTGGCAAATCAACTGATATATTTTTCTGTTCTTGCAGGGTCTTTTAAGGGGATACAACAAGGGAAAAAGTACATGTACTGCATATATTTGTTTGTAAAAAAAATACCCTTGTGGTGGGGTCTCTCCATACTGCAAGGGTTAAATGCTTGCTGTGTCTAGGTGTAGAGTAATAAGGTGTAATACCTTATTGTTTGTACTGGCAGGCTCCCTCCATCTGTGAGGCTCCAGCCTGCGGTCATACAATGCTGTCATTGAGTACAACACAGGACCAGTAGTCCTGCATCGTATATGAGGACATTGAGGGCCTGCCCATGCCCTGGAACATTGAAAACAAAGAGGATCTGTGGCTGGGAGAGTGATGACGGAAATATCACAGCCTTTTCCTCTACTTCCTAGACTTCATGAGAAATAGACTCTTGAAGAGAGGATGGAGGGCCATTGCAAGGTCTTTTTTTTTTTTTTTTGTTTGTTTTTTTTTAAATCCTGGAGTCCCATAACTAGAAAAAACCATCATTATGGCCATGCAATGTGGTGAAGGTAATAAATAAAAGTGCAGCGCTAAATATGAATAGTAAATAAATGAATAGTAAAATTTCCCATAAATATTATAAACGCATAGATAAGCAGTTCATAAAATTGGATATAAAGGATAATCCACTTGATGTCACAGTATATCAAGGAAAGTTGTCACAGGAACAAATGATAAAAATGTGCACTCACCGGACGCTCTAAAATCATGCGCATGTAATCAGTATCCACTCAGATCACTTAGGAAGGTGGAGAAGGTGAGCATCCATCTAAAGGTAGGTAATCCTGTCTTGGTAGTATGCAATAGAAACTGCCAGGTCCAGAGGTCCCCTTAAGGCTGGATGGGTGCACAAACTGGATACAGGGCTCCCTCCCTCTGGTGGTAGTGGATAGTAGTGGGATATCCTGGAAATGTATTAGTATCTGTGTTGTACTCAGCACTTTTTCCTCTGCAAAGCTCATCCCATTGAATAGAGACCACACGTTAATGTGAGTAAGGAATACAGCAGGTTTCTCTCCTCAAATTAAATCAGTACTTTTATAATAGAGATGAAGTGGGTGTTCTACTTCAAATTGCTGGCTTCATTACTAATAAAGAACTAAAAAAGTGGCCATACGAAGCTTGAATTGCAGCCAATTCTTGGTAGATCATCCACAATTTGAGCTGTGAGTGGCCCTGTCAGCACCCCTCCACGCTCCAAACCGTGGTCTTTTGCAGCACAAGAGGGCTGGACAACATCTTAAATCCTTAGGCGGGTAAAGATGTATTGTGACTGTTTAGCTGTACTTTAATCTTATGTGTAGCTGGCGGTGAAAGATAAATGGTATTTGAGGATTGTGCATAGTAAGTGGAGCCATGGAGGTGTTTTGTGGCAAAGGACAACCTTGTTTTTGTGTCATGTTTTTATAGAACTATAATTATTCCCATTCCAGATTTAAGCCTGATGGTGGCAGTAATGTACTTTGGAAGTATACAGTGATATTTTTGCCAAGTATCTGCAAACCGCTGGATCTTCTGTGTCTGATATTATTTTATTTATATAGATGCTAGATGGCACTGCTAATATTCATTTACAAATTGAAGTAAAAGCTTGAAAATAAAAATGCAAATTTAAAACTTGCCATATTTGAAAAATAGGGGAAAAAATGCTTTATTTAATTCCTGATTGATGGAATTACAGGATTACAGGAATAGTAATAAATTAACCCTGCATTTATGTCTATGACACACTGGGTGTGTGACATATTTTTAGTGGGTCCTGCTTACTCATCAAATGCACGCAAGTATGTGAGAGGCCAATATCTGTCACATGAGTGCACCCTAAACTTAAACTGTCCAATGCGACGGCACAGCTAGTACAGGGCAGTGATAACTTTTAGCTAATTCTTTTATGCAGGTGAAGTTTATATAAACATTTTCTCATATTTGTTTCTATATGTTCTTTAAAAGTTAACCGCTTTCCCGCTGCCCTATAGCAGATGTACTGCTACAGGGCGACGGGTGCGCAAAATCGCGTATATATGTGATTTTGCATTTCCGGGTAGAGGCGCGCACCCTACCCGCGCCGCTTTTCGCGGCCTCGGTTGTCAATCGCTGGGTCCCGGTCAGTGATTACTCACTGGCATCCGGTGATTGAGGCGCATTACCGACGGAGGTAGAGAACTAGGGTAAACAATACAGTTCTCTCCAACTGTCAGCTCCTGCAAACTGCTTTGCATAACAGAGTCATGTAAAGCAGTATGCTTATGGTGAAGGACACACACACAGCTTACAGTAAAACAGCACACAGTTAACCCTTTGATCACCCCACATGTTAACCCCTTTCTGCCCATTGCCATTAGTAGTGTCAGTGCTTTTTATTAGCACTGATTACTATATTGGTGTCACTGGGGATGTCGGTGACACCAAGTCATTTCCCCCAAGTGTCAGAATGCTGCCGCAGTCCCACTAGGAGTCGCTGATCGCCGCCATTACTAGTACAAAAAAGATCCCGTATTGGGATTTTTTTTCTATTAGCAAAGACATGTAGCAGAATACATTTTGTTTAGGTTTACTGGACATGTTTAATAGTAAAAGTCCAAAATATTGTTTTTTTTTTTTTTTTCTCAAAATTGTCAGACGGTTATTTTTATAGGGCAAAAAAACCCAAAATGCACAGGCAATCAAATACCATCAAAAGAAAGCTCTATTCGTGGGGGAAAAAAGGGTGGAAATTTTGATATGGTGCAGCTTTGCATGACTGCGCAATTGTCAGTTAAAGTAACGCAGCACCGTAATGCAAAAAAAATGGCCTAGTCAGGAAGGGAAACCTCTAGAGGGCAAGTGGTTTAAAAATGCCAGTATCATAATATAAAAATGAGTATTTCCTGTGTACATGGAGTGTTGGTTCAAGGGTGCAGATCAATGTACAGCCAGAGCCAGTAACTGGTCCTATCTGCCTGAACATCAGTCCTTTAAGTTGTGCTGCTACCTGGAAATGTCTTATTCAGAAACAAGTAGTATAACACAGCAGTATGGAAACTTTTGAAAAAACTACTTTTCCGGGGACTAAATCGGTGTCCCAAACTACTTGTCCCTCATGACAATCTACTTGTCATAATAAAAAAACATAAATTTTAACCAAAACTGTATTTAAATCTGCTTTAAGTAATGTCTTGGGCTTTTAAAAACAAAAGGAGCTTGATAGCGACTTTAAACATTTTATTATTTTTAACATTGTGCTGTTTATCTCCTCCTCCCCTCCCTGCCTGTCTCCAGCACCGAACCCGGGGACTAGCAGCAAAGGGAGAGACCTTGCAGTGTATTGGGCACCGATTGGCTGCTCGTCAGGAAAGGGGAGTGTCCGGTTTATCCTTTATCCCTTTCGCTCTGTGCAAACGTTATTTGCATACGTTTAAAAAAGCATTTTAGGCCCGAAGATGACACAAACCCCCCCAAACATTGTATATTTTCTGAAATAAGAGATCCTAGAGAATAAAATAGCGGTAGTTCCAATTTTTTATGCCACACAATATTATCAAAAAGGTCTAGGAAACACAACATTTCAGTAAAAAATACACTTGTTAAGTTTAGGGCACAAAAAGCAATAAATTATCCTATTTTTTTGTAAAATATAAAAGACGAGGTTGCAGCGAGTAATTTGACAGGTGACCCCTGCTGCTTGCCCACAGCAGGGCTACAGGCAAAAAAAAAAAATACCTGCCCGGCGCCTGGAACTGCATGTCCCGGGCGTCGGGCGATAGGAATTGAACATCCCTGTAACAGCTGAAGCCCAATGGAAGTCCCAGAAACAGATCTGCAGAAGAAAACGAACAGCAGGGTGCTGAGGTCAGTATCAGATAAAAATCACTTTATTAAAATAAGCAACACACTTACATTAAAGTTGGCATGAAACAGCATGGATAGGGATCATCTGAAACCAAGCACCTGTGACCCGTGGAGGCTGTAGGCATCTCTGAGCAAATAGAGACCGGGTATGACAGGGAGCCAGCCAGCTCAAGATATGGATAGTAGCGGCGGCGCCCTCAGCTGCGCACAAAGATGATAGCTGTCAAAATGTCTGGTTGATGTTGGGAGAGGGGGCGTGCATGACGTGTTTCCAGGGACTTCGCCCTCTTTTTCTAATGCATGGACAGTGTAGGGAAGTGATGGGCTTATAAAGCCAAAGGGGCAGGAAGATGAGGAACATGGGAGGGGAAGGAAGGTTTACAGATGAAGGTGTGAGTGGACTAAGTGACTCTGTACTTTCCCTAGCAGCTCCATATGTATTGTTTAACTTTGATTTATTGTACTAACAGTCTCTGTTTTCATCAACAGCTGACCATACATACAATGATTTTTTTTTTCATTAAGCCTGCAGACAGAACAAAGGAAATCTAACGGATTCCCTTATGCACACAAAACAGCATAGATGGACCTTCCCTGCCAGCTTTCGTATTTTGTATTCTAAACCATAAAAATACAGAAAGAAGCACCAGACCAAAATCAGAAAAAAATTATAATTTGTAATAATTGTTGATAAAAGAAGTAATACAAATGTCTCCAACGCATTTCGGGCAGCATCACTCCCTCTTCATCAGGGCTCAACACAGGATAAAACGTGGATGGATTTGGAGATTAACAATCGCCTTTTGTTGAGCTGGGTGGTGCTGACTGGGGGAGAGCCATGTATGGCAGCCTTAACCTCTATTTTTCCATACTGTGTAGGGTGTCCAAGTAGAACTGTGTTGTCCTGATAGACATCTGAGTTGGGCACACTCCCCCCAATCCCATCGCTTTCCTCTTTACTGCAATGCATGTCTGTGTAAGGAAACTTCTACTGAGAGGTATGGCTGTTACTCAGCTCTGCCAACACAGAGCACTGGAGGGGAATAAAGAACCAGCAAACACAAATGCTCCTGCGCTTGGGGATGGACTCGATGCAGGATACAACCACATTAAGAATGTCCTGGAACATGCACACCTTGCTGCCCTCAAATAGACCGGGGGAATCCAAATATACTGAATGAGTAAAGAAAAAACAGAGGACGCACAGGCCTAGCGCATTACCATAAAAAATGTTTAATAAAAAATCAAGTAGGTGTTGTACTCACAAACGACAATGTAGTCAAGGCACATCACAAAGAACAGCTGGGTCAACACCGCGCTGAGTAACAGTCCGCAATAGGGAGTGTAGACATCCAATAGGCTGACGCGTTTCAAGGACTTGCCTCTTCCTCACTGGAGGGGAATGTAGGAAGTCGCATTTTCACTGATTGTAAAAGGTATGCTAAAGTACTTGCAAGTAAAAAAATCAGTCACAAATCATAACTTGAAAGAAAAAAGGATTATAAAGAGACACAAAGTTGTGAGACCTCATTTAGGCCCCAACTTTCTTTTACATAAAGCCGTGCACGTCTTTTAAGGTCTTACTGGCCTCCACGCAGTGTGGGCAGGAGTTCTGTAGCCAGAAGGTAAATTAAACAGCATTTTACTGGAAGCTAGTGACATTGCTGAGGCATGAATATTGGCGCAGCCCATATGGCTACCTCAGCGGTGTAGGCGATCGGTGTGCCGTAATGCTCTGGCTTTCATCTATTTTTACACAAATGTCTCACATACTTGGTTGTGCATACATACTCCACCCTGTGCCAGGCAAGCTCTCTTCAGCAGCCCACAGACTTTATTCACTCACAGGGCCAGTAAAGTCTCTCTGGCTCACACACGTCTTCAAGTGGACTGTGTGTTCCAGCTCTCGGGTTTGTGCTCAGCTCATTTCCTGTCTTTCCAGTGTTGACATACAGCATTCAACCACATCTGGCCTGCGGGATGTTATAGTAACAGCCTAAGGCCTTAGCAAACCATCCGATTTAGGTGCAAGCAGTCACAACATTTATAAATAAATGCTTGTGTTATTCCAATAACTGGTTTCATGAGCTGCAGAGCAAAGCCACCTAAGCACCTTTTAATAGCGCTGTTACTGTGAGGTTTTCATGAATATCAATTTCACTAACATAACTGTTTGTGTTTATTTATCTTTTTTTTTTTTTACAGCTAGATCCAGAAGAACAAGCAAAATTAGATTTGGCATCTGCATACACCTTGAACTCCCTGTTCTGGGGTAAGTAGGGCCAAAATG
Organism: Staurois parvus; assembly: GCF_062004578.1. Lineage (NCBI taxonomy): Eukaryota > Metazoa > Chordata > Amphibia > Anura > Ranidae > Staurois > Staurois parvus. The sequence goes on along the minus strand of NW_028317797.1, from coordinate 4,364,083 downwards.
TGGATTCTAAAGGCAAAATTTTATAGCAATCACAAGTAAACCTTTTCTTGTTTGTTCAATTCTAGTGTACCTGGTCACTCAGGGAGTTAATCCTAAGGAGCATCCTGTGAAAGATGAGCTGGTAAGGAAAACTGATTTTACTTGAAATGCTTTCAAAATGTATTACATGCAATGTGATATTGAATATCCCTTTAGGCAATACCTGACAACTCTTCTCTTCAGAGAAGCCTATCCTGCCTCCACCTAGAAACTATACTTTTACTCTCTCAATCAACTCGCCCTCACAGCTACTACTTGTTGTACCTCTTATCACTTGCCTCTCCTTGTATGAAAATTCTCAGTGCATTTGATCACTTAATGAATGTTGTTCAAAAGCAGTTAAAAAAAATTTTGTTTGCTTTTTACATTTGATTTTGTAATGAATGGACTTTCCCGAATGAAAACTAAGTTTGTTTGTTTGAAACAAATTTTGTTGAAAATTAGTTAAAAATGAACATTGATTTATTCCATCTCATTTTTGGGTAGGGCCATGGCCGTAAAAATGAATATTTTACCCAAACTTCTTTATTTATTTCAAGCACTTCCCATATCGATCTCTAAGACATTCTTGGACCGTTTCCAACTGTCACAAGTTAGCTTGCAGCCTCTTGTGAGTTTATTCTTCCCTCCTTGCTGCTCTTGATTCCTTCACATGTGTGTTTGTCTGTGCTCACCTGTGGGCATCGTCTGCAATTCCCTGGTTTTTATGTCCTTCCCTTTCATCACTTCCTGGGCCTCCTCCCAGATGGCTTGTCTATTTAAGACATGCTCAGTCTGTCCCACTTTGCCTGAGCAACTTCGTGTTGTGCTTCCGTGCGTTCCTGCTGTGAATCCTGTATTGTCTATCTGTGTACCGACCCCGGCTTCGTTCCTGACCTTGCTAGTTTTCCGCCTGTCCTGACTTCGGCTTGCCCATTGGATTCCCTGTATCTTCTCCCTTGCACCCTGATCCCGCTAGCAGTCTCCCCCACCTCAGCTGGGTGTACCTGGGGGCCGCGCCCTGGTCCCAGCCTGCTGCAAGTCCATCGCCACCATTAGGGGCCCTGGTGAACAAGCAGACTGGGGCTTAGATTCCACGCCCTGGGAAACCCCAAGCTGTGGATCTCTAGAGCTCGCTATCATAGGCGTTGACACCAGTGTTATAAACAACTTCATTTGGCTAAATCGGCATCCACGTTTTACATCGTCTGTGCTCTATATGTCACAACGAGCAGGGGGCCTAGGCCTCCCTAATTTTTGGCTGTATTTCTTAGCAGCCCGATTTTCTCAACTTGCTCAATGGTCGTCTGTTAATTCCCAGGTGCCTTGGGTCAGATTGAATCTCAATCAATACACCTGTTTTATTTACCAGGTCTATTGTGGAAAAACATTCCCCCACGCTCGTTGTTGACTTGTAATTCGATTGTTGGTCACTCATTGAATCACTGGTCCTGCTATAAAACTAAATTGTGCCTTCTCTCCCCTGCTTCACCCGGTTCGTCGTTTTTCGGTGACCCGAATTTCATCACAAGGTTTTTGTTTCTGCAAACCTTTCGCTGGTGGTACGATTGAGCCTTAATTAGGTTATCTGATTTTCAGAGAGGTGGAACTTATATCTCCTTCGATACGTTACGTAGTCTTTTTGATATCCCGCTTTGCGAACACTACCAATATTGACAGATAAGACACTTTTTTAATTCTCACTTCGGTTTGACGCCTTCGTCCCTGATCACTTTTTTTGAACATATCAGCCGTGACTCTTCCAGATGTAGGGGTCTCATCTCAGATTTATATTGCTCATTTTTGTATGCCACCTTCCCTACTCCCCCCTTGTATAGACAGAAATGGGAGGTAGATTGCGGTATTACTTTCTCCGATGAGGACTGGGATTCCATGATGGATAATATACGGAGAGGCTCTAGATCTCTCTCGGTCTGTGAGACGGCCCTTAAAGATTTAACTTGTGGTTATTATACCCCCTCTAGACTACATGTCATGTTTCCAGGGACGTCGCACCTCTGTTTTAGGGGATGCAGCCTCGCTGGTACCCTTGTACATGTGTTCTGGGCTTGTCCTAGTCTCTCCTTGATATGGAATAGAATCTCAGTGGTGTCCTCTGCCTTGGCGGACACTCCGATAATTATGTCTTTGCAAATTTGCTTATTGTATGCTCCCTTTTCGGGTGTTTCTGTCGTCGAGATGAGGCTAATCCACACGATTTGTGTCTCATCTTTATGGGCCATTGCCCTTTATTGGAAGTTACCGACGGTTCCTGTAGCCTCTGTTCTGCAGAGAGTTGACATGGTTATGCTCATTAAACATATTCACTATTCACTGCTTGATAGGATCCACTTGTTCAACAGAAAATAGGATGGTTGGAAACCACATCGGCAATTATTATCTGATTGATGGTCTATTATAATTTGACATGCTTTGAACTTTTGTAAACAGCTTGGTTGTTCTGTATTTCTTACTGACTGCCTTGTTCATGTACGTGTTTGCATCTCTTCTTATGCCTGTATCTTACTCTACTGTTACTTACCTATGTACCTTTTTCTTGAGGCACTTTGATTCTCAAGAGGTTAATTTGTTATTGTTGTCTATCCTTTAATAAAAAATCATTTGTAAAAAAATAAAATAAAAAATGTCTTATCCAGGTGAAGACCCATCCTATTCTGAGTACTACATGTAAAATGGGATTAAACCAAGGGTGATAAACTCTTCATCATCATCAATCTTTATGCCAGTGATTGGAAACCCAGATTTTTCACCAGGGATTTCTGACCCTAAATTTTGTCAGTTTATCAAAATGAACAAGTTTAGACTACAAGATTTTAAGGATCTGAGAGGCTGGAAATCTATAACCAATATTCAATCAATGCTTTGACCATCCCTTCTGGTATGGCTGACGACCTAACTACAACATTACCTTTTGTTGTTATCATTTGGCTCAATGCCGTTTGATATGCCTACTGCTTTTTGAGCAATTATCAAATCATTAGATGGGGTCTCTCTAGGGCTAGGTCTAGCTCTCTATGCCGAATTGATTGTACCCCCGGAATCTTATATTTCGTCTTATATTGTTGCATGCTCTCGAACATGTCCTTATTGGCAAAATGTCTGTATTTTGATCAGGGACCTTGCTGGACTTTCCCTTGACCAGAACCCAGCAGCTTGTTTATTACACCTTAGTCCTTTTCTCTAAAAGTAAATATATTTTGTGGCGACACGTCTTAACATGGCTAGGGCTTTTGTGCCAGCACATTGGAAATCTTCATCCCCTCCTACTGTAGGTAAGTGGATCAAAGCAGTAAAATAATGCGAATCGCGGAACTTACGGCATTACTCAATAGACATAAGCTCATTTCCATAAACATGGTCACAATGGATTAATTTCACTTTATCAACGAGATACCAGATACTTACTGGTCTCTGAAATACGTTTGTGTAGGCAACAACGCGGTGAAATATGACATCCTATAAAAAATTTTTTTTCCCTGGTTCCTTTGGTGGGGGGGGGGGGGGGGGGGGCGAGTGGGCATTGATGAGGTTAAAAAAAAAAAATAGTACAGCTTTGCAATTAATCCCCTCAAGCAACTAATATTTATCACTGTATAAAGTATACTTTTTATAATGGTAATTGATATTTATTTCTTTAAAACCCCAGAATCGAAGAGACTCACCAGTTATATACAGTATATTTTTTTTTTCTATTTCCTAAGGTGTAGGTATTATCTGGTGATAAGTAAAAACGTTCTTGTATAATATGGAATAATTGTATCTTTAGATTTTTGAGATATTGTGTATCAAGGTGCAATTGTGAACCTTCTTTTTTTTGTCACTTTTTAAAAAATTTAAATAAGAGAATATCTGAGAGAAAAAAAATTTTTCAACAAAATTCTACTAGTGTATGGCCATCTTAAGCTCTCATGAGCAGGGCCCTCCTAACATTCTTTTCTTGATTTGGATTGTAAGCTGTACTGACTTTATTTGGTAAAGTGCTTCACAAACTGGTGGCGCTATTTACATTGTGCATGAAAATAAAATATTTGAATATGGCCTACTTCAGTGGCAAAAGTTAGAGGATCTTCAGTCTTCACATAAAAATGAAAAGTCAGCAAATACTGTAGCTGCTGACTTAAAGAAACAAAAAAAAAAGACACTTACCTGTCCGAGGATCCAGTGCCATACTTACCTGGGCCAGTTCTTCGCAGGTCTTTGGGTCCTCAGCATGTTTAATAGGGTAAGGCAGCTGTGACTTCTTGCGGCTTCACAGCTGGCTTCCCATTGAGCATATGTGAATCATGCTGCATTTCTTGAATAGACCTGCTGTCTCCTGGGACATGTCCCAGAAGTTGGGGGGGGGCTTCTGCTCGGATCGTTTATGGGGTTGGAGCAAAAGTGGGAGTGGGTACCTCTTAAACCTAGGCACCTGCTTCCCTATCCCAAAATAACAAACCTCCGAAATTGGGAGAGCAGGGGGGAAAGAGGTGTTGAAGCGGAACCTCCCTTTTAGGATGAAGTTGTGCTTTAAATTCAGAGAAATAGATATGCAGTTATACTTTGTACTAACGACTCCCATTTTCCCAGTCTTGTTTGGACACTCTCCCCCCTTCAATACAAGCCTATGTGAGCAGAATTGTACTAAGGGGTGTAGCTATTACTGTCAGCAAAATGCTGTTTGGCTGTTATCTTTACTTTCACTTATTGCAAGCAGGGCTATTGGGGGGGACAGCTAATACACACCTTGGTGGGCCTGGATGTCCCTAGGGTCCTGGCCACCAAGCAGAGACGGGAGGTTCGTCGCTGCCCTGACTTTCTCTATGTATTCACAACAGAAGAGTCACCAGCTGCTGCTGCTCTGTCATTTTTTGCTCACATCTTTACTGCCACCTGTGGCTGCTTTGTGCATGGTGCACTCCTCGTGTGTCTGCTGCTTGTACTGTATTTAATCTGATCGGCTCCAGCCCCTCTGTGTCTCAGCGATATGTCAGATTTGTGTAAACTAGCAGAGACTAGGAAGACCTCCTTTACAAGTAGGGGCTGTGTGTACAAGTGAGGGGAGGGAGCTGTTTGTGTACAGGGGAGCCAGAGCTGTGTGTGTATGTGTGGGCACTGAGTGTGTAGAGGTGGGAGGGGGGGCTGTGTGTGTACAGGTGTGTGTGTGTTTGTAGTGGGGGGCTGAGTGCGTACAAGAGTGAGGGGGGCTAAATGCGTACAAATTCGCTGAATTGGTCCGTCTCCTTTCTGGATTGGGATGTCTCTTTGCTGAATATATTGGGCTGTCTCTTTACTGAATATATGGGGGATGTCTTTTTGCTGGATTGGGATGCCTCTTTGCTGAATATATGGGGCTGTCTCTTTACTGAATATATGGGGGATGTCTTTTTGCTGGATTGGGATGTCTATTTGCTGAATATATGGGGATGTTTCTTTGCTGGATTGGGATGTCTCTTTGCTGAATATATTTGTTTTTTTGTTTTCTTAGATCTGCTAGGGGAGGATAGATTGGGGGGCGTTGAAAAGGTAGTGCAGTTAGTGTTGGTGTATGGTCCTGCTCAAAAGAGCATACTTTGTCGTGGTTGCAGGCTTCATATTTTTTGGCCAAAATAAAACTCCTTACTGTTAAATCTTGAAAGCACTGGTGACTTTTCATTTTCAGATATTAAGCTGTAAGAGTGTTAAAATAAAAATGGGTGCAATGAAGGTTGGATGGGCAGTGGGCTGATTCGGTGGTGTGGCCAGTGGGCCGGGCCCTGGGGAATATTCATGGTCGGGCCCGTGGGGGGGGGGTACCCTGGCCCCAAAATTTCTGATGGCAGCCCTGACTGCAAGCACTGGCAAGATACATGCAGGGGGACAGAAATCTGGCATGGCTTATCTCCCTCTGCATTCCACTTGCTGGGGCTTGCCTTGGGCAAGTTCGGGAACTGGAGACAGGTGTTTGCTATCCTAACAGCTATCTCTTTGCTAGGTGCAGCGTTGCCCGACCGGGCACTAAGGGGTGCACCCTTTCCAATATCAAAACTACTATTGCAAGGCATCAAGGAAGACGGGACAAAGTAGGAAATCTACTTTGTTCCATCAGGACACAAACAAAAAGTAATTTTTCTTCTTTAACAATTGTTACAAGGTACCTTCATGACACTGCAAAGAATTCTAGGCTTTGTCTTAATTTGCTTTGCAAATTATGTGGCATAGAATAACTTTGTAATAAATTTTTAGATTTGTTAAATAATGACGGAAGTATATACTGCCTGCATGTTTTTGGCAGTCTTTGCAGAGTGACTAATTAAGATGTTTGCTTCTTTGCAAAGAGAGAAACGTAAGGAGCGTCCAACATTTGAATGACTGTAAGCAGGAAATGGCCAATTCATAGACAAAAATACAAAATAAATGCTAGTTAAAATTACATTTAAATGGACTTTCTGCCTTACCTGTAAATGTAATAACTCCCTTTTTTAAGATCTTGCTAACTAATACTACTCTACTGTAGGATGCAGGTTTTTATGTTATATGTTAACTATTTTCTTAAAATTGGCCACAGGGTCACGTTAAGTGTTCATTGATAAGTCATTTAAAAAAAAAAGAACATTATCCTAAATGAAAATCACTTCTCGAAGATCTTTAAAATTTAATAAAGTAGCATAGCCTGATATTGGAAACGTGGGGAGTGTTTTGAGTTTGCTCCCCTTCTTCCAGTGTCCCCCTCTTATCTCCTGATGCATATTGTGCGGAGTCACTTTGCTGACTATTGCTAGAGTTTTTTTTTGCTTGGGAGGATGCATGTGATCAGCACAGGGCCAATTAGTGCTGTCCAGACAGAGGTCAGGGGATCTGCTTCTTCCTAGAGCAGAATGAAAACTCCTCCTACAAACTTTAACCAGTGCTTGGCTGGACATTGATAGAAGTCAAAAGACTGCTCCAACTGCAGATGAGAAAAGGTATTTAGCAGTTTATATTTACTAAAATAAATGCATTTCCATGTTCTGTGTACTGTGGGAGACCAGATATAGTGAAGGCAGGGTCCTGGGTTTACTAACACTTTAAAGTTGCTTTCCAGCATATTTTTGATGTGGCTACACCAAATGATTCCTCACAAGTACAAGACTTGTCTTCCTCATTGGCATCTTTGAATACCTGGCTTCTGAACGGTGAGTTTTCACTCCCTTCTTCAGGCCAGGATCGGGATCACCTCTCTCTACAGAGAGGCAGATCTCAGAATATACTGCTACTGATGTGGCCTCTTGCAGGGACTCCCAGCCTGCCCCACAAGATGGGACTGGACTGCATCCCATGATTCTTGGCTGCATGCCTTCTTTATCAGAGGTATTCCCTCTCCTGTCCTCCTCCATATTGGGCAAAACACAGATAGTGCTTCTCTCACCCTGTGCACAGTTCTCCACAGGGCTCAACAGTTCTATCCCTTCTGGAACCAGGTGTTTGAAGTAGCATACAGAGACTTCGTAGATAGAAACCCAGCCTCCTTCTTACTTTCATCCTGGGCTGTCAGAACAGGGACCATCTCCCTCCCCTCAAGACACAAGGGCACGCCTCAGCAAGCAAAACCCCAATGGGGGGGGGGGGGTCCCTCTGGTACAACATTTCAGCTGACATGGTACATGGGTTGCTGAGGAGGATTTTCTGGGTCCCTGCACCTGGACCCCTACTTTAGGAGTCTCCCACATCTTTCTATGGTCCCAGATGCCTGGCTCCAGCCGTAATAATATCAGAAACCTCATCTGGTATTGCCAACCAAAGTAGAGTAACTACTTGGTACCAACTAAAGCAGACTTCAAAGTTTTCACCACCTGCATCGAGGCGACGTATAAACGGGGCCATTGTGAAGTTAGACAGGAGGTCTCAGACCTAGCTACCAGACTTACGGCTGTGAAACAAGCACATTTTAACTTTCAACAGCAACCCTCCTGGAAACCTCTCATGCAACCTACAAACACCAGTCTACTTCCATGATAATTTGATGATTAGCATAATGGAGGAAAATTAAAAAGTGGTTCTAAAGGCAGAAGTTTTTTCACCTTAATGCATTCTATTCATTAAGGTACAAAAACTTTCCGGGTGCAGCTTCGCTCCACTGCCCCCCTTATACTTACCTGAACCCCATCTTGATCCCAAGATGTGCATGAGAGCAGTGGCACTCCTGGGTCTCTCTCTGATCATTGGCTCACACAGCAATTCAAACTAATTGGCTCCTGCTGCTGGCAATCCCAGCCAGTGAGCCAATGAGGAGGAGGGGGGGGGGTGGGGTGGGGGGGGGGGGGGCGAGCCACTCTGTGAGTGAATGTACAATGAACGTTCTCGGGAGTGAGCCTTCTTGAGTGCCCCCATAGCAAAAGGCACAGCGCAGGTAGTAGGTAAGTATAACATGTTTGTTATTAAAAAATTACAATCACTTTAAATAATATAAGGGACAGGGGAGCTCCTGAATCGACAAGCACATCTTGCTTGCAAAATACAGTGTGTGCAATCTTTAATCTATACCTAGATTGAAAGGAAGTTTCTCAGGTTCTTTGCTGGCAGAAACCAGGGGCCGTAGTAGAGAATGACTTTGTAGTTTTACTGGGGGGTGGGTTGGCCTGTTTGGACCATTTAGACCTGCATAGTTTGAACCAGTGGTGGCCCTTGTTTCTTCTCTTAGCCTCCTACTGACCATTTCTAGTTGAGAGGCTGAAGGCCTTCCCTCAAGCAAGAGGTGAGGACTGAATTCAGATAGCTGAGCATGAGATGAACTACATCAGTATATTTCTTACCATTTCTTACTGTTCAGACATCTCTAGGTCCACTTCACAGCCACCAACGACCCAGAGCAATTTTGTGAGCTTTCTATGTACACCCTGTTCCAAATTATTATGCAAATTCTATTTAAGTGTCACAAAGATTAAATATTTTGTTTTTCAGTTTAACTCATGCATGGCATTGTGTCTCAGGGCTCTTTTGATCACTGAAAACAATCTCGGACACCTGTGATAATTAGATTGGCAGGTGAGCCCAATTTAACCACATGTCGCCCAGCCACTGTAGAAATACGGCGGCAGGGCGGCACGGCTGGGCAAAACCACGTTTTAAAACGTGTGTTTGCAAAACAGGTAGGGGGCGCGCGCGCCTCAGCCCTACCTGTCCCGCAGATCACGGCTGCGGATGTCAGTCGCCGGGTCACAGCCTGTTGTTACCGGCTGTGTCCCGCCGATTAGTGGCAATCACTGACAGAGAGCAGGGCTGCAGTAGCTCTGCTTTCTGTCAGTTTCCTGACATGCTGAGCTGGAGAGAAGAGTTTCTGTCCCGATCAGCGTGTCGTCGCCCCCCCCCCCCTAGTAAAACACTCCCCTCACTTAACCCTTTCAGTAAATAAAAACGTTAACCCCTTCCTCCCCAGTGCCATTAGTACAGTGTCAGTAAGTTTTTTGTTTTTTTTTTGCACTGATCGCTGTATTGGTGTCACTGGGGATGTCAGTGACCCCAAGTTAGTTCCCCCCCCAGTGTCAGAATGTCCTAGTGTCAGAATGTCCGCTGCATTCCCGCCATAAGTCGCTGATCGCCGCCATTAATAGTATACAAAAAAATTTAAAATCCCAGTATCTTTCCCGCCATTTGTAAACGCTATAACTTTCACGTAAACCAATTAATTTACACGTACTGGGTGTTTTTTTTAGCGAAGACATGTCGAAGAATGCATTTTGAACAAAATTTATGACGAAATTTGATTTTTAAATTTTTTTTTTTACTGTTTTATAGCAAAAAGTCCAAAATATTGTTTTTTTTCTCAAAATTGTCAGCATTTTTTTTCTTATAGCGCAAAAAATAAAAAACGCACAGGTGATCAAATACCACCAAAAGAAAGCTCTATTTGTGTGGAAAAAAAAGGACATAAATTTCATTTATGTACCGTATTGCATGACTGCACAATTGTCCGTTAAACTAGCACAGCGCTGTATAGCAAAAAAATTGCCTAAATTGCAGTATCTACACCATAATTTGTAGCCGCTATAACTTTCACACAAAGCAATCAATGTACACTTATTGGGATTTTTTTTACCAAAAACATGTAGGAGAATACATTTTGGCCTAAATTGATAACTAACTTTGAGTTTACTATATATTTTTTATAGCTGAAATTAAAAAATATCATTTTTCTTCAAAATTTTTGGACTTTTTTTGTTTATAGCGTGAAAAATAAAAAGTGCACAGGTGATCAAATACCACCGAAAGAACGCTCTATTTTTGTGAAAAATGGACATAAATTTCGTTTGGGTGCAGCATTGCATGACCGCGCAATTATCAGTTGAATTAGTGCAGCGCTGAGTAGCAAAAAGAGGCCTGGTCATTAAGGGGGCTAAACCCTCAGGAGGGCAAGTGGTTAAGGAAAAACTACTAAAGGACGGTGTTCCACATTAATAAGCAGAGCACCATTTTCAAGCAATATGGGGTAGAAAAAGGATCTCTCTGCTGCCGAAAAGAGTGAAATAGTTCAATGCCTTGGACGAGGTATGAAAACATTAGATATTTCACGAAAATTTAAGCGTGATCATCGCACTATTAAGAGATTTGTGGCTGATTCAGAGCACAGACGAGTTTGTGCAGATAAAGGCACATTGAGGAAGATTTCTGCTAGATCCATGCATTGGATCAAGAGAGCAGCTGCTAAAATACCATTACATAGCAGCAAAGAGATATTTGAAGCTCTACGTGCGCGCACTCTGGGAATCCCGGTAATGATGGGAGGTGGCGGTGGTGGAGGAGGAGGAGAGGGGGAAGAAGAAGAAGAAAAGGAAGGGGAGCCGGGATTTTACCTGACGGGAGGGGCGGCCGAGCAAAAAGTTCTTATTAGGAATTCAAGCATCCACCTAAGAGGAGGAAGAATTTTGCTCTGCACCCTTAAGGAAAGGCCAATCCACAGTGACCAGACCTGTTTCTTCTTGACCGAGGATCCATGAGCTTTTGATATATACTGCTTATATATATCCACCTTCTGGTGAGTGCGCATTTCTGCTACTTCGTCACGGATCACCATTGTGGATTTCCATTTGTCACCTGGCACGTTTATCTGAACTGGACTTACAGTGGACAATTTTCAGATTTATCACTTAGCACTGAACTTTTATTTATATAGATATTTGAAGCTGCTGGTGCCTCTGGAGTCCCACGGACATCAAGGTGTAGAATCCTCCAGAGTCTTGCAAATGTGCATAAACCTTCTATTCGGCCACCACTAACCAATACTCACAAGCAGAAACGGCTGCATTGGGCAGAAAAATACATGAAGACTCATTTTCAAACAGTCCTGTTCACTGATGAGTGCCGTGCAACCCTGGATGGTCCAGATGGATGGAGTAGTGGATGGTTGGTGGACGGCCACCCTGTTCCAACAAGGCTGCGACGTCAGCAAGGCGGCCCCTTTAGGGTCCCCGAAGGTGTAAAGATGACCTCTGCAAAGTATGTGGAGTTTGACTGACCACTTTCTTCCCTGGTACAGAAGGAAGAACTATGCTTTCCGTAATAAAATCATCTTCATGCATGACAATGCACCCTCTCATGCTGCAAAGAATACCTCTGCATCAATGGCTGCTATGGGGATAAAAGGAGAGAAAGTCATGGTGTGGCCTCCATCCTCCCTTGACCTCAATCCTATTGAGAACCTTTGGAGCATCCTCAAGCAAAAGATCTATGAGGGTGGGAGGCAGTTTACATCCAAACAGCAGCTCTGGGAGGCTATTCTGACATCTTGCAAACAAATTCAAGCAGAAACTATCCAAAAACTCACAAGTTCAATTGATGCAAAACTTGTGAAGCTGCTATCAAATAAGGGGTCCTATGTTACAATGTAACGTGACCTGTTCAAATGTTTAAAAGTTAAAATGTTGTTAAAAGTTTGATTGAAATAGCTTTTGATTTCAGTAAATATGCTGCAAACACAACAAATGACAATTTTCAGTTCTTTATAACCTATAAAGTGATTTGTAAACTTACTGTGCGTAATAATTTGGAACAGTGCATTGTAAGTTTTTTATGTTTAAAAAAAATCCTGTTATTAGGAGGTTTGTTCAATAAAATTTGAATTGTACTTTTAATAGTTAACATGAGAATTATGCTGACTGTTATTTACATCAATTATTTAGGTAAATTAGAAAAATATCATTTGCATAATAATTTGGAACAGGGTGTACTTCAGTCGTTGCAGTTTACTGAATGTATTTATATTGTTTTACAATGCTATCGAGTGTTCCATGGGATCAGGAGGCTCCCTGAAATCAATGGGGGTTCCACCCTTACAGGTTTTCTCAGCCTAGTCAGGTCTCTAGTAGAGCACGCGATCATCTTATTTGTTTGGGGCTTGTTCTTTTGGTTATAATTTCACAAGTGCACAGTTATTGTAAGAGACCAGGTTTTTTTTTTCATACTGTAAACCACTGTAACAGAGCCCTCCTCTACATCTTTGTTTTCCCAATATGTTGTTGGGCAGCTCAAATAGACTTTCTGTAGTACTGTGCAGCAGAAACACCTTTTTGATCTTGTTATCAATATTACTGACCCGTGATTGACTTGTACAGTATAGTTTTATTTTAAATACACCGACTAATAGGTAGATGTGGATGATTTTAAAGTTGCAGATGGTGGAAAAAAGCTGTCCTGGTGTACAATTTTTGTTGCTTTCTCATGCTTGCCTTTAAAGGAGAAGTATAGCCAAAGCTATTTTGTCTATACTTTTGTAGGTCACAGGAGTGCAGTTCGTTCTGCACTCCTTTGACCGGTTTTCAGCTGACGGAGGTCTAAATCCCACTGTTGGCTGTTGTCACAGAGCTGGTTCAGGATCCACTCAGAAGCCTGGACTGGCACCTGGCTCAGCTTCTCGGCTTCTGCCTCCTCCACAGCATAGTGCTCCAGTGAGCGCTAGAGTGGTGGAGCAGACAGCGGTGACTGATGGTCACGGCTCTCTGCTCAGAGCGGAGGGGAGAACTGAGCGATCAGCGGTGTTTGATCAGTTCTCACTGCAGAGCCAGCGGGAGACAGATGCACCACCGAATCAATGCTGCATCCAACTAGGTACCGTATTTTTAGCTCCATAAGATGCACCTAGATTTTAGAGGAGGAAAACAAGAAAAAAAATATTCTGAACCAGACACAGTGCAGGAGATGACCAGAGACTGTGGACACAGTGCAGGAGATGACCAGAGACTGTGGACACAGTGCAGGAGATGACCAGAGACTGTGGACACAGTGCAGGAGATGACCAGAGACTGCGGACACAGTGCAGGAGATGACCAGAGACTGCGGACACAGTGCAGGAGATGACCAGAGACTGCGGACACAGTGCAGGAGATGACCAGAGACTGCAGACCTTTGGGGAGGGGGGTGGGTACCCGAATTTGACAGGTACCTGCTCCCACTTCCGTAGAGTTGTCCCCCCCCCCCCCCCCCCGTAGTCTTGTGGGACATGTGACAGCTTCTCCTGCATGTACAGTGGGCACCCGGCTGTGAAGCCACCTGCTGTCACAGCTGGGTGCCCACACTGAAGATGCCGGTGCGAGGGGGAGCAGACGACCGGTGAAAGCAGGACACCGCTGGACCGAGGAGCGAGTTCTTCTGCACAGCAAAGCCGAGCGGTTGGCTTGTAATTCTAACATGGCGGCGGGAATACCTGGCCGTCTGCTCCATATTTGCTCCATAAGACGCATAGACATTTCCCCCCATTTTTTGGGGGGGAGTGTGTTATGGAGTGAAAAATACGGTAAGTATAAATGTTTTTATTTTTTCACAAGTCCATGCTTCTTAGAAACCCATTCAGTTTAAAATGGAAATGAAAGGCAAAACCTTTGTGTATACATATAAAAACATTATTGATACTTTTTGTTTTTTTAATAAGTGATGACAGGACAAGTCTGATCATTGGAGAGCAGACTGAACTTCCTGCACAGTTCGAGAACTGACCACACTGTGCTCTCATGCCCAGTGTGGTAAGTTTTTTTTTATTGGAAAGCACAGAGGGACTAGCAGGAACACCAGGGATTTCACACAAAGGAAACAAGAGAGAACAGGAAACTATTTCATACAAGTACATGGTATAGCAGGCACATATGAGAAATCTGAAATGTTGGGTCTGCATACTCTTTAATTATGTAATTCTTGTTTTGCTTTGACAGCATATGGGGTTAACCAGACTTTGGGGTAGAGCTTAGCATGTGTGATTAAATATGTGTGGTGTATGTACATTTTTGCTCTTTGTGTGAGTGCTATATGCTTTGAAGCATTTGCAAGTGAAAGGAGGACCTATCGCTTTGTGCAGCTGTGAGTGTAAATTATACAGCTGTAGTCTGTAACGTTAGATTTTATACTCTTTGTAACAGTATATATCTTGTAGAAGTTACAGGAATGAGAACTTCGCAAGCAACAGCGCTATCCATCATTTTTACAGAGAGAAACCATGACAAATAAAATAATTAGAACAGCCAGATTTTGGCATAGCAAGAGACCAGAGATTAGGACTTAAGCTGGTGGACTTTGGAACATTTCCTTCAGTCCAAAGATTTGCAGTTGGCTGGTGGCTTCCTTCTGTGAGCTGACCTTTTTTAAGTGAAGATTATATATGACTGTAGCACAGCGTTGTAGACAGCAGACTGGAGCTACAGGAGGCATATCAAAAGGCCTGAGTTGAGTGCAGAGATAATGAACTTGTCTGAAGCTGTGAGACTTCAGCATGATTCATGTATCCCATATTGTATTTAGTCACCAGAAAGTTTTTTTTCTTAGGGCATGAAAAGAGTTGTGTGTTCAACTTTGGTTGCCGCATAAATACGTAGCAATATAATTACAGCTTGGTATGTATAAATGCAATGTCAATACATACACAGTTAAAGAGAACTGTATATCAGTTTTCATTTTAAGTAAATATATGGCAAGTAAAAGTCTGGGTTTAGCAAACCGGTATTACCTTTTGCAGGACTTCCCCTGACAATGTCTTCATATGCTTTTCTCTCTAGAATTACAGCACCATGTTTGTTCAGGCATCATTGACATCAATAGCTTTGAAAGCAGTGGTTATTATTTTCTTTATTATGGTCAGGACTTTGTCAGATAAAAATGGAATCTAGCATATGAATACATAAAAAGTAGCTCCAATTTTGTTGACAAAAAACCCCGTCCTCTATGAGGGTCAATGTACATTGTAGGGATTTTAACAAACTTTGTTGCAGATTCCTACCTTTTGTTGCTCTGGTTAAAAAGCTGTTTGGTTATGTCAGTATGCTCAGTGAATGAATGGGAGTGACTTTTTTTCATTATCCATCAGCTGATGCAATTGCTGTGTTCTAATGAGAAATGTTGCAGGGTCTGCATCCCTTTAGAAATGATTAACCCTTTGGGAGTATCATTAAAAATTAAATTTTTGTTGCAGAGGAGGCCTAAACTGTTAATTGTATCCTACTGCAGCCTTCTGGGAAAATCAATGAGCCAATCACAAAAGCAGGAAATTATGTTTCTGGAGCTGCATAGTAACCAAGAGTTGTAGATTGAAATTGAAAGGTATTTTAAATAGCATTCAATTACAATATGACTTGCGTAGCATTTGTTTATGCTATTTTTTTCACACAAAAGTGGAGTTATCCTTTAAGCTAGCCATCCACTAGTAGATTTACGTCTTCAAGTGTTACTAAACCCACAACAGTATAATCAGTCTATATATGCAGTAAAGCATGCTTGTTATATGCACTGTGGAACCTATAGCCCCTTTTCACACGTGCGTTCTGTATGTCCGTTTTTCATCTGCCCGTTTACGGATGAAAAATGGACCCCCGTGTATTTCTATGGACATGTGGGTGTAAACGGATGAACATCTTTTTACTTCTGTTAATGTCTGCATCTGTTTTTTGAATGGAAGAAAACCCTACTTTTTTTTCCGCAAAAAAAATCAGAACAGACGAAAAACGGATGTCAACTCAACGGATTGTATGCAGCCCAGCAGGTCAGGAAAGGGGGGAATGAGCGAGCACCCCCCACCCTCCTGAACCATGTCGTATGCCCTCAACATGGGGGGGTGCTTTGGGGCAGGAGGTGCCCCCCCCCACAAAGCACCTTGACCCCAAGTTGATGGAGACAAGGGCCTCTTCCCCACAAGATCCCCAGACCCCCCCCCCCCCCAATGTGAAAGAGTATGTGGGGTACAGGGTACCACTACTCATGCACAAAAAAAAGTGTAGTGTAAAAAAAGACAGGAGACCGTTTTTGACAAGTCCTTTATTAAAAGAATGATGCCCGCCGCCACTGCCCTCCCCCCCCCCCCCCCCCCCAAAAAAAAAGGCTCTGCTCCCGCGCTGGCTCCCGTTGTCTGACTGCTCCGCTGGATTTACTGTTCTTAAATATGTAATGGGCGGGGCCACCCTGTGACATCATCAACCAGGGCATGCTGGGTGTTTGCTATCACATGGGGGCGGGGACACATACATGATGGCCCCGCCCCTTACATATTTAAGAACTGTCAAACCATCGGAGCAGAGAGATGGCCGGGAGCGGAGCCTTTGTTTCTTTTTTGCGGCGGGCAGTGGGATTGACAGGTTTTGTTCCGTATACTTCTATATCGTGTGCACAATTATTAGGCAAGTTTGTGTTTTTAAGGATTCATTTCATTATTGAACAACTACATTGCTCTGTCAATCCAAAATGTTGTTAAACCCCAAACCTAAATATTTTAGAAAGTAAAAGTGAGGTTTTGGCTTTCTTAGGAGATTCACTGTGTGCACAATTATTCGGCTACTATTAGTGTGCAGAATGCAACTAAATGAAAAACAAAAATTTCCCAAGTCGTCTTCCAAGACAGCCCGCGACACGTAGAGCTCCTCCCACGGGGCAGGAAACCCGTTACCCCACAAAGAATAAAAGTCGGTCCCCCAAGCCCAAGCCTCAGTTTTTAGTGTTTCCTCTGGACGGGGGTAACATGTCCTGGAGCCATATGAAGAAGGTCTCTCCCCAGGGTTGGCTGGAAGCTCGGCTGGGGGTGAGGTTCACTCAGAATTCCCTGTCTATTAGCCCTCCAGAACTCTCCTCTAGGGGCGGTTGGAGACTAGGCTGCAACAGTCTGATCCTTCTCAGAGCCCGGGACGATCGTGACATTCCCGCGGCCAGTATGTCCCCCTGCCTGTGGAGGGAAGTAGGGTGGTCTCCGCAGCCTTAATTTCATTTGGAGGCCGAATTCTGTGAGGGTGTAGGCGGCTGAGTTCAGCTGCTGCCTAGCCTTCCTCCTCGTGCAACAGGGGGCAGGGCTTCTGTGTTCCAGGCTGGCTCCGGATGTTGTAGTGACATAATTTCAAGGATGCAGGTGACGTCATCACCTGGGATGCTGGTTCCAGTCCCCATTTGAAAAAGGGTGCAGGGCTGACTGTTCGGGCAGCTGGTGCGGTGGTCTTTACTAAAGCAGAAGCTGAAATGGAGAGATCGGCGGCTATGGATCCTCTCGGGGCTGCTACTTAGGCAGTTGGTTCCAGGCAAGCAAGCACCAGCTCTTCACAGGTAAAAACAATGGGGAGGGCTCCCAGATGTATGCCTGTGCAGGTTCTTATTCTGTCACATACAGCTCCTGGGGTTGTTTTCTGACAGAGCACATTTCCTTCTCCTTCTGCTAGAGCACAGGGTGTGTTATCTAGTGAGGCTGTTGGTGGCTGAAGGTCCCCTTCTTTTCTTCTGTTATTTGTTTACAGACTAAGGATCAGGACAAAGGTCCAGACCCTGGCCCCAAGAGAAGGAAATGTGCAGTTTGCGCAGCCAAATTGGGATCTTCTTTGAACAAGTCCTTGTGTCGGTCTTGTATTAATAGTCTTGTAAAGGAGGATTCTACCTCAGCTTGTGTCAAATTGCTGTCGTCAGTCAAGCATGGGTTGGTAACCACGTTCAGTTCCTTCAAGACTTTTTTGGAGGATTTTAAAAATCCTACCCCACAGCCAAGACCCGTACACCTGTTAAGTTCAGGCGGAAGGTCCTAGATAAGGCTTGATGATGAATTCCTCATCTTCTTCGGAAAGCGAGGATAAGGGGAGTTCTTCAGAAGATGAAGAGGAGGGAGAGGGCTCTGGTGCTCGGTCACCTAGATACAAGTTCTCTCTGGAAAAAGTAGATGACTTATTGAAGGCCATTTACAAAACTTTAGAAATAGAAGAAGACAGGGTCCAGCTCTCTAGACATGACTTAATGTATGAGGGTCTTCAGGGTAAAAAGCGCAGGGTTTTCCCTGTTCATAAATCCCTGAAGGAGGCTATTGAATTGGAAAGGAAGGAGCCAGGGCTCAAGACTTTTTCCAACAGCCTCAAAAGAATATTCCCCTTTGAGGAAGGGGTTGAGCATCCTTGGAATAAAGAGCCTAAATTAGATGTGCCTTTGTCAAAGTTTTCTAAAAGATCTGACCTTGCATTAGAGGACATGGGAGTCCTTAGGGACGCTATGGATAAGAAGGGGGATGTCTTCCTTAAAAGAACTTGGGATTTTACTGTTATTAGTCTCAAACTAGCCCTTGCTTCTTCTTTGTAGCCAGAAATTTAGACTTCTGACTGTCTCAGCTGAAGTCTCACTTAGTTGGTGGTACATCTAGAGAGGAAATTTAAGAATAATTTCATATGCTTTTTAAAGCTGTTGGGCTTCTGGCTGATTCTTCAGCAGAAGCAGTTAGACTGGCAGCTAGATCGTCAGGCCGCCAGGTTTTAGGTGACAGCAAGCCGACCAAGGTAAAGAGGCTAGGCCAAGGAAATATTAGTCGGGTAGCAAAGATAAGGCTAAAGGAGGAATCTTGTTTAATCCTCCTCAACCCTCCTCCAAGACCCAATGACTCCTTCCTCCCAGTAGGAGGGAGATTGGAGGCCTTCCTCCCAGCTTGGGAGTCAGTCACCTTCAGTCAGTTCATCCTTCTGATAAGTCAGGGTTACAGGCTTGTAGTTCAACACCTTGCTCCCCCTCCAAAGGTTTTTGATCACAAATCATCTTCGGGATTGGGAAAAAGCAAGCCCATTGGGCTTGCAGATAGGAGAGATGGTAGATCAGAGGGTTTTGGTCCCAGTTCCAGTGGAAGAAAGGGGTCAGGGTTTCTTTTCTCACATTTTTGTGATGAAAAAACCCTCAAGCAAATTCCCTTTGATCCTGAATTTGTGACCTCTCAACAAATCAATAAAGTACAAACATTTTCATATGGAGTCAGTATTCTCTCTCAGGTATATCCTGCATCAGGGATGTTTTATGTTGAAAAAGAGGGGTTGTGAAAAAGAAATTTCACAGAAAAAGTGGTTACATCATGGACAGAATGCGATAAGATCACCCAAATTTGGTGCTCTTCTTGCTACCATAAGAGGACGTTCACCTACAATTTTACCAAGATTAGGGCACTGTGTAAGGATCTTCCAATGTTTTTCTAATATTTGTTAACATCCCCCCATTGTGCTCCAAACTGTGTTATCATCCTAACTGATTGTATAACTTGTTTCTCCTTCTCTTTCTTTTTCGGGGACAATAATGTCTTACGGTCAGTCTGATACGCCCGTTTTCTAGCTTTTCTGATCTGAGAGTGAGAATATCCCCGTTCTCTAAACCTTTTATAAAGGTCCTGTGCCTCTATCCTAAAGTCAATAATATTTGATGTTGCTTTTATGTGATTTTAGGTCTGTGTATATTATCTCATACTGAGGTGATGGTGAACCAGGGTATTTACCCTATTGTCTATAATTATTGTGTAATAAAGCATAATGTTTGGGAATTTTTCTGAGTATCGTATTCTGTCCATGATGTAACCACTTTTTCTGTGAAATTTCTTTTTCACAACCCCTCTTTTTTGTATGCATGTTTTTTGGTTACTGGGCAGAAACCATATACTGGATGACACAGCATATTTATGAACCTCTACCCTCTCTTATTCTTTGTTTTATGGTGACCCTAGATCTGAGGGATGAATACCTTCATGTGCCCATTCATCCTTCTTATCAAAAGTTCTTGGGAATGGCCCTCAAGTTAGTGGAGAATGTCCAGCACTTGCAGTGCAGAACACTTTGTTCAGCACTTGCAGTGCAGAACACTCCCTTTCAGACTATCTTCAGCCCCAAGGATTTTTTCCAAGGTCCTGGGAGAAATTCTGGCTCCATTGAGGTTAAAGGGCATTCTGATAGTACCTTATTTAGATGTTCTCCTATTAGCTGCTCCCTCTGAACAGCAGTTGCAGAAGGATCTAGCGTTTACCCAGAGCCACCTTCAATCAGTGGGATGGGTGATCAATTGGGAAAAATCGAATCTGGAGCCATCTCGGTCAATAAGATTCCTGGGGTACATCATAGATTCGACAGTTCAAAAAGTGTTTCTCCCCACAGACAAACTAGACAAAGTGAGGTACCGGGTAGCGCGGTTGCAATCAAATCTTCCGGTTTCACTGAGGGAGATTTCTACAGTATTAGGTCTCATGACTGCATGTTTTCCAGTGGTTCCTTGGACCCATTTTCACCGAAGGCCCGTACAGCACTTTCTGCTCGGGGCAAGGGGACACCCTAGACCTCAGGGTTCTTCTCCCACAGAGCATCAACCAATCTCTATGGTAGTGGAGAATGGAGAAGAAAGAGAAGTGCGCCAGACTAAGTGCAGTATGAATATAAAAGTTTATTGCACACAAGATTATAAAAACTCACAAGACGTGGGTAGATATCAGGCATCAATATATAATGAGGAGGATGTCATCTGTGCTGCACCTCACAAATGGATGGCTGTAATGTCAAGGTGTTGCGTGGCTGGCGCTCTAGGCGGGTCCCACAGGAGGAAGCGAGGATGGCAGGCGCAGTAACCGGGAGTCGCGGCGCAGATAAGAACCGGGATCCAGGGCAGGCACTGCTGATCTCTCACATCAGCGTGGGTACAGTAGCCAGCTTGAGGCACATCCAAGATGGCCACCGGGCAGGAAATGACATCAGAACGTTGCTGGGAATCCTCCAAGGGGGCGGTGACGCGTTTCTAGGCAACCTGCCTTTTCATCAGACCTGATTGGCTAGTGGAATGAGCCAATAAATAAGGAGAGGAGGAAGGGGTGGGGCAACTGAGGGCGGGGTAGTGAAATTAAAAAAAATGTATAATGCATACAGGCTTAACAAGCAGTGGTGGAAAACATAAGAAATAAACGGTGAGCAGCTGCTTTCTGTAGAACATGTGAAAGATAGGAAGAATAGAAGGAAAGGAAAGAAATGGGAAAAAAAAAAAAAAAACGCATGTGGAAGATAAAAGATTACACAGGAAATATTTAGTTATAAACGTTATTACTATGATGTGGATTGTAAAGGGTAAGATGGGCAGGTAAGAAGGTGGAATATGAAGGGGGGGGGGAGACAATCAGGGGAAAAAAAAAAAAAAAAAAAGGGAAGTGGTGGGAATTGAAGTATATACGATAAAAAATAATAAATAATAAAAAAGATATGAAGAATAAATTAAAATAATTTTTTAAAATAAATTTTTAAAAAAAAATTAAATAATCGTGTGTATCTCAATCTCTTCATTGAGGCCCCTAGGTGCAAGGGTATCTAAAGTAAAAATCCAATAGGTCTCCTGTTGGCATAATAATTTGAAACGTTCAACTGGGGGGAGATGGTCTGGTATAGCCTCAATGACCCATACTTGTAGATGGAGAGAGGATTTAGAATGAAACTCTGAAAAATGGCGGGGAACACTATATTTAGTAATGCCATCATCAACTGACCTCCGGTGCTCTCCAAATCTTTTTCGCAGTGTTCTAATGGTACGTCCCACATATAAAAGGCCGCACGGGCAGGACAAACAATAAATGACATATGTGGAAGAGCAATTATAAAAGGCTTGGAGGGGATAGACTTTTCCATTAATTGTAAAATTTTGTTGGCCATGCTTCACATGGGCACACGTGAGGCAGAGCGGTTTGTTGCAGCGGAACATCCCAATAAGTGGGATTAGTACCGGTCTATTGTGAATAGGAGGGGATTTCAGGGAGGGAATTTTACTAGGTGCAATTTTATTCTTAATGTTAATTGCTCTTCTATATACAAATGTGGGGGTAGGAGGCATAATCATTTTAAGGTGTGGATCTTGATGTAAGATAGGCCAGTGTTTCTTCAGGATGGATTCCATTTTGTGATGTTTAGAATGGAACTGTGTAATGAAACGGATATTGTTGTTGTTCGATGATTGCGGCTTAGGTGGGGGGATCGTGTCTGATAAGTAGGTGAGATATGCTTGGAAAACAGATAAAGAAAAAATGTGTATACGAGCGCACCTAATTGCAGCAGCTATACATCAGGTTACCATACACCATGAAAATACCATAAGTCAAAAAATGTAGCGCTACAAAAACACAAATATACCAATGAAGACAGATAGGTGATTCACATGAGTAAATGTCTAAATAAATAAATATGACAGTTCATAAAAGGGGTGACTTTTAGTGATTTCTTCTCTGTCCTGCACTGCTGGTGCTCAGGCGTTGTGCAAAATAGTGCTGAGAGAATGCACACTCACCAGAACACCCAGGAAAATGAGCGTTTAGTAATTATATATTCCCCTTTAGAGACATCAGCCGGTCAGGATAGGATAGTGTACTAGCCTCCCTCACGAGCTCCTGGAGGATTCTGTGTGGTCCCTTGATAGGTAGCCTGTGGACTTCTCCCTGAGGACCGCATACGTTCCTTACCCAGTGATGGCTGCAAATGAATACTCCCCAAGGGAGTCAAAACAAGGACGCCTCCATAGTGTAGTAGGTGATAACAGAGGTTTTATTACATCTAGCATCGAAAGTACACAGCGGTGTATACAAAAACGGACTGACCGTCCAGTGGTAAAGATGGCCGCCGGAGCTCCACGATTTGGCAAATCCCCCCAGACGACGTGCGTGTGCACGAAACGCGTAGGAGGAGCCAGGAACGCCGTGACGTCACGCCGCCGGAGCATCGTGGAGCTCCGGCGGCCATCTTTACCACTGGACGGTCAGTCCGTTTTTGTATACACCGCTGTGTACTTTCGATGCTAGATGTAATAAAACCTCTGTTATCACCTACTACACTATGGAGGCGTCCTTGTTTTGACTCCCTTGGGGAGTATTCATTTGCAGCCATCACTGGGTAAGGAACGTATGCGGTCCTCAGGGAGAAGTCCACAGGCTACCTATCAAGGGACCACACAGAATCCTCCAGGAGCTCGTGAGGGAGGCTAGTACACTATCCTATCCTGACCGGCTGATGTCTCTAAAGGGGAATATATAATTACTAAACGCTCATTTTCCTGGGTGTTCTGGTGAGTGTGCATTCTCTCAGCACTATTTTGCACAACGCCTGAGCACCAGCAGTGCAGGACAGAGAAGAAATCACTAAAAGTCACCCCTTTTATGAACTGTCATATTTATTTATTTAGACATTTACTCATGTGAATCACCTATCTGTCTTCATTGGTATATTTGTGTTTTTGTAGCGCTACATTTTTTGACTTAAGGTGAGATATGCTTGTTCCACTAACTCAGAGGGATATCCTTTTTCTGTAAATTTTTGTTATAATTCAATGCTTTGGGCTTTGTAGTCCTTAAGTAAGGTACAGTTGCGTCGAAGTCTGCAAAACTGCCCTTTGGGTATATTTTTGAGCCATCTCGGATGATGACAGCTAGTATAATGAAGAAAGGAATTACCAGCGGTTGGTTTGGTGTAATTTTTAGCTATAATATTGGAGTCCGAGTGGCTAAGTTCCAGGTCAAGAAAACTTAGTGAGGTAGGGTCCATAACGTGGGTAAAAGAAAGGTTGAATGGGTTATTGTTACAGTGTTGAATAAAAGATGCAAGAGAAGTGACAGGGCCGTCCCAGATGATGATAATGTCGTCTATATAACGACCATAGAACACCAAATGGGCAGCAAAGATGTTATTACTCCAGACATAGCGATCTTCCCAGAGGCCCATGGTGAGATTGGCATAGCTAGGTGCAAAATTAGCGCCCATGGCTGTGCCCGTTTTTTGTAAATAGAAACTATCATTAAACAAAAAATAGTTGTGCTGGAGGCAGAATTTTGTAGCAGTGAGGATGAAATTAATCTGGCTAGGGTGGAGGGAAGCATCCAAAGACAGGAAGTGTAGAACAGCTTCTAGTCCTACATCGTGAGGGATAGAGGTGTATAGGGAACTAACGTCAAGGGAGACCCAGATGTAAGAAGGTTCCCAGGAGTACGCCTCAAGAATTTCCAATAGATGTACACCATCCCGAATATAGGAGGGAAGTGATTGGGCTAGAGGTTGGAGAAAGCTATCAATATAGAGCGAATAGCTGGTGGTAATGCTCTCCATAGCTGCAACTATAGGGCGGCCAGGCGGATGATCAAGGTCTTTATGGATTTTTGGGAGATGATAAAAATATGGAGTTTTGAATATGTCTCTCCGGAAAAAAGAAGCCTCTGATTTAGAGAGAATTCCTTCCTGGGTGGCAATTTTGATGATATCATTCGATTCTAGAATGTATTTAGGAAGAGGGTCCGAGGCTAATTTAAGGTAGGTGTTGGAATCAGACAACAGACGATTGGCTTCATTAAAATAATCGACCTTATCTTGGATGACTATCCCTCCCCCCTTGTCAGCTGTCTTAATGATAATATCAGAGTTATTGCTAAGGGTTTTGAGGGCTAAGAATTCAGAGTGGTTGAGGTTAGATTCGACAGTTCAAAAAGTGTTTCTCCCCACAGACAAACTAGACAAAGTGAGGTACCGGGTAGCGCGGTTGCAATCAAATCTTCCGGTTTCACTGAGGGAGATTTCTACAGTATTAGGTCTCATGACTGCATGTTTTCCAGTGGTTCCTTGGACCCATTTTCACCGAAGGCCCGTACAGCACTTTCTGCTCGGGGCAAGGGGACACCCTAGACCTCAGGGTTCTTCTCCCACAGAGCATCAACCAATCTCTATGGTAGTGGAGAATGGAGGCCCGTCTTGCCAGGGGGCTAGAGTGGATCTGGCTGGTTTCTAAGAGGAGGACAATAGATGCCTCCTCATGGGGTTGGGGAGCACAGATACAAGAGAGGTTGTCCTAGGGCCAGTGGTCAAGGGACAAGGCCAGGTATTCCTCAAACCAAAAGGAGCTCTTGGCTGTGGAAAAGGCAATGATAAAATTTCAGGAACAATTGAAGGATCATCATTTACAAGTCCTCTCAGACAACAACACAATGGGGGCTTATATCAACAAGCAGTGAGGAACCAGAAGTCCGCACTTGCAGGCAATTGCGAAGAGGATCTTGATGTGGGCGGAAGTCAATCTAGCATCAATTTCGGCCTTACACTTGAAGGGTTCTCAGAATGTATTAGCAGAATTTCTCAGCCATCAAGCTGTTTGCCGGGAAGAATGGTCTCTTGCCGAAGAGGTTTTCTCTTGGCTCATGGATATGTGGGGCCAGCCAGAGATGGACCGGTTTGCCTCTCAAGCGAACACGAAGGTTCCAAGATTTTTTTCCATGAATCTATATAGCAGTATCCATAGATGCTCTAACGAATCCATAGCCCTCCAGTCTAGATTGCTTTTCCCTCCTTCACATTGGTTCCAGCGGTATTATAGAAATTTTAGCTGGAGAAGTTGGATCTCATTCTGATAGTTCCACTTTGGCTGAAACACCCTTGGTTCGCCCTCCTGAAATCCCTAGTAGTTTGCCTTCCAGTATTGCTCTCCTTTTGTCCCAGGCACCTGTTCTCTGTCCAGACTTGGACATTTTAAACCTCTCAGCATGGTACCTGAGGAGCAGTTAAGAAAGGAAGGTTTTTTGGATAAGGTAGTATGGATTTTTTTCAGGAAGGTGTAGACAAGGGCCTATCACTCAGCACTATAAAGGTGCAGGTGCTTGGGAACATTTCTGAAAGTTTCGCTCTTGGGAGATCCTAGTTTCCTGCTTCTTTAAGTCGGTGACTAGAATGAGACCTGTACCTTCGAAGTCTTGCCCTTCTTGGGACCTCTCATTAGTATTACAGGTTTTGGCATCTAGTCCGTTTGAGCCTTTCCGTAAAGCTTGTTACATGGAAGACAGTATTTGTGACTCGTATAATTAGTGAGCTGCAAGCTCTATCAATCCGAGAACTATTCTTGTTGGTTTTTGATGGCAGGATAATTCTGAAAACAGACCCGGGTTTTTTTGCTGAAAGTAGCCTCAGCTTTTCATAGGTCACAAGACATTGTGCTACCCTCCTTTTTGTGCCTCTGCCTCAAATGAGAAGGAAGAGCATTTCAATTGGCTGGATGTAAGGAAATGGTTTTTGCATTACTTGGGAGTATCCAAACAATTCAGAAGGTGTGATGCTCTTTGTCCTCTTTTCTGGCAAACGTCGAG
This sequence comes from Staurois parvus, assembly GCF_062004578.1. Lineage (NCBI taxonomy): Eukaryota > Metazoa > Chordata > Amphibia > Anura > Ranidae > Staurois > Staurois parvus. The sequence goes on along the minus strand of NW_028317797.1, from coordinate 4,337,742 downwards.
GGTTTCAGGCTTCTAAGCCAACTGTTGCCAGATGGATCAAGTAAGCCATTTCTTGCTGCTACCAGACCAAAGGGCTATCGGCACCTTTCATTAATGCACATTCTACCAGGGCCTTATCTATGTCCTGGGTAGAGAGAGCTGGTGCTTCCCCAGATCAGATATGTAAGGCTGCTACCTGGTCGAGCTTCTCGACATTTATCAGACAGTACTAGCTGGATCTCTTGAACGGTCAAGAGCAAGCATTTGGGCATAAGGTCCTCCAGGCAGTGGCCCCACCCTAATTTGGTAAGTTCTTGCTTATTGTCCCATGGGCTGTCCTGTAAGACGACTTGGGAAAACCAGAGTTAGACTTACCGGTAACTCTATTTCCAGGAGTCTTCTAGGACAGCTGAATTCCCGCCCGATGCATTATGTTATGGTATGTTGTGTTATGTTTTTCAGGTCCGTCCATCGGTACTTGTGGTTTGTGGCTTCGGCTTGGAGGACCGCCTTTTATTCTCTGGGGCAGTATGTTTTCTGTCCCATGGGAGGAGCTCTACATCTCATGCGCTGTCCTGGAAGACTCCTGATAATAGAGTTACCGGAAAGTCTAACTCTGGTTTTTCCCATCTCACTTGTTTATTTTTATCTGTTAAAGTGACAATTATAAACAATTCAAAATTTACAAATAAACATTTCTGACATTTAAAAAATAAAATCATTGACCAATATAGCCACCCTTCTTTTCAATAACAGTCATAAGCCTTCCATTCATGGAGTCTGTCAGTTTTTTCATCTATTCACAATCAACTTTTTGTGCAGCAGCAACCACAGCCTTCCAGACACTGTTCAGAAAGATGTACTGTTTTTTTTTTTCTTTTTCACTGTAAATCTCCAGTTAAAGAAGGGCCGCAGCTGCGCAGTGGAGTACGTCGATACATGCATTGTCCTGCATAAATATCAAGGTCTTTTTGAAAGATGCAAACTTTTTCTTGTACCACTGCTTGAAGTTTCTTCTAAAAACTGGCAGTAGGTTTGGGAGTTGATTGTGAGTCCATCTCTAGCCCAAAAAGGTCCAACTAGTTCACTTTAATAATGCCAGTACCCCATCTCCACCTTGCTGGTGTCTGAGTTGAAGTGGAGCTCTGCACCCGTTACTGATCCAGCCATTGACCCACCCATCTAGTTAAGAGTCACTCTCATCTCATCAGTCCATAAAACCTCTAAAAAAAAAAAAAAAACCTGTCTTCAGATATTTATTGGCCCAGTCTTGATGTTTCAACTTATGTGTTACAGTGGTGGTCGGGTTTCAGCCTCCCTTACCTTGACCATATCTCTGAGCACCTTGTACTTCTGGGCACTTCAGGTAGTTTGTAGTTTTGGAATATGACAGCACTGGAGAATAATGGATCCTGGTAGCGTCACGTTTTGATTCTTCTCAAATCTTTTTCAGTTAATTTGCGTTTTTTTTTTTCTCTCAACACGTTTCTTGCAACCCTGACTATTTGCAACACAATGTTTGATGGTTCTGTGATTACGCTCCAACATCTTAGCAATTTCAAGAGTGCTGCATCCCTCTGAAAGACTCTTTACAATTTTTGACTTTTCAGTCAGTTAAATCTTTCTTTTTTGGCATGAGGAAAAGAAGCTGCCTAATAATTATGCACACCTTGATTTCGGGTGTTGATCTCCTTAGGCTACACCCTCCCTCATTGCACAAACACACATCACCTGATATGCTTCAATCCAATAAGCATTCAAGTTTATACAGCTTGGAGTTGGACAAAATGCTTAATGTGGTGGTTGTAAAGGGTCAAGGTTTTTCGCCGTCATGCATTCTGCGCAGGAAGGTAAAAAATTTTCTGTGTACAGCAGTGCCCCCAGTCTCCCCCCCGAAATAATTATTTAAGGCCCCATTACGATCTATCGATGTGCACAACAGCCTCGGCTATCCCGGGTCTCTGCCTAACTCATTGGCTGAGACAGCAATCGGGAGCCTGCAGGGGATCCAAGAAGAGGAGGCTCCAGGCTGCTCTGTGCAAAACCACTGCACACAGTAGGTAAGTATAACATGTTTGTTATTGTCCAAAAAAAAAAATTAACCTTTTAGAATCACTTTAAAAATGATGAATTGGTCAAAATACTAATTTGCCTAATAATTGTGCACACAGTGTAAGCTTTGTTAAAAGAAACTTCTTACAAGGCAAAACATTTTTTTTTAGTTTTAATAGAATGGAGAAGGATTAGAACCACTTTTAGGTTTGTATTGCTGTCAGGGTCTCTGTTGGGTAGATATTTGTTCTGTCTAATTATCCTGATTACCATCGTCACCAAGAGTGAAAGTGAGGGTAAATCCAAAATTTCAAGTTCCCACCAGAACAGAAATCGAAGGGAAATCTTCTACTGAGGACATTTGTTCACAGGACAGCTTTTCAAGAGGTTATATCCCTTGCATTGAGCCTTTAGGGCAGGAAGTGAATGGAAATCTCCCTAACAAGACACAGATTGCAAGAAATCTGACTGATCATCAGTGCCCCGACTATCACTGCAGCCCCATCAGTGCCGCCTCACCAGCAGACATCAGTGAAGAATAAAAATGACTTATTTGCAAAAGTTTATAACATGAAAACGTGGTGTTTTTTTTTTTTTTTTTTTTTTTTTTTTTTTAATTTTTGGTCTTTCATTTGTTTAGCAAAAAATGAAAAACCCAGTAGTGATTAACTACCACCAAAAGAAGGCTCCATCTGTCTAGAAAAAAAAAAAAGATAAAAATTGAATTTGGGTACAGTGTTGCTCAACACACACGTCATTCGAAGTGTGGCAGTGCTGAAAGCTGAAAATTGGCCTGGGCAGGAAGGGGGAGAAAGTGCCCAGTATTGAAGTGGTTAATCCATTCCTACTATATCCAAAATCTATCTATCTATCTAAAATAGGAAATGTGGCATGCATGTAGGATATGTAGCAAGGTACCATACCTGCCCATGATGCCAACTGTGAAGCAAAGGCTCATTCCCCTCACTCACTTTGCACATGGCTTTGTTGGAGATTTCTATTAGAGAAAAACAAACAACGTCTGGTGCGCTCTCTCGATTTAAAATGTATAATCTGAAAAAAAAGTTCTTAACTTATCCAGAAAGCATTATTGTTTTAATTTCTGCTAAGAAGTTAATTTGGAATTCAGCAACCAGTGAGTCAAATTTAGTAGCATGTCTGGGAGAACTCAAAGTAAAATATCTAGGTGCCAGCTGATTTTTAATAGCTTCATGTCTACTTGACTTCTGGTATTTGTCTAAAGTTTACATCTACCATACAGCATATAACAGTGTTGATAAGCTCTGCTTTTATACCTGTGGTGTCAAAATAGATAAACTGGAATTAAACCCAAAAGCAAACATTAAACTTACCGCTGCTTGGATGTGATGGCTGCATTATTTTTCTTTGAGTCTTTCTTTTATTTTCACCTGGTGATCCTGCCACCAAGTCTGTTGTTTTTCAACAGAACATGCTGCCCTGCAGATGTAGAAGTTAGAGGGTTGAAACAAACCATTTAAGATGGACATTTAAACTGACACTGAACTGACATGGGTGCTTACAATGATCTGCTTTTATTTCTGTAAAACCTTTATTCCAAAAGCAGAAAAAAATGTTTGCAATAACTGCTTAAAAAGCGTTAGCTGGAGTTGGCTACTGACAGTGCTTCTGCCCAAATTTGTCTCTGTTGCTCCTTTATGCAGAGTGTGGGCACCCTAATACAGGAGGTGTGTTACTGGCCAGATTGCCCTTTGAAAACGGCGAGAAAAAAATCCTAAAAATGATTATAAATGCAGCCACCGCTTCTAATGATTGATAAGCTGCAATATATTAAACCCAAACTCAAAAATGTAATGCTGCTTTAAGTCAGGGGTAGAAAAATGTATTTTGAGTTTGGAAACCTGTGGGTCCATGTTGGGATTATGTGCTTCAGCTGACGTGAAGAGAAAATACAAAAAGAATTTAGTCATTGGCTCTAATATTATAGAACCATGTCTGGCTGCTGATTATATTTTCATGTCGTCTTGGCTTCTGGTTAGCTTGCTTCTTGCAATAGCCATTCAAAATAAGTGTCTTGGCCTTGACTGCCATACATTCTAATAAAATGTTGATAAACTCTGCTATGGTGACTCTGCAGTTAAGCCAAAGTAGACCTATTCATCTACAATTCAAGATCCAGTGAGTTTAATCATGGAATAAGTCTTTTTAACAACAACAAAAGAAAAGGCATTAAAAAAGGGCGGAAACTAGCTGCTTGGCCTCTGGAATTTGCCCAGTTTTGAGTTAAGCTTACAATACATTCCACACACAGCCACTATTCTCTTCTTTGTCAGAAATGTCCACATTTGTACATAGTTTTTGTATATTTTTTTTATTCTAATTTTGCATGGTTGTTTGAGAATGTCATTTTTGGCACCAATTAAAACTTATCCAAATGCAAAAATGTAATATATTGCAGCTTACCAATTCTTATATGTATTTGCTGCATCATTTTTCTTTTTTCATGCTTTCTTCTCCTCAAGTCAGCCATACATGATCCAAATTCAGCCGGTTCAGCAGGGACAGGCAAAATTTCGATCCATTTATGGACAAGCTGGTTGTGCACAAGTCGATTTTCTCTTGATAGTGATGCCGGCTACAGCTGGCAGTGCTGAGGAGTGTATTCTGATGGTGGGGGAACCTCCCTGTTGTTGGAATACAAAGGCTCAGTGGGAGGGGGATTGAGTGTGTGGATAGGGAATTGTCAATTTCTTTTGTTCAATAAAACAAAATGACTCCTGGATGGTCAGCCTTATTTTTAACTGGTGATCCTGCAAATAACACATCCTATCCCTTCATATTTTTTTTTTTTTTATTCTTCACCGTGTATGTGGGCAGTGATGGTTGTTGTACCAGCTGGACTGCAAACATCTGATTTTTGTTCATCTCCATTACACATGGCGGATTGATTTGAACTGGTTTCTTACACAAGAAAGATAAGGTTCTTTGTGATTTACTTTCAACAAACAGGAAGTGACAAGAACAATACATATCTGGCAAGTGTAACAGGTATTTTCTGTACTTGAGACAATGGAAAAAATCCTCCTGCGCTTATGAGTTGTATAAAAGCTGCTAATAGCTGCTGCCACTTAACTTATACCATAAAGTGTGTGCTCAAATTAAAAAATAGTGAAGCGCTATATCAATAATATACTCCTAATACATATTAAATAAATATAAACAACATTTTTGTGTTCACTGTGAAATAAATTGATAATAAATAGTGAACCAATTTCTAAAAGAAAGTGAACATTCAAATGTGATGGTGGTTATACTCAATATTATAAATAATAATCCATACAAACAAAAAACGTTAGTGAATGGTGATTATGCTCAATAATATTAATTGTAATCCATAAAATATAAATAAACAGAATTCATTAGTGAAATATCGAGCTCTAAAGTCCATGCAAAAAGCGTGATGGTGCCCATGTGATCTTCACTCTAGTGGAGTAACAAACACCAATCCTCAAATGGCAGCAATGCCTGCTCACCTCAACACCCTGCCTGACCCACACAGGGCCAAAGGGCTAAATTGACAATATCAGGTCCTCTGGATTCTACTTCTCATCACAGGGACCATAGGATGTAATACACAATTCCTCCTCTATAAGCCGCACCTTGTCCACTCCACCTCCGCTCAGGATAATATATATGAGATACAAAGCAAAAAGCCTTCCATTGTGCAGTATTTTATTGAATATAACCGAACAAAACTATTCACATTGCACTCACATGTGTATCCAGTTCAAAAAATGCCTGTCACCTCTTCCTATGGGTGTACTGCATGGTAACTGGGTGTACTAAGATGGCCGCTGCAACCGGAAATGCGTCAACTCACACCGGAAATGACGTACCGACGCGTTGCGTCACGTCCCTCGTGACTTCCTCAGGGTTCCCTGTGTGGGTCAGGGTGTTGAGGTGAGCAGGCATTGCTGCCATTTGAGGATTGGTGTTTGTTACTTCACTAGAGTGAAGATCACGTGGGCACCATCACGCTTTTTGCATGGACTTTAGAGCTCGATATTTCACTAATGAATTTTGTTTATTTATATTTTATGGATTACAATTAATATTATTGAGCATAATCACCATTCACTAACGTTTTTTGTTTGTATGGATTATTATTTATAATATTGAGTATAACCACCATCACATTTGAGTGTTCACTTTATTTTAGAAATTAGTTCACTATTTATTATCCATTTATTTCATACTGAACCCTAATATGTTTATATTTATTTAATATGTATTAGGAGTATATTATTGATATAGCGCTTCACTATTTTTTAATTTGAGCACATATTTTCTGTACTTGCTGTAAATGTTCTTAGCTTGAAACTTTAAAACTAATGCCATTTCCACATTAAAAAGTCCACCTTTTGCAAAAAAAAAATATATACTCCTGAAGACTCTTCTGCCAGGTCCTTAACTGTACCAAGGTACGAACTTTCAGTTGGAGAGAAGAACTACTATTGTGATCATCACACTTGTGTTCTATTGATAACTACAGGTCCCTGTGTTGCGTTGTCAGATGGGACTTGTGGTTTATTGATGCGCACGTCTCTGCTGCTGGGAAGAACCTGCACACTGTGTTTAAATTGGGTGCAGTGGGGGGTTTGGCTTTGCACCATGTTTCATGTAACATCCTAAATATAGGTGTAAAATTTAACATTCTCTAAAAGTTGGACTTGGCTTTTAAGAATTGGCAAGTTGCAATATGATTTTTTTTTTTTTTAAATTTCAAAATTGTAGGATTTACCAATACAGAGACCTCCTGTATGTGACTTAAAAGTATTCATCCTCTGAGATACCTGCACTCAGACAGAGCATTGTTTTCATTTATTTATTTATTTATTTTACATGTATTTCTTAAAAGCTATTTCAAAACACTATAAATTGCTTTTAAATATTTAGTCTGACTTATTACATTTTAATTTCGAGCAGTTAAGGCTACACACATTCCGTAAAACAAAATAACCTACAGATGGTTTATCCTGTGCTGTATAAATCAAATTTTAGGAGATGTTGTAATTATAATTTGAATATTCAATGTGTATAACAGTTTTCCTTTACATGGCTTACTAGAAGTATCGGCTGCTTAGTGTTTGTAAATGTTCATAGGACGGGCAATTAGGAAAACCTTTGCTGTGTTAGATCTGGATGTGCATAGCTACTGTCATTGCTCAGCCTTCATCAGGCCCCGTATGATAACATATTGCTATATTTTACATTAACCCTAGTTTCTTTTTGTTGACAGATTGTCAAAAAACTCTTTACTTCCAAAACATCAATGCAACAATCAGTTTATCTGCCCAATAATAAATGGCTAGTTCAGAATCTATGTATGAATATTTTTCTTCCATTTTTCCCAAGAGATATTAATGCACAAATGTTGAGGCTACGCACAATCTGTAAAACAAAATAACGTTTTGGATGGTTTATCCTGTGCTGTATAAATTAAATTTTAGGAGATTTTGTCATTATTTGGCTATTCAACATTTATAATATTTTTCCTACACTTGACTTACTAGAAGTATCTGGTGCTTAGTGTTTGTAAATGTTAAAAGGATGGGCACATAGGAAAACCGTCACTTTATTAAATCAGGATGTGCATAGCTACTGTTATTGCTCAGTCTCTATTGGGCCCCATATGATAAAATATTGCTATATTTTACAATTAACCCTAGTTTCATTCCGTTGACAAATAGGGGGAGATTTACTAAACCCGGAGGGTGCACAATTTTGTGCAGTTCTGCATAGAAGCCAATTGCCTTCTAATTTCAGCTTATTTAGTTAAGCTTTGCCAATAACACCTGGAAGCTGATTGGTTTCTATACAGAGCTGTACCAGATTTTGCACCCTCCAGTTTTCGTAAATAACCCTCATTGCGTTAGTGTAAAAATCTTCTTACCAAAATATCAATGCAGCTATCAGCTTATCTGCCCAATAATGAAGGGCTTTTTTTCTTCCATTTTCCTAAGAGATATTAGCGCAAAAATGTTGAGGCTACACACCGTCTGTAAAACTTCATAACCTAGCAATGGTTTATCCTGTGTTTGTATAAATAAATGTTTTTAAGAGATTTTATTTTATTTGGATTCACATGTATAATACTTTTTCTTTACACAACTTACTAGAAGTACCTGGTTCTTAGTGTTTGTAAATATTCAAAGGACAGACAATTATGAAAACCTTTTTTGTATTAGATCAGGATGTGCATAGCTGCTGTCATTGCTCAGTCTTCATCGGGCCCCATACAATTAAATATTGCTATATTTTACAAATAACCACAGTTTCTTTCTGTTGACAAATTGTGTCAATGTAAAAATCTCTTTACTACCAAAATATCAATGCAACAATCTGCTTATCTGCCCAATAATTAAGGTTTATTTCAGAATCTATGTATGAGTATTTTTCTTCTATTTTTTCCCAAGAGATATTAATGCAAAAATGTTGCATTAAGATGATCTTTGTGTAAATGCTTAAATCGTATATCAGCTTTCTTCATTCCTGTTTAACGCCATAAATATTTCAAGCGGTGATTTACTAGCGTGGAAGAGAAAGCAGACCCCGATGGTAGAGAGCTTTTTACGCACACACGCATCCATTCACGCTTGCACCCCTTGTCCAATTCCCTCATTAATTCATTTTCTCAACGGTAAAGAATTTGGTTCTGCAACAAAGCTAAAAGCTTTTTTGGCATGGGCAGCATGTGTACTGTCCAGTAATCATGTATAAGTGACATATTTACAACTTCTAATAAATCTCTCCATTTTGTCTTTTTTGTTCCATTAAGTTGAATGAGCAGATTGAATATATACGGCCTGCCTTTCGAGGTTCCTTGCCAAGAGAGAACATCAAAGCATATCGCCGACTTCAAATATGAAATATTATAAATTGGAATTAACTGATTCTATTTTTTTTTTAAACTTGTCATAGAGGAAAAAGTAATGGTTCTGAAAATTCTATATATTATACCAAAAAAATTTAGAGCCAAGCAAAATATGAAATTAGTGCATTATATGAGGTGACATAATCAGTTGTCGTCGGTTTTTTGTTTTTTTTTAATTAATTTTGCCTTTTCCTTACAGTTCAGCATTTAATGATCTTAATTGTTCTTCCATATTATATTGTCAGCACTGTTATTAAAATGTTCGTTTGGATTGGGTTTAGTAATGTCTTAACACTCAGCAGTAGTATGGCTGAGTGTATATTCACAGAGAATCTACATTTTTGACAGTTTTTCTTTTTATTAAGGATGCTGTAGGTTTTCTTTGGGGTATGACATAGTGCCTGATTTTGTTTAAATATAAAACTAGGGGAAATCTAAAATAATTGTTTAGAAAAAAGGTAAATATATGTCAAATATGTATTTTAAAGCCTGATAATGGGTAGTTAAAAAAAATAAATGGGCATGACCTCTTTCATCAATGATGGATCCATTTTTGTCAAGGGAATAGGCTAGGGCATGGTAATAATTTCCTTTCTCCATGGTCACACAATCTTCCTGGCTGCCTGATGGCCAGTTCCCCAAAGCCTCTTTTTCCCAGTTCCTGACTGGCCCTTTTGCTGCCCCTCCTGTTGAGGTCATTACATACGATGTAGTGCCAACAAGCAATAGATCCTTCATCTGTGGGGACGAGGGGAGGGGGTTCATTATTGTTTGATTTCCCTGAGTTAGGTTTTAACAGAAGTACATAAATATTTTTAACCTATTCATAGCTTAAAAAATATATATTTATGCTATGTCCTGACATTTGAAGCTAGTATTTGAGCAGCATTGAAGATAGCTTATGAGCATTAAAAAAAAATCTGAAGACCTGACAGTTAAGTGGGATATACACGATGAGAAAATTGGAAGAAAAATTCCGTACAAGGATTGATTGTTTGATTTTCATATAGTGTACATAACTTTTGACATCCGATTCAGACTTTCCAAGCGAAAATTTCGGAAGGGACAAACTCCTAAATGTTTCTCATACATGAACTGTACTATTTTATCTGAGTTTCGCTCCTATTGACCCATCAATATGATGGGCCGCCTTGCTGACCATTAGAAATGTGTTGGAGGCAAGGTGGGACAGGCAAGTGCTGTCACTACCTGGGATTGCTAATGCTTTGCATGATCAGAACAGCCTGGCATTTGGGAAGAGTGGGGGCATTGGCTGGTGTGTACAACTATAGGTGCCTGGACTTTATTCTTGTCAGCAGAATTTATGGATGACAGACGCTATCACGTCCGTTATTTTAAAATGGTAGAAAAACGTTTGATGTGTACAGTGTTTCAGTGAAATTAAGAATAATTGTTCTGAACTTTGATCTAAGCTTTGTTTTTTTGCATTTTAGAAAAGAATACAATGCTACATGAACAGAGTGAAAGAAATGGCAGATCGTAAGAAAGCTGCCAGACTTGACAAAGGAGCTGCACAGAGATTTATAAAACATGCTCTGTATGATCCTACTCCTGAGGAGGATTCTCCAGCCAAGAAAAAGTGCAAATCCAAATCAAAGAAAAAATGAGCATTTTTGTGTTTAGACATTCCTTTTTGTAAAAACTTTTTTTTTTTTTTTAAAACATGCTGCTTTTGTAAAAAAAAATGCATTTTATGGACTGATTAAAATGGTTTTCAGTTGTTGAATTTGGTTATGTTGTTACTTAACTGAATAGTGGAAACAGACACTTTAAAGAGCACTTAAAAGAATCAGTATATACAATTTTGGTTAGTGGCCTCACATCAAGTGGGCATAAGAAATATAGCAGCTGCTACTGGATTTTTAATTCTGTTCAGCTACTCTTTTGACTTGCACATTTCTGTCCCACAGCCTGGAAGATCGCAGTACAACTTGTGATCCAGCATTAGTTTTTTTCAGATATGCTCCCTGCTTATGGGACAGAGGTTACAGATTCTGATCTATTGATCAGTAAACAAGCTGAGGTGACGAGCTTAACTGCAGACCTTGGAAAAAAGGAGCACAGGGTCATGGGCAGCTAAGGCTCATCGATACACATAGGGAGCAAAGTTTGGGCCTTGTAATCTGATCCAGTAGAAGAGCTGCTGTAGCTAAAAAAAAGTTAATGCTGGTTCTAATAGAAATGTGTCAGAACACACAAGGCATTGCAGTTTGTTTGCATAGCTGCAGACTTGTCAGGGTGCCCATGTTGACTTGTGTCCACAGCAAAAAGCACCTACAATGGGCATATGAGCATCAGAACTGTACTACAAAACAAAGGACAAAGGTGCATTGGTCTGATGAATTCAAGAATGGTTTGTGGAACACAAGAACCAGTTCAAGGTCTTGACTTGGCCTTCAAATTCTCCAGATCTTAATCCAGCCGAGCATCTGTGGAATGTACTGGAAAAGCAAGTTCAATCCACGGAGGCCCCACCTTGCAAAAAATAAAGGATCTGCTACAGATGACTTGGTGCCAGATACCACAGCACACCTTCAGAGGTCTAGAGGAGTCCATGGCTCAATGGGTTATGGTGGGTGTCATAATGTTATGGCTGATTGCTGTATTTGAATTGCATTCGATATGCATGTGAAACATCTTTTTTACTAAGATTTACTTACATCTGTGGGGAAAAAGTGATTACTGCAAAACTGCCCCTATTTATGCACAGTGGACCCTTATAGTGTACAGTGTACTGCAGCATCTAAAATAGGCTATGAAGACTCATGTTCTAGTGCTGGAGCTGTGTGTTAAAAAAGTAAAGAAAAACGTTATGACCCCCATTGCAAACACCGGCAATTCAGTCATGTGGATGGGTATGTTCATGGAAAGGAGTCTGCCATACAGCCAACAGCTCACATGCCATTCAGCCTTTGGATACCCCAGTGCCCAGGAGAGAAGCTTTCATATATGCCAATGGCCTGGTTCCCTATGACATGATGTTCTGTGGCTATTTCCTACCTGGTGAGCTGGGTTTTGGAGTCATTTGGACCACCAAGTTGTTCACCCATGCATTTGGAAACAAAGTAGCACACTTCTAAACATACATTTAAAGCCCAACTTTCCTTTTTTAGTTCTGGCTAGCATTGGAAAGAGTTGAAATCTTTGTTGGGTTTTGATTGCCATGTGTCAATTGGGGAAATTTTCCCTCAATTCTTGTGCTTTGTTAAGCTGTCCACATATGGTTCAAATTTTGAGCCTTGGGTGATGCTGCTGACATCTCCTGGCTCAGCATACTTCAAATGGGAAATCGAAGGGGCCTGGTAGGAAAAGGTCATCCAGTCACTGTAACCAATCAAACACGGTCATTGTGCAGGTATCCCGACAGCCACAGGTGCCGACTGTCCAGCAGGAGATTCGCTAAACAGCAGAGATGGGGGGAATCTGGATTTCTCTCATGCAGCCCTGTATGGCACTTGACAACCGCACTATAGCCGAATGACGGCTACAGCGCGGTTATCCAGTCCTGGCAGGGCGTCATATGATGTCCTCCCAGAACGTGCAATCTCTGTGATCGCTGTGTCCTACGGCTGATCACGTGGTGTGGTAAAAGGCGCTGTCACAGCATGAGGAAAGTATTGCCGATAACTGGCAATTGTGAGAGGATGGATTGGCACCAATCAGGGCAAAGATGATCAGCGCCACCCACTTGTGCCCATCAGTGCCTAGTAGTGCCCCCCCGTCAGTCATTGACACCCATCAGTGCCCATCATTGTTGCAGATCAGTGCAGCCTCATGAACGCACATCAGTGAAGGAGAAAAAGTTACCTATTTGCAAAATTTTATAATAGAAACAAAGAAAAACATTTTTTGTTTTCCAGTTATTTTGCTCTTTTTTGTTTTATAGTGCAAAAACTAAAATACCCAGCTGCGATTAAATACCCCCAAAAGAAAGCTCTATTTGTGTGAAAAAAAAAAAGATAAAAATGTCATATTGGTAAAGTGTTGCATGACCGCACAACTGTCATTCAAAATGCAAAAACGCTGAAAGCTGAAAATTAGCCTGGGCAAGAAAGGGGTAAAAGTGCCTGGTAGACAAGTGGTTAAAGTCACTTAGTGCCTTAACTGTGTTGAATCAGCCACAGAACCTGTGTAATTAACGTGTTTAGTTTTAAACCGATGAGGTGGCAAACCTAGTGGACAAGCAGGTACGATTTCCTGTCAATGCTGAGGTGCGGGGATCACAGGTCTGTTGGTTTTACAACCGAAGCTTGCAGGAGTCCACAGAGGCACTGGAATATAGAAGTAGTGCATGGAGACAGGATCACTAAGAGTAACAATGCAAAGAGACAAATCGGAATCCCTAGGAGTAGGCAGAAGTGCATGGGGATGCTGAGCTGAAAATTGGCCTGGGCACGAAGGGGGTTTAAGTGCCCGGTAGCCAAGTGGTTAATTACCTTAAAGTGAACCTAAACCATATCCTATTTTTACAAGAATAATCCAGACTTATCCACTACCACTAATGGCCCTGTAATCTGTTTTTTCATGAAAGCATTTTTTACTGTTTTCCTGCCTCCTTCAGACATCCTCCATGAGCTCCCAAACTTCTCCCCCCCCACTTCCATTTGTTTGGAACAAGCAGTGCACGTTAGTTGCAGTTACATGTACTGCTCTATGCACACTACAAATCCCATAGTCACTAATCCATCTTGGTTGCGAGCAGGAGATGTTGGCGCTACGTTTCGACATACACAAGGATCATGAAGAATGAACCTAGCCACCCTCTAAAAGGGAGTCAGATCACAGCAGCAAAAAGAATTTGAAGGTTTAACCACTTTACAACCGCACTATAGCCGAATGATGGCTACAGCACGGTTGTCCAGTTTGGGATGGCGCCATATGACGTCCTCCTAGAATGCGTGCCCCCAGTGGCTCACACCCGGCGCTGTCCGTGATCACATGATGAGGGATCAGGCCAATCACAGGGGCCTTTTACCATGCGATCAGCTGTGTCCAATGACACAGCAGATCACGGAGTAAATACAGTCGCTGGTTATCGGCAGCACTTTCCTCACAGAGAACATCTGCACTGATGATCAGTGCCCAGCAGTGCTACCCTGCAGTTGTGCCCATCAGTGCTCAGCAATGCTGCCCATCATTGCTGCAGCATCATCCGTGCCTCCTCATCAGTGCTGCCTGTGCCTGCCACCCCATCAGTGCTGCCTATCACTGCAACCTCATCAATGCACATCAGTGAAGGAGAAAAATTACCTGTTTGTAAAATTTTATAATAGAACCAAAAACGTTTTTTTTACTTTTTGCACTTTTTTGTTTATAGTTCAAAAAATAAAATGCCCAGTGGCGATTAAATACCACCAAAAGAAAGCTCTATTTGTGTGAAAAATAGAAATGTCATATAGGTACAATATTGCATTACTGCTCAACTGTCATTCAAAGTCTTGAGAGCGCTGAAAGCTGAAAATTGCACGAAGGGAGTATAAGTGCCTGGTAGGCAAGTGGATAAAAGAGGCTGAAAGCAATAGAAGGTTCTTTTTGGGTTAAGTATACATACTTGAGCCTGGGTTCACACTTGTGCGGTGCGGGAAACTAAATGTAGTTCGGATAGGAATTGCACTGCATACCTATTCAAATCACATGTGATTCTTTGCAGTGTGATTTGAGCCCATTCATTTTGTTTGGGCTCAAATTGCACAGCACCCACAGGGAAAAGGTGCAGGCATTTTTTTTTTTTTCACACACATGAGTTCGGATTCAGGCAATTGCACTGCATTTTGCGACCTGTTTTTGGTTGTCCTTAACCACTTCCCTGCTGCCCTATAGCAGATATACAGCTACAAGGCAGTCCCGGCGCGCACGAGCCCTAACTGCGGCACCAATCGCGGCTGTCAATCACCGGGTCCCGGCCGGTGATTACATTGGATTTCTGATGGGGAGGATGGCTGCTTTGTGTACTAACAGTCCTCCCTGTCGGCTTGGGCACACTGCTCTGGATGGCTGTGTACAGCACAGCCATCCAGAGTAGTGTGCTTACAGTTAAGCACCAACACACTGTCCCCCAGTAAAACACTCCCAGCACACAGTTAACCTTTTGATTGCCCCTCATGTTAACCCCTTCCTACCTAGTGCCATTAGTACAGTGTAAGCGCTCTTTTTTTTTTTTTTTTTTAGCACTGATCATTGTATTGGTGTCACTGGGGATGTAAGTGACACCAAGTCAGTTCCCCCCAGTGTGAGAATGTCCGCTGCAGTCCCGTTATAAGTTGCTGATCGCTGCCATTATTAGTAAAAACAAAACAAAAAAAATTCCAGTATCTATACCGCCATTTGTAAATGCTATAACTTTCACGTAGACCAATTACTTTACACGTATTGGGATTTTATTTTTTAGCAAAGATGTAGCAGAATACATTTTGGCATAACTTTATGACCAAATTTGATTTTTTTAATTTTTTTACTGGACATGTTTAACAGCAAAAAGTCAAAAATATTGTTTTTTCCTCAAAATTGTCTTATTGTTTTATAGTGCAAAAAAATAAAAAGCGCACAGGCGATCAAATACCCCTTAAAGAAAGCTCAATTTGTGGGGAAAAAAGGACGCAAATTTCAGTTGGGTGCAGCGTTGCATGACTGTGGAAATTGTCAGGTAAAGTAATGCAGCACCGTAATGCAAGAAAATGGCCTGGTCAGGAAGGGGGGGGGGGGGGGGGGTAAATCCTCAGGAGGGCAAGTGGTTTATTTAACTTTGACATCCCAATTTCAATGTGGTGCTGGAAACGTACAGGATGCATGTCCCGCACTGCATATAAGTGAACTGAGGCTGAATAAAAATTTTTTTAACATAGAGTTTAGTGGCATTTCAACACCCATCACTTGTGCAGAGAGAAAATCTCATTGATGCAGACACATTTGGCAGTAAAAGGCTAATAGGACCTCTAATGTTTCCCTGTTCTATTCAGAGCTAACAAAAAGTGTCTGCTGGAGCTGGACACTCAACGTTCAAGATACACTGCTCAAAAAAATTGAAGAAACACTTTGAAAACACATCAGATCTCAATGGGGAAAAATCTCATGCTGGATATATATATTGACATGGACTGGGTAATGTGTTAGAAACATAAGGATACCCCATTGTTTGATGGAAATAAAAATTATCAATCTACAGAGGACTGAATTCAAAGACACCCCGAAAATCAAAGTGAAAAAATGATGCAGCAGGCTAGTCCATTTTGCTGAACTTTCATCGCAGCAACTCAAAATGGTACTCAGTAGTTTGTATGGCCCCCACATGCTTGTATGCATGCCTGACAACGTTGGGGCATGCTCCTAATGAGACTACGGACAGTGTCCTGGGGTATTTCCTCCCAGATCTGGACCAGGGCATCACTGAGCTCCTGGACAGTCTGAGGTGCAACCTGGCAGCGTCGGATGGACTGAAACATGATATCCCAGAGGTGTTCCACTGGATTTAGGTCAGGCAAGCGTGGGGGCCATTCAATGGTATCAATTCCTTCATCCTCCAGGAACTAAAATATAAGAAAACACTGGCCTATCCTGAAGCAAGATAGTGCATTGGGATGTATTATACCAAATCAGCCCAAGGGTATATACAGAAAGGCACCAAATCTTAGAAATCAATTGGTGCATAATGTGATTGACCCTCCCAAACGAAATAAAATGTTTAAAGATTTGAAAGGTTTTTTAGGTGCCAGAAATGCTTACCATGTAGAGCTAGCCAGAATTATAAGAAAAAAACAACACAGTTTCAATCTTCTGTAACAAATAAGGAATATAATAGATAATAGACACGTCCATAACTTGTTCCAGCTCATATCTAACATATATCATTGAATGGCGGTGTCGGCTCCAGTATGTAGGGAGGACCACCAGGAAATGATCTATGAGAATTAGGGAGCATATTGCTAACATCAGAAAGGGATTTAAAAAGCATAGCCTCTCTAGACATTTCAGGGAAGTTCACAAGCGAGACCCTAGAGGATTTACTTTTTATGGTATAGATCAGATTGAACCGCATTGGAGGGATAATAATATGAAAATGCAGATTTGCCAAAATGAGATTAAATGGATTTACCTTTTGCAGTCGATGACCCCAAAGGGACTGAATATAGATCTTAATTGTTTTATATCAAACTACTTACCTTGGATATTCCATATTTTCTCCCTAGAGGATTTACTTTTTATGATATAGATCGGATTGAACCGCATTGGAGGGATAATAATAGGAAAATGCAGATTTGCCAAAATGAGATTAAATGGATTTACCTTTTGCAGTCGATGACCCCAAAGGGACTAGATATAGATCTTAATTGTTTTATATCAAACTACTTACCTTGGATGTTCCATATTTTCTCAGGTTGGACATTATTTTCCCCTCTTGTCCATACTTTCATCCATCATTGTATATGTATTTATATTTTTATGGTTATTGCGCAGTTAATATACACCAGCCACCTAAGTGAAACCAAAACAATGGCCGATTGCAGGTGAATCATGTTACCTTGGGGCGATGTTGTCCCATGGTGCTTAGTCTGACATGGCTACTGGAAGGATTCTGAGTTGGCTGCAATACACATTTTTTTCATATTTATGTAATGGCTGCCATGTTACCTTTGTGCGCATAAGGAGGGAGGTAACGCAGGATGGCACTGTTTATCTTTTGTCAATGAGTATTTCTTGCCCGTATGGTGTTTACTATTTATGTATCAGCCTCCTATGTAATGGCTGACAGCCGGTACATCATGTGTACTTGGAGTGGTGTTGCTCCATGGTGCATTGTCCGCTTATGGTCACTGGGGGGGATCCTCAGCAGAGCGTAGTTAGATAGGACTTCAATGTCATGGTGGCCAGAACAAGTAGGTTGCAAAATTAGGTTGCTAGGTTACCTTTGCATATATAAGGAGGGAGGTGAGGCAAGATGGCAGCACTCCTAATGACATCATGATGATGAAATACGTTGGGCGGGGCTAAGTTATGTCACTTCCAGTTCTGGAACATGGCTGTGGAACGCATGGCATTCAGTTTTTAAAGGCGCTTTTATGTTTTCTACATTATAAGTGTGTTTTTGGCTAATTTTTTTTAAATAAAATTTTTTACACTATAAAAGTTTCACTTTCTCTTTGGCATATTTTCTTATGGTCCGGTACAAGTACAAAGCTCTGGTATATACCTTCATGGTCTGGTATATGGAAGATCAGTGAGCCTGAAATCGGAGGAACTACCCAGTTTACATGTTGCTGAGTGGAGAGCTAACTAAAGTGTGTTGGACCCACTGGAAACAGGGGTCTACCTCTGCAGTGAGTGCGGCGAAAAAGGGGGAGCACGTGTGGAAGCACTCATCCTTTGTTTATTCACAGTGCACTGAAGCATAAGTAATATGATTATGGACTTTATTTGATGCACGGACTATTTAGTTATTGCACATTGTATTTTGGTCATTTGTAGCTGTGTGCGGTATTTCTCTCTTTTGTTGGGGTAGGTGTATTATTATTTGTTTTGAACATGAACTTTATTTGCACGTTTTGTTATTTGATGCACGGTCCATTGTATACTGTTTATATTATTAGTTATTGGCATTGTTGCACAGCATCTCTCTTTTTAGGGGGTAAGGTGAACTATAGCACCACACACAATTTGTATTTCTAGTTTCATTGCACATTGTATATTTGCTTTCATATATGGTATTCCCTTTGGGGGAGGTTTACTTGGCATTGCATTCAGGTGCGCCAGCCATAGGGAGGAAAACTTTGTTTATTTACCCCTTTTCACTTAGTTGAGGTTTTTGTTTTGGGTTTTTTTTTTGTTGGTTTCCACCTACTCACCTTGTCCACTCACATCACGTTAGAGTGTCCTGTAGGACTCCCTACAAGTGCCTTCTCCTACATCTTACCCATATCATATTCAGATTAGTAGGAAGAAGGTGTCTTGTAGTACCACATGGTTTTTGTGATCTAGGGAACACAACCCATCCTACAGTGTATTGCAGGTTTACACACACTTCTGTGAGGTGTCAGTACCACTTAATTATTTTAGGAACAGCACTATACCCTTATATTCATTTTTACACATTCTAGTTAGAGAGTGACAGGTGTTAGTAGTAGTCTCTACCGTTGCACAGTACCATTTATATACATCCTCCAGGAACTGCCTGCATACTCTTGCCACATGAGGCCGGGCATTGTCGTGTACCAGGAGGAACCCAGGACCCACTGCACCAGTGTAGGGTCTGTCAATGGGTCCAAGGATTTCATCATACCTAATGGCAGTCAAGGTGCCATTGTCTAGCCTGTAGAGGTCTGTGCGTCCCTCCATGGATATGCCTCCCCAGACCATCACTCACCCACCCCCAAAACAGTCATGTTGAATGATTTTACAGGCAGCATAACGTTCTCCACAGCTTCTCCAGACCCTTTCACGTCTCTCACATGCTCAGGACGAACCTGCTCTCATCTGTGAAAAGCACAGGGCGCCAGTGGCGGACCTGCCAATTCTGGTGTTCAATGGCAAATGCCAATGAGCTCTATGGTGTCAGGCAGTCAGCTGAGGGCCTACTAGAGGTCGTCGGGCCCTCAGGCCACCCTCATGAAGTCTGTTTCTGATTGGTCAGAGACATTCACACCAGTGGCCTGCTGAAGGTCATGTTGTAGAGCTCTAGAAGTGCTCATCCTGTTTCTCCTTGCACAAAGGAACAGATTTCGGTCCTGCTGATGGGTTAAGCACCTTCTACGGCCCTGTCCAGCTCTCCTTTGGCAATGGCACGTATTGAAGTGCCATCCTGGAGGAGATGGACTTCCTGTGCAACCTCTGTGTAGGGTCCAGGTATCGCCTCATGCTATCAGTAGTGACATTGATCCTAGCCAAATGCAAAACTAGTGCAAAAAAGTCAGAAAAGAGGTGTAGGGGAAAAAAATGTCAGTGGCCTTCACCTGTAAAACCATTCCTGTTTTGGGGATTGTCGCATTGTTGCCCACCTATTGCATCTATTGTTCATTTCATTAACACCAAAGCGGCTGAAACAGATTAACAACCCCCTCTACTACTTAACTGACCAGGAGCAACACATTTGTTTGCACTTATTGAGCATATATAGCAAAATACATTCAGTGGTATATGCAACACTCCAAAAGGGAGCAATTACATTTCAAGTGGTTCTAAAGGCTCAAAGTTTATACCTTCATACATTCTATGCATTAAGGTAAAAAACCTTCTCTGTGCAGCATCCCCCAGCCCCTCCTATTACTCACCTAACCGCCCTCTCGATGCAGCGATGTACACTGGAGTCTCGTCTATCTCGAAACTCTGTCTCCTCATTGGCTCCCAGTGCTGTCAATCACAGCCAGTAAGGCAATGAGAAGAGAGAGGGGCAGGGCCGAGCCACGGCTCCGTGTGTGAATGGATACACGGAGCATTGGGTGCCTTCATAGCAGGCTGCTTGCTGTGGGGGCACCGGACAGGAAGGAGGGGGCAGCTCCCCAGAAGAAGCCACAATGGATGGTGGCGGAACACCTAGGGTGGAGTATATTCCGGTCCAAAGCAAATGCCGGGAGTTTTCTCTGTGAAATGCTGATAATGACTCTAGTGACTCGTAATAATTTGAGTGCATTTATTGGCGGTTATACTTTTGTATCTTTAATGAATACTGCTACACTATCGGAAGCATCCTTTCTTCCATGTTGAGTTTTATAGATATGATGGCCAATTTTGGCTGGAGTTACAGTTTTCTGGTAATTTTCACTTAATTCACAACATATATATTTAAAGTGGTATTATTTATATATCATTTATCACTAGACTTAGTGGGCAAATTACACCGCTCAAACCGATCCCCAGGAGCCAGAGAGGAATAGGATGTAGTGGGATGGCCTCGGCCGTCACTCTGGCCATGCCCTCTGATGCATTTTGCTCCACCCATAGAGGGCTTGGTCACACTGCTAAGTTTCTGGAGTTACTTGGGTCACTGTTCCCATCTTCTTTTCTCTGCCGGCGAGGTGACTTTTTGTCTGCTGTCAGCCTTGCGCGGCGCCAGAAGCATATCCATAGTGGGTAAATCACATTTCATTTTTGGGTGTAGTTTGAATGAACTCTTAATACTACTATTCTCATTGTATATGAGCAGCCCAACACTGGTATCTTGAGTATTTAGTCTTTAGATGTGGGAACACATTTGGTGATTGCTGCAGCTCTGGTTTATTTCGTTTTTTTCTTTTGGGGGTGTAGTGTATTGTGTTTGGCAGTGCACAGAGAGGTTTCTTTTTACTAAGCACAGGACACAGGCTTCTTTAAATCATTATACCTGGGTTATATGGAACTACCTTCAGGGGATTGAACGCTGGAAAAAAAGAAAGGTTGTAGGGTCATCCCTTTATAACACCTTCCTCTCCCAGCTAGCTTTGTTTTTTTTTTCTCGGGTTCTTAGGTGATGAACGTCTTTCTACAGAGAGAAGCCTACCTTTTTCTATGGATGTTTTTCTCCTCTTCTCTCTCTGAGTGATTTTTTTTTACATGATGGTTCCTTCATCACTTGGTAGCACCAGAGTCACAGCTGCTGTTCATGCTGGGTGTTTTACAGGTCCAGAATAGTGCTCTACCTGATGAAGAGCCCAATCTCTGAAGACCCCTGTGGGGTATGTCTATAGTATAGGGCTATGTCAGAAAGGGGTTAATTTCCTCCTATTCTTGCTGCTGATTTGGTACATACAGAGCAGAAGACCTTTAAATATTCACCCCAACATGCCCAGGGGTGAGGTAACGTGGTGTAGAGTTCAAAAATAGCGAGTTTTAATGGCAGTTTGGTGCCTCTTAACTGTCCTTGTGGAGGACTCCTGGTGTGGTGCTGTTGCTCTGTGATCTCCCCCTGAGTGGCGCAGTTCGATACCTTTGTGGCCTGAAGAAAGTTCTGCACATGCTCCACTTTGTTACTGGTAAGGTTACTGTGCTTACATGCCCTGCTTCTTCCTTCTTTAATTCAGGAGGTTATACTGATAGCGGTTTACACTCACAGATCCTGGGCTACAGCAGCCTACAGGTTCTTGCATCAAGGCATTCGCCTGCTACTCCAGTGTGGTGGACCAACCTTTGCATCAATCTTTGATTTTGCCCTTGAGCCAGACTCAGTGCAAGAAGAGGAGGTGTCAGCTGATGATTTTATCGCTTCTTATTCATCAGATCAAAATAATACACCTGCTAGCGACATTTGGAGACTAAGGATGATCGCTGTGAAAGTAGTATTTCTTGTCAGATTTTCTCATTGTGTGTTCTAGGCTTAAGGCTTATCTGTGCCTTGGCGGGCCCTGCCATGCAACCCACAAATGATAGTCTGTCTGACCAGTGCTGTCTGGACTAAGCGTATGGAACGCCAGCTCCATATTTACAGATCTCTATGTCATTTTCAGCTGGAACTTTTGCCTTTAGATTTACATGTCTGGGTGAATGACTTGGCAGATACGTTTCATCAAATTTTCCGGATTAACCTTCTATCTGTCCATATGCGGAAGATCCTCTTGCTCAAATGCTGGTCAGCAACACTTCCCTACAAGAAACACCTTGTGTGGTTACCCTTTGAAAGTGAATGTCTGTTCCCTCCTTAGATAGGTATATCAAGGAGATTACAGGGAGCAAGAGTACTCTCCTCCCTAGAAGAAAAGGGCTTGTGTCTCTAGCAGTAAGTCTTCTACTCCTAAGGTTTGGAAGAGTTTCTTTTGTCCCTCTCATTCTTCCAATGTTAAATATAGGTGAATAACATATATAGAAAGAAGACATGGTCAGCCAGCTCTGACATCAAGGCCACTTCACAGTAATAGGGCACCCCCATTTCACAAAATGGGGGGATGTCTGTTGGCCTTCTAGTCCTAGAAAATCTTAAATGTCTGGGTCCTGAGTGCTGTTTCCAGCATCTACCAACTGGAGTTTTTCAATCTACCTCCTCTCAGCTTCATGCTCTCCAACTTGTCTCCTTTCCCATTATGGTAAGATGAGCTGCTCTCTGCTCTCCAACAGGTCTTTAATCCGGGGGTCATTACTTCTGTACCAATAGGAGCATACCTTCAAGGTTTATAATCAAACCTCTTTATGGTTGCTAAAGCAAATGGGGGAGTTTGTCTGGATGATCTCCTTTAACAGGACTAGTCCTCTTTGTCCCTGTCAAGCCAACATCTGCTTAACAGCTAGGCACCTAGACAAGTATTATCAGTATGGCCAATAGTCACAGGAATTCCCCACCCTGCCTCCCTTGTCTATGTGCTGGAAAACATGTCCACAATAAGTCTTGATTAGCCAGGGCATGCACACCAGGATGCTCAGAAACAGTTCCACAGCCAAAGTTACTTAAATTACATTACACCACTTGTTTTTAATTGTCCCACCCCAGATCCAGCTTGGATCTAGGTTACCAAGTGGCACATCTTCGGCTGAAGTAATATAAAAAGTTAATAATATAAAGTTGGTAGTAGCTGGGGCAAAACAGGCATATGCTGCATTATGCAGCTCTCAAGCCGGGGCAAGATAAGAGATATGCCCAAGAAGAGTTCCATATCCCCAGCGGGTGAAGGTGCATCTGTATGATATTTGACACAATGTCTCCACAGCTGCACCACTGTTCTGGGGACTACTTGGCTGCATAATCCTGGTAGATACTCCCGGCCAGTCAAAGGGTTTCAGGACCCACCTCTCCTCCATGCTCTCACTGGGAGAAGCAGGCAAAATCCCCAGCCTCCACCATGGGCCATAATCTGGGGTAGAAGGCTAGCCATAGTCCCCTTCAAAAGCCTGTGTCCCAGTTGGGTCTGTCGCACAGGTTCTGCAGAGCTTTGGTTGGATCCCTAACCTCTGGAAATCATTGCTGGTCTCGTTTCACAGACTGGAGTATCGGGGTCTGATTCTGTATATACCTGTGTCCTTTCCACCACAGGACAAATTTCTGTGCCTTCGTCCTCATTTCAGGGTCTTCCAGGCCTAGAGGAAGCACTCGATTTGTCCTTGCATGAGGGTTTTGGGTCTCATGATGGCTTCATTTGAGGTGGTGCCATACACCCAGTTTCACTCCATACCACTGCAGCTCAACATTCTGGCTGCTTGGGACTAACAGACTTGGTCCTTCAACTGCCCTAAGTGTCTAACCCCCAAGGCCAAAATGTCCGTGACATGGCAGATTTCCAACCCAGAGCTGCAGTTAGTGGATCTTGTTCCTTCTAAGTTGTTATCATGAAAGTCAGAAGTTATCACACCAAATGCAACCATGTTGGACTGGAGAGCAGTTCGGAACAGCCTTTTTAATGCAGGGGCTTAGTTGTCAGCGGACGCTTGCCTTCAAATAACATTTTAGAACTCAGGATGCAACAGTTATCCTACTATCACTGAACAAGAATCTTGTTTAACAATGTCATTGCTGTTTACTAGTTTCAGACAGATCAGAGCGGCTACCATTTTTTATTTTTTTGGATTTGGTGCATTCACACAGCAGAGGCCTTAAGCTGCCTTGTAAAGGTGATGTTTGGGCTTTTGGTGTGATAGTGTATGCAAGAAAATGCTGCTCCCAGGTCAGCCTACTCTCTGTTTGTGCATTGTTATATATTTTCACATAGTTGGGAAAACTCAGTTCAGAGTTAGGAAACACTTTATTTAGAGGTGCCTTGTCGTGGCAAAACTTTAACTTTTTAACCTGAGTAGTTAAAACAGTTTAGTTGTATATTTTGCTCACGCTACCAGACCTATTATTGTTTCATGGGCTTTTTAACATAAGGCATCTCAGATTGGTAACCTGAACTTTAGTTTACACATTTGTTACATTTTACTAGGTGGAAATTCATGCTAGTCAAATTGCTAGTCAAATGCAACTTCCCTATTGCTCGCTACAAAACTGAGACTATCTGGGAGTAGGAGCGGTTATGTAGGGGGAAGTCCCTGCAACCTTCCTTTTTTGCCTGTATCCAATCACCTGAAGATAGCTGCATATAAACCAATGGCAAAGCTTCATATAAGCCTGTGTCCTTGACTGTACTCCAGGAAATGGAATTTACTGCTAAGTCTATTTTTTTGTTGCTGCATAACTGTGTCTTTGTGAACAAAGCCAGATCCATAGAGACATGGTTTTATGAATTTTATGTGGAGGAATTCAAATGGCCTGTACAGAGCCCTGATGGCACCCCTGAAAACCTTTAGTATGTATTGGAATGCCGATTTCCAGCCAGGTCTCGTCTAACATAAAGAGAGAACAGAGAAGGGCAACTAAACTGATACAAGGCATGGAGGAGATCAGCTATGAGGAAAGATTAGAAGAACTGAATTTATTCTCTCTTGAGAAGAAGAGATTAAGGAGGGATATGATCAGGGGCGGACTGACAACTCATGGGGCCCCCGGGCATTAGGGGATCATGGGGCCTATGTCCTTGCCCAAACTCAAAAAAGCCTATGAAAAAGGTACCAGGGGCATCTCATGGGACCCCTGCTGATCCCGGGCCCTCGGGCAGTGCCTGAGTTTCCAAATGGTCAGTCCACCCCTGGATATGATCACCATGTATAAATACATCAGTGGTTCATATAGTGAACTCGGTGTAGAGCTATTCACCCTGAGGTCATCACAGAGGACAAGGGGGCACTCTTTACATCTGGAGGAAAAGAAATGTAATCTCCAAACATGGAAAGGTTTCTTCACAGTGAGGGCTGTGAAAATGTGGAATAGACTTCCTCAAGAGTTGGTTCTGGCCAACTCAGTGGAATGCTTCAAAAAAGGCCTGGATTGTTTCTTAGATACACAGAATTTAACTAGATACTAACATTTATAGGTAAAGTTGATCCAGGGAATATGCAATTGCCTCTTGGGGGATCAGGTAGGAATTTTTTTCCCAGCAGGAGCAAATTGGATTGTGCTTTGCTGGGTTTATTTTTGCCTTCCTCTGGATCAACTGTGGGTATAGGATTATAACTTTTTTTTTTCTATGGTTGAACTGGATGGACTTTCATCTTTTTTCAGCCAGACTAACTATGTAACAAATTATCTTTTAACTGAACGACCACAAATTCCCACAGACACTCCAAAATTTTGTGGAAATCCTTGCTAAAAGAGTGGAGGATATTATAGCTGCAATGTGTGAGGGGTGGGGGGAAGACTGCATATTATTGCCCATAGTTTTTCAATGGGATGTCCAAAAAGCTTTATACCTGTGATCATTAGGTATCTGCAAACGTCTGGCCTATATAGTGTGTATTAATGGCATATCATTACTATTAAATTACACGGTGAAAGCTGTAAGCAGATGTCCTGAACCAAGTGTTTTTGGGGATTAAAGCAAACTTCAGTGGTTGGTGTTAGAATCTATGATCCATTGTGCTTCACTAGGTGTAAGCTTTAGAAAAGCAAATATTACAGTAACACATTGGTATTTACTCAAATAAAAAGAGAAAGGCATGTTCTGTGCATAGGATACATTTTGGGCATATTTACTGTTTATATGGCTGTAGCACCCGTATTGTTTCTTAAGGTCAGAGAAGAAACAAGTATTGCACAGGCTTCCTGTATTTTGGCAATAAACACAGCCTGAATTTTGAATTGATGCAAGCGAGATGTGCCAATATACATACACACCCACTATGAAAACAGGTGTGTAAATCTCTCTTTGCTAGTGTGCCAGGATGAGTTAATGCAAGGAAATATGCCTGATAATATTATTCCAGCCTTTCAAATTAAGAAAATTGAAAGAATGATACAGTTTTAAAGAGAACTTGTACTAAGGACACATGAGAACTGATATAGCTGACGTCTCTTGAAAATACTAGTTCTCAGGCTGTCGTGCTAGCCATTGGCTAATATAAAACAATTATACAGATTAAAAGTTGACTTCACATTGACTTTCCTGATCTGCATGTTTACTTTGCAGCCAGGCAACTAGTAGGAGTTAGCAATGGCAGTCTCCATGGTTCTCTTAGTACAGGATTCTCCTAAAATACACCTGGCAAGAAATATGTACACTTCAGTTGCTGCTTCATCTTAATTATATATTTTTGTCTCTGTAATTGGTTCACTATTTCTCCCAGATGCCACTATAGAGGTGAAACTCATATTGCAGACATTCCCTATAACAAGCTTTTAATTTTTGTCCAGATACTGCTTTTTTTCTAATTTCACCACTGAGACTGCTTGGTGGTGATAATGAGGCAGTCAGTTTATAAAGGTATATTATAAGGCTTACATCAGTTTCTATGGATGACAGAAATGGGAAGATGCATCTCTTACAAGATTCCATAGACTGCTGATAAAGGCCCACTAAAAGTAAGCAGTGCTTAAGATTCTGGGCATCATTTGCAATTATTTTTGCAATTTTTGACATGCTAGTGGGCGATAATGAGTAGCTTAGAGTCTAAGACCCTTGGAGCTTCTTGTTATTGCACAAAGAGATCTTTCAACATCCTGCAAGATTTCCTTCCCTTTACTATGGAGAAACATAAAAAGATCTGATATACTGCACAAGCTTGCATCATTGTCAGTTGAGGATCATGGTGGGTTTCCACTCCCCAGTTCTCAGTAGGCTTCTACGAAGATGTTGAGGCCTAATGTGACCTGCTGGCTCTCTTTATGCAGCCTGTCATTTGTTGGACACTTTGCAGACTGGAAGCAGCACCGGGCCCTGAAATGAAAGGGGTAGGTGTCACTACCACTAACTCAAATGCAGGGGTGGGGTGTTTACAACATTGCCCCTGATAAATATTTGAAATAGAATCATTGCTTCAGCACTCCTACCTCCCACCTCTAAGCTCTTTTGACTTGGTGAGGTGAGCTCATGTTAACGTTTTATTCATAATGCCATTTGTTTTGTTGTTGCCTGTCCTTTGTAATATCATTTCTGTGAATATTTCTCTTATACCTTATTTCTTTACTCTTTCTTTAAATATAAAAAAATCATCACACAGACCACGGTCAAAGGCCATTCTGCTGGGGGTTACTTTGGTTACTGACACCAATGCGGGGGGGGTGGGGTAATATTGCAGTTGCTGGCACCAATGTTGGTAGTTATCATTGCAGTTGCTGGTACCAATGTTGGTAGTTATTATTGCAGCCACTGGTACCAATGCTGAAGGTAATTCATGTAGAGACTGATGCCAATGCTGGGGGTTATTGCAGTCACTGACACCAATGCTAAGGGTTGTTGCTGTGGACACTGATATCATTGCAGGGGTTTGTTATTGCATCCACTGACACCAATGTTGGAGGTAATTATTACAGCCACTGACACCAATGCAGATTGTTATTATTGAATCCACTGACACTAAACCCGGGAATTTCTATTACTACTGTTACTGACACTGACACTGATGGGGCTTATTTTGCTCCCCATTTATGTTTGGTGTATATGCAATAATATAGGGTGCAGTACCAAATGTTCAGGCGTAAGGTGCATTGTAGCCCATTCATTTTGAATGAGCTACCTAGGTTGACGCTTTGCATTTCAACGCACAAAAAATAGCTGATTTTGTCTGGCGCTCTGGAAATATTGGAGGCTGCACTTGAGGCCCTCTGTAATGTTCAAGTTGACCTCTACTGCTTTAGACAATGCTAGAAAATGTTTCTTGGTGTTCTGCCTATTAAAAATCAGGGACATTATGTTTTAGTATGCCTGTCAAATGCATATAAAATAAAGTCTCAGAAATTAAAATGCTGTATTTTCAGGTTATGTTAGCCTTTTTGGATGGCTTTGAAAAAGCCTTTGATGGCTTTGTTTCACCAATGCCTTCACTAATTAGTGTGGGTAATGACACAGAACAAGCAAAAAGATACAGACTTTTTTGGCTGCTTGTTTTTTCCTGCTTCGGGGCTCACTAGAAAGCTACAGGATGAGTATGACAGCCAGGAAACTAGCAAGTGTAAGTTTGCAACTGTGCAGATCAAAAATTAAAAATCATATTTGTATATTAGAAATGAATACATTTTTATTTGTGATCATTTACTTCATTTCTTAAAATTCCTTATTTTAATGTACCTAGGTGACTAAAAATAAAAATAATAGAAAAATGCTGCCTACTCTGCCCCTGACTACCCAGTAGTCATCACTATATATAATACAGATAATATACTGTAGATTATTTGTTTTTTTACTCTGGAAGCAGCTTTCCATGTTCGCTAACATATGTCTTATAACCCAGTTGCCTCGTCCTCTGTTGGAACCCTCAAGGATCATGATCATCATCATTGTGACCACCAATGGGGTAAAGTCATCCCCAAGCTTCAGCATTAAGCAGAATAGCACCTAGACCTCAACGTTAATTAAATAGAAACCCTCTTCATCCTTCCGACTACCTTAAATATATATAATATTTTATATTTACCTGCCTATAAAATAGGGAAAAATATTTGTTTCCAATTTTATTTGTTTTCCTGGACATAAACAAATAAAGAAACTGTTTACAAAAACACTATAATTTCCCTTTAAGGATGGAGACATCTTAGATCCTTTAAGATGCTGAATATACAGGTTGATGCAGTGGGTATGTCTCCTGTGTCCAGATGCCAGGCAGCAGTTCCATGCATGCCCTCAGAATTCTGCTGTGAATTTCAATAAAATAACTTTCATCAACTCCGATCAAACAACTCATACAAGAAGAAGTTCACTCACCTTTCATTTATATAGAAATGTTAGGGAACTTTGAGTAAGACGCACTTATGTTTATATTACATTTTAATCCTCCCAAGAGCTACTGTTGTGTTATAAAAGTAAGTCATTTGTAAACAGAGAGCTGGAATAAAAGCGTCATGCTTTTGGGGGTGTATGTGAATAAAATCTACCTATAACATTTTCCCAAGTCTAATTACATGCTATAAAATATGTATTAAACTAAATGATGGCTGTAATTAGTGAGTCTCTTCAGGCAAAGGCTTAGTGCACATCTGTGAATATCCATATTGTGCAGTAGATAAATGAGAGGTGCTCCAGGCTGCACGGCTCTGTAATATTCTTACCGGGATCAGTTTGTTGTTTATTCCAACACAGGAACGTTCATGATTATAGTACAGAAGTTAAGGGGAAAGTATGACATATTTCCGGAGCACACTTATTCTGAGTCATAATAATAATATTTACCAGAAAATAATTTTTAAGAAGTTTTTATCTGTACTTGCTTTTTTGGCAATGTTTTCACAATCATATTTCAGATTTATAGGTACAGTCATATTACTGCTGAAATAAAATCAGTTACAGTGTAATTCACCTACGGAGATTGTGGGCAATGAATCTTTATGGATTTGGACTGATACTGAGGTTGGGGAAGTAGTAAAGCACAAACATGGTTTATCATGAGGCATTCAAGGCCATAAATGGGTCTCAAAATGTACAAATTGCCATAAACTTGTCATGTGCTTGGTAGTGGCCCCTTACACATTCTGTCCTGTTTCTCCTGGAGATAATAACAGGGTATAACAAGGGATGAATGCAATGGATACCTGTAGAAGATCATGCCTGGAAGATGCTTTAGGTAGTGCAGGAGATGCAGTGAGCGCAGGACTGGGAACCATGCAGTAGGCAATCCAGAAGTTGGCAGATGTAGAATTTAGAGGCTTAGTCAGGCAGGCAGGAGTCAGCCACAACTGGGCAGCAGAAGTGCAGAATTAGGAAGCCGAAGCAGAGTCAGGGCCAGGCCAAGGTTGACATCGGGTGAGCAGGCATGGTACTGAATCGGCAGATAGAAGACAGGGTTAGGTCATAAGCTGGGGTCAACAATGGAATGCTGAGTCATTTAGAAGCTGAGTCAAAACACAGATACAAGCACAGGGTCTGGTCACAGAAGCTGATGACCACTCAGAAATGACCTTGAACCTTGCAGCGCCATAGACCACTGGGTGCCAAAGTCAATGCAAATGTGTAGATTCACAAATGGCCCTAATTCTGTGGACAGTTCCGTGAACATGAGCAGTTCTTCAGGCAGGGACATGAACTTGGCTCTCCTTATTTTGTAACTTTTTTTTGCCTACCTGTGGACATTTGTGATTAAAGAATTACAGGGGTAAGTAGGTATAGGGAATGTTGAGAGGCATCTTTATAATTTAGGAAGCACAAATTCGACTGCCAGTTTCTTATGTTTGTTCCTTTGTACAGTTGAAAAGTAGCTATGTATAAAAATCAGAAAGCACTGGTAGATCTGGGAGGAATTTTTCATAAATGTATGTGTACTACTACCCACATGAGGGTCACTGTGTTGTGGGAATCCCTAAGCTATCTCTGCACAGCCTGGCAACAGGCATTTCTCATACAGACTTGCATCCAAAAGACAATCAGTCCATGGGCTTGTTTTTGTTATTTTATTAGGGGAAATAACTTGGCTAGGGAAATAGGGATTATGGGATGGACTGTTTGGCCTGAATCAATGAAGGGGGGACAACTTATTTCCTATGTACAAAGACATATCCTGGACTGTTCTTTTCCGTGGAAGTCGTCAGTCTTTGCAGACCAGTAGCAACAGCCCTTTACTAGCGAGAACTAGCAACCCCTCATAAATCAGCTTAGCTTCTTATAATTACATGCAGAGATATATTCTTTCCCCCTGTAGAGCTGCTCCCAACTCCACATCCTGCAAACACCACCAGCCCTCCTGGCTGCTCGGAAGATCTCTTGGGACAAGGATAAAGGATTGAGCCCAGTGTTGTCCTTAGAAAGCTTGCTACATGTGGAAGTCTTTCCCCTTGTAGATCCCACAGAGTTCTGCTGTACTCACTCTGTCCTCTTTGCTCCCTGCTGCTCCAGGTCTCGACATTATTCATGCCTCACTGCTGAATGTATCCTCCTGAGCCAGCCCAAGCCCAGCCTGGAGGCTGCCCCCCCTTCCCCCTAGATCTAGGGGACCCCTCCCAGACCCCGACAGTCTCCTCAGCACTCCATCTTCAATCCGACTCCCCTGTCAGCCTGACTCTCCCATATTTATGGGCCAGTCCACCACTCTACCAGGGCCTCCAACCTGGGATTTGCTGCACTCCCATAAGTATGCAGATTAGGTCTCCACCTCTTCCTGCTTACCAACTTTTTAAAGGTTCTATGGTCCTCCGGAGTCATAAGGAGGTGATAGAGCCACAACCTGTTCAGTCATCTGGCTGGCCTGCAATCACAGACTCACACAGCTACCATGAGTCATGCAATACACTACACTATGCTAGTAGCACACTAGAGGGTGCTACATATGGGTTGATGTTTTATTTTTTGCTTTTTGTATGTTGTGTTACATATAACTAATGTGTCTTTATTTGCTATTTAAAGATATAAATACCTCTGTAACGGTGTTTTGTACCTCTGAGACATATTGATTCAATTAAATGAATGTAAATATGTGAAACTCTGTATTACAAATACCCAAGACATATGAAACGATATTTGGAAAACCATGTAATATATTTGTATATAATTACTCACTTTAGTCTATACATGAATTTGAAGAGTATTGTCTTGAACTAAATGTTTTTAAAATAATTTTAATCATGTCCAGTTAAATGATTATATACAGTGAGGGAAAGAAGTATTTGATCTCCTGCTGATTTTGAATGTTTGCCCACTCACAAAGAAATGACCAGTCTAAAAATCTAATGGTAGGTGTATTGTAACACTGAGAGACAGAACAGCAACAAAAAATTCAAAAGAAATGCATGTCTAACAAATTATGCACTGATTTGCATGTTCATGAGGGAAATAAGTATTTGATCCCCTATCATTCAGCAGGATTTCTGGCTACAAGGTGTCTTTCAACAAGCTGAGATTAAAAGCAATCTCTTAAAGGGAGTGCTGCTAATCTAATTTTGTTACCTGTATAAAAGGCACCTGTCCACAGGAGCAATCAAACAATCAGATTCCAAACTCTTTACCATGGCAAAGACCAAAGAGTTGTCCAAGGATGTCAGGGACAAGATTGTAGACCTACACAAGGCTGGACTCGGCTACCAAACTATCGCCAAGCAGCTTGGTGAGAAGGTGACAACAGTTGGTGCAATCATTCACAAATGGAAGAAACACAAAACAACTGTCAGTCTCCCTAGGTCTAGTGCACCATGTAAGATCTCACCTCGTGGAGTGTCAATGATCATGAAAACAGTGAGGAATCATCCCAGAACTACACGTGAGGATCTTGTCAATGATCTCCAGGCAGCTGGGACCACAGTCACCAAGAAAACAATTGGTAACACACTACGCCGACAAGGATTGAAATCCTGCAGTGCCTGCAAGGTCCCTCTGCTCAAGAAAGCACATGTCCAGGCCCGTCTGAAGTTTGCCACTGAACATCTGAATGATGCAGAGGAGGACTGGTTGAAAGTGTTGTGGTCAGATGAGACCAAAATTGAGCTCTTTGGCATCAACTCAACTCGCCGTTGTGACGATCGCGGCGTCAGACCCCAGCCCTTCTCACCAAACTCGTGACCGAAGGACTAGGCAATCTAAAACCACGCTGTCACGTGCGTAACAATGCCATGCCCAGCTGTACCCTGCACAAAGATTTTCCAGCTCATGGACCACAATCTGTGTACCGGCAGCCTGGGAGCGATTGTTACTGGGTCAGGTTAATTACGCAATTAACCCTTCACACTGCCGACACTTCCTTTTTGTACAGAGAAATATCAGCAATAACACTATGATGTTTGCATAAGCGTCGGTATACCACTGTCACCGCAGGCAGAGATATACCGAAGTTTAAAACACACACACAGAAGCGCTCTTCAGAGGCAGGGATTCTTAGTTAGTTTGCATTAAAGAGCTTTAGAAACAGTTCAACACTTTCAGAAAGTAAGATTTATTACTAAAAGGTCAAAAGGGTGCAATAAAAATATTTACACAAAAAGATGTAGCCTATATATACAGTTGCAAGAAAAAGTATGTAAACCCCTTGGGATTACGTGGAGTTTTGCATGAATTGGGCATAAAATGTGCTCTGAACATCATCTAAGTCACAACAATAGAAGAACACAGTCTGCTGAACATAATACTACACAAACATTAGATGTTGCCATGGTTTAATTGCACATAACATGTAAACATTCACAGTGCAGGGAGGAAAAAGTATGTGAGGCCCTAGCTTAATGACTTCTCCCAGAGCTAATTGGAGCCAGGAGTGAGCCAACCTTGACTCCAATCAGTGTGATGATATTGAATGTGTTGCTGACAGCTGTTCTGCCCTTAAAAAACACACACCTGTTTTGGGTTTACTGGTTTCAAGAAGCACTGTCTGATGTGAACCATGCCTCGCAGAAAAGAGCTCTCAGAAGACCTACGATCAAGAATTGTTGACTTGCATGAAGCTGGAAAGGGTTACAAAAGTATCTCCAAAAGCCTTGACGATTCATGTGTCCACGGTAAGACAGACTGTCTACAAATGGAGAAAGTTTAGCACTGTTGCTACTCTCCCTAGGCGTGGTCGTCCTGTAAACATGACTGCAAGAGCACAGCGCAGAATGCTGCATGAGGTAAAGAAGAATCCCAGAGTGTCAGCTAAAGACCTACAGAAATCTCTGGCACATGCTAACATTTTTGTTGACACATCTACAATAAGGAAAACATTAAACAAGAATGGAGTACATGGGAGGACACCACGGAGGAAGCCATTGCTGTCCAAAAAGAATATTGCAGCACGTTTGAAGTTTGCAAAAGAGCACCTGGATGTTCCACAGCACTACTGGCAAAATATACTGTGGACAGATGAAACCAAGATTGAGTTGTTTGGGAAGAACACACAACACTATGTGTGGAGAAAAAAAGGCACAGCACACCAACATCAAAACCTCATCCCCACTGTAAAACATGGCGGAGGGAGCATCATGGTTTGGGGCTGCTTTGCTGCCTCAGGGCCTGGACGGATTGTTGTCATTGATGGGAAAATGAATTCCAGAGTTTATCAAGACATTTTGCAGGAAAACGTACGACCATCTGTCCGCCAACTGAAGCTCCGCAGAGGATGGGTGATGCAACAGGACAATGACCCAAAGCATACAAGTAATTAAACAAAACAATGGCTGCAACAGCACAGAATACGCCTTCTGGAGTGGCCCAGTCAGAGTCCTGACCTCAACCCCATTGAAATGCTGTGGCATGACCTTAAGAGAGCGATTCACACCAGACATCCCAAGAATATTGCTACACTGAAACAGTTTTGTGAAGAGGAGTGGTCCAAAATGACTCCAGATCGTTGTGCAGGTCTGATCTGCAACTACAGGAAACGTTTGGTTGAGGTTATTGCTGCCAAAGGAGGGTCAACCAGTTATTAAGTCCAAAGGTTCACATATTTTTTCTTCCCTGCACTGTGAATGTTGACATGTTATGTGCAATTAAACCATGGCAACATCTAATGTTTGTGTAGTATTATGTGCAGCAGACTGTGTTCTTCTATTGTTGTGGCTTAGATGACGTCCAGAGCACATTTTATGCCCAATTCATGCAAAACTCCACGTAATCCCAAGGGGTTCACATACTTTTTCTTACAACTGTATATATATATATATATATATATATATACATACATACATACATACAGAAAGCAGTAGCACAGCAAAGAGATAACAGAAAGAAGTTTAGAGGGATAAAGTACTTGCTGTCAGCCTTGGTTTTAAGCAGATCAGGTTTCAGAGCCAAAAGGATGCCTTATCTCCCAAAGCTGCCAACAAAGGATTTGCCACCAAGTACTAAGTCATGTTTTGTGAAGGGGATCAAATACTTATTTCCCTCATGAACATGCAAATCAGTGCATCATTTGTTCGACATGCATTTCTTTTGACTTTTTTGTTGCTATTCTGTCTCTCTGTGTTACAATACACCTACCATCCGATTTGTAGACTGATCATTTCTTTGTGAGTGGGCAAACATTCAAAATCAACAGGGGATCAAATACTTATTTCCTTCACTGTGTGTATATATATATATATATATATATATATAGATAGATAGATATCGATAGATATACAGTGGGGCAAAAAAGTATTTAATCAGCCACCAATTGTGCAAGTTCTGCCACTTAAAAAGATGAGAGAGGCCTGTAATTGGCATCATAGGTAGACCTCAACTACGAGAGACAAAATGAGAAAAAAAATCCAGACAATCACATTGGCTGATTTGGAAAGAATTTATTTGCTAATTATGGCGGAAAATAAGTATTTGGTCACCTACAAACAAGCAAGATTTCTGGCTCTCACAGACCTGTACCTTCTTATTTAAGAGGCTCCTCTGTCCTGCACTCATTACCTGTATCAATGGCACCTGTTTGAACTTGTTATCAGTATAAAAGACACCTGTACACAACCTCAAACAGTCACACTCCAAACTCCACTATGGTGAAGACCAAAGAGCTGTCGAAGGACACCAGAAACAAAATTGTAGACCTGCACCAGGCTGGGAAGACTGAATCTGCAATAGGCAAGCAGCTTGGTGTGAACAAATCAATTGTGGGAGCAATAATTAGAAAATGGAAGACATACAAGACCACTGATAATCTCCCGCGATCTGGGGCTCCACACAAGATCTCACCCCGTGGGGTCAAAATGATCACAAGAACGGTGAGCAAAAATCCCAGGACCACACGGGGGGACCTAGTGAATGACCTTCAAAGAGCTGGGACCAACGTAACAAAGGCTACCATCAGTAACAAACTACGCCACCAGGGACTCAGATCCTGCAGTGCCAGACGTGTCCCCGTGCTTAAGCCAGTAGATGTCCGGGCCCGTCTGAAGTTTGCTAGAGAGCATTTGGATGATCCAGAAGAGGATTGGGAGAATGTCATATGGTCAGATGAAACCAAAATAGAACTGTTTGGTAGAAACACAACTCGTCGTGTTTGGAGGAGAGAGAATGCTGAGTTGTATCCAAAGAACACCATACCTACTGTGAAGCATGGGGGTGGCAACATCATGCTTTGGGGCTGTTTCTCCGCAAAGGGACCAGGACAACTGATCTATGTACAGGACAGAATGAATGGGGCCATGTATCGTGAGATTTTGAATGCAAACCTCCTTCCATCAGCAAGGGCATTGAAGATGAAACATGACTGGGTCTTATAACATGACAATGATCCCAAACATACCACCCAGGCAATGAAGGAGTGGCTTCGTAAGAAGCATTTCAAGGTTCTGGAGTGGCCTAGCCAGTCTCCAGATCTCAACCCCATAGAAAACCTTTGGAGGGAGTTGAAAGTCCCAGCGATAGCCCCAAAACATCACTGCTCTAGAGGAGATCTGCATGGAGGAATGGGCCAACATACCAGCAACAGTGTGTGCCAATCTTGTGAAAACTTACAGGAAACATTTGATCTCTGTCATTGCCAACAAAGGATATATAACAAAGTATTTTCCACCATAATTTGCAAATAAATTCTTTCCAAATCAGCCAATGTGATTGTCTGGATTTTTTTTCTCATTTTGTCTCTCGTAGTTGAGGTCTACTTATGATGCCAATTACAGGCCTCTCTCATCTTTTTAAGTGGGAGAACTTGCACAATTGGTGGCTGACTAAATACTTTTTTGCCCCACTGTATACACATGTATCTTTTTAAAAGCAGGATATTTTCTGCCTCTAATTGTACTACCTGCAGCCGAACACAGGAACAGTGTACTCCAGTGTGCATGTACTGATGGTACATCATCAGTGGCCTACAAGACACCAGTATGGAAGAATATTGCAATGTGAAGCATGGTCCTTGCGTTGCTGGATGAGTGAGTTTCTCAATAACAATCAGTGCACTGTAAAAAGTCTCTCACCGCAGAGGTATGAGCTCAGTAAAGATTATCTACGAGAAAGGGTAATAGGGGGAAAAAAGACAAAAAAACTAGTAACACCTTGGAATATGCATTGCTGTTTGATTTAAATTGTCAATATAAGGAAGTAGAGATGGTGATAAAAGATTGTTGGCTTTTTCTGAAAAAGAATAGGATTATAGGGCCACTTATTCTGGATAAACCCCAGTTTATTTACCATCGATCATCTAATTTAAAAAAAAGATTGGTCAGGAATGTCATTTCTCCACTACGTACTGTAGAAAGAGACTAGTGAATACATGTTTTACAAGAAAGGCTTTTTCCCATCTAGAAAATGCAGATAAAGAGTTTCATTACATGCAACACCCCCTTGCAAAGTGCCCCTGCGGCCTCCGGTATGTTGGCCGAACAACCTGGAAACTACAAACCAGACTCAGTGAACATGTCCAAAACATCAGAAAGAGTCTTCAAAGACATAGCTTCGCCAAGCATTTTCTAGTTTTCCATAACGGAGATCTATCTAATTTAAATTTGTTGGGGATTGATACTGTTTTAAAATATTGGAGGGGCTCTAATAAAACAAGAAAAAATTCCAAAAAAAGAGACATTCTGGATCCTTTAATTAAACAGTTTACACCCCAGGGGATTAAATGTTGAATTAGTTTTAAACAGTTCAAAGCAAACTTTTGATTTATGATTTTAATTATATATCTAGTTTTATGTGGAATTGTTATACTTTATGTGGGATATTATATAGTTCGGATATATCTTATGAATAGAAATAGTTTATAGTAACAAAGCTAAATAGGTTTTTATAGGGGATTGCAGTTTGTCCTTTGACTATGGGGGGAGATATTTACTGATTAATGTAGGTATGGAGATATAAAGCATTGTCTTGTTTATAATTTTTATTTTAGTTTTTATCTATTTATTAGTTTTATTTTGCTTGAATGTATGGCTGTAAATTTGGAGACCTTTTAAAATTGGGGGCAAATGTTATTCCCAGCCAGTCCGATATTAATGTAAAATCGCCCAAGTTAATGTGGCGCCGCTACAGAGTGTTATGGTGGGGAGTAGGCTATTTAAGGAGAAATTCCTGTCTGACGCCACATTCTTTGATAAAGTCTTACTGATGAAATGCATCAGCAAGTGACGTTAGATGCACACACATCAGAACTGGAAGTGCCCGATCCGCCATTTTTCAAATTGGCATATTGCTTTTCTCTGCCCATGTGAGCATGTTAATGTAAAATAAATGTTTTTGCGGTGAATTTGCTACACTATTGTTGCCATTTTCATCCCTTTATGTGGGAACTCTGCCATAGATTTGTGAATATTCATATTGGAGAAAAATTTAAAGAGCGGTTTTGCCCTGCTTTATTTAGCCCCTAAATGTGTGGGCATTCTTTTTTAAGGCGTATCTAGCATGTGGGATTGGTTGCATGACACCTTGAACACAGGGGATTTATGGTGGAGCAGACAATATTACACTATTGACGTTTTTTTTTACAATTTCATGAGAATTGAAGGATTAGAATAATCTGAAGGAGTGAGGATAATTGATATATGTTTGGAAGATTTTTGTATCTGGCAAGAACTTATATAGATGGGTGAATAAAGAAGATAACACTGGGTAATGTTTGGCACAATATCACTGATATATATGCAAGTACAGTAATTTATTGATTTATCATTGAAAGTGGTTCTGCACATACTACACTATTTGTTTTCTTTTCTGTGGGGGGGGGGGGGTTAATGTGTGGAGATGGCGGGAATGAAGACAAGACACAAACGTTTTTTGGAATCATCTTTTTTTGACCCACACTCACAAAGGGTCAAGATTCAAGAAATCTGGTGAGAAGCCAAACTGAGTCCAATTTATAAGTTAAATAAACCCTTAATGTTCTAGTATTTCATGCATACTTGAAACTTATGGCATGTGCTCCTGGGGCCCTGTGATGGCCCAGTTTCACTTTAAAGCAGGGGTTAAAATTTCGAGTCCAGACCAGACCTTACTCTCCACCAGTTGCCCCACCCAACCTTGCCCAGGTCCACCCCCAACCCCACCCCCGGTCCACCCCAAACCCCCCCCCAGTCCCCCCCAACCACGCCCCCTTACAGCTTATGAAATTACATTTTGCTCTAGAATAAATAGTCCAAAATATAAAACTGTATACAGTAATGTATATCCCAGCTCCCCTGTACTCCATTATATTGATGACATGTATACAGTAATGTATATCCCAGCTCCCCTGTACACCATTATAGTGATATGACATGTATACAGTAATCATTACTGTATACATGTCATCAATATAATGAGGTACAGGGGAGCTGGGATATACATTACTGTATACATGTCATCAATATAATGGAGTACAGGGGAGCTGGGATATACATTACTGTATACATGTCATCAATATAATGGAGTACAGGGGAGCTGGGATATACATTACTGTATACATGTCATATCACTATAATGGAGTACAGGAGAGCTGGGATATACATTACTGTATACATGTCATATCACTATAATGGAGTACAGGGGAGCTGGGATATACATTACTGAGTAATGTATATCTCAGCTCCCCTGTACTCCATTATAGTGATAGGACATGTTGTATACAGTACTTACTGTCCCCCCGAGTCCCCCGCGGCAGTGGAGAGGATATCTCCTCTCAGCGGAGGAGAGTGGACCTCTCCTGCACCTGTCCCCTTGGCGGCGGTGCCGCAGAAGCCGGAAACCGGAAGTTGTAAACCGGAACTCGGCTTCACAATGAGGCTTGGAGCGCAGGTACAGTCGCTCCATGCTTCATCTGTGCTCACCAATCGCAGCTGCTCGCCACAGAGGAATTTCTCCGCGCATTTGGCGAACGGGCGAGCAGCTTTTTCAAGCCCTGCTTTAAAGTACGAGTGCAAGCTAAGAGGTGAGTTTGCCTTAATTTTCAATTATGCCATGCATACTTGCATGATATGGCAAGCTCTTTGGAAGACCCTTAAAAGCTCAGTTCCACTTTAAAGCACAGCTGTATTCACAGTTTTATATATCAAATATCATAATCAATGAAAATTTTAGTTTACCAGGTCTAAGCTAAGTGACTGTAATTTCACATATCTGGCTATGACTATTTAGCAGGTAGAATATAAAAGAAATTAGATTTCTGGAATTTGTTTATTAGGAAATGCTTTACATGACAATATTGGTAAGTTATTCTGAGTCACTGAATTGATTAACCAATAAATCCCAGTTTAAAAACTTGTCCACCAAATGTGATAATGTGATGTGACCAGTCTGCAACCCTTGAAGCAGAGGGCGGAGGTGTGAGTTTTATATACAAAAGGCTGTTCTGTATGGGACCATAAACCACCTCTTTAACACTTTATAATTTCCTTTTATCAGAGAAGAGTTAATTGATGCTTTGGATGTTTGAGAAGCAAGTCTCTGCCACACCCCAAGCTTGAGGGATTCCTTTGCGGCTGACTCCCATACTAGCATGTAGGGTAAATTCATGCAAAGGGAATTCATTATCTCACAGATAATTGAGATCCAGCCCTTATTAAATCATAATTCTTACAGGTGTACTAAAAAAGGGGGCATCATAGTGATGCCCAAGGGTCCAAGAGCTGATTAATTTAAACTGCTGAGGAATTACTGCTGATGGCACCACATAGTGCTTTTGGAAGTATTTGGAATGTCAGAATCCTCTGCAGACACAAGAGTGCTCTAAGTTAAATAAACCCTTGAAGAGCCAGCACTGGAGCTGTTGAGGCTTGGGTAAAAGCTCAGCAGCCAAACATTGCAGTTAGGGGTTGTGCTCAGAATATAAAGTACATTTTTTGTACAGATGATCGTACAGATATAGACAATGGGTCAGTGAGATATACAGAATGAGCAGATGCAACCAAGGAGTCATCCACATGACAAGTTTTTATGGGAGAACATGAGTATACCTCTATGTTGATCTACAAGGGTGGGGGATTTCTGGAAGTTGTGAGAGCTAGTTGGGCCAGCTGACCTGTGCAGTAGTAAAGCAACAGGTTAGACGTCCCCAACCTCCAATTGTTGGGCAGTATAAAAATGCACTCCTTTATTTTCCTCCTACTTCTGCCCATACACATTTGATGAGATTTTTTTTAACCTTTCCATATCTGGCCTAAGAATTGGTATGGGTCGCAGTTTCAAGAGTATTT
Source organism: Staurois parvus (assembly GCF_062004578.1). Lineage (NCBI taxonomy): Eukaryota > Metazoa > Chordata > Amphibia > Anura > Ranidae > Staurois > Staurois parvus. The sequence goes on along the minus strand of NW_028317797.1, from coordinate 4,295,881 downwards.
CTCCTCGGCTAACAGTTCTTTCTAGCATGTGATTTAGATATTGTCAGTACTTCTCCTGTTGGTCTTGGTCTTCCTTCCCCAGCTGACCAAAACCCAAAATCTGTGATTGTTTAGAATGTTTTATGACTACAGGCATAACATTTATTCAAACTTGATTTTGTCATAAAATTTAAAGTTTCATGTTTGCAGAATTGTTGCCTATGGAGCTAAAAAAATTAAACAACAGAATACACCACAAAAGTGAGGAAAACATACAAAAACATTTGTGTATATTTTTAGATCATTTTGTGGTATGAATGATACTGATCACAATCATGACGATCAGTAAAAGCTCTCTTTTTTTAATTTTTTTGTCTTGACTTGGGTCTTTTCAACAACAACAGGAAACAAACAGGTTGAAAATACTTGTGTAACATGGATGCATGCTTGTGTTACTGTATCTTTACATTTTTAAATTAATATTTGGACTTTTTTCTACTGTCTTATATTGTCAAAAACAACCAAAAATTAAACAAATTTATACTATAAAGGAAAAACACTCAAAAGTTGTTTAAATCCCTTAAAAGTCTTAAAAATGGCTTAAACCACCATAGTTTGGACTTTTCTATTGACTCCAATGCATTTTGACTATAGATGAAACTTGTCATGAAAAATCAGCAAATTTTACTATCATTTTGTCAAAGGAAAATTAGCCAATTTTACTCACGCCTGAAGCTGACTAAAAAGTTATTTTGTAATTTTTGCCTTGCAAAACAAAAAAAAAATAAATCAAAGAACAACAAAATACATCAAAAAAGAAATCACAAGGAAAAGTCACCCGAACATTATTTAACATTTTTAAATCATTTTGTGGTATGCATAATACAGATTACAATCATGTTCAGTGAAAACTCCCTTTTACATTTTTTGTCATTTTCCTTGTTTCTTTTTTAATGTATTTGATGTATTTTGTAGTTATTTGATTTTTTCTAGACAATAGAAAAAAGCAAGTTGAAAATAGTTGTATACATTAAACGCTGGGTGAATGTGTGTGTTACCATCTCTTTAAATTTTTAGGTTGCTATTTTAACTTTTTCCACTGTCTAAAAAAAAAAAAATCTTAAAGAAATAAAATATGCAAAAAATTGTACAAGATGCAATTTGGACCCTTGTCTAAAAGAAACCTCATAAATAGACTACAAAGGAACAACTACTCAAAAGCCATCAAACACACCTAAAAGTCCTAAAAATGCATTAAACCACCATAGTTTTGACCTCCCCATTGACTCCAATACATTTTGTCTATAGACAGAACTTCCCCCAAAAATCTGCAAATTTTGTCATAATTTTGTCAAAGCAAAATTAGCCAGCATCACTCATGTCTAAAGCTGAATAAAAAGTCAATTTGTAATTACATTCAGATGTTTGTAAATTAGCACCGACCTGTTGTTTTGAAACCAACAAATGTGCAGCTAAAAAGAAAGAAGGTATAAGGAAAATAAGCTCTGTTTTTTCAGTTATGATGGTTTTGGTGAACTTTGAAAATTGATTGTTAAGCCCCTCCGCCCACACTAACAATTATCTTTCTATATGCGTGATAGCTTGGTAGCAGCAAGGAGGGATAGAAAATGAGGGTGAAATTTGGCACTAGTTCACTTTTTTTTTTAGAAACTCTCTATTTGTTGTAGAAGGCTGTATATATCATAGTTGGGCAAGACTTGGGCAGGTCTGGGGATAGGATTCAGCTGGTCAAAGAAAGCAAATCATTGCTTTTTTTTAGATGACCTGGTAGAAAGTAATTGTTTTATGTACTGCTCCCCTCCTCTTTGGCTTTATAATGGAGTGAGCTACAGTGAAGTTCATTTTATTAAAACAAGACTAAAGAGAGAAGATTTGCTGAGAAAAGCCATTTCCTCTGGTGAGAGCCAGAAATGTCAATTCAGGCCTGAAACAGTCTTGTATTCCTGAAGAAGAACCATCTGTGACCAGTGAAATGATAACCTTGGCTTGTTTAGCCTCTTGGTACGATGACCCTCCCCTGGATAGGCAAATTGAAAATGAGAATAACAACTAGTGGGCATATCACTTGGCAATATTATTGCTGAGTTATAAAAGAGAAAAAGACATAATAAAACTGAAAAGATAATGTGCTGTAAAATGGAATGTAAAATGTAGTAAAATCTTCTAAATTATTCGGATAAACCAAATTCATCCAGTCTAGTAATTTTGTTATCTCTGGTTCACTGACATGTCTACATTTTTTTCTGTCTGAAAGGCACGGGTCAAGGAAATTCAATATGATAATTCGGCTTTTGAAAAGGTGTCATGTCGTTTCAGTGTGAACATATTTCGAGATTATGTTACACTGTAGTTAAAATACCATTTAAATATGGGCCCCCTAATTTCATGCTGATATCACTGAAGAAATGCAAAAAACTAGAAATATAGAGAAACAGCGTGATATAGATCAGTTTCCAAACAGCTGGAAATGACTATGAAAAAAACAGAGAAATTACTTTCTTTGAAAGGAAACATTTGTTCTCTGGGTAAAACATGTATTAAATAGCTTATAAAACCTGAACAGACTCTTCTTTTATTCTCTACAAGCTTAAACTTGTTGTCTCCTTTCACTTACTTCTTCCTTCTAATTGCAACACTTGTTTCCCTGTGCTACAAAGGTTGTTTGTCCCCTAGGCAAGTTTTAGTCACTCAAGGTTTAAAGTCTTATTGCAAGCGAAGAGGAAATTTTATTTTACTTTATATATTCTAACCTTTTAAATATCATTGAAATGTTCGTATTATGCCCCTGGCACCATCATGAAATAGGTGAGCGTGTATACAGCTTTTGATCCCACTTGTACTGCTTGCTGATGAGTCTACTGCTAATAATTGTTCTTGTGTTAAAGAGAAAACACAGCTATGAATATTGGCTGGTACGATAAAGGAGATTTTTTTTTATAGAAATGAGAAGAAATCGCTAATTGAGTTTTATAGTAATAATTGTATCCCCAAAACCCACTAAGAAAAGGGGCCAAATCATAGATTTGGTAACAACCTTAGTGGCTTATGTGTGCATGGGAAAAATAGGGTAGCCATATTTTTCTTATTACGTATTCAGGCTTTATATCCTGCTTAGTAGTGCTTCATGATAGCTATGCTTCCTTGCTCCCTTCTGTCAATTTAAAGTGGAGCTCCACTCAAAAGGGGAAGTTCCGCTTTAATCCTTTGTTCCCCGCTCCCTATTAAAGATTGGCACATTTGGGGAGCGGGGGAGAAGGGGTTACCTGAATTTGACAGGTACCTGCTCCCACTTCCGCTGCGATCGCCTAGGCCAGTGGTGGGCAACCTTTTTTTTCAACTGAGCCAAATCTCGCCAAAACCACGATTGAAATTTATTTTGAGAGTCATATTTTTAAAACTGAAAATACATCCCCCATATAGTAATTCATCCCCCATAGTAATTCATCCCCCATATAGTAATTCATCCCCCATAGTAATTCATCCCCCATATAGTAATTCATCCCCCATAGTAATTCATCCCCCATATAGTAATTCATCCCCCATAGTAATTCATCCCCCATATAGTAATTCATCCCCCATAGTAATTCATCCCCCATATAGTAATTCATCCCCCATAGTAATTCATCCCCCATATAGTAATTCATCCCCCATAGTAATTCATCCCCCATATAGTAATTCATCCCCCATATAGTAATTCATCCCCCATAGTAATTCATCCCCCATATAGTAATTCATCCCCCATAGTAATTCATCCCCCATATAGTAATTCATCCCCCATATAGTAATTCATCCCCCATAGTAATTCATCCCCCATAGTAATTCATCCCCCATATAGTAATTCATCCCCCATAGTAATTCATCCCCCATATAGTAATTCATCCCCCATAGTAATTCATCCCCCATATAGTAATTCATCCCCCATAGTAATTCATCCCCCATATAGTAATTCATCCCCCATAGTAATTCATCCCCCATATAGTAATTCATCCCCCATAGTAATTCCTCCCCCATATAGTAATTCATCCCCCATAGTAATTAATCCCCCATATAGTAATTCATCCCCCATAGTAATTCATCCCCCATATAGTAATTCATCCCCCATAGTAATTCATCCCCCATATAGTAATTCATCCCCCATAGTAATTCATCCCCCATAGTAATTCATCCCCCATATAGTAATTCATCCCCCATATAGTAATTCATCCCCCATAGTAATTCATCCCCCATATAGTAATTCATCCCCCATAGTAATTCATCCCCCATATAGTAATTCATCCCCCCTATAGTAATTCATCCCCCCTATAGTAATTCATTCCCCATATTGTGTCAATTCACTTACCTTTGCTCCGCGCGTTCCTCTCGCCGTGTTCCCGCGCCGTTCCGGTCTTCAGGGCGGACTGTGAGAGGAGAGGAGTTCGTCACGCTGCCCTGCCTACATCCTGACAGCCAATGTTTGCCATGCTCCGCGGGATTAAAAGGTCCGCCGGGCCGTAGTTTGCCCATTGCTGGGCTAGCTGCAGAGTCCTGACTTTTGGGGCGGCCGCCCGAGAGGAGGGAGGGGAGCGGGCGCCCGGCACACAGAAGAGCCGCATTAAAATGTGTAAAGAGCCGCATGTGGCTCGCGAGCCGCGGCTTGCCGACCACTGGCCTAGGCGATCGGAAGCGGACGTCGTCCTCCCCCCCTCCCTCCACGTAGTCTTCTCCCAGAAGACCACAGGGCCATTCACAAAGTGCAGTGCTTCTTATGCATGCGCAGTGGGCACCCAGCTGTGAAGCTGCAAGCTGTTCACAGCCGGGTGCCCACACTGAAGATGCCGGCGCCAGGGAGAGAAGACGGTAAGGACACCACTGAACCGAGGGACAGGTAAGTGTCTATATTTTAGAAGTCAGCAGCTACAGTTTTTGTAGCTGCTGACTTTTATTTATTTTTTTTCAGGTGGAACTCTGCTTTAACTGTTAGGAATAGATCTCACTTGATTGACAGCAACGTACTGTATAAAGCTAGCTATAGACAAGCTATTCTAGCCCTAGGAATGACAGGCTGGGATACTTATGCTTGTCCTCTGTAGTGTTGGTTCCTTAAAAATTGAAGACTATGACCACAGAGAACACTTTGATTACATATTGTTTTTTTTAGCACATATGATTTCATTGATTATGGGCATGCTGTCAAGGGTCAGGACAAGGGTCTTTACACTCCTCTACATGTCTTTACACTTCTGTACATGTGAGAAGAGATGCAGGGGAAATACTTGTAGCTCTGTGTGTCAGTTTACACCAAAGCTTTTATGTTTATAGTATCATTAGGTTGAAATTAATAGCATTAGGGTCGTTGGTTCAAATCCCAACCATTACACTACCTTTCTAGAGTTTGCAGGTTCTTCCTTTGCCTGCGTGGGTTTCCTCCAGATACTCCTGTATCCTCCCACATTCCAAAAACATGTTGGTAAGTTAATTGACTCCTGTCTAAATTGGCCCTGGTATGTGTATGTATGACATTAGGGACTTTACATTGTAAGCTCCTTAAGAGCAAGGACTGATGTGAATGCACAATATATATGTAAAGTGCTGTGTAAATTGACGGTGTTATGTAAGTACCTGTAATAAATAAAATACTAAAAACTTAAAATAAAAGCAAACTGAAATTAAAAAAAAAAAGTTAAATGCACCATACTAATGAGTCATTATCATGTTCATAATGGCTATTCTGCTCTTAAAGCAGAGCTCCACCCAAAAGGGGAAGTTCTGCTTTAAGGCCTCATCCACCGCTCCCCATTAAGGATTGGCACCTTTGGGGAGTGGGGGGGAGTGGGTACCCAATTTTGACAGGTACCCACTTCCGCTGCAATCGCCTAGGCGATCAGAAGCGGAAGTTGTCCTCCATCCACATAGTCTTCTAGGACACATGACAGGTTCCAGAAGACTACGGGACCATTCACAAGGTGCAGCGCTACTCATGCGTGTGCACCCAGCTATGAAACCACAAGCTGTCATAGCTGGGTGCCCACACTTAAGATGTTGGCGTCGGGGAGAGAGGACGACCGATGAAACTGGCTGCAGTGAGGACACCGTTGGAACGTAGGTACACATCTGCTGATTATCTCCATTAAATCCTCAGCGCTCTGCCATCCCCAAAGAATAGGCAGGGCAGGACAGTTCCATAACCAATCAGCTTAATTTGTTTTGTTTTGACAATGGTATTAGAGAGTGCATCAGAAGTTTTATTTCAGACTAACTCTTTCTAACTGAAATACTATACGGCTAAATAAAATAGAGGAAAGGGAGGGGGTCATTTCTCTGACACTTTTAGCTCTTAGTATATTCTGCTATTGAACTGTAAACAGGCTTTTTTTTTAGCAGAGCAGTTGAGAATTGCTTAGTAAACACATAAAAAGCAAGGTAGAACTCCTGTTGGCTGGAAATGTAAATGTGAAATATTAATATGCAACTTTTTATGTGTAGCTAGAATTGTAAAAAAAAGAAATATTCTATTTTTCAGTCCAAAACATAATAAATAAAAACATACATACATAAAAAATAAACATTCGTTTAATTACTTTTCAAGGAACACACACTATAAAAGGGAGTTTTTATGTATTTGTCTGGCATTCTGTCAGTGAAAGATCTTGATAAATAGACCTCTGTTCCTAAACATGCTGTTTTGTCTGCAAAATCCTTTTAATTTCTAAAGCCAGAGCAGTTTTTTTAGTCTATAAGATGTCAGATTCCCAGTATGAGTGTTAATACCTTCACGCGTGTAAAGCTACAAATAATGTCAGGAACATGGCTGGATGTTTTTTGAAGATTATCCTGTCACTGCTTGGCTCAGCTTTCTTGTTTAATGTGTTTTAGCCAGTAAACTTCATGTGTGCTTTCTGTAAAATGCCAGATTAAATCAATCATTTTCTTGATTGAGTGCTTCCTCCACTGCAGAGGATTTCTATAAACACAGAATTTACTTCCTAATATATTCACACTTACCTAGGGATAGAGCAGATACCCTTGTAACACTCTCCTGAAATGTGTGTACTCCATAACTGCTCAGTTCATGAAATAATCAAGTTACAGTTGTGCTCAAAGGCTTGCATACCCTGGCAGAAATAGTTTGGCTTTGATATTGAAAATATGACAAATTATGCCAAAAAACTGTCTTTTATTTAAGGATACTCATCATATGAATGAACATTTATTATCATATAGTTGTTTGGTTCCTTTTTAAATCATAATGATAACAGAAATCACCCAAATGGCCCTGGAATACCCTGGAATGTTTGTCCTTGGTACAGACACACAAGGTGACACACAGGGGTTCAGATGGCAATTAAAAGTTAATCTCCAACATCTGTGGCTTTTTAAATTGTAACTAGTCTCTGTGTATAAACAGTCAATGAGTTTGTTAGCTCTCACGTGGATGCACTGAGCAGTCTAGATTCTGAGCCATGGGGAGCAGAAATGAACTGTCAAAAGACCTGAATAACAAGGTAATAGAACTTTATAAAGATGGAAAAGGATATAAAAAGATATCCAAAGCCTTGAATATGCCAGTCAGTACTGTTCAATTACTAATTAAGAAGTGTAAAATTCGGGGTTCTATTGATACCAAGCCAAGGTCAGGTAGACCAAGAAAGATTGCAGCCATAACTGCCAGAAGAATTGTTCAGGATACAAAGAATAATTTACAGGTAACCTCAGGAGAAATACAGGCTCTTCTGGAAAATGACAGTGTAGTTGTTTCAAGGAGCACAATACAATGATACTTGAACAAAAATGACCTGCATGATGCAGTTGCCAGAAAGAAGCCTTTAGTGCACCAATGCCACAGAAAAGCCTAGTTACAACATATCCAATAACACCTTGACATGCCTCACAGTTCTGGCATACTGTAATCTGGAGTGACAAGACCAAAATAGAGCTTTATGGTCACACCCGTAAGCGCTATGTTTGAGAGGAGTCAACAAAGCATAAAGGGACACTTCCCCACTATGAAACTTGCTGGTGGCTCACTAATGTCTTGGGGGTGTGTGAGCTCTAAAGGCACAGGAAATCTTGTGAAAATTGATTGCAAGATGAATTCTGCATGTCACAAAAAAAAAAAAAGGGCAGATAATTTGCATTTATCTGCGCATGGGACGCTCTTAGACTTTCCAGCACGACAACGACCCTAAGCACAAGGCCAAGTTGACCCTCCAGTGGTTACAGCAGAAAAAGATAAAGTTTCTTGAGTGGTCATGACAGTCTCCTGACCTTAATATCATCGAGCCACTCCAATCTGGGGAGATCTCATGCAATTCGATCAAAGGCTTTCCATGGCCTGGGGACATTTTGCCAAGACAAATGGGCAGCTACACCACCTGCAAGAATTCAGGGCTTCAAAGACAACTATTACAAAAGACTACATGCTGTCATTGGGGGTAATACACAGTATTACAGTGGCTAAATGGTTAGCACTTCTGCCTGGCAGTACTAGGGTCATTGGTTCAAATCCCAACTATGGCCCCACCTGCCTGGAGTTTGCATGTTCTCCCTGTGTCTGCGTGGGTTTCCTCCAGGTACTCCGGTTTCCTCCCACACTCCAAAGACATGCACGTAGGTTAATTGGATCCTGTCTAAATTGTCCCTAGTATGTGTATGTATGAATGTGAGTTAGAGACCTTAGATTGTACAACCCTTGAGGGTTAGGGACTGATGTGAATGTACAATATATATGTAAAGCACTGCGTAAATTGACAGCGCTATATAAGTACCTGAAATAAATAAAAATAAATATTAAGAACAAAGGGTATGCAGACTTTTGAACAGGGGTCATTTTATTTATTTACTTGTTGCCATATTTTGTTTTATGATTGTTCCATTCTGTTATGACGTACAGTTGAATATGAATCCCATAAGAAATAAAAGAAATGTGTTTTGCCTGTTCACTCATGTTCTCTTTAAAAATGGTACAAACTGTATAATACTAATTCTCCAAGAGTATGCAAACTTTTGAGCACAACTGTACATTAAAGTAGATTTAAACCATCCTGTTTTTTCTTTCTTCTTTTTAATATAATAAGATAATGTTGTACATTTTTTTTGTAGCCAATCCTGTAATTTCTTTTAATGCTTCTTTGCAATGCTGTTTACCTGTGCATGTTCTTCCGACCTACAGTATTTTAAAAATGTGAAAGTTGTGCATTTGGAAATCATGCCAGATGTGCATGCAATGAAGCATCAGTGTTTACAAGAGCATGGACACGTACAGCCATTCACTTGCCAGGCCAGTTCAAGGAGCATTTTGCTGTCACGTGGGGACCAATAGCCCCCTATGTGATAGCATATAGGTGCCAGGTATTCTTTATGAGACATTTGGGGTCTATTAGACCCTGGATGTCTCCTCTGTACTCCACTGCAGCTGAAAGAACATAGATAGTGTTCCATCAGCTGCTTCACCCGGGACTGATTCTGGTGATTGACAGTGCCAGACCAGGAAGAGATCTCATACACTTCATTCACTTCCTGGTCTGTGCACTGCAGGGAGGCCCAGCAGATGGATGCCCATTGAGCTCCAAGCCACCCTTCCCAGCGACACCCACAATGACAGCACCAGGTTTGCAGGTGGGACAGCGGAGCCCTGTAAACATGGTGGGAAGTGCGGTACATCACAATGGTTGTGGAAGGGCCCCTTTTATCACTTCCACATTGCAAGGCTGGGAGTGTGTTAAAAACATGTTTGCATCAATATAGTGGGTAAAAATCCGAATCCCCAGCAAGTTGCTGGATTCGGATTTTAACCCCCCCCCCTCCCATTCTGGCACCCTAAGGGGCTGCCTAAGCAATCTTATGCTCTGTTTGCTTGTATAATGCTTGCTCAATACACGCAGTTCCTGACATGTGATGAATAAATCATTGTTGCATTTGGGCGATTTCATTAATTGTATTGGATGCTCCATGCGCATTTAAAATGATAATTTTTAAAAATAATTCTATTTTTTTTTTTACTATATTTTAGATTGCATAAATCTACCATTTTCTTTGGCAGCTTTATTGAGATGATTCACTAAAACTAGTTTACAATTGGACCATTTACTATAGAAGCTATGGCAGATACATTAAAAGAAACTGAAAAAAAATTATTAAACTGAAACTGTTTACTAAATTAAACCAATAAGATTTCCTAAATTCAGATAAAACATGGCACCTGAATGGTTATGTAAGCAACAGCTCTAACCTGTGGAAGATCAGCCTTAAGGAATCTGATTGTTGTTGCAGTTTGTTGCAAAATCGGAAGAAGGATGAGGAGCTGAGTGGCTGTCTTGTGTACATTATGAAATGAGTATTCAGCCGCTCACTCAGGATGGTATAAAACTCGGCTACAACTACATTCTTTAATCAGTTGGAGCTGCATTTTGCAGTGTGTGCTGGATCCTGGGGGAGTTATGGAATGCTGCAGTAAAGATGAATTCTTGCTTTGCAAGGCATATTGGACATTCAATAAAGCCTAACACCCCCTTCCAAGCAACACTCCTGCTGTTTTACTGTCCTTTCATAATTAAAAATACAGTACGTTTAATAGATTTTCAGTTCTATATCAGAAATCTACAGGAAATGTCATATTTACTGTTACGTAGTGGGGCTCATGCAGGATAAAAGTAATATTGCTGGATAGCTCCCAGATGGATTAGCTCTTTAGGGTCAGTCTCCCTTTTGCTTTTAAATCCCTCTGTCCTTCGTTTCCCAACTTTGTTTGTTTAGATTTGCATACAGTATGTGAATATATTCATCAAATATAAACTGTTCAAGCTCTTTTGTATTATAAATTATTGTGGATTTTTTTTTATTATTTTCTAGGACAATGACCACTACAGTCAAATTTTAAATAAGCCCATATGTGTTTTAGTGTTGAGGAAATGTTCTTGAAATTCTGACCAGGTGTGTAGAAACAGGGAGTCTTACACATAAAAATGTGTGTTCTGATATGTGCTCCTTGTTCTCATTTCAGAAAGATTGAAGATATGCTGAAGTGTGGTGTGATACTCTTGTTCACACCGATATGAAATGTAGGGGTTAGGGTGTCCCATAACCCAAAACAAGTAGTTTTCTTTTCATGGTTATTAAAAGGAACCAGTAAAACAAACTAAGAGAAATATTTTAAAAGTGAACATGTATCTTTTAGAAAAAAAGAGTGAATGATGGAGTTTTAGATTCCTACATTATGTGCCCAAAGTTTGTGGACCCCTGACCACCACATCTGTATGAGGATTTTGGACATTCCAATATCATGGGCAATAATATGCCTACCACTTAGCAACAAAAACAGCCTACATTTTTTTTTTGTTTACAAACGGTATTATTGTACAAGAGTAGACTGTAAAACAACAGTACATTTTCGAATGATAGTTACAGCAAAAACAAGGCACTTTTAAAAGTACAATTTAGAAAAGTATATTAATGTAAGAAAAAGAAGAAATAGAAAAGAGTAGGTTGCAAGTGCATGAAATACGTAGATGATAAAGTAAGTTGTATGATACATCTGTCAACAATATATGCCAGTCAACTTTCATTGGGAATGTTGTTAATCATACAATAAATGTCTATAATCCTTCCATGGCTCCCATTTTTTATCAAATAAGTGCATCTTATCCAGTAGGGTATAATGAATACGTTCCATGAGCATTACAGCATCAACTCTGTGTAAAACCGTGGCCAAGGGTACAGAATTGGATCTCCAGTGTAAGGCAATAGACCATAAAGTGGCAATACATATAGTATGTATCAATCTCATAATAACATCAGAGACCCCCGGGATATGAGCCCCCAAGAGACAGGTCTGTAAAGACAATCATACCGGGGTACCCACCAGTGAGGTAGCCACCTCCGATAACTTGCACCAAATCATAGATAAGGTTGGGCAATCCCAAAATATATGAACCAAAGTACCTGGGAGGCCACAGCCCTGGAAACATAAAGGGGATGTTTGTGGGAACATTACATGTAGTCTTGATGGGGTATAATACCATCTGGTTAAAACCTTAAGGGCCGTCTCACAAACAGAAAGAGATCGAGAACACTTACATATGTTGTCCACCATGGAATCCCAGTCTTCATCTGAAAAAATGATACCACTATCCTCCTCCCATTTTTGTCTATATGGGGGGGTGTATGAAAAAGACAGACCAACGATTGGTGATACAGATACAGAAATAAGACCCCTACCCCTAGGAGAGTCTCGGCTGATACGTTCAAAAAAGGAAATTGGAGAAGATGGTATAAGGCCAAACTGTGAGTTAAAAAAGTGTGGTATTCATGAAGGGGAACATCAAAAAGCATGCGCAGCATATCAAAGGTTATATAAGATCCTCCTCTTTGAAAATCAGATAATCTGATAAAGGATCGATCATACCACCAACGAAATGTTTGAGGGGAAGAAAAGGCTGCAACAAAAATAGGATCACCGAAAAATGAGACCCCAACAGCCTACATTTTTGTAAGAAAGGTTTCTAAAAAATATGGGATGTATCTGAAGGAATTTGTGGCCATACAGCCAAAAGAACATTTGTGAGGTCAGGTGAAAATCAAGGTCTGAGATCAGGACACTCAATTTCCTTCACACGCAACTCAAGAAAGCATGTTTTCATGAACCTAGCTTTGTAAACAGGGGCCAGGGGTAAGTTGGAAAAGAAAAAGGCTCTTAAACTGTTGTCATAAAAGTTTGCAATGTGCAGTTGTTTAAAATGACTTTCTATACTCTACCATTAACAGTACCATTCACGGGCAACCCATAAACTGAATAATTTGGAGGAGTATTCACATATATTTAGCCACATAGTGTATCAAAGCAAAATAAAAAATACCCTCCAAACACACATGCTTGTTTACATAAAAATTTGCACAGTTTGCAGCCAAAGCCTAAATTATGCTTATACTTAGCTATATATCTTAGCAATGTAAAATCTGAGAGAATCTGCTGAAAGATATACTAGTGGATGAGCATTAGTCATTAGTCAGAGAAGTGTCACCAGCACACCAGAATGCTCATCCTGAGCCTTTCATTAGTCATGTGAATTACAGAACTGTTTCGCTGTTACCAACAGACTTCTTCAACAGGCAAAAGCTGTGCTCCCATGTGACTTATAAGGCTCCAAATGAGCATTCTCGGGAATTGTAGACACTTCTTTTCCATCGCTGTTCTATAATACAGCAGCACCATTAGCTGCTTTGTCTCTGCAGCACCCTCTTGCATTGCCTGGTTATCCACTCTTTGGAGTGTTCTTGGATACACATTTTCATAGGTTCCCTGAAGTGAATGCAGCAATCAGAAGTTGAAAAACAGCCTTAAAAATCAATTCTTTATTTTTATATTCTTCAAATATTGCATATTTGTGGATATACACCCAAGATGTTATTGCTTCAGTGTTGTCTTACTGCTTGTTAACTCAGCAGAGCAAGTAAACAAGAAAAATATAAAAGACTAAAGCACACTGCTAATGTGAAGTTTTGAAAAAAACCGTAACAAACAGATAAAATCTACTGACAACAGTAATATGCAACATGCATAAAGCTTCCTTAGCAAGAGCTGCGGACATAGCAAGACTTCCTATGGATCTTGTACTAGTAGCCTACTTTTTACTGAAGCCATGCTGTTCACCAACCATATACTACTTCTGTGTGCATCCTCAGCTGACAAAGTTAAAGATGGTGCACCTTCTTCTTCAGGGCTCATGGGTAAGCCCAATCTTAATATGTTCTCTTTCATCCATAGAGAAATTGGAATAACCTGTACACTGCCAGCATGCTGTAGAGAAGGGCCTCTGCTCCCTGTTTGTAAGCAGGGGTCTTTCTACTGGGGTCTGACACACCTCCCTGCTAAGTCAAAGTTGGAGTTTTCCAATCAGCAGATAGCATGAGCTTTGCTGACTGTAGATCTATAGGTCTGACCAGGGGCGGACTGACCATTTGGAAACTCAGGCACTGCCCGAGGGCCCAGTGTCAGTAGGAGGCCCCATGAGATGCCTCTGGTATCTTTTTCATAGGCTTTTTTGAGTTTGGGCAAGGACACAGGGGCCCCATGATCCCCTATTGCCTGGGGGCCCCATGAATTGTCAGTCCCCCCCTGGGTCTGACTAAGCAAGAGATGTTTTGGACCTCTGCAGAAAGACCACTGCATCCACAATGAGAGCATGGGTCTTTCTCTACAGTGTGCTGGAAGGGGATATGGCTGCTTTCTAAAACAAATGAACTGAAACACTTTGCACACCTTTTGTTTTGATGCACCTGGAACATATTTAGTTGATTTAAATTGAAAGTTCAATTAAGGTCCATTGACACCAATCAGGTCTGTTTTGGTGAGTTTTAAAAACAAAATATGTTACTTAAGGCAGCCTTGTCATTTGAATGGGCTGCCTATTGCACCACAGTAGACCACAAATCACTCCTACAGAATCTGAATTCAGTAGTACATTACTGCATGTTGTGGTGTGCTGCAATGCAGGTGTTGCAATGGTGCATTGGATTGTAATTCACAAAGATTGTAATTGACACTGCAGTGCACCAACATACATAATGTAATGTTGCTGTAACATGGATGTTACTGCAGCCCACTATTGTGAACAAGCCCTCAAGCCTAGTACACACGATGAGAAAATTGGACGAAAAATACCAGTTTTGGCGCGATCGTCCGATAATCTGATCATTAGTACGCAGCTTTCGAGAGCCGATCACGACAGTTCATGCTAAATTATCTGAAGGGACAAATGTGAAATTGCTTCTTGTACAATAGCAGAACAAATTATTTTTGTTTAACCAGTACAGTATTTGTCTGAAAAAAAATTGAGTGACCAAGACCACATATCCTCATAAACGAAAGAATACATTACAATACAATACTGTACATTACATTACATAACTTACAAATTTGTATTCTGTTGTATGAGAATTTTCGTAACTTTAGTAGCCTCTTCATTTTTGATATGAGACTATGCAAAAAAAATCCACTATTCTCGTCGTGTGTATGAGAATTTAGGCTTCACCTTCCAACAAATTCTGATGTCCTTAGTACACACAAAATAAAAAGCACACCCACTTTTACATGTCATTAGGTAGTCACACGCATCTGGAACAGACCACAAACAATGGACCAAGGGGTAAATTAGAAGGCAGTGTATAGGCATGATGTAGTTTATTCAATTTTGAGAACTGGTAATATTGGTGAAGATATCAGGCTTGCGCACAATACATTCTGATTGGTCCTTATGGGATACTGTGTTTGAGAATTAACTCTTAACAAGAACTCTTTATTGAATAAGGCCATTTCTGTCTGCATCCTTTAAAGAATACTAAATATCTAAAACTAGGCAAACCAAAATGTATAATTATTCTTGTGAAATATATTGAATACATCTAATTAGACATAGCCTTCATTACAATTTGTTTTGAGAATTATTTGTGACATACATTGTCTAAAGTCTACCTAATATAGGATTAGATATTGTGATATTTAATATGATTGCTAAGGTAATGAGACTGATCTGTCCAACTAAATGAATAACAAAGGACTAATATACAAGTATAAACTCCTGTAAGTTATATTCTCACAAATGGATAATAATGATATTATAACTCCTGGTATTTGCTTCTTAAAGTAGAATGAATATATTAACTCTATGGTTTAGCCCTTTTTGTAGTAATTTGAAGTAATATCTTCCTTAGAACTTACTAATGGGCTTGATGGCCAAAATTG
Source organism: Staurois parvus (assembly GCF_062004578.1). Classification (NCBI taxonomy): domain Eukaryota; kingdom Metazoa; phylum Chordata; class Amphibia; order Anura; family Ranidae; genus Staurois; species Staurois parvus. The sequence goes on along the minus strand of NW_028317797.1, from coordinate 4,280,166 downwards.
ACTAGAGAATTAATATTAGTAGCTAGATTGACATTGTAGAATCACACCACACCACACCAGTAGCACTTTTTACACTGAAACCAAAATTCACCACGTAAACATCAAGATAAAATACCACATACTGCACTTTCTTACTTCCAGTTTGGCAACTTTGCTTGTATACCAAGATTAAATCAATTTAATACTCCACTCAACATCAATGCACCCTTCACACTATGGACTAGGTACTCACAATATTCAATGAAATTACCCCAAAGTGTTTAGATCAGCTCCTATATATATATAGAAAACACTCAAAAATTAATAAAAATCAAATCAATAAATACTGTGCTGAAATTATTTCATAAATCAACAAATGCAAAAATAAGTGAACTTTAAATAATACTAATAAGGGGCGGAGCCAGGTGCTGGTAATAGCACTAGCTTGTGTCCGTGTAGCTATCAGAGCTGAAAGAGCGGTGAAAGGATTGATTGGCTGATGGCTGGCTGATCACTTCATCCCTCTGCCGCATTATCTATCTGTTGGGAATACTAGCTTTCCTTTATGTGCCTGCTGATCACTAATTTATCACACTATTGGAGCCCTTTTGTTGGTATTTATGTCCATCTGAGTAACTTGAGAAGTGAAGGTGAAGAGAGCAGTTTTATAAGAAAAGGATAAATGTGCACACCAGCTTTATTGGGATCATACAAGCTTTGCTTGCCCAATCTGTTGCAGGATAGGCATGCGCTTCTGCTAAGTGCATTCCCTGAGTTTGGTGGGCAGAGCAATTTGGTGGAATTTTGGGGTGTTTCGAAGAGACAAACAGTGGAGTAAATTTTTGGCCAATTTTTGTAACTTTTTGCCTTATTGGACTTTTCACGTTTTCACACTGATTTGTACTGGACTTTAATTGACCTTAGTATTTTTTAAAAATCACTTATTTTTGGATTTGTTAATATATGTTTTTGTAATAATTTCAACGCTGTGTTTATTACTTTTTATACATTTTTTAGTTTTTTTTTAAAAATATATAGCAGCTCCTCTGGTCCTCTGGGAAACCATGCCCCCCCACGTCCAGGGGTGGACTGTTCCTACCGTTCTCATGTCTGGAGCCAGTCTATGGGCTTGATGATGTGAGAAAAAGCCCATTCACCAGAACTCTAGTGTGTGTGTGTGTGTGGGGGGGGGCAGCAGCAGCGATAACCGATCTTGCGCTCAGGGGATCAGCGAATTAGGTAAGTATATCTGAGCTTTGGGAATCCCTAGACCAAAATGAGTGTTTAACCCATGCAGTGCAGGCACAGCCCCACTGCATGGGAAAATACAATTTTTGCCCGGAATTCTTCTTTAACTTATTAAACCCATTATGTTTTTAGCAACTCGGATAGTATGCGTTACCCGCATCATTTTTAATTGTCTTCCATTTCAGAATTTATCAACTTATTTAATAAAATGTATTATATTCTACCCTAAAAACAGGATTTCTAGTTTGGATTGTGTTTTAAACATTATACAAAAATGTTAGGCGAAATAGAAATTATGCCAAAAATGGCAATTATTTTAGTCTCAGGTAATAAGTACCTTATTAGAAGGTATGCAACCATGATTCATAATAAATTGTGATATTAAAAATCTGTCATCACCAGATCAAAGTTTTATGAGCATAACACTTCATGTAACACATTGTATTATCAAAAAAAAACAGAACCTGACATGTTACAGAATGACTTCCCCTGATCAGTTGCTTGATGTAATAACATTACTGTTTAATAGCTTGAGCTGTTCAGTAAATGGTTACTCAGTGAAATTTATATTACTTACTGCCTAATAGTCGGCTTTGCATTTAGGAAGGACTCCAAGCAAATTTACCAGCCTCTATTTGGTTCACATATATTTTCTAACAATTTGTTATACCTGGTCTAAAACTTTGGTATATGTGGTACACCCACCAACTTTATAGATCTCTTTAAGGAAAGAGACAACCACACCTTAATTTCAGCTCCATACATCTGAGCAGAAGGTAGGGGAGGTTGAGGTGTCTTACTCCTTCTACTGGATTTTTATTTTTGCAGCATTATACAAAGTTCATCAAGAGGAGTAAGGCTGCATGATTGGGGAAAATGGAGTAGAGCCTGATTATCATGGATATGAGTCTGTATTTACAGGAAAGGGACAGTCTAGGATATACAGGTATGTTCATGAGGTTGACTGAAGGCTCAGGAGTCTCAGAAGTGCTTGGGGTGCACTGTAATCAAAAGCATCATTGCTTGAGAAAGGATTCTCTGAAGTCACTGGGTGTCACAGGATGCTGTGGAGTCACTGGAAGTCACAGAGTGCTGTGAGGTCACTGGAAGTCTCAGAAGTCACCGGAGACACAGGAATGTACAGGGGTCCATAGGGTCACAGGAAATATAGCAGTAACTGGAAACACAGAAGAGCAAGCATGTTAGGTTCTCTGGAGACACATATATCTCTGGTGACACAGGGATCACGAGAGTTACAAGGTCACTAGGATCACTGGAGTGCACAATGGTTGCTGTAGACACAGAAGCGCTGGAGTCACTGGAAACACTGGCTTCACTGGAATCGAGCCACTCGATACAGAAGGATTTAGTGATGTCCAGTGTTATTAGGGCAGGGCCAGAAAGCAAGGCCCACTTCAAGACACAGAAGGCTTTAGGTGCTTCAGGATGTAAGTGCTTGGAATTAGTTTCGTTCTGAGTGAGAGTGATTTTGGAAGTGACAAGACAAGCAACAAGACCATCTTTGAGACAATATACACATAAAAAAAAGAGTTGTGCACAGAGAACTATTAAGCAGCCCATGGATGAGTCATTTTTTTTTTTCGTTCAACCAGAGGGTTGAACAAAAAAATGACTTGATTCCCCCACGTTCAATGTGGATGGAGTAATCCTGCATGCTACAGGAAAATCTGACTGGGTTATTGTATAGAAGTCCATCGGTAGACTGTACAACTTTCCTGCCCATACATGGATCAAAATTAGGTTGGTTCCTACTGAACCAATGGAATTTTGATCCATGTATGGCTGGCTTTAGTGGTGGCAAGAGAAAATCAGACCCTCTCTGTTTGCTCTGTTTAGAGATAACATAGCCCAGGAAAAGCACCTATGAAAGTTCAAAGAGACATTTTTCGTAAGGCATTGCAAGATGGAGCAGACACACTGTCTGTGAGAGTACATAGACAGGGAGAAAGCTAATCCATTGTCCAGATAGCTGAAAATTGATGATTTCATTACCAAAGTAATGGAAGACTTTAAGGGCATTACTAAGGCTGAAAGGCATCAGAAGTTATTTGTAGTGGCCATCTCTGGTTTTAAATTTAGTCTTCCACCCTCTTTATACAACGTATTTAAATTTTTCTTTAGTTAACAAATCACAGCATTGTATAGAAAGAGAGTTACAAGAACAAATGTGACAAAGAGCCATACATACAATGATACAGTGAGCTTAAACCAGTAGTTTGTAGTACGGCGTATGACAAGAAATAACATCAGGAAGTAGAATTTAAAGGCAGAGACAATGTTATAAAACAGCAACAATGCCATCAACAGCATATACACAAGTTTTAGAGTGTAGATCAATACCCAGGATAGTCAGTGGTCAAGTGGCAAATTATATTATAAGAGAGATAGTACTGTCAACAAAAGATGATTATTATGTGGAACAAAAGGGGTGAATAAGCCAATTATGCCAGGAATGGTAATAATTAGGGCAGGAGTTATTTTTAATTGCAAAAATGTATTCGTATGTGCATTGGATGTTGACGTCATGTATAACCTCACTGAATCCCAGTGGGGAAGAGGAATTCAAATTCTGTGTTATAGGACAGTTAGCCATAAAAAGAATATGGAGGACTATCATTCTAAAGCGAGAAGGAAGTCATTAGAATATCAAGTTCTGAAGAAGGAGCTATATAATGGTTCATGATGGTCAAAATTAGTCTGAATATTTGGTTCCAAAAGGACTTAATAGATTTACAGGACTAAAAGATATGGCTCAGTGAACCAGCAGTGCCACATTCTCTCCACCATAGTGATGAGCAGAGGAGAATTTGGAGAGCTATACCTATTTATTATAGGTATTTATATAGCGTCAACAATTTACGCAGCAATTTACAGATATATACACAGTATATATATATATATATATATATACAGTATATACAATGGGGCAAAAAAGTATTTAGTCAGCCACCAATTGTGCAAGTTCTCCCACTTAAAAAGATGAGAGAGGCCTGTAATTGGCATCATAGGTAGACCTCAACTATGAGAGACAAAATGAGAAAATAAATCCAGACAATCACATTGGCTGATCTGGAAAGAATTTATTTGCAAATTATGGTGGAAAATAAGTATTTGGTCACCTACAAACAAGCAAGATTTCTGGCTCTCACAGGCCTGTACCTTCTTCTTTAAGAGACTCCTCTGTCCTGCACTCATTACCTGTATCAGTGGCACCTGTTTGAACTTGTTATCAGTATAAAAGACACCTGCCCACAACCTCAAACAGTCACACTCCAAACGCCACTATGGTGAAGACCAAAGAGCTGTCGAAGGACACCAGAAACAAAATTGTAGACCTGCACCAGGCTGGGAAGACTGAATCTGCAATAGGCAAGCAGCTTGGTGTGAACAAATCAACTGTGGGAGCAATAATTAGAAAATGGAAGACATACAAGACCACTGATAATCTCCCTCGATCTGGGGCTCCATGCAAGATCTCACCCCGTGGGGTCAAAATGATCACAAAAACGGTGAGCAAAAATCCCAGGACCACACGGGGGGACCTAGTGAATGACCTGCAGAGAGCTGGGACCAACATAACAAAGGCTACCATCAGTAACGCACTACGCCGCCGGGGACTCAGATCCTGCAGTGCCAGACGTGTCCCCCTGCTTAAGCCAGTACATGTCCGGGCCCGTCTGAAGTTTGCTAGAAAGCATTTGGATGATCCAGAAGAGGATTGGGAGAATGTCATATGGTCAGATGAAACCAAAATAGAACTGTTTGGTAGAAACACAACTCGTTGTGTTTGGAGGAGAGAGAATGCTGAGTTGCATCCAAAGAACACCATACCTACTGTGAAGCATGGGGGTGGCAACATCATGCTTTGGGGCTGTTTCTCCGCAAAGGGACCAGGACGACTGATCCATGTACAGGACAGAATGAATGGGGCCATGTATCGTGAGATTTTGAGTGCAAACCTCCTTCCATCAGCAAGGGCATTGAAGATGAAATGTGGCTGGGTCTTCCAACATGACAATGATCCCAAACATACCGCCCGGGCAACGAAGGAGAGGCTTCGTAAGAAGCATTTCAAGGTCCTGGAGTGGCCTAGCCAGTCTCCAGATCTCAACCCCATAGAAAACCTTTGGAGGGAGTTGAAAGTCCATGTTGCCCAGCGACAGCCCCAAAACATCACTGCTCTAGAGGAGATCTGCATGGAGGAATGGGTCAACATACCAGCAACAGTGTGTACCAACCTTGTGAAGACTTACAGGAAACGTTTGACCTCTGTCATTGCCAACAAAGGATATATAACAAAGTATTGAACTTTTGATATTGACCAAATACTTATTTTCCACCATAATTTGCAAATAAATTCTTTCCAAATCAGCCAATGTGATTGTCTGGATTTTTTTTTCTCATTTTGTCTCTCATAGTTGAGGTCTACCTATGATGCCAATTACAAGCCTCTCTCATCTTTTTAAGTGGGAGAACTTGCACAATTGGTGGCTGACTAAATACTTTTTTGCCCCATTGTATATACTGTATATATATATATATATATATATATATATATATATATATATATTGTGCATTCACATCAGTTCCTGTCTTCAAGGAGCCTACAATCTAAGGTTCCCAACTAATACATACATATACTGGGGCCAGTTGATACAGGAGCCAATTAAACTACAGCATGTATTTGAAGTATGGAAGGAAACCAGAGACCCTGAGTAGATCCACACAGGCACAGGGAGAGCATGCAAACTCAGTGTAGGTAGTGCCTTGCATATTAAAGTATCCTTTTTGTTAACAGTAGATACAAAAGTCTTGGGACTGATTTTGGGCCCTTTCTTTGTGGGAGTTGCATAGGCTCCTTACAGGGCGGTGGAGCGGGAATTTGTATTGAGTTTCAGAATTATTAAAATTAAGTACACCTGGCCTTCAAGGAACACCTCAATCTCAGTTTATTCCAATAATTTTTTTCATGTTGAACTATAGGAGTCATAAAGACTTTACTAAGCATTCTTTGCATGGGAACTTACACAACATAACCCCAAAGGGAAAAACTGCTGTCACAGAGATCAGTAGACCCCCTGTGTTCCCAGGCATGCAGAATCACATAAGTCCTGACTAAGACAGTCAACACAAATAGCATAGAGTAACACAGCCAGCAGACTGGTGGCAAGGCCAGGCACAGACAAATAGGGGTCGATTTACTAAAACTGGAGTGTGCAAAATTTGGTACAGCTCTGCATAGAAGCTTCCAGATTTTTTTGTCAAAGCTTAATTGAACAAGCTGAAGCTGATTGGCTACCATGCACAGCTGCATCAGATTTTGTGCGCTCCAGTTTTAGTAAATCAACCCCATACAGTTCAGGTTTCAAGCAGGTAAATAGAGCAATGGCTGACAAAGCATAGGTAACAGACCGATGATCAGGAGAAGCAAAGACAACACAGGTCTGCGACTAAAAAGCTCTTTGATTATTTTCATCTAATTTCCATGTATTTTGGTGTGCTGAAAACAAATAAAATATTGAAAAAACTCCTAGACGTCATGATTTGTCACAAAATGCAAAATTGTCTTCAAATTTATCAATTTTTTTTAATTTTTGGTATTTTTTTTATATTATGGGTTTTTAACCAAATTTAAAGTCCAAATTACTTTTAATTAATTCACCTAAGTGCATTTAAGATATAAAATGCCAAAAAAAACCTTAAAGGGGTTGTCCGAGTTATGTAAAAAAAAAATATAGCACTGTAAATCTGATGGTCAGCAATATATACATAAGCTAAGCAAGTTTTAGGGGAAAAAAATGTATTTCCTCATTTCCCTAGTTCTCTTCTGGCCCTTTGTTGTTATTTGCAGGTAAACAATCTCTGCCCCTCCCCCCCTGCAAAGGGGGTGAATACAAGTGCTGCTCTGAGTGACATGTCTGACTACTGGGATACTCAGCAGCATGCTGTATGTGTAAGCCTCAGCCCTGAGTCTGTGCTTCTAATGGTAGAAGGTGTTAATCTTTCCTGAAGAATCCAGTGGGTGGGATACCAAATACCCTTGTTTTCTGTGTCTATGGGACAGTCGAGACAGACAAAATCACTGGACCAAGAAGAGTTGGCAGCCGAGGGTGCCAACAGTCGGTGAAAAAAATGTCCTCCGAGAAACTTTGTTACCTTCCCATAAAATTCTTCTACCACCTCTCCACATAAAATTGTGATTGATGAAGCAATTCGTAAAATCACTTCCAAGAGATGGAGAATGCTTCAAATACTTGGTCACCAAGTTTCCAGGCCTTTCGGAGCAAAAGTGAAGGAAGGTGTGTTCATCGGACCAGACATTAGAAGGCTTATAGTTGATCAAGAGTTTGTCAATACCATGACGGGTCCTCAAAAAGAAGGGTGGATTGCATTTAAAGAAGTCGTACAGAAATGTTTAGGCAATAACAAAGATCCTCACTACAAAAAGATCGTCGGACGAATGCTGAAAGCATTTCAAGCTTTAGGTTGCCTGATGAGTTTTAAAGTGCTTTTCCTCCAGTCCCACCTTGACTACTTTCCTGAAAATTTGGGAGCTGTGAGTGAGGAACAAGGTGAACGATTCCACCAAGACATTAAAGAGTTGGAAAGGAGATACCAGGGAAAATGAAGCATTACAATGATGGCAGACTACTGTTGGATGCTTCAGAGAGACATTCCAGATGCTACTCACAAACATAAATGCACCAAGAGGAGCCTCACAGGGAAGAAGAATCGAGTTTACTGTGTGTAGGTGAGCTCATTTCAGTTCAAAAAAGGATTTTCATGAAAAAATTGTAATAAAACTTTAATTTTATAAGTCTATTTCCATTTATTTTGAGGTATTGCCTTATTTAACATAGTCACCTAAATTGTCAGGAAACGTGATGTCCTATGACAAAATGGAGGTCATTTTCGGATTCAGCACACCAAAAAACATAAAGATTACGTGGAATAACCAAAACAGCTCTTGAAAACATTTTTTTGCAGACCTGTGTAATCTGAGTACAACATAACCCTAACCATTTGTAGGGATTTTCAAAGGCATGAACAGTCAAACAGAATCAAGAGACAGGCAGACCTCTAACAAGGCATGCACAAACACACAAATGTTTAGATCAGGCATGTAGTTGAAGCTGTGGCTTCAGTTTAAAGCTCACTAATGGGGGCAGGTGTGCACATCAGGGACCTGAGCTGCAGCGCTGAGTAATGACCAACAGACAGTAAAGTTTTAATCTGATTGTTACAACTACATTAAGGTTTTGGGAAAAAATAGGGTATTACCAGTGAAACTAGAAATCCCATTTAAAGTGAGCTTTTTTTTTTTTTTAATTTTATTCAGTCTTTACTCTACATATGATATATTATATTAAACTGTATTTAATATAGTGATCAAACTCTAGGGTGTGACCTCTCATAGGACAAGGTCAGTGAAAGTTCACAAGCTGGGTAGAACGTGGGGAATGCAGGGTTGTTTCAGAGCAATTATTTGGCTGGCTCCCTAATTCCTAAACAAGGGACTGCTCTTAAAATAATAAATAAGAGCCACCGGCTATTATTGTGTGGCTGCCTGCCACGTTATTCTGTATCTCATTTCTGCCAGGCAGTGTGTACGTGTAAATATGAATTAGTCATATGCAGATGTGTTTCTACATTCACACATTCTTGTTCCACCTTTGCTTTTCCCAGTTCTGAACACGTTAGCAATGTCCTATATATTCCAGGTAAACTGGTTACTGGAAATTTACTTCAATGTGAGCCCCAATTTTCTCTACAATTTCTATTTTACCTGTTCGTTGGCTACATGCTGACTTTTTCCCCCAGCTTGAATAATATTTATTTATTGGACCTATGGAGCAAAGATTTTGCAATGCGGTGTAAATAATATTTACACAATAAATAATGTAATGTGGTTTTTAAATACGTGTTATATTCGGTGTTGTTTTCTTTCTTGCTATACTGGTAGGAGATCTACTTTGGGTCCAGAAATACGCACTGTAAGAAGAATTGAAAATGCTAAAAATGGTCTGGTATAGTTACCAGATGCAACTAATAGAACACATATGATGCAGTCTATCACCAGCATTAAACTGGTAGTTATGTCCACGCTGTGATATTTACCTACAGGGAAACTTATAATAAAGCTTACCTGTAGGTAGAATGAATACCTTCTAAACATGCATCGTTTAGGAGATATTAGCTCTTTTTGGCAGCCGGCGGATGCACTCTGAAGGAACGGCATACCAACAGATCACTGTGCCGTGGCCCGAGACTCCTGCCCTCATGAATGGAAGTGATGTCATTGTGGCTCTGCCATTCAAGCTGCCTTAGCCCACAAACCTGGAAGGAAGACCTGGTGAAGATGGAAACCCTGTTAGTGGGGACAGAGCCCCAATGGAGGGCTTCTTTCTAAGGTAAGTATTTCATAAAATACTCACAGGTTTAACCACGGCTACAAGGCCACTATTTATAGAGAAGTGGGAAAGGGATTTAGAAGTAATAATTGATGAGTGAAAACAAAAGAAAATATATAGTTTAATTCAGGGGAATGTAAATATGAAGGAAATGGAAATGAATTATAAATTTTTAGTAAGATGGTATATTACACCGAATGTAGTACACAGAATAAGTGGAGACAACTCACCTTTATGTTGGCGGGGATGTGGAGAAAGAGGTACAATGATACACTTATGGTGGGAGTGTCACAAAATTTAAGAATACTGGGAGGGCATAGTGAGTATAATTCAGGAAATAACAGAGGTAAATATTCCTAAGGACCCTGAGACTTGCCTTCTTTTTGGTACCGAGTTTTCGGTTAAAAAATATAAAAAAACTGGATTATTGTATTTTTTAAATGCAGCGAAGGGACTGATACACAAGTTTTGGAAGAAACAACAGGCACAGAAAATAAAGGATTAGATAGAAAGAGTAGAGAAGATATATAGAATGGAGGAACTTTACCATATGGAGGAAGATAAAATGAAGGTATTTCGTACAAGTTGGGAAAAGTGGGTACAGTTTAATAATTCAGAGGTATACCTAGAATATGTGAAATAAGGAAAAGAAGGGAAAGGGGATAAATATAGTACAGTATAATACCAGTAATAGCTAAGGTTCAGGACTTCTAGAATGAAGTTAAAAATGCATAATCAAAGGGTGGGGGGGGGAATAGGTAAGGGGAGGGGTAAAAGGTCACCGAGATTAAGGTTATTTCTGGGGAGTGTTATGACAGAAATGTGTAATGTATACTGTCTGTTTTATTAGATTTTGTACATTTAATATGGTGATTTGAAAACAATAAAATATTTAAATAAAAAAAAAAAATTACCTAAATTTAAGGTCTTGCGATGCATTGGGTCCCGGGTTTTTTTCTAGGTGCCTCCAGTTGCTTCCTGTGTGACTTGTACAATTCTTACTGGCTGCTCAGCAGCGAGGTCATCTCAGGATCCAAAAAAGTTAAGAGCAGATGACGTCACACTAAGGGGAATTGTCTGCCTGGGCACAGACTGCAACGCTAAATCACTTATTTTTACAGCCGAAAAAGGCGTTGCTTTACAAAAACCTAATTACTGAAGAACAATATATTTTTTTTTTATAAAATAGGCATGATATTAGTTTGACAGCATATAATTCAATTATTTAATGATATATTGCATTAATCTTTTATATATATATTTTAATTTTTATAATTATTATTTTGAAATTAAATATTTTACCTTCTCTGCTTTAAGGTGAGGAAGGAAACTTTGGCAGACACCAATGACTGCAGCTCCGTTTCATTTGTGCATTTTCATGACATAAAGCTCATTATGTATTTTGTGGGATATCACTGTAATTTTGTGGCTGCAATAAAATTGTAAACGATCTCTATTAAGTAACCTGTTAGCATAGGAAACACTTTCATTCTGCTCTTCACAAGGTGTGCTGTGCACAATCCATCACTCTTGTCTGCTTCATTCTGAAGAATATTATATGTGTTCAAAGCACACCGTAAACATAATTCTCCAGGGTTTTGTTTTCACTTGTCAACCTGCAGTCTGCAAGCTTTCTTGCGGTGATGTCTCTATTTGTCCCGTCTGCTCCTCTTCATGGCGCTGCAGAAACTCACCCGGCAATAAATGTAACAAAACCTTTACATGCAAACAAATCTTTTAAAAATTTTGGCAACAATGTATGGGTGTATTTACTTATTTACGGTCTATTTATTATCAATGTCTTCATCCAAGACTCAAACAATTTACACCCACTATTCACACATTTTTCTAATTAAATATTGGGTGAAAACATCGAAAAGTATCATGATGCAAAATAGGTTATATTCCTATTAACCTCCCTAGCGGTCTGATTATGTCAATATTTCTGTGCTCAAAGCGGTACTTTTTTTGCATGAAAATATGTATTTTTTATTGTAGGCCTGTAATTCTTAGGAATAACTCACTGAGATCTGTCTGAACAAGAGCCTAGTAAACATCCCAGGTATGATAAAATTTGAAACACGAAATCATAAATTATAATATAATAAATAATCATAAAAAATAATAATATAATAATACATTTAATTCAATAATATAATCAAGTGTGAAATAATAAGACAGTGCTAGTAACAGATCCAGTATATACCATAGCATTGACACATGAAAATTTTAAATCATATCAATAAACAAATATAAAAGTCCCAAAATATAAATCAATATTTGAAAGCCCCCCCCAAAAAAATATATGTGATAGTGAAAAAATAAAGATGCAAAAAAATCCTTTTTTGAAATAAAATCCTCCAAGTGAATCCACCACCAAATGAACTGAATAAACTCACCAGAGCAATATGCTGATTGTATTATAAACCAGCATAAGCGCTTTTTTGCTCGGGGAGCAACGATCTGCAAACAGTGGAGACACAGCTTAGGCTTGGAAGAGATGATTTGCTAGAGCAATACTCTGCAGGAGACTCTGAAGATCCACTTTATTCACATCCCATCTTCTTTTAAGAGGTATTGGAATGGCCACTCGGAATATAAAAAAAGAAGCTCATAGTGCAGTACTTCTTAAAAACACTCTTTTAATAATGACAAAAACGCACTTACAAAAAACCAGAATATTCAGCATAGACAGAAGCCAAGGAGTAGACTCAGCCACAACACATATGCGCTCTTGCGATGTTAGGAGTGCGCTGACGTCACACACTCAAACCACGGCCTACGCGTTTCGTCATTCCACGTCCTCACAGAGCAGATAAGTGTGAGATGTCCAAACCTCATTATATAGGCAATGCATTAAACTCACGCCAGCTGACAATAGTTCACAATCACGTGTATGAAAACGTCAATGACAGGTCTTCATACTCAACATAAAATTAAAAAATGGCAAAAACAGAATATATCTTGAAGGCAGGAGTACTAAACATATACACATCTCACCATCAAACATGGAAAGAGAATTCCACCTGAAGTTTCCCCACAAGCCTGGTCCTAAGACGTCCAGGGGACATCCTGTGAGGAGGGGAGTACTGTCAGAGCCTGGGATCGAACCTGGGCCTTCTGTGGTGAGAGGCAATGTTTCTTCTCACTGAGCTACCTGGGATGCTTAATGCTTCATGTTTAATAGTTTGATGGTGATATGTGGATATGTAAAAAACACTAATTTTATGTTGAGTATGAAGACCTGTCACCACAAACCAAAAACAATTTTTAATTTATTTTTAATGCTCAAAGCTCATTTATTCATGTCTCCATGCTTTGTTTTGCTGAGAAATCACCTAGAAAAACACCCCCTAGCATTTCTGGCTGTGGCCATCTTGAGTAAGGGCAGAGGATTCATGTAGCATTTACTTCCTGGAATCCATGTGCCCTTAGCTCATAGTCATACAGGCAGGAGGGTGTACTTAGCTAAGAAAACCCCTCCTCCCTTCCTGAAAACTCCTGGGATGTATGACATCATTTCCCTAGCCCTGGGAACCAGGAAGTAACTGAAGAAATGTAAACAAAAGTTTATAACAAGTAAATATGATATACTATGATATCTGTTTACTAGTGTTAGCAGCATAAGGATTAAAAATAGTCAATGTTTATGGAGAGAGTGAAGTTCCGCTTTAACAACTTGAGCTCTGGAAGATTGTACCCCCTTCATAACTAGGCCTTTTTTTTGCTATACCGGACTGCGCTACTTTGACTTGTAATTGCGTGGTCATGCAACGCTATACCCAAATGAATTTTATATAATTTTTTCACACAAATATAGCTTTATTATGGTGGTATTTGATCATCACTATATAAAGAAAAAAACAATATTTTGAAAATAACCCCACATTTTTTTACTTTCTGCTATAAAACATCCAATAAAAACAGTGAAATTCTTCATTTTGGCCAAAATGTATTCTGCTACATGTTTTTGGTAAAAAAAATCCCAATAAGTGTATATTGATTGGTTTGCATGAAAGTTATAGCACCTACAAACTATGGTATATATACTGAATTTTTTATATTATTTTTTTTTAATAGTACTAATGCCGGTGATCAGCAACTTATAATGAGACTGCAATAGTGCGGTGGACAATCTGACACTAACTGACTAACTGCCACTGACATCACAGTGACATTAAAGGAGAAGTATGGGCTTTTTTTTGCCCAGTTATACTTACCTAGGTAGATGCAGCATCAATCTGATGCTGCATCTGTCCCAGGGGCGGACTGATAACTCACGGGGCCCCCGGGCAATAGGGGATCATGGGGCCCCTGTGTCCTTGCCCAAACTCAAAAAAGCCTATGAAAAAGGTACCAGGGGCATCTCATGGGGCCCCCTACTGACCCCGGGCCCTCGGGCAGTGCCCGAGTTTCCAAATGGTCAGTCCGCCTCTGATCGGTCCCCCTCCAGCTCTAAGAAGTATGTGCTTTCTTTTTGACCAGTTATACTTACATAGGTGGATGCAGCATAGGTCCAATTCTGCATCTGTCCCCCTCCAGCTCTAAGGGTGAGAGCTCAGCAAACACATTATCACATGACCGCTGATCGCTGAGTTCTCTGAGCAGAGAGCGGGACTGTCAGTCACTGCTCCCTGCTCTGTCACCTCCACCCCACACTCACTGGAGGGGATTTTGAATTTTTTTTTTCAGGTTATGGTTTACTGCCGCCTTAAGCTGTTCTGAGCCATACACACATAGCTTTCTTTCGATCAGCCTTAGGGCTGAACAAAAGAAATCTAACACATTGTTGTATCTATGCCAGGGGTGTCAAACTGGCGGCCCTCCAGCTGTTGCGAAACTGCAAGTCCCATCATGCCTCTGCCTTTGGGAGTCATGCTTGTAACTGTCAGTCTTGCAATGCCTCATGGGACTTGTAGTTTGGCAACAACTGGAGGGTCGCCAGTTTGACACCCATGATCTATGCTATACAACATGGATGAATGAATGTGCCACTGCGGCTATTGTACTTTCACGTGTGTTGGTGAGTGGAGAGGGGGGCCAAGGATCAATGCAACATGTTTTGTGGGTTTTGGACCCATGAAATGCTTCATATTGACAACTGGAGGACTTTGGGAAATATCCTGTTTACAAAATTGAGAAACAAGTATTTTATTTATTGTAGGATTACTTGTTGTATATATATAATTGGGCTATTTGTAGCCAGAATGTTGTGTACTTTAAAGGTCTAAGAACCAATTTTTTTACAGGATTAAAATATATTGGGTATTCATTTTTGTGTACATCGTTTATATGTCAGGGCACCCTAAAAGTCCTAAGTATGATTGGTTTTCTGTTCAATGGATCTTGCAGGAAGACCCCATGTCTGGAGAGAATGAGCCAAGAATTTCTCCAACATTACATGGCTTACCCCAGGGGTCTCCAAACTGTGGCCCTCTAGGTGTTAAGGAACTGCAAGTCCCATGAGGCCCTGCAAGACTCTGACAGCCACAGGCAAGACTCCCAGAGGCTGAGGCATGATGGGACTTGTAATGCTTCAACAGCTGTAGGGCCATAGTTTGGAGACCCCTGGCTTATCCAATAGGCCCCTGGTGCTTCCTTTCTGTCTTCCAGTTTGAGTGCTGATCAGAAAAGGATGACAGAAGGTTGATATCAAGGTTTATTTAGTTATGCAGGATAATGTCCGCATTAACAGTATGGTGTAATCAGGGCTTGAAATTTCCACTCGCCTGCTCGCCACCGGCGAGTGGAAATTATGGTGGGGGTGAGTGTGTCCTCCAGGGTCTTGCTGAGCGGGCTTGGAGCTCAGGCCGGATCTGTCATTGGCACTGGGAGCCATCAGACTGCTCAATAGCTGAGCGCAGTGAAAGCAAAGGAAGGAGTGTGTGCTGTGCTCTCTGCCTCTCCCTAGAGTGCAGTACTCGGCTCTGTGAGTGAACAACGCAGTACTGCAACATTTTATGGGGGTGTGTGTGTGTGTACATGTACATCTGTGTGTGTTTGTGTGTGTCTGTGTATGCATGTACATGTGTCTGCGTGTATGTACATGTGTGTATCTGTACATGTGTCTGTGTGTATGTACATGTATGTGTGTACATGTGTCTATGTGGGTGTACTTGGGTCTGTGTGTGTGTGTGCATGCACATATGTGTGTGTGTGTTTGTGTGTATGTACGTACATGTGTCTGTGTATGTATGTACATGTGTCTGTGTGTATGTAGATGTGTCTGTGTGTGTGTTTCTGTGTATGTACATGTATGTGTGTGTATGCGGGTCTGTACGTGCCTGTGTGTATATATGTGTCTGTATGTGTGTGTGTGTGCATGATCAGATTTTTGCTCACATGCCCCCTCTGCACAGTCATTCACTGGGAAGATCAGTGTGCTGCTGTTTCTTCTCCCTCAGCTTTATGTGTAGCCGAGAAGAGATATTATGTGATCACTTAAAAAAAAAGGTGAAAAGGGATACTTATAATGTTTTTTAAAATCTATGCACATATGTTTTGCCTTTCATTTCTATTTTAAACTGAATGGGCTGTTTTACACGTTGAGGGTTCACATATAATTTTCGTTTTAATAGAAAGATTCTAAAAACACAAATTTCCACTGTAATTAAAAAAAAGCAAATTTGATTCCTTTCTTGCTTTATAATCAACTCTACTGTAACCTTGCTTTATGTGAAGCAAAATTCCTTTCACAGGTTTGTGTTGAACCGTCTGGAAGTCCATTTTTTTTTCGTATATTGTTTACTAGCACAGGTGTTTTTTTGATTCACAGGTTGAGTCAGTTTGAAGATTGCAAGCTTTGCATTACTAATCCCATGAGATTAGTCTTCCAGCATTTGCTGAGCAATCTACCACACGTGTATAAACACAGTATACACAATGCAATAGAAACGAAACCACAATTGTTTGCAGAATCAAAGAATAGCCTGCGATGGATCACAACATGAAATTCTGCAAACCTCTTAAATTAAACTACATTTTGATAAAGAGAAAAAAACCCCAATCTTTTCTATATCAATGATATGCATAGAAAGGATATTAGGAATCATTATTGAATATTCTTATCTGCTATTGCTCCGAAGATACTGTGATATGCCATGACCAGGGGACTAAAGATGGCTTGTAAGTCCCACTCAAACAATACCTACCCCCCATCCTCAACCTAAGTAACCACACTGACAACAAATTGAGTTAATGGCCTTCAAAACCGGCCGTTTATTATAACCATCAATAAATAACATTTTAAATAACAGAAACACACAGTATAAACATACGTTCCTGCAAGGTCCCAATAGGCATCAAGAAAAATGAATACCTGCATCCTGCTTAACTAGGCCTCCAGCCGCAACACCACCGACTCGGAGACACCACCACAGATACCCCCAACAGAACAACTGGAAGCCGTACCTCAGACGGGTTCCTACAAAGTGCCTTTTCTTGTGCCCACCTTAACCAATGAGGACCTTGCACCCCGCCGGTCGTCCGTCAGCACCAGGGGCGGACTGACCATTTGGAAACTCGGGTCAGTAGGGGGCCCCATGAGAAGCCCCTGGTACCTTTTTCATAGCCTTTTTTGAGTTTGGGCAAGGACACAGGGGACCCATGATCCCCTATTGCCCGGGGGTCCCATGAGTTGTCAGCCCGCCCCTGCTCAGCACCAACATAGCACAACCACCACCCAGACAGACCATAAAACAACGGGCGGGCGGGAGGGAAGTTTGCCCTGTGAAAACTGTCCAGACTGAAAAAACCCCTGCCAAACCCTGTAAGACCACCCCTCGTGGCTCCCCCAACTCCTTCCTTAACTATCTTGACTCCCCCTTATGCTAATAGGTCTCTGCCTCTACCAACCCCCTTTAACCCCCGTCATGCCGGCCCTTCGTTCAGGTCTTCTTTTTTCTTACTCCGGGCCTTCCTTTATAATAACCTCCTAAAACTGAAGTGAGATTAAGCCAGCCATAGAATAGTGAATGAAATTTGTGTCAATTGTCAAATCATTCATTTTTTGTATCATCAGTGTGCCGGGTGCGACAGGCAATTTTCATGCCGCAATTGAAAGTGCCTGATCCAACATGCTGTTTTTTTCTTAGTTTTCTTTTCAGAAAAACAAAACAAATGATGGCATAATCGTAAGAGCTATTTTTGGTTTTTGATCAACAGAACGTTCAGTTTTCAAGTCATCTATGGCTGGCTTTAGGCTTAGTTTACACTTGTGGTTGGAGGGGTAAAAATAGGTGTTTGAAACATGTTTTTATCGCCTCTCCCAGTTGGACAGGGGTGTGTATACATGCACAGGCACAATGCCTTGCTTCTTGGCCAGCAAAAATAATCCCCCCATCACATTCAGCAGAAAGTTCTGCTGCCAAATGCAACTTTTTCAAGTGAATGGGGCCGCACTGCAACCGCGACTTGTACACTATATTCACATTCACACAACCAATTCAGTTGTACCAAAAAAAATAAGAGAACATTCAGGAAACAGCAGTATCACCTTATGAACGCCTGTCAGCCATGCCTGCACAGGCCTCTGAAAAGTGATCCACTGCATAAAAAAAAATAAATATACCAATCAGAAGTGTAGAAGAATGTTTAGGATGTCCCTTTTTTGCCATGGTTGTAAGGTGTTGGTGATTATTGACTGTTTTATATCATAGCAGGAGTCACGTCATCCTGCACCAGCCAATGAAGATGGCTGAAAACGACACACAAGAGATGCTGGCCCCAGTGAGGGATCATTGGAAAGGTGAGTATTAACCCATTTATTTCCACTTTAAAATACCTTTTTATTGTATTTATGGATTTCTCAGCTAGGTGAGAATGACGTACCTCTACAGCCGCCTGCAGCCTCCTGGAAAACCTGGGTCACGCATTCCAGCAGGCTTTGGGACAGTCTACCGAAATGTTGTGTGCACCATGGCTTGTCATTAGAAGGACAGTTCCAAGAGATGCTAATATACAGCCGGCTCCTCATGATACAGAGATAGAAATGGCTGTGTAAGACCAATGTGCAGCTGCGGATCAGTGCATCACTACAGAAACATACTATATTGGGTGTTTATCACAGCAAGAGAAAGTAAGGGGGAATTAAAATAAAAATTACATGGGGGGGTCAAGTTCTACATTAAGCCTTCGGTCACTGAATCCGACTTTACTTGAATTTGCACAATTTCAAAGTCTGCTGTCAGTCCAACTTCAGGTCTTCAGGTGCGACTTGGAAGACATCTGTGCGAATTCATGTACAGATGTCAATGCAAAGTCACACCTGAACTTGCAAAAAGTATTGCATGAAGTACCTTCCAAATCGGTGCAACTCAGAAGGAGTCGGAATCGCTCCGATATGAGTGCTTCCATGGCTGAGAATAGAGTGCAACTTGTCATGCGATTTGAAACTATCAAATCGCATGACAATTCACACTGGTGTGACCAGGGACTAACACGCATTAGGCTGAGCTCTACAGACACCAGATTCTCAATGCCTAGAAACCGCCTACAACAAGGGTGCTAAACCTGTGGCCTGTGGACCACATGTGGCCCTCAGAGCCCTCTGATGTGGCCCTTGACTTCAAACCAGGAAAGCGCACTTCTATTATATTCTGCGGGTTTGGTGCACTTTCTGAAAGAGTGCCAAAACTCTTGAATGCAGGAGTTTTGGTGCGTTTTCAGAAAGTGCATCACACCGGCAAGACATAATAGAAGTCTACGGCAAATCGCAGCTAATTCAAAGGAAAGCCAGAAGTGCAGGGCAGGAGCCTTATAGGGGGCTCAGGACAGTAAGGACTTGTTTACATTTGCAGCTTGAGGGGTGGTATAACCCAATAGTTAAGATGTGTTTTTACCCCCTCCCAATCATTGGTGCAGAGTTAGGGGTTGCAATTTTGACCCTGCCCCATGCTCCAGGGGACCCATGCGGCCTCCCTGTTACATTCTGTTTTACACTTGGACAGGAGGAGAGGCATATACAGAAACCAATCCTCTTCACTGAAATGCGGCTTCTCCTCCTTTCCCTTGGGCATTCAGCTGCTGCAGGAGGAAAATGGAGGACGGATTATGCTATTCAACATAAAAAAAAAATTCTGAACCATTTGATTTCATTGTGGCCCATGACAAGTTACCAAATCACTTAAGTGGCCCTCGCTCTTCCAAAGCTTTAACACCCCTGACCTACAACCTACCACAAAATATGCACAGGGTAAGTGCAGGTTGTCAGAAGAATTACTGGATACAACTACAATTTTTAGGAACATAGCTCCAATTCAAAGAGGGACAGGTGCTAAAACCAGAACTATCATTTAACCGCTTGCTGACTGTGCACTGTAGTTTTACTGCTACAGTGCGGGCCAGCTGCGCAGAATATATAAAACAGTTTATTTTTGAGTAGGGGAGTGCGCACTCTCCCACATGGCTGCAGTCTCACCGGCTCCCTTACATGCTGATCAGCAGGTTCCGACCAGTGATTCATAGCCAGAACCCAAAAAAGTGACAGGAGTGAGATCTGTGTAGATAAACAACACAGATCTCTCTACTGACAGCGGGGATGTAGCTGTTTTTGTCTTCCTGCACAGCAGGGAATAAAAACCGTTTCATCCCTTAGTAAATGCAGCACAGTTAATACAATAACACTAGGCCCACAGTTAACCTTTTGATTGCCCCCAGATGTTAACCCCTTCCTATGCAGTGCCATTTGTACAGTGCCAGTGCATATTAGCACTGATCACTGTATTAGTGTCACTGGTGGTGTCACTGTCAGTTAGTCAGTTAGCCTGTGTCAGATTGCCAGCTGCGCTATCACAGTGCCACTATAAGTCACTGATCACTGCCATCACTAGAATATAAAAAGAAAAAAATTCAAGTATATATACCGCCAATTAGTTAATAACTCTTATTGGGATTTTTTTTTACCAAAGACATGTTGCAGAATACATTTTGGCCAAAATTTATGAAGAAATTTAGTTTTTACAATTTTTTATTAAAGTAAAAAATATTTTTTTTCAAAACTTTCGGTCTTTTTTCATTTATAGTGCAACAAATAACCCAGTGGTGATCAAATACCACAAAAGAAATCTATATTTGAGTGAAAAAAATGCTATAAATCTAATTTGGGTACAGTGTTGCATCACTGCACAATTGTTAGTTAAAGTAGCGCAGTGCCATTTAGCAAAAAATGTCCTAGTTTTGAAGGGGGTAAAATCTTCCAGAGGCCAAGTGGTTACATTTAAAAGATTAAAGCTGCCTGGACACATAGGAGCTGATTTATTTAAACTGGACAGTGCAAAATCTGGTACAGCTGTGCATGGTAGCCAATCAGCTTCTAACTTCAGCTTGTTCAGTTACGCTTTGACAAAAAAAAAATGGAAGCTGACTGGTTTCTGTGCAGAGCTGCACCAGATTTTGCACTCTCTAGTTTTAGTAAATCAAACCCCATGCTGTATCTTCTGCTGCCCTCCTGTTTCCCTCCAGCAAACACTTGGTGGCAGCAGAGGTACATGAGAAGCAGGCCTGTCTACAGCTGCCAGAACAGTAGATGAAATATACAGAGGGAGTGTTCCTGTAGCCTATAAACTGCACAATCTCATGTAGCCATAGATACCAGGGCTGCTTCTAACATCTTTACAAGGCTTTGGTGATTGTAGCATAATGTGGCTTGTAAACTCTGCTTGTTTGAACTGCATTTTATATGTGAGCACTTTTATCTAAAGAAGGAATCTGTAGGTCGTCTTTATTTATCTCTGGTAATGAAAAAGAATAATATAAAATGTAGTGATTACATAAAAAAACAAGTTGTGCTTCTCTGTGTCGTCTCACAGCAATAAAACTGGTAGGGGAAAGGATTACTGGAAAGTCAGAATCTTTGTTTTATACATAGTATATATATCTCTATCTCTATATCTATCTATCTATCTATCTATCTATCTATCTATCTATCTATCTATCTATCTATCTATCTTTATCTATCTATCTATCTATCTATCTATCTATCTATCTATCTATCTATATCTATCTATCTATCTATCTATCTATCTATCTATCTATCTATCTATACAGTCAGGTCCGTAAATATTGGAACATCAACACAATTCTAACATTTTTGGCTCTATACACCACCACAATGGATTTGAAATGAAACGAACAAGATGTGCTTTAACTGCAGACTGTCAGCTTTAATTTGAGGGTATTTACATCCAAATCAGGTGAACGGTGTAGGAATTACAACAGTTTGCATATGTGCCTCCCACTTGTTAAGGGACCAAAAGTAATGGGACAGAATAATAATCATAAATCAAACTTTCACTTTTTAATACTTGGTTGCAAATCCTTTGCAGTCAATTACAGCCTGAAGTCTGGAACGCATAGACATCACCAGATGCTGGGTTTCATCCCTGGTGATGCTCTGCCAGGCCTCTACTGCAACTGTCTTCAGTTCCTGCTTGTTCTTGGGGCATTTTCCCTTCAGTTTTGTCTTCAGCAAGTGAAATGCATGCTCCATCGGATTCAGGTCATGTGATTGACTTGGCCATTGCATAACATTCCACTATATAGATAAATATCGTGCTGCGCTCCTCTATTATTATCATCAAAGACACATTGATTACGTGTAAAAAATAAAATAAAATAAAATCTAATATGAATAAAGTGTGAAAAAAACAAAACAAAATGTGAAAAAAACAAATGTCCACTGTGCTTATACAATCCCTTTATACTATGGAAATAAATGTATCATTGTATATCCAGAGACTGATACATAAGAGTCCTCTTTCTTTTTGAGAAATCTGTGCTAATTAGATGAATACACTCCAGGTTCCAAAAACTTTTGCAGCATAAATACATGCTCTCACCTCCGTCTCCAGCCACAACAGGCTAAATCACGCAGTTTATCCTATAAAAGGATGAAGTATGCTTGGCTGCTTATCACCTTCAAACAATCTCTCCAAACCACAGTTTTCCTGGTTAACCTGGTGTCACTCCTCTCCTCATTATCTTGTATGGATCTATCGGTGTGTGGATGGTTGGATGAATCTTCCCTCCTTCTCCCCTCCAGGGGAACAATCCTCCAGAATTACTCCAGCAAACTCCACATATAATTGCAAAGAAAAACAGAAGATAGTGCTTTATCCTTATAAAACTCCTTTTATTGCCAAACTCTGTCTGTCACACTCACATTTTCATTAAAATAAACAAGCCTTTAAGAAGAAAAGGTAGCAGTGTGTTAACTCTGTACTCGCCAGAAAGGCCGACTGCACGCGGTGATGTCAGAGCCCCTCCCCTACGCGTTACGCCACCGGTCACGTGGCTTCATCAGGGGGAATTATTGATCACCGCTAGTTCTATGGGCTTTTATATAGGACTCTCAGGTTCCATTTTCTCGAGGTCCGCATGTGTGCGGCCATTTTCCTAGGGTCTATTTTCAGCCATACAGGACTACACTCATGACTGTTCATCACGCTCCGTCGGCTTCACTGTACGATCACCGCTATACACCGCTATACAAACAAATATTTCTATTATATTACAAATGTATATAAAACCCCAATACTTGCTTACAGCAACACAAGGAGTTATTTAAAGGCCCACAAATACACTGGGAATCAAAAAGTAAATTTAAAATACACATTAAACATAACAAATAATAAAATATAAAATATATCCTTATGGTATGTTTTTTGGGTGTATATTAATTTGATTTTAAGGGTAGTATATTGGTGCAAATATTAGCACCATTTTTATATTTTTATAGTGTGTTTAGAGAATTGTTATCTTAACTGCTTTGGATACAATTTCCTCCATCTCTCTACCAAATATGTTGGTATTTTGGACCTGATACACAGACCTATATAAAGGAGTGAAAGGGTAGGTACACCTGAAAGTTGAACTCTGGCCAGAAGTGACAAGAGAATAATGACTAGCCCATTAAAAGATAAACTAAAACTGGCTGCAATATTCACCTTCAGTTCAGAGATTTCCCCATGCAGTACTTTTTTCCACCTCCAGATGTCCCTAGTCTGATGGTCAGCATCATTTAGCCCACTTCCTCTGAGCCCAGGACATCCCTGCCCCAGCCTATGACTGGACAGTGAGAGGAGAAGCAGCACAGTGATGAGTTCACCTCTCTGCCACTCTGCTTTCTCCTCTTATCAGCATGCTTCTTGTCAGCACGAGAACTGATTGGCTCCTTGTAGTGTTTCTTGCTCTGAAACTCCAGCCATACTGTACAGAGGACTGCAAGAGACTGATACCAGTTCAAATTCAGGTACTTACACTGCTTGCAATTAAAAATACATTTAGCCTCTGTTCATATTTAAGAGTTTTGTATCAAAGCAGAATCGCTGCAATTCTACCCGGAATCCCAAAGTGCTCTGAAAAACTGACAAATCGCACCATGCTTGTTCAGGTGCCATCCATTTTCAGACACCTAAATGCAGGTGCAATTCTGTCATGATTGTTGCATGATAAACTACTCTACAATCATGGCAAACAGCATCGCATGAAGCTTGTTGCCCAAAAAGGAGCAGAAGCTTCTTTTGGGGCAACAAGCTTCACGTGATGCGGTTTGCACAATAGCAGTGCAATTTATCGCACAACACTCGGGGCAGAATCAAACCTGTGTTTTGGTGCCTTTGAAATTGGATGGCACCTGAACAAGTGTGGTGTCAGTTTTGCAGAACATTTTGGGATTGCAGTGATTCTGCCCGCCATACAAAATGCCTAGATATGAATGCAGCCCTAATGATGTGTTAATGAATACAGAGCTGCATTAAATTATGTCTTTTATATCTGCCTTGAGTTCAGCTTTTTTTTTCAAGTTTTCGCTTTGAACATCCTGTAGACTCTTTGTATGGAGGAAAAGGTGACAACAGTGTGGCTAAACCCAGGAAGTGTTGTCACTCTAGGAAAGGAAGTGCCTTGGGATACACTTTGTAGGAGATTTGAGTGATTGCAAGACATAAAAAGTTGTTTTTTTTTACATTATATTTACAGCAACATACAACATTTACACTAAAGGTCATTTGCCTATCAAGGAAAGTGTTAGTGAATTTGGTGAAGATGTTTTCACTTTAAATGCCCAATTTTGTGCAAGTTATTTATTTTAATTTTCCTCTCACATTTTGGATGTTTAACCTCTTGCGGACTCACTGTACACATGCAGTTGGTCTATTCCTCTATTGTTTCTCTAGGAACTTCTCTCTTGTACGTATTCTCTCTTGTACTTGCATACACACACTCCTGTGATCACCAGCAAAAAGTACAGAGCCAATTAGAGTGATTCTGTACCATTGAATCACTGTGACCAGTCACAGCATCTCAGAGTGCAGATAGCAGCCATGTGTCACTTACTGGCAGGTAATAACAAAGCCCTGTTTTCTCTTGAGAAGAAAGAAATCCTCCTGATCACCAGCCAGCACAATGTAATACAGTACATTCACCCCTCTACAGTATATGTCAGCTCCGTCCTGTCTCTGATCTGTATACCCCTCACCTCCCTTATCCCACACATCCTTACATTAACCCCTTCATCTACATCCTATCATTGTATGTGACCTGTACATTAACACTTTCACCTCCTGATCTCGCTGTGTGTGATCTGTACATTTAGGGCTCATTAACAATAGTGGTTGGGGTACGGTAAATCCCCGTGGTTGAGCCATGCTTTTATTGATCCCTAACCACTACCCCCTTTAGCTAAGGTAACAGTCAAATGCTCTCTGAAGAGCGACCCAAACAAGGATCGCTCTTCAGAGAGGACCACAATGCAAAAATATTCCCCCATTGGGTGGGACTTTAATGGATCAAACAAATATACTTTACTTAAAAATGTAAAAACTTTACTCTAATTTCATAAATTTCATTAAAAAGTAGTTGTATACATTTTATTACATTAAAAAGATTTTTTCATAGTGAAATAAATAAACATAGTTCATCATTTTATACATGCAGAGATCACGTAAAGATATCCGACGCGTTTCAGAGACAATTACCTCCTACTTCAGGGATAGCTCTGCAAACCGTATGTTGTGATCTACAGTAAAACCAAACTATATTACAAGATAAAAAGGCACCATAGAAGATACAAGGTCCAGAGTTTATGCATTGTACCCAAAGGTGAAGAAAATGTCTTTCTCATAAAACCAAGCCACTTGTCATCACTCCCATCTAATCTCTTGGCCCATTACAGAAGAATAGAAGAGGGGGGTAGGGGTTTCCCGGCCCGTGGGCCCAATCAGATATGCACTGAAACCACCTAATACTGACCACCTACAAGAGGGAGAGAGAATAATAAATATAAATCCTCATATGTCTATAGGTTGGCTCAAAAAGTAAGAAAAACAAAAGCACCACAAGTGCAAAGAGCCTATCCATGCACACTAGCATATTTTTTAAGCTCAAAAAATGCTGTGAAAAATGCTGGTGATAGTGATTTTCCCCACATGGAAGAAAAATATATTTGAAATATATTTTTAAAATATTCTTCCCAAATATATTGCCATATATTTGAAATTCTAAAATTTTGGCCATTTTCAATATATTTCAAAATACATTTCAAAATACATTTCAATATATATATATATATATATATATATATATATATATATATATATGTATACATATGTTGAAATGTGTTTTATTACAAAATATATGAAACATATTTTTAAAAATACATTTCAAATATACTGTATGTCTTTAAAAATACAAATCTACATTTTTGGAATGCATTTACAAATATATGTATGTTAAAATGACTTTTTTATATGTTAAAAGAAAATATGAAGAATATAGTTAAAAAATATATATTTTGTAAAATATATTTATTAAAATATATTCTTCAGATTTTTTTTTTAACATATAAAAGAGAAATTTTAACATATATTTTTACAACAATTTGTATATTTTTAAAATATATTTCAAATATATTTTTCTTCCATATGGGTATACATATATATATATACATATACATACTGCATGTTGAAATGTGTTTTATTACAAAATATATGAAACATATTTTTAAAAATACATTTCAAATATACTGTATGTCTTTAAATATACAAATCTACATTTTTGGAATGCATTTACAAATATATGTATGTTAAAATGACTCTTTTATATGTTAAAAGAAAATATGAAGAATATATTTTTTAAAATATATTTTTTAAAATATATTCTTCAGATTTTTTTTAACATATAAAAAAAAAATTTTAACATATATTTTTACAAAAATTTGTATATTTTTAAAATATATTCCAAATATATTTTTCTTCCATATGGGTTAAGAGCGTTTTAGTAGTGTCTAGGAGCATTTAGGAGCGTCTAGCATTTTTGCAGTTTTCTGCTGGAAACACCCTAAAACTATTTTTTTCTGCTCCTAGACGCTGAAGCTCAAAAAACACTAATGGCCTAAAACAGTGTGCATGGGCACATAGGAGGACACTATTTAGCTTCTAACAGCAGAAACAAATATGCTGATGCTAGCTTCTAGATGCCTGCAAAAAACGCTAATGTGCATGGAACTTTAAGTATCTAGTGTACTATTACCAAGTTCTGTGTTTTAACCCCTCAAGACCTGCATGTTTCTTCATTTCCAAGAAACACTGTGGCAAACATTTTACCTGTCTACTTTCCAAAAAGGGTAATTTTAGGGGTTTTTGTACTATCCTGGAATTTTTATTTGCTATATTTTAAAACATAAAATTAAGGAAAACATTTTTTTACAAGTACTTCAGAATTTTTTTCTTTTAGATAATAAAAAAAAATAAAAGCCTAATTAGTTAATAAATACAACCCAAAGAAAGCTTTATCTGTCTAAAAAAAATGATTTAACATATATTTGCGTACAGTGTGCCATGAAGGCGTAATTGTCGGTCAAAGCATGAGAAATGACCTGGTAATGAAGGGAGTGCAACATGCTGGTACTGAGGTGGTACCCTGTATTCACTAACAGTTTCTTTGCAAAGTGAACGGCCTCTATTCCTTCAGTAAATCAACCCCCAGCGTATTGCTTTTGTGATATTTGCAGTACCTGAAAACCTGAATTCTTGATTGTCTCTGCTAGCTGAAGTGATGGAATGTAGGAGGAAGGTGTGACAAGGGCGGGGGTGATACCAGGAAATTTTAGTAATAAAATGTGTCTCTTGGTAGGTATGTAAATCTCTGTCTTTCTTTTCTTTCAAGGATTTTTTTTCTATTTCTATTCTGTTTCATGTATTGTGCTTGTTCTAGTTCAGCCTTCCTATACTCAGTCACACTGGCTGGGTTCCAGAGAATCTTAAATGCCACTATGAGTACCCTATTAAAGTAACGTGCCTCGGAGGAAATGTGTGTAATGCCTTTGGCTTTCAAACCAGAATATGCTTACCTAGAATAGCTCTGCACTGTCAGGGGGACAAGGCACACATATGTGAGATTGTTAAGATAGTATTAAACTCTCAGCATTTTAACTTAACACATTGAGCACAAGAAAATAAACATTCCCCAGTAAACTATATGCTAAAATTCTTATCCCAGCATTTGCAGTTTACAGCTTTCAATGCTGCTGGATCTTGCTGTCTCGATGATGCTTCCCTGAACTTCTGGTCTTTACAAGAAGGAGTTAACAGTGGACAGTGCAGTCGGAAGTCAGTTTGCTAGCTTGGATAGGGGAGGTGGGAGGAGCAGAGAGGAACAGGGGAGTGCCTTGCCACCCTAGGCTATGGGCTGTGTGTTTCTATTGATGCAGAGAGACACAGCTCTAGTCTCTGCATCCAAATGTGGCTCCGAAGGGGCTGTAAGAGAAAGGAGCCACCGGGGTAGTGATTATGGCACCAGCCTAAAGTGGGACATAAGCAAAGATTTAAATATAAATCGTAGGCTATCCCCTCTTCAGTCTATCATGAATGCTACTGCCAGACTCATCCGCCTTACTAACCATTCCATATCTGCCATCCCCCTCTGCCAATCCCTCTACTGGCTTCCCATTGCCCAACGAATAAAATTCAAAACATTAACAATAACATATAAAGTCATTTATAACTCCGCCCCAAATTACATCACCAATCTTGTCTCCAAATATCACCCAAACTGTCCTCTCCACTCCTCCCACAACCTCCTGCTCTCTAGTTCCCTTGTTTCCTCCTCCCATACTTGTCTCCAAGACTTCTCCAGAGCTGCCCCCATCCTCTGGAACTCTCTACCCCAATCTATACAACTATCACCTACTCTGCCCACT
Source organism: Staurois parvus (assembly GCF_062004578.1). Taxonomy (NCBI): domain Eukaryota; kingdom Metazoa; phylum Chordata; class Amphibia; order Anura; family Ranidae; genus Staurois; species Staurois parvus. Next base: position 4,251,312 of record NW_028317797.1, on the reverse strand, counting down.
TTTCTCTGAAAACCTATCTCTTCAGGGAAGCCTATCCTGCCCTCAGCTAATAATGGAATCTTCTACTCCTCCTACTAGTCCACCCCCCACAGTTACTACCTTTTGTACCACCAGCCCCTCCCTCTTAGAATGTAAGCTCCAAGGAGCAGGGCTCTCCTAACCCTCTTGTATTGAACTGTATCATTGCTGTATTGTCTCCCTTTATATTGTAAAGCTCTGAGCAAACTGGCACTATATAAATCCTGTATAATAATTATAATAAAAAAAGAAGCCGCATACTCAATAAATGATTAAAACTGCCATACACGGACTGAAAAATAGTGGCAATATTTTATGTCACAGAATAATTGTGCAGCCATTTATCAAACACAATTTTTCTGGGAAAAAAACACTACAAACAAGAATACAATACCCAGTTTTTGGCAAAATAAAAAGATGATGTTACATCGAGTAAATAGATACTAAACATGTCAAGATTCAAAATTATGTGCGATCATAAAATGGAGGCAAAGTACTACAGTACCTGCTGAATTGGCTGCATTTTGATCTATGTATGGGCAAGGAGGTTGCACACAATTTGTTCTACTTCTGTTGTAATTTTCTACTTCTGGCAATTGGCTGTTCAGTATAAATGATCTGGGTGGCTTTACAGCCGTCTGATCACTTTTACAGTGGTGAGAAGGAACAACCACTGGTGGGGTTCCTGGGCTCTCCCGTTCCTTTGGGAATCCCAAGATTGCTCAATACATAGGAGATGGAGAAACATCCATTCTCCAATCTCCTCTGTAAATGAAGCCGTAAATGATGATAATTTGATCACTTCTGGTTTCAGAGGTGTCATTCCGCAGCCAGGGAAGCAGCTAGTCAAGCATGATCTGTGCTGCCTTGGAGGGCAGGGGAGATACTAGGGGGTCTAATCTATACCCAATGTGTCCATAAGGAGCTATTGTATAGGGGTATTGTTAGCTCCTTGTGATAGCAAGAAAGTTAAATGAAAAAAAAGTGTAAAAAATTGCAAACATGCATGTAGATCCCACATGCACACATATGTAAACAGAGATTGGCCCACACATGTAAGGTAGCGCCATGAATGTCAGAGTGAGAGCAATAATTCTGAGACCATAATTCACAAATACCTCTACATTGATAAACTGTAAAGGCCTTTGAAGTGCCACCTATGAAATATTTTAGGTACTGTAGTTTGTCTCCATTTTATGGACGCATGTAATTTTGAGTCTTGACAAATTTGGTATCTTTTTACGTGACGCAACATCATCTTTTATATTTTACCAAAACTTGGGTATTGAATTCTGTTTGTGTGCAATAAAATTAAAGTGGTTGTAAAGGCTGAATTTATTTATTTCAGGTACTTACATAGCTCCGTCAATTTACGCAGCACCAGGGGTGGACTGACCATTTGGAAACTCGGGCACTGCCCGAGGGCCCAGGGTCAGTAGGGGGCCCCATGAGATGCCCCTGGTACCTTTGTCATAGGCTTCTTTGAGTTTGGGCAAGGACACAGGGGCCCCATGATCCCCTATTGCCCAGGGGCCCCATGAGTTGTCAGTCCGCCCCTGTGCAGCACTTTACCTATATGTTGTACATTCACATCAGTCCCTAACCCTCAAGGGGTGTACAATCTAAGGTCCCTAACTTACATTTATACATACACATACTAGGGCCAATTTAGACAGGAGCCAATTAACCTACCAGCATGTCTTTGTAGTGTGGGAGGAAACCAGAATACCCAGAGGAAACCCACACAAGCACAGGGAGAACATGCAAACTCCAGGAAGGTGGTGCCATGGTTGGGATTTGAACCAACGACCCTAGTACTGCCAGGTGGAAGTGCTAACCATTTAGTTACTGTGCGTCCCAATTTATTTTTATACCTTCATGCATTCTATAAAAAAACCTTCTATGTGCAGCTCCCCCGCTCAGCCCTCTCTAATACTTACCTGAGCCCAATCTTTATCCAGCGCTGTGCATGAGAGCAGCAACTCTCCAGGGTGTCTCCCTACTCATTGGCTCAGACACAGCTTTGGGAGCCATTGGCTCCCGCTGCTGTCAATCCTAGCCAGTGAGGAGGGAGTGGGGTTGAGCTATGTTCTGTGTGTCTTATGGACACACAGAGAGCGGCTCTGGAGCCAGCATGCACAAATGTCCCCATAGCAAGCGGCTTGCTAGAGGGGCACTCAGCAGGAAGGGAAGGGGGGGCACCAACCAGGGCATGACATGTTTATTATTTAATATTTTTTTTTTACCTTTACATTTTATCTTCTTACCTTTACAATCTCTTTAACCTCCCTGGCGGTATGATTATGTCAGGAATTTTGTACCAAAAGCGGTACCATTTTTTTGCATGGAAATATGTATTTTTTTTATTGTAGGCCTGCAATTTAGGGATAACTCCCTGATATCTGTCCGAACAAGAGTCTAGTAAACATTCCGGATATGATAAAACTTGAAACACGAAATCATAAATTATAATTTAATAAATACTCATAAAAAATAATAATATAATAATAATAAATTTAATTCAATAATATAATCAAACCAAAAACACTGAAATTTGAAATATAGTGCCAAGTTTGCACATCACTGAGCAAAGTCACAGAATTGTTTTCAGTGTCTGATGACGAATTTCTCCACGAATCATTATCACTCAATTCTGCAAGTGGTTCTAATTTACTATCGCTGCTCTCTAGCTGGTCTAAAACCGATTTTGACCTAAAGGGACGCTTTTTGGACGCCGTGGACTTTTCCAGGCAGAAAGAACAGTCAAATTGCAGGCAGGGCACAGGACAAAGCAGTAGGGACAAAATGTATGTGAAATGCTTTGATACAGGAATGTTTTACTATGAAATAATCGTTTTAAAAAAATTTAATTTTTTTTAAATTTTCAAATTTGCCGCAGGTTCCGGCACCCGTACATCCCGCCGTCACAGGGACCGGAACACGGAAGCCAGATGCCGGCATCGGCCGGAGGAGATGGCCGGGGACGCTGCAGGGGACGCATCGTGGGAGCGAAGGACAAGGTAAGCGCTGTAGGGAATCCCTGAGCAACGCCGCATGGTAAGCCCGAGTGTAGCTCGGGGTTACCGCTTTTGGTACTGAAACTTTACCCCGAGCTACACTCGGGAATACCGCCAGGGAGGTTAATTGTAATGTTTTTTTTGTGAAAATTTGTGTTTGATAAATGGCTGCACAAATATTGTGTGACATAAAAAAATTGCAACAGCCACCATTTTATTCTACAGGGCCTCTTCTTTCAGAAAATACTGTGTATAATGTTTGGGGGTTCTAAGTAATTAAAATGTTGATTTCAATACTGTGTGAAAAAAATAAAAAAATAGACAGTGAGTAGTTTAAATGTACCGAAACCCAAAAACAAATATTTAACATATTGTAGATTTGCATCCCTTAAATGTGGTGGTTGCATTCATTTTCAATTTTTTCAGGCTTTCCCCCTTTATTTTCACCTGGTAATGCTGTGCATATAACACACTGTCCATGAGTGCCTAGGCTCACTCCTCCACTGTATTTATGGAAAAAAACCAGGGTCGCCATCCAGGCTGGACTCCAAACATGTCTGTCTTGGTTCATATCTTCTACATGGTAGTGATGGGATTTACAGTATGTAGAAAAAGCTAACATTGCCTTTGCTTCCAGTTTATCTCATTGTAAGTGAGAAGTACACTGCATTTCTGGCAGGATCAACAGGTAATTTCTGTACTTAGAAATGTTTTGAGACTGTAAAAAAAAACATGAGACAGTGGACACTTCTTTAATTTAAGAAAATCTCTAATCACATTGAAAAACAGATTATTGTTTCTGATAATGACGACATGTAGCCAGGTGACATTGTTACTTGTTCTTTCCATCTGATGGACAATAAAGTGGTTGTAAAGCCTTACATACACCCAGGGAAGTGACTGGCCTCAGGTGATACACAAAGGTGAAACAAATCCTCCTACATAAGTTGTACCTGTTTCTCTACTTCCGTTCAAGGTTCTGAATTTATAAAGATGTTCTGAGAGTTCAGGAAAAAAGGGGGGGGGGTACTGAATTTACACTCAGCAGAGCTCAGTGAGGAGAGCTCTGAGAGCTGATTGGAGGGAAGAGACACACCCACTTCACACAGGAACAGAGCTAAGGCTGTCAATCTGCTGAAGGCCCCTCCCCTGTCACAATTTTTCTCTTGGTGTCAGGAAAATGTGTCAGAAGTGTCAGAAGTGATTCATGCCGATAGAAAAGGAACGAGGCAGCAGACAGAAATGACAGAGCTCTGGACAGAGTGCACACTATAGAGGGATATGCTTTGTTCATATTTCATGTCTGAGTTGTACAACTACTTCAAAGGCCCGTTTATTCAGCAACAGACAGCTGCCACATACTAAACCGCTGTGGTTTAGTGTGCAGCAACTGTCCATTCCAGCTGCAGTGAGCTGGCAGAAGGGGGTCGGTGTGGTGCATGTTTCAGTGCATCACACAGTTCCTTTTTTCTTTTTGACTCAACTTTATTTGAAGTCTACAAAGTGGCAGCTTATTCATGTCACTGTTTAGCAGCACAGTACATTGCACTGCTGTACAGTAACATGCAATCCCACCCAGAATGCTGCAATAATATGCAGCATGTCTGCATTTTATCACAGCTCACTGCAGCACAGTTTCAGGCTGCATTGCAGTGTGAATAGGACACATAGAAAACAGTTGTTTTCTGTGTGTCTTAGCAGTGATTAGTGTTCTTTTAGTGCATAAAAAAACTAGTCACCATAGTACGGCCTTATGCACACTGGACATTTTTGGCTGTTAAGCTGGCCATACACGTATAGATTTATGTTCATGAATTTTAGTTTCAAGAATATTTGTTTGATATTCTAATCGTTAGTGGGGTCAAATCGATGTTTATTTATGACAGCACTGATGGGAATATTCGAAGGGGCTGGAAGGAAAACATTTCTCGATCAAATGAATTTTCGGCCAGTGTATGTGTTTATCGTTTAGAAATCCATTCATTTTAAAGTCGAATGTTAGAAGCAAAAGACAATTTTCGAACAGCATTCGTCCATTCATCGAATGTTCAAACAATTTTCGTACAACTTTTCTTATGAATATTCTTGTCTGAAAATCTACACATGTATGGCCTCCTTTAGGGATATCAGGCATTTTTTTTTCTGCCTCCAAATGCCCCTGCATGTTAGCCTAAAGCTGGCCATACACATATAGATTTATGTTCAAGAAGATTTGTTTCAAGAATATTCATTTGATATTCTAATCGTTAGTGGGGTCAAATCGATGTTCATTTTTGACAGCAGTGATGGGAATATTTGAAGGGGCAGGAAGGAAAATTTTTCTCGATCACATGAATTTTTGGCCTGTGTATGTGTTTATCATTTAGAAATTACATTCATTTTAAAGTCGAATGTTAAAAGCAAATTTTTGAACGACATTCGTCCATTCATCGAATATTCAAAAAATTTTCGTACGTTTTATTCTTACGAATATTCTTGTCCAAAAATCTACATGTGTATGGCCAGCTTTAGGGGTATCTCACTTTTTTTTCTGCCTCTAAATGCCCCTGCAGTAAACATAGGCATTTAGAGGAGTTTAGAGGCGGATGGTGTTTTGGCAGAATTAATACTGGACGCACCTAAACTCGTCTAAACGCAAGTTATTATTGGGCTTTTTTAGCACTTGAACATTAAAGCGGAGTTCCACTCACCCTGTCTATGCCCTTCTCCGCACTATGTTACACACAGATATTAAGCACAACCCATACGAGGCGCTATTATTTAAACCATTAGTAGGCCTACTCCATCCTGAGTGGCAGCTGGCATCGCATCTATTTATGGCTACCAAATTAATGATTGCGAGAGCTTGGAAAACCCCCCTTCTTAGCTTCAAGGCCATCAAGAACTGGATGAATTTTATAATGGTTAATGAGAAGCTATCAGCCATGCTGTTAGACACCCACCGAAAGTTTTTGCAAATCTGGCGCCCCTGGATTGATGTGGCCCAACCATCTAGATTCGACCAGACCCTTCTGTCAATATAAGACTATCCTAGCGCAATCCCCTGGACCCCTTTCTTTGTCTTTACCTTCCTTGTTTCTCCCTTCTTTTCTTTTCTTCTTTTTTTTCTCTTTTTTTCCTCTGTTTTGTTAGTCTTCATGCTATTTGCGCTGATTGTAATACTCCTAGAGAATGTTTTGTATACCTGTTGGACTTTCTCGAGAGTCCTTGTTGTAGATTACTGATGTGCATCCAGTGAGGCTCCGTGCTCAGCTTTTCCTACCCTCTGTATGCGGTTTTTGTGATTATCTTTGGCCTTCGCCTACTAGCCCATTGGTCATTACACCGTGTTCCAAATTATTATGCAAATTCTATTTAAGTGTCACAAAGATTAAATATTTTGTTTTTCAGTTTAACTCATGGATGGCATTGTGTCTCAGGGCTCTTTTGATCTCTGAAAACAATCTCGAACACCTGTGATAATTAGATTGGCCGCTGAGCCCAATTTAAGGAAAAACTACTAAAGGACGGTGTTCCACATTATTAAGCAGAGCACCATTTTCAAGCAATATGGGGAAGAAAAAGGATCTCTCTGCTGCCGAAAAGAGTGAAATAGTTCAATGCCTTGGACGAGGTATAAAAACATTAGATATTTCATGAAAACTTAAGCGTGATCATTGCACTATTAAGAGATATGTGGCTGATTCAGAGCACAGACGGGTTCGTGCAGATAAAGGCCCATTGAGGAAGATTTCTTCCAGATCCATGCATCGGATCAAGAGAGCAGCTGCTAAAATACCATTACATAGCAGCAAACAGATATTTGAAGCTGCTGGTGCCTCTGGAGTCCCACGGACATCAAGGGGTAGAGTCCTCCATAGTCTTGCAACTGTGCATAAACCTTCTATTCGGCCATAAATAACCAATGCTCACAAGCAGAAACGGCTGCATTGGGCAGAAAAATACATGAAGACTAATTTTCAAACAGTCCTGTTCACTGATGAGTGCCGTGCAACCCTGGATGGTCCAGATGGATGGAGTAGTGGCTGGTTGGTGGACGGCCACCCTGTTCCAACAAGGCTGCGACGTCAGTAAGGCGGTGGTGGAGTCATGTTTTGGGCTGGAATCATGAGAACAGAGCTGGTCGGCCCCTTTAGGGGCCCCGAAGGTGTAAAGATGACCTCTGCAAAGTATGTGGAGTTTATGACTGACCACTTTCTTCCCTGGTACAGAAGGAAGAACTATGCTTTCCGTAATAAAATCATCTTCATGCATGACAATGCACCATCTCATGCTGCAAATAATACCTCTGCATCAATGGCTGTTATGGGGATAAAAGGAGAGAAAGTCATGGTGTGGCCTCCATCCTCCCCTGACCTCAATCCTATTGAGAACCATTGGAGCATCCTCAAGCAAAAGATCTATGAGGGTGGGAGGCAGTTTACATCCAAACAGCAGCTCTGGGAGGCTATTCTGACATCTTGCAAACAAATTCAAGCAGAAGCTGTCCAAAAACTCACAAGTTCAATGGATGCAAAACTTGTGAAGCTGCTATCAAATAAGGGGTCCTATGTTACAATGTAACTTGACCTGTTCAAATGTTTAAAAGTTAAAATGTTGTTAAATGTTTGATTGAAATAGCTTTTGATTTCAGTAAATATGCTGCAAACACAACAAATGACAATTTTCAGTTCTTTACAACCTATAAAGTGTTTTGAAACTTACTGTGCGTAATAATTTGGAACAGTGCATTGTACGTTTTTTATGTTTAAAACAAATACTGTTATCATTAGGAGGTTTGTTCAATAAAATGTGAATTGTACTCTTAATAGTTGATAACATGAGAATTATGCTGACTGTTATTTACATCAATTATTTAGGTAAATTAGAAAAATATCATTTGCATAATAATTTGGTACAGGGTGTATTTGTTTTCTATTAACGTAACTTATAAGGTTTCCTTCCATCTCTTTATGTATTGTGTTTATGTACTCAGTTTCTCTCTTTGTCAATACTTCAGTGAATTTGTTATGTCCTTCATCAGAAGCGTTGAATACCTTATTCTTTTGTGTCAGTGATCTTGCTTTTGACTGCTTCTTTGATGTTGTGTTGTCTATAAAAAAATCCATTGTAAAAGAAATGAATTAATGCCCAAGCACTTGATGCGCCTAAATGCACCTAAACTCATTACACGCATTTACAAGCGTCAATCGTTTTTGCTGCCAAAATGCTGCTGCCAGGAGGAAAGGAGTCTAGGAGAGATAGCAAAAATTCTAGTGTCCATAAGGCCTAAATATGATGCGGCCCTAATATGCAGTCAGGTTTCCAGTACTCATTACAGCATGCAGTCCGATTGGCATAGCCATAGACTATGTAAGGTCTCTTTGCATCATGGGACCATTTTTTTTCTTTTTTCAGATCCTTTCATTTGTGGAATGCAGGTGTAATGGTGCTCACAGTCCTAATTTTTGCAATTCTGTTTCTTGTGCTTGCATGCCAAAGGCATGGAGACCTAATACAAAGGCCACATTCATTCAAAACAAGAATTTTTTGTTGTAGGCAGATACTAGCTCTTCAAATCTGATGTTTGCATCTTATATCCCTAGGTGGCTTTAGTCTTAGGATCTTTCACACAATACTTTTGGGTGTGTTTGTAAAAACTTTGCATAGCTTTTTGTCATTGAAAAATGCCTTACATTTCTTCTGTACGAATGGAGCAAAATTGAATATTCTCAGGCTATATTCTCTGCCGAATTAATGGTATTCACAGCCCAAAACCTAAGACCCCTCCTTTGTACTGGGGCTGCACCCACACTATGAGGGTTAACTGCTTGTTTATGTCTAGGGATGGAAAAGCCGTTTTCCTTACCTGATCCTCTGCTTCCCCAGCAGACTATGCTTCCCCATGCTCAGGTGGTGGACTGGTCCTCAGTGTCCTCACATCCAATGCAGGGCTAGGGGTCTCTGAATCGGTCTTGATAGTGTCAAAAGCAGTGGCAGACTGACAACTCATGGGGCCCCTGGGCAATAGGGGATCATGGGGCCCCTGTATCCTTGCCCAAACTCAAAAAAGCCTATGAAAAAGGTACCAGGGGCATCTCATGGGGCCCTCTACTGACCCCGGGCCCTTGGGCAGTGCCCGAGTTTCCAAATGGTCAGTCCGCCCCTGCTCAAAAGAACCTTAGGTTGCTGAAGCATAGGGGAGAAGAGGCTGTGAGTACTGGGCTAGCAGTGCAGAGGAGTCTGTGGGAGCGGAGGATCAGGTAAGTAAAACTGGTTTACCAAACTTCCAGACATTTAGACCCACAGTACAGGCACAGCCCCACTGCAAGGAGAATTTTAAGGTTTCCTGGAGTTCAGCTTTCATCCTTTGTGTCTTTAGTTACAGTATTATTTACTATTATTTTGGTACTTATATAGTGCCATCAATTTATGCAGTGCTTTACATATATATTGTACATTCACCTCAGTCCCTAACCCTCAAGGTATGTACAATCTAAGGTCCCTAACTCACATTCATCCATACACATACTAGGGCCAATTTAGACAGGAGCCAATTAATCTACCAGCATGTCTTTGGAGTGTGGGAGGAAACCACAGGGAGAACATGCAAACTCCAGGCAGGTGGTGCCGTGGTTGGGATTTGAACCAACGACCCTATTACTTCTAGGTGGAAGTGCTAACCACTTAGCCACTGTGGTGCCCACAGTACATTTTAACTGCATTAAGATATAGGCTAATCAAAAATGACAGTGACAGGATTGAAGCAAACTCTAAAACTAACAGGGGTGCTTAAAGTGGAACTTCGCTCTTTCAATCAACAATGACTATTTCTAATCGAAAGCATATCATATGTACTTGTTTTAAACTTTTTTTGAATTTCCTCATTTACTTCCTGGTTTCCATTCCTAGGCAGATGATGCCATACATCCCAGAGGTCTTCAGGAGGGGAGGGAGAGTTTTCAGCTCAGCCAATGCCTGAGCTAAGGGCAGATGGATTCCAGGAAGTAACTGCTACATGAATCATCTGCCCTTACTCCAGACATACCGGGGGGGGGGGGGGGAAATTATTTCTCAGCGAAATAAAGCAGGACATACCAGGCACCATCAATTTTTGAACGTATCATTAGTTTTCCAGTGCCTTTACATTTTGTGGCACCTTGGACCACAACAAGGGACACATATATACATGTATGTATTTCAGTATTTTTATATATATATGTTTATATTATGTGTATGTATGTGTGTATATATATAATTTTTTTTCGCCCCCTTTCTTCCTTTTTCTTTTGGGATTAGCTATGTAATAAAGTTCACTATGTGTGTAATTACTGTAATGATTAGAGATGAGCGAAGAAATGAAAAATTCGATTCGACTGATTCGGCGAATTCGTGGACAATATTCGATTCGAGTCGAATAAATTCGCTGTGAATTTAACTTAAAAAAGGGTGTTTCTAGGCTTCAGAGAGACTTAATATTAGTGCAGAACACTGTACCTTTAATTTAAATGCCCTTGGAGTCTGCTGGGGAAGAGAAATAATACTGTCAGTCAGTATGACATGCAGATGAGTGCCGTCGATCTTAGAATCACCGCACACTTCACTCATTTGGGCAGTCACGGGGCCAAAACCAGAGTGTGGAGCCACAGTGTGGCGGTGGAGGCAGCAGCAATGGGAGGCCATACAGCACCCTATGACAAAAATGGAAACCACCAGCAGTGTGAGGAGACCTGAAAGTGGCACATGGCAGAGTGTGGCGATAGAGACAGCAGCAATGGGAGGCCGTACAGGGACCCATGACACACTCTGGACCTGGCAGCAGCATGAGGAGGCGGTACAGGGGCCCATGACAGATTACGGGCCTGGCAGCAGCATGAGGAGTCGGTACAGGGGCCCATGGCAGATTACGGGCCTGGCAGCAGCAATGGGAGGCCGTACAGGGACCCATGACACACTCTGGACCTGGCAGCAGCATGGGGAGGCGGTACAGGGGCCCATGACAGATTACGGGCCTGGCAGCAGCATGAGGAGTCGGTACGGGGGCCCATGACACACTCTGGACCTGGCAGCAGCATGAGGAGGCGGTACAGGGGCGCATGACAGATTACGAGCCTGGCAGCAGCAACTTGGACAGGAGGACGTTCAGCTTCTGCACCGTCGGGTGCGTGCTCGCAAACTGTTGTCTCTTGGAAACGGATTCCAAGAAAGACTGCTGACGGAATCCGTGAAGAGGAGTAGCAGGAGAAGGAGCATCTGAACGAGCGGAATATGCCAACAAGCGACAACAGTGGCCCATGACAGATTACGGGCCTGGCAGCAGCATGAGGAGTCGGTACGGGGGCCCATGGCAGATTACGGGCCTGGCAGCAGCTATGGGAGGCCCGTAATCTGCCAGCACCCTATGACAAAAAATGGAACCCACCAGCAGTGTGAGGAGACCTGAAAGTGGCACATGGCAGAGTGTGGCGATGGAGACAGCAGCAATGGGAGGCCGTACAGGGACCCATGAGAGACTCTGGACCTGGCAGCAGCATGAGGAGGCGGTATAGGGGCCCATGGCAGATTAGGGGCCTGGCAGCAGCTATGGGAGGCCCGTAATCTGCCAGCACCCTATGACAAAAAATGGAACACACCAGCAGTGTGAGGAGACCTGAAAGTGGCACATGGCAGAGTGTGGCGATGGAGGCAGCAGCAATGGGAGGCCGTACAGGGACCCATGAGAGACTCTGGACTTGGCAGCAGCATGAGGAGGCGGTATAGGGGCCCATGGCAGATTAGGGGCCTGGCAGCAGCTATGGGAGGCCCGTAATCTGCCAGCACCCTATGACAAAAAATGGAACACACCAGCAGTGTGAGGAGACCTGAAAGTGGCACATGTTTGGGGCATGATTCATGGCGGATTTAGTCAGTTGTGTCAGGAACTGGTGGTTTGAAATCCAGACTAATCCACGCCTGATTCATTTTCACAAACGTCAGTCTCTCCACACTTTGGGTGGACAGTCGTGTCCTCCGCGGAGTTGCAATACCTCCTGCCGCACTAAACACGCGCTCCGATGCCACGCTACTGGCCGGGCATGACAGCCTTTCAAGGGCAAATTCAGCTAGTTGGGGCCAAAGGTCAAGTTTCGTTGCCCAGTAGTCAAGGGGATTGTCTACCTCGGTTGGCAGGGTGCTGTCCAAGTAGGCCTAAGCCTGTTGTTTGAGGTCCTGCTCCAGGTCCACCTGATGCTGCTGCTGCTGCTGCGGCTGGTTAGTAGTTTCCTCACTGCGCTGGTGAAGAAAGCTACTCATCATCGACTGCAGACTGAGGCAGCCGCTGCTGGTGGAGCTGCCACTGCTCCTACCACCCCACCCCTCCCCTGCTGCCATGGCAGCGGAACACGAGCGCACAGGGCCCACAGTGTCTGAGGATGGACGTTGGCGCAGACAGGCAGAGACCAGCTGACTACATAGGTGTTTTTTATAGTACGTTATTTTGGCCTCCCTCTCAGCAGGTGTGAAAAAGGCCACCATTTTTGAACGGTAGCGAGGGTCCAACAAGGTGGACAGCCAAAAGTCATCCCTCTGTCTGATGGTTATTATTCGGCTGTCGCTACGCAAGCAACCGAGCATGCTATGGGCCATTTGTGCCAAGGAATGCGAGGGACTCCCTGCCTCCATCTCCACAGCATACTGCCACGGTGCGTCTAGGTCCTCTGTCTCCTCTTCCTCCTCCTCTACCAGATGCTCCTGCTCCTCCACTCCTGTCCGCTGAGTGGAAAAACCACCCATTTCACTCAATAATTCCTGAGCACCAATGTCCTCCTCTACCTCCTCCTCTTCTTCCAGTCCTGCCCCCACAGGGGCCATGTGGCGTTGAGATCTGTGCGCCACGTCTACCGCACCCTGACCAGCCATTGTTAACAGCATTTGTTCCAGGACGTGCAACAGAGGAATGACGTCGTTCATCCCATAGTCCTGCCGACTCACGAATAGCGTGGCCTCCTCAAAGGGCCTGAGCAAGCGCAGGTGTCACGCATGAGCTGCCAATGGCTGACATCTAAGTTACACAGGGAGTACCTTTATCTGCTTTTAACATCAGGAAATCTGTGATGGCCTTTTGCTGTTCGTAAAGGCGGTCTAACATATGTAGGGTTGAATTCCACCTTGTTGCAACGTCACAGCATGAGGAGTCGGTATAGGGGCCCATGGCAGATTAGGGGCCTGGCAGCAGTTATGGGAGGCCCATAATCTGCCAGCACCCTATGACAAAAAATGGAACACACCAGCAGTGTGAGGAGACCTGAAAGTGGCACATGGCAGAGTGTGGCGATGGAGACAGCAGCAATGGGAGGCCGTACAGGGACCCATGAGAGACTCTGGACCTGGCAGCAGCATGAGGAGGCGGTATATAGGGGCCTACGGCAGATTAGGGGCCTGGCAGCAGCTATAGGAGGCCCGTAATCTGCCAGCACCCTATGTCAAAAAATTCAACACACCAGCAGTGTGTGAGGAGACCTGAAAGTGGCACATGGCAGAGTGTGGCGATGGAGACAGCAGCAATGGGAGGCCGTACAGGGACCCATGACAGACTCTGGACTTGGCAGCAGCATGAGGAGGCGGTATATAGGGGCTTATGGCAGATTAGGGGCCTGGCAGCAGCTATAGGAGGCCCGTAATCTGCCAGCACCCTATGTCAAAAAATTCAACACACCAGCAGTGTGAGGAGACCTGAAAGTGGCACATGGCAGAGTGTGGCGATGGAGACAGCAGCAATGGGAGGCCGTACAGGGACCCATGACAGACTCTGAACTTGGCAGCAGCATGAGGAGGCGGTATATAGGGGCCCATGGCAGATTAGGGGCCTGGCAGCAGCTATAGGAGGCCCGTAATCTGCCAGCACCCTATGTCAAAAAATTTAACACACCAGCAGTGTGAAGAGACCTGAAAGTGGCACATGGCAGCAGAGTGTGGCGATGGAGACAGCAGCAATGGGAGGCCGTACAGGGACCCATGAGAGACTCTAGACTTGGCAGCAGCATGAGGAGGCGGTATATAGGGGCCCATGGCAGATTAGGGGCCTGGCAGCAGCTATGTGAGGCCCGTAATCTGCCTGCACCCTATGTCAAAAAATTAAACACACCAGCAGTGTGAAGAGACCTGAAAGTGGCACATGGCATGAGAGACTCTGGACCTGGCAGCAGCAGGAGGAGGCGGTATAGGGGCCCATGGCTGATTAGGGGCCTGGCAGCAGCTATGTGAGGCCCGTTATCTTGCAGCACCCTATGTCAAAAAATTTAACACACCAGCAGTGTGAAGAGACCTGAAAGTGGCACATGGCAGCAGAGTGTGGCGATGGAGACAGCAGCAATGGGAGGCCGTACAGGGACCATGACAGACTCTGGACTTGGCAGCAGCATGAGGAGGCGGTATATAGGGGCCCATGGCAGATTAGGGGCCTGGCAGCAGCTATGTGAGGCCCGTAATCTGCCTGCACCCTATGTCAAAAAATTTAACACACCAGCAGTGTGAAGAGACCTGAAAGTGGCACATGGCAGCAGAGTGTGGCGATGGAGACAGCAGCAATGGGAGGCCGTACAGGGACCATGACAGACTCTGGACTTGGCAGCAGCATGAGGAGGCGGTATATAGGGGCCCATGGCAGATTAGGGGCCTGGCAGCAGCTATGTGAGGCCCGTTATCTTGCAGCACCCTATGTCAAAAAATTTAACACACCAGCAGTGTGAAGAGACCTGAAAGTGGCACATGGCAGCAGAGTGTGGCGATGGAGACAGCAGCAATGGGAGGCCGTACAGGGACCCATGAGAGACTCTAGACTTGGCAGCAGCATGAGGAGGCGGTATATAGGGGCCCATGGCAGATTAGGGGCCTGGCAGCAGCTATGTGAGGCCCGTTATCTTGCAGCACCCTATGTCAAAAAATTAAACACACCAGCAGTGTGAAGAGACCTGAAAGTGGCACATGGCATGAGAGACTCTGGACCTGGCAGCAGCAGGAGGAGGCGGTATATAGGGGCCCATGGCAGATTAGGGGCCTGGCAGCAGCTATGTGAGGCCCGTAATCTGCCTGCACCCTATGTCAAAAAATTTAACACACCAGCAGTGTGAAGAGACCTGAAAGTGGCACATGGCAGCAGAGTGTGGCGATGGAGACAGCAGCAATGGGAGGCCGTACAGGGACCATGACAGACTCTGGACTTGGCAGCAGCATGAGGAGGCGGTATATAGGGGCCCATGGCAGATTAGGGGCCTGGCAGCAGCTATGTGAGGCCCGTAATCTGCCTGCACCCTATGTCAAAAAATTTAACACACCAGCAGTGTGAAGAGACCTGAAAGTGGCACATGGCAGCAGAGTGTGGCGATGGAGACAGCAGCAATGGGAGGCCGTACAGGGACCATGACAGACTCTGGACTTGGCAGCAGCATGAGGAGGCGGTATATAGGGGCCCATGGCAGATTAGGGGCCTGGCAGCAGCTATGTGAGGCCCGTTATCTTGCAGCACCCTATGTCAAAAAATTTAACACACCAGCAGTGTGAAGAGACCTGAAAGTGGCACATGGCAGCAGAGTGTGGCGATGGAGACAGCAGCAATGGGAGGCCGTACAGGGACCCATGAGAGACTCTAGACTTGGCAGCAGCATGAGGAGGCGGTATATAGGGGCCCATGGCAGATTAGGGGCCTGGCAGCAGCTATGTGAGGCCCGTTATCTTGCAGCACCCTATGTCAAAAAATTTAACACACCAGCAGTGTGAAGAGACCTGAAAGTGGCACATGGCATGAGAGACTCTGGACCTGGCAGCAGCAGGAGGAGGCGGTATAGGGGCCCATGGCTGATTAGGGGCCTGGCAGCAGCTATGTGAGGCCCGTTATCTTGCAGCACCCTATGTCAAAAAATTTAACACACCAGCAGTGTGAAGAGACCTGAAAGTGGCACATGGCAGCAGAGTGTGGCGATGGAGACAGCAGCAATGGGAGGCCGTACAGGGACCATGACAGACTCTGGACTTGGCAGCAGCATGAGGAGGCGGTATATAGGGGCCCATGGCAGATTAGGGGCCTGGCAGCAGCTATGTGAGGCCCGTTATCTTGCAGCACCCTATGTCAAAAAATTTAACACACCAGCAGTGTGAAGAGACCTGAAAGTGGCACATGGCAGCAGAGTGTGGCGATGGAGACAGCAGCAATGGGAGGCCGTACAGGGACCATGACAGACTCTGGACTTGGCAGCAGCATGAGGAGGCGGTATATAGGGGCCCATGGCAGATTAGGGGCCTGGCAGCAGCTATGTGAGGCCCGTAATCTGCCTGCACCCTATGTCAAAAAATTTAACACACCAGCAGTGTGAAGAGACCTGAAAGTGGCACATGGCAGCAGAGTGTGGCGATGGAGACAGCAGCAATGGGAGGCCGTACAGGGACCCATGAGAGACTCTAGACTTGGCAGCAGCATGAGGAGGCGGTATATAGGGGCCCATGGCAGATTAGGGGCCTGGAAGCAGCTATGTGAGGCCCGTAATCTGCCTGCACCCTATGTCAAAAAATTTAACACACCAGCAGTGTGAAGAGACCTGAAAGTGGCACATGGCAGCAGAGTGTGGCGATGGAGACAGCAGCAATGGGAGGCCGTACAGGGACCCATGAGAGACTCTGGACCTGGCAGCAGCAGGAGGAGGCGGTATATAGGGGCCTATGGCAGATTAGGGGCCTGGCAGCAGCTATAGGAGGCCCGTAATCTGCCAGCACCCTATGTCAAAAAATTCAACACACCAGCAGTGTGAGGAGACCTGAAAGTGGCACATGTTTGAGGCATGATTCATGGCGGATTTAGTCAGTTGTGTCAGGAACTGGTGGTTTGAAATCCAGACTAATCCACGCCTGATTCATTTTCACAAACGTGAGTCTCTCCACACTTTGGGTGGACAGTCGTGTCCTCCGCGGAGTTACAATACCTCCTGCCGCACTAAACACGCGCTCCGATGCCACGCTACTGGCCGGGCATGACAGCCTTTCAAGGGCAAATTCAGCTAGTTGGGGCCAAAGGTCAAGTTTCGTTGCCCAGTAGTCAAGGGGATTGTCTACCTCGGTTGGCAGGGTGCTGTCCAAGTAGGCCCAAGCCTGTTGTTTGAGCTCCTGCTCCAGGTCCACCTGATGCTGCTGCTGCTGCTGCGGCTGGTTAGTAGTTTCCTCACTGCGCTGGTGAAGAAAGCTACTCATCATCGACTGCAGACTGAGGCAGCCGCTGCTGGTGGAGCTGCCACTGCTCCTACCACCCCACCCCTCCCCTGCTGCCATGCCAGCGGAACGCGAGCGCACAGGGCCCACAGTGTCTGAGGATGGACGTTGGCGCACAAAGGCAGAGACCAACTGACTACATAGGTGGTTTTTATAGTACGTAATTTTGGCCTCCCTCTCAGCAGGTGTGAAAAAGGCCACCATTTTGGACCGGTAGCGAGGGTCCAACAAGGTGGACAGCCAAAAGTCATCCCTCTGTCTGATGGTTATTATTCGGCTGTCGCTACGCAAGCAACCGAGCATGCTATGGGCCATTTGTGCCAAGGAATGCGAGGGACTCCCTGCCTCCATCTCCACAGCATACTGCCACGGTGCGTCTGGGTCCTCTGTCTCCTCCTCCTCCTCCTCTACCAGATGCTCCTGCTCCTCCACTCCTGTCCGCTGAGTGGAAAAACCACCCATTTCACTCAATAATTCCTGAGCACAAATGTCCTCCTCTACCTCCTCCTCTTCTTCCTGTCCTGCCCCCACAGGGGTCATGTGGCGTTGAGATCTGTGCGCCACGTCTACCGCACCCTGACCAGCCATTGTTAACAGCATTTGTTCCAGGACGTGCAACAGAGGAATGACGTCGTTCATCCCATAGTCCTGCCGACTCACGAATAGCGTGGCCTCCTCAAAGGGCCTGAGCAAGCGGCAGGTGTCACGCATGAGCTGCCAATGGCTGACATCTAAGTTACACAGGGGAGTACCTTTATCCGCTTGTAACATCAGGAAATCGGTGATGGCCTTTCGCTGCTCGTAAAGGCGGTCTAACATGTGTAGGGTTGAATTCCACCTTGTTGCAACGTCGCAGATCAGGCGATGCTGTGGAATTCCGTTCTGCCGCTGCAGCTCAATGAGGGTGTTCTTTGCGGTGTAGGAATGGCTGAAATGCATGCACAGTTTACGTGACATTTTAAGGATGTCTTGCAGTGGGATGGTGGATTTTAGGAACCGCTTGACAACCAGATTGAACACGTGAGCCATGCATGGCGCATGGCACAACCTTCCTTGACGCAGAGCAGACACCATGTTCTTTCCGTTGTCAGTCAACATGGTTCCGATTTTTAGTTTGCGCGGAGACAGCCATCTGTCGATTTCTCTGTTCATTACACTCAGCAGTTCCTCCCCTGTGTGACTACGTTCGCCAAGGCATACCAGGTGCAGCACAGCGTGACACCGTTGCGCCCTGCACATGTGATATGCCGGTCGGGTAATGGGACTTGGCACGGGGGTGGCGGCTGAGGACACGGCGGAAAAAGAGGTGGTAGAGGCGGACATGCTTGCTGGACCAAGGACGTGCAAACGTGGAGGCAAAAGCGTCGTGACCTGTCCAAGTTGCTGGTGCGGCTGTGCCGGCACCACGTTCACCCAGTGGGCCGTAAATGACATGTACTGTCCCTGACCGTAGTTACAGCTCCACACGTCGGCGCTGCCGTGCACTTTGGCAGAGACCGACATGCTCAAAGACTGGCCCACCATCTCTTCTACATGTGAATGCAGGGCTGGCACTGCCTTTTGGGCAAAGAAATGACGGCTTGGCACTCTCCACCGCGGCGCGGCACAAGCCATCATTTCTCGGAAAGGTGCTGAGTCCACCAGTTGGAAAGGGAGGGACTGCAGCACCAGCAACTTGGACAGGAGGACGTTCAGCTTTTGCACCGTCGGGTGCGTGCTCGCAAACTGTTGTCTCTTGGATACGGATTCCAAGAAAGACTGTTGACGGAATCCGAGAAGAGGAGTAGCAGGAGAAGGAGCATCTGAACGAGCGGAAGATGCCAATGAGCGACAACTCCCCTCAGCAGAGGTGTTGGAGCCTTGACTGGCTGATAGAGGGCGATTGACGACGTCGGGTGACGGAGCAAGTAACGGAGCGGGTGATGGAGCGGGGGCTGGGGCAGGCAGAACCGCCGTATGTTTATCACGGTTTTCCCAGGCCACCGAATGGTGACGCTGCATATGCTGACGCAACGCTGTAGTCCCAACATGGGCCCCCTGGCCACGCTTGCATTTCTGGCCACATAGTCGACATACGGCTACGTTTACTTCCTCGGGCGGCTTGAGGAAAAATTGCCACACCACCGAGTAGGAAACTTTGCCCCCGCTACTCTTCACTGGCTGACTGCTACTTCCTCCGTGCGCACCGGCACCACTACTGGCCGTGGTGGTAGGCTGCAGTGGAGCTGGTGCTCTACTCCGTGGACGTTTGGCTCCACTGACACTGATGCGACCCTGCTGCTGTCTCCTGGGCAACCCACCGACTGTTTTGCTCGCTGCCAAGCTGCCACCCTCTTCTCCTGATGATGCGGAAGAAATTGCCTGATGACGACGAGGCTGCCAAGTGCGATCAACCTCCTCATCATCAAGTAGGGTCTCCGCCTCACTACTAGCCCCCTCGGCTGCGTCTGGGTCAGGAGACAGACCTGTCTCTAGACCGGCTACCGAGCCACTCTCCTCGCCAGTACTTGTTCGCTTGGCTGCTGAAAAGGCCGATGTCTCCCCCCGTTCCTGACCGCCCTCTGTTAGCTCTTCCTCACTGTACAGTGGGGCTGAGCCCACAGCATGCGATACTTCGCTTGGTGAGGGAACAGCAAAGGACAGGGGCAGGTAGAGGACACGTGATTTCAGTGGGCTTGGTCCCGGGCCATGCCAACTAACGGTTGTGTCTGACGTACCCACCGACCGTTGGCTGTAGGTGTCAGAGGTGACCTGGGAAGAGGAAGACGACCGAGCCAACCAATCAATGACGGCAGGGTTGTCGGTGGAGACACGACCGCTGGATGACACCGGGAGCACTGGCCTCTGGCTGCGAATACTGCTGCCTCGACCCCTTCCTCTGCTGCCACGTCTGCTCGCTCCTAAAACATTGCCTCCTCTGCCACTCCTCTGCATGTTGTCTGACATACTATTTAATTCAACGATTAGGTGTCCCTGAGTAACAATTCTCTGGCACTCAGTAACAATTCTGTCTGTCCCTGAGTATGAATTCTGTGGCCCTGAGTAACAATTGTGTGTCTGTGCAAGTAACAATTCTGTGTCTGTGCAAGTAACAATTTTGTGTCTGTGAGAGTAACAATTCTCTGGCACTCAGTAACAATTCTGTCTGTCCCTGAGTAACAATTCTCTGGCACTCAGTAACAATTCTGTCTGTCCCTGAGTAACAATTCTGTCTGTCCCTGAGTATGAATTCTGTGGCCCTGAGTAAGAATTCTCTGGCACTCAGTAACAATTCTGTCTGTCCCTGAGTATGAATTCTGTGGCCCTGAGTAACAATTGTGTGTCTGTGCAAGTAACAATTCTGTGTCTGTGCAAGTAACAATTTTGTGTCTGTGAGAGTAACAATTCTCTGGCACTCAGTAACAATTCTGTCTGTCCCTGAGTAACAATTCTCTGGCACTCAGTAACAATTCTGTCTGTCCCTGAGTATGAATTCTGTGGCCCTGAGTAACAATTCTGTCTCTGTGCGAGTAACAATTCTGTGTCTGTGCAAGTAACAATTTTGTGTCTGTGAGAGTAACAATTCTCTGGCACTCAGTAACAATTCTGTCTGTCCCTGAGTAACAATTCTCTGGCACTCAGTAACAATTCTGTCTGTCCCTGAGTAACAATTCTCTGGCACTCAGTAACAATTCTGTCTGTCCCTGATTAACAATTCTCTGGCACTCAGTAACAATTGTGTGTCTGTGCAAGTAACAATTCTGTGTCTGTGCAAGTAACAATTTTGTGTCTGTGAGAGTAACAATTCTCTGGCACTCAGTAACAATTCTGTCTGTCCCTGAGTAACAATTCTCTGGCACTCAGTAACAATTCTGTCTGTCCCTGAGTATGAATTCTGTGGCCCTGAGTAACAATTCTGTCTCTGTGCGAGTAACAATTCTGTGTCTGTGCAAGTAACAATTTTGTGTCTGTGAGAGTAACAATTCTCTGGCACTCAGTAACAATTCTGTCTGTCCCTGAGTAACAATTCTATGGCACTCAGTAACAATTCTGTCTTCCCTGAGTAACAATTCTCTGGCACTCAGTAACAATTCTGTCTGTCCCTGAGTATGAATTCTGTGGCCCTGAGTAAAAATTCTGTCTCTGTGCGAGTAACAATTCTGTGTCTGTGCAAGTAACAATTTTGTGTCTGTGAGAGTAACAATTCTCTGGCACTCAGTAACAATTCTGTCTGTCCCTGAGTAACAATTCTCTGGCACTCAGTAACAATTCTGTCTGTCCCTGAGTATGAATTCTGTGGCCCTGAGTAACAATTGTGTGTCTGTGCAAGTAACAATTCTGTGTCTGTGCAAGTAACAATTTTGTGTCTGTGAGAGTAACAATTCTCTGGCACTCAGTAACAATTCTGTCTGTCCCTGAGTAACAATTCTCTGGCACTCAGTAACAATTCTGTCTGTCCCTGAGTATGAATTCTGTGGCCCTGAGTAACAATTCTGTCTCTGTGCGAGTAACAATTCTGTGTCTGTGCAAGTAACAATTTTGTGTCTGTGAGAGTAACAATTCTCTGGCACTCAGTAACAATTCTGTCTGTCCCTGAGTAACAATTCTCTGGCACTCAGTAACAATTCTGTCTGTCCCTGAGTAACAATTCTCTGGCACTCAGTAACAATTCTGTCTGTCCCTGAGTATGAATTCTGTGGCCCTGAGTAACAATTGTGTGTCTGTGCAAGTAACAATTCTGTGTCTGTGCAAGTAACAATTTTGTGTCTGTGAGAGTAACAATTCTCTGGCACTCAGTAACAATTCTGTCTGTCCCTGAGTAACAATTCTCTGGCACTCAGTAACAATTCTGTCTGTCCCTGAGTAACAATTCTCTGGCACTCAGTAACAATTCTGTCTGTCCCTGAGTATGAATTCTGTGGCCCTGAGTAACAATTGTGTGTCTGTGCAAGTAACAATTCTGTGTCTGTGCAAGTAACAATTTTGTGTCTGTGAGAGTAACAATTCTCTGGCACTCAGTAACAATTCTGTCTGTCCCTGAGTAACAATTCTCTGGCACTCAGTAACAATTCTGTCTGTCCCTGAGTATGAATTCTGTGGCCCTGAGTAACAATTCTGTCTCTGTGCGAGTAACAATTCTGTGTCTGTGCAAGTAACAATTTTGTGTCTGTGAGAGTAACAATTCTCTGGCACTCAGTAACAATTCTGTCTGTCCCTGAGTAACAATTCTCTGGCACTCAGTAACAATTCTGTCTGTCCCTGAGTAACAATTCTCTGGCACTCAGTAACAATTCTGTCTGTCCCTGAGTAACAATTCTCTGGCACTCAGTAACAATTGTGTGTCTGTGCAAGTAACAATTCTGTGTCTGTGCAAGTAACAATTTTGTGTCTGTGAGAGTAACAATTCTCTGGCACTCAGTAACAATTCTGTCTGTCCCTGAGTAACAATTCTCTGGCACTCAGTAACAATTCTGTCTGTCCCTGAGTATGAATTCTGTGGCCCTGAGTAACAATTCTGTCTCTGTGCGAGTAACAATTCTGTGTCTGTTCAAGTAACAATTTTGTGTCTGTGAGAGTAACAATTCTCTGGCACTCAGTAACAATTCTGTCTGTCCCTGAGTAACAATTCTCTGGCACTCAGTAACAATTCTGTCTGTCCCTGAGTAACAATTCTCTGGCACTCAGTAACAATTCTGTCTGTCCCTGAGTAACAATTCTCTGGCACTCAGTAACAATTGTGTGTCTGTGCAAGTAACAATTCTGTGTCTGTGCAAGTAACAATTTTGTGTCTGTGAGAGTAACAATTCTCTGGCACTCAGTAACAATTCTGTCTGTCCCTGAGTAACAATTCTCTGGCACTCAGTAACAATTCTGTCTGTCCCTGAGTATGAATTCTGTGGCCCTGAGTAACAATTCTGTCTCTGTGCGAGTAACAATTCTGTGTCTGTGCAAGTAACAATTTTGTGTCTGTGAGAGTAACAATTCTCTGGCACTCAGTAACAATTCTGTCTGTCCCTGAGTAACAATTCTATGGCACTCAGTAACAATTCTGTCTTCCCTGAGTAACAATTCTCTGGCACTCAGTAACAATTCTGTCTGTCCCTGAGTATGAATTCTGTGGCCCTGAGTAACAATTCTGTCTCTGTGCGAGTAACAATTCTGTGTCTGTGCAAGTAACAATTTTGTGTCTGTGAGAGTAACAATTCTCTGGCACTCAGTAACAATTCTGTCTGTCCCTGAGTAACAATTCTCTGGCACTCAGTAACAATTCTGTCTGTCCCTGAGTATGAATTCTGTGGCCCTGAGTAACAATTGTGTGTCTGTGCAAGTAACAATTCTGTGTCTGTGCAAGTAACAATTTTGTGTCTGTGAGAGTAACAATTCTCTGGCACTCAGTAACAATTCTGTCTGTCCCTGAGTAACAATTCTCTGGCACTCAGTAACAATTCTGTCTGTCCCTGAGTAACAATTCTGTCTGTCCCTGAGTATGAATTCTGTGGCCCTGAGTAAGAATTCTCTGGCACTCAGTAACAATTCTGTCTGTCCCTGAGTATGAATTCTGTGGCCCTGAGTAACAATTGTGTGTCTGTGCAAGTAACAATTCTGTGTCTGTGCAAGTAACAATTTTGTGTCTGTGAGAGTAACAATTCTCTGGCACTCAGTAACAATTCTGTCTGTCCCTGAGTAACAATTCTCTGGCACTCAGTAACAATTCTGTCTGTCCCTGAGTAACAATTCTCTGGCACTCAGTAACAATTCTGTCTGTCCCTGAGTAACAATTCTGTCTGTCCCTGAGAATGAATTCTGTGGCCCTGAGTAAGAATTCTCTGGCACTCAGTAACAATTCTGTCTGTCCCTGAGTAACAATTCTCTGGCACTCAGTAACAATTCTGTCTGTCCCTGAGTAAAAATTCTGTGGCCCTAATAACGTTTCTGTGGCCCTAAGTAACAATTCTCTGGCACTGAGTAACAATTCTGTCTGTCCCTGAGTATGAATTCTGTGGCCCTAACTAGCGTTTCTTTGTCCCTAAATAACGATTCTGTGGCCCTCATTAACAAGTCTGTGTCCCTGAGTAATGGTTCTCTGTCCCTAAGTAACTTCTCTCTGTCCCCAATTCTCGTTTCTGTGGCCCTAACTCTGTCCCTGTCCCTAGTACAGAGCGGTCTGCCTCTGTTCAATGACTGCAGGCAAATGAAGATTTCCAAAATGGCCGCTATATATACCTCGACCATTACACAGTGCTGGCTGGCTGGCTGCTGATTGGCTGATGCGATCACATGTCGTTGAGGAATGCATTATGGGGCAGCGCGCCTTGTCTGCGCGCCTTCCCCGACATCCCCGCTCCGTCGCCGCACATGTCAGCCGCCATTTTCGGAAAAATTTCGATTCGCGCGTCCGAATTAGGCTGTTTTTCGGATTCGGCACGAATCGAAATTTTTCCGAAATTCGACTCGAATTCCACTTCGGATACTTCGATTCGCTCATCTCTAGTAATGATCTAATTTTTTCATATTTTAAAAATTATTGTAGTGATTACCATATTCACTTCTCTGAGATCTAAGGTCCTGGGGAAGTGGGTTACCCCTCGAAACGCGTCGACCTACAGTTCAGATCACCATAGGCCTCCAATGTAACAGTCCCTCCACCACTATGTGTGGGAGATAAGGGACAGATTCTACGTGCTATATTACTAATTTTGTTTTAATCATGTAATCATGTTTTTATATCAGTGGAATAAAGTGTTGTAACATTTTTTTATTAGGTTGTTATGCATATATTTGACCCTTGGAGGGGTATTTAAAGTCCCAATATTTGGTGTTTCTTTACAATTAAAGCATGGATGGAGGAGTTTGCTTTCAATATTAAAAATGAATTATATAGCATTTTTGGTTTGTGGTTCTCAGATGCAGTGCAGTTCCACTTTAAAACACTGGAGCAGACAGCATCTACAGCAGCTGTGCATAACAACAAATCAGCTTCTAGCTTCAGCTTCTTAAATGAAAGCTAGAAGCTGATTGGTTGCCATGCACAGCTGCTACAGTCTTAGTAAATACCCCTTGTTTTTATTCACGTTGTTTAACTCCAAAAAAAAAATTGTCACTGCAACTGCTGAATATCATTAGGCCGTGTTATAGTTTGCACTGAGCAATTGTTTCCAGCAGGGGCGGCCTGACCATCTGGAAACTCGGGCGATGCCCGAGTGCCCGGAGTCAGTTGGGGGCCCCATGAGATGCCCCTGGTACCTTTTTCATAGGCTTTTCTGAGTTTGGGCAAGGACACAGGGGCCCCATAATCCCCAATTGCCCGGGGGCCCCATGGTTTCCAGTATCCAATTGACTACTATGATCAGGTCAATTGTTTCAAAAATCAATACATATGAGCAGGAGGGGATAAATGGGGTTGATTTACTGAAGAAGTAAATACTGTTTGCTAAGCAAAATGTTCACTGAGCCATGTTCACTTCTATCAACAAATCATGGACTAGCAAAAATCCTGGATTTTTAAAAATGTCCCTAGTTTCACAGGATCATCTTATTTACTAACAATCCCTTTGCAAAAGAACATACACTTTTTAAAGTTAACAGCCTTTATGCCTTTAGGCTTGGTTCACACTTCTGCAGTTCTGCGAGTTATCTTTGCTCAGGAACAGTAACCCATTCAAATGAATGGGTTGATGTGTTTCATGCAGGAAAAATGTTCTTGCACAATTTTTAAACCGCAGTGGCCAGGAAATCGCATGGTGCTTTTTGCACCATCTAATTTCCCAGCTGTTCCAGCACCCAAAAATGTGCTGCATTTTTAAATGTGTGGGGGAGCTATTAAGAATGAATAGCAGCCCAGTGCGTCTGAGAAGAGCAGCGTGTTTTGCGTGCGGAAACAGCTGCGTTTCCTCTACCCAAAATAGTGTCATATAGCATAAGTAAACCAACCCCTTTGAGTCTGGCTTAGTGAATTAATTTAATCAGGAAGACATCAATCATTCGATCATGAGAGCAAAAATCCTATATATATATATATATATATATATATATATATATATAACTTTGCACATGATTGCGCATTTCTTGCAAACTTGTAAAGTGAACTTTCCCTTACACTAAGCTCACACTTTAGCGCTGCTGTGAGCCGCGTTTTGCAAGAAAAAGGTCCCTGCACCATATTTGGTCCGTACAGAAACTGCGGTTCCCAGTGCGAGAAGCATTTTTTGTGTCGGTGGTTGTGGCTGCAGGAACAGGTGCAGTCCTGCAGCAGCAATCACCTGCACAGGTGTGAACCCAGCTTTAGCTTGACTTCAATCACTAGGCTAAGTAAATATTTACATGCTCTTCTCCTGTTCACTTTGCAAGGGAATTTTGCATAGATGAGTAAAAAAAAAAAAAAGATGGAAAATTCAAATGAAAATGGAAATGCTCCTTTAATATAATATTCTATCAGTGTTTTAGAAATGTTCCAGTGAACATCAACATTATTCCAGTTGTTTTCAACATTAAAGCACTGTTTTACATGGTTAGTCTGGCTGAAAAAAGACAAAAGTCCATTTAGTACGATCAAAAAAAAAAAAGTTATAATCCTGCACCCACAGTTGATCTAGAGCAGTGGTTCTTAACCTGGGTTCGATTGAACCCCAGGGGTTCGGTGAGTCAGTCTCGCGGGTTCGGCGGAGGTGAAGACCCACACCCGACTCATATGATTCGTGCAGTAAATATTCATTATTATGTTTTTGTTTTTGTGTGAAAATCATGTTTTAATGGTTTTGTTCTTTGTTCTTAACGGTTTTGTTCATTTTGTGCACCTATGTATAAATATATACCTAAATATATACCTATGTTTTGAATTTAAAAAATCATATTTTATTTTTCCAATTAAGAAGGGTTCGGTGAATGCGCATATGAAACTGGTGGGGTTCAGTACCTCCAACAAGGTTAAGAACCACTGCTCTAGAGGAAGAAAAAAAAACCCAGCAAAGCATGATCCAATTTACTCCTGCAGGGGGAACAATTCCTTCCTGATTCCCCGAGTGACTGATTTCTTTATGGGCAGAAGTGATGCAATGTAATTTTGACATTTTGTTTCCCACACAATTGAACCACTAATGGTTCAAATTCATCCTTTTGAAAAAAAAATTCCAATGTGACCATTCTTTTTTTTTTTTAAACATGTGAATTTCGAATGATTACTCTGCCTCGTACAAAATGTTTTTGAATTTCCACTCATCTATGGCCAGCTTTAACTAAATGATTGGGATCATGATCCAATTATGAGCAAGAAAAAAAAAATTTTTTTTATTTTCCTTGAACATGATTGGGTATTCTTTGCAAAGTGAACAGCTTATTTGCCTTTAGTAAACCAACCCCATATTTCCATCCATGCATCCATCCACCGTCTAGTAAGCAATCAAATAAAGTATTCATAATTTTAATAAATACAGAAGTTGTTCAAAACAAGTTAACAACATAGTTCTGGCCCTCAAACAATATTTAAATCTCAAGTGCTGATCAGGCAATTCATTAAATAAATATGCATAAAAAGACATAAATATGAATAGTAATAAGGGAGGATCACACAGAAGAAAGCAATAATTCTTCAAATGGCAGATAGTACTTAGTCACACTTCTTAACATACTTTACCTGTTGTCAGTCTGTCCTGTACTGACACAATGATTTACTACAAACAAAATTAGTGTGTCTTGATTCTTTTGATTCCACACGTAGGAATAAGACTTTTTGATGCACTTATGAGCCAAAACGTAGCACTGAAATTGGTGGTCAATCTGTGGGGTTGATTAACTAAAGGAATAGAAACTGTTTACTTAATAAAGTGAATGTTAGAAATACGGTGATCCTGTGTTCACTTTGAATATCCAATTATGTGCAAAGGAAATATAAAACTAGGATTTTTTTCTAGCATTTGATTGAGTGAAGCGAAAACTTCCTCTAATTTACTAAGTTCACTGAACATTTAGTTTGGAAAGTGAACAGTATTTATTCATTTTGTAAATCAACCCCATTGGATAACCTACTAATAAGAAAAGAAAGTTCACTTTACATTAAAGACATACCCACATCCACAGCTTCATTCAAGACTTCCCCTATCCTTGTGTGCAAGCCAGGAGTGGTGAAACACGTCAAGGAAGGTTGGTTCTCAGGTGGAGACATTGTTGTATGCAGTCACTTTGTTGATAACTAATAAATACGGCAAGAGGAGCTAAGAGTGGACCGTGACCAATACATTTTTTCAGTTTACATTGCTTAGTAAATAAAGTGAAGCTGTGTCTATTTGCGATATCCAATCAGCTGCAATAAAAAAAAAAAATTGGATTTTGTTTCTGGCACATGATTGGATAATTTACATGTGCATGCTTAATTTTTTTCACTAAACCAAGTGTAGCACTGCCCCCTTGAGAGCTGCTGGTTTTAGGTCCCCCTATTTCCTGCACAGCCAGGCAACATGCATTTTTTCAACTTCCATTCAGAGTCAATAACCAGTCCATGGGCATGTTTTTTTTTTTTTTTTAGGGAAAAACAACTTGGATGGAGTCTGGGGTATATGGGATGTCCAACTTGACTTAAAACAATAACTCTGAGGAAAAACTTCATGAAGTGGCATCAGTCTCTTGAAGAATCAGTAACAGTCTCTGTAAGGAGCATTCTGTATATGAATCTTCTCAGACCCCAGCTAGAAGCTGCCCATTCACCTAGCTGTCTTGAATAGTATCCCAAAGCAAGTGATTCTAGATCAGACTTGCAGTCCTGTCCCAGGGAGAACTGGTTTGGCACCTAGCAGCCCTCTCCCTTGTAGGCCCTGGAGATGTAGAGGTACTCACATTGTCCTGTAGCTTTAGGTAAACTGCTTTCAGGCCTTTCGCTTAACTAGTTTCTTTCCAGGCTTGCAGGCTGTTCTTCCTCACTTGACTGCAGGGCAGTGGAGCTCCCTTTGTCAACTTACTTCTCCCAGCCTGGAGGCAGAACCCCCCACCCCTCCCTCAGGGGTCCCCTCCCAGGCTACACAGCAGCAAACCTCAGTAATCCATCTTCCGCCCACTCCCCTGCTGGCCAGGCTCTCTCATATTTATGGGCTGATTAGGCCAGGCCTCCAGGGATTCGCCAGATTCCTATAAATATGAAGATCAGCATCTTCTGGCCTCCACCCACTAGCTTCTAGAAATTTCTCCAAGCTTCCAGTACCAGCGGGAGATACCAGAGGCCTGACCTGTACAGCCCTCCAGCCTGACCTAAAGTAAATCCACTTACTCACACCCAGGCTTCTAACAAGCCTTTAACTACAAACTATGTACACCAGAGGGCGCTACACTAAATTATTACTTCACAAATGGAATAATTTCTGTTCCTTTAGTAAATCAGCTTTATTAAATGCTGTGGTAACATGGTGTCCATCTAAATCCATCTTAATAAAGGAAGTTATGCACCTGCAGTATCTAACCTGGGCTTTATATCCCTTTCTAGTGTAATCTATGGAATGGTACAAATCGTTAAAATATAAAATCCATGGATTCTAGATCAATCCATGGGGTTCATACTGCAGTGGTGGCCATTCAACAAGACTCTCAAAAGGACTGGACTTCAGTTCTGGGTGGTTTATTGCATGCATTGCAACAATAATTTACTTGTGTGACGATCAGCAAGACAAATATAATTGAAATATGATAAAAACACCTTCTATTGAAGTCTCGTGTTATTAGTCCTGTTTTACTGTATATTGCAAGTTTGGAGATGGGGTATCTACTGAACACATATTCTGATGTCTTCCTGATATACAGTACTTAATTTGATGGTGATCCTTTGCAAATGTACTGCATGTGTAGTGATTATTTTATTTTATTTTGTGATTATTTTGTGATTATTTTATGTTAATAAACTGTGATATTTTTATACGATAGTGTGGTCTCTTACTGTGCCCATGTGCCCCTGTACCTAATCTGTGCCCATGAGTCTATGAACTGCTTGGTACACTCTGATACACCTGGCTAGATTAGAAGTATCAACTGCAGATACCTGTGCAGGAATATGTAAATGCACCCCCCCAAACTCAATATGCATGTATACCAAGAAGGACACAATGACTGGTTAGGTAATACAAATTGTATATTGCAATAAGATAAATAGCAGAGGAAGTACACAGTAATAGTTCAGTGATAAAAGAACTGTACAGCAATTGTCATCCCATGAAAAAGAGATATATGACAGCAATTTAAGCAGCAAAACAAACATCCACCTCCTGAGGCTTGCCCTGGACAACTGTATGAATGTGAGAAAAATTTGAGTACAGTTCACAGCAAAAGTTCAGCAGTCAGTAAGGTACCACTCTAGTCTTTCAGCTGGCCAGTTCATTGGGGCCCATGAAGTTGGAGCTCTAAAGGTAGACTTCCCTTTTAAACTAATGCAAAACACTGTCACTGTATTTCTCTGCAAACAGCTCTGTCCCGGTCTAGCAAGATGTAGTGAGATGTCAAGTAGGGTCTACTGGCGGCCCCCCAGTAGTGCTCCCTTCTGCTCAGTTGTACCATATGCTCCAGTCAGCATCCTCAGCTGTTGGTTACTCTGTGAAGCCCCCAGTTCATCCAGCACTCCAAGCAACCTTGCTGCCTTAGAATGATGACCGGTCTCTCAGTGAAACTGCAGTTGCTCCTTTCCTGCCAGTAAAGTGGAACTTCACTCTCTCCATCAAAATTGACTATTTTTAATCCTTATGCTGCTAGCATTAGTAAATAGAAAAGTTTATAATATTTAATTGATTTATTTCTTTTTACATTTCTTCTGTTACTTCCTGGTTTCCAGGCCTTGGCAAATTATGTCATACATCCCAGGAGTCTTCAGGAGGGGAGGAGGGATTTTCTCAGCTAAAGACACTGCCTGCATGTCTGACCTAAGGGCAGATGGATTCAAGGAAGAACATGCTACATGAATCATCTGCCCTTACTCAAAATGGCCATATGTTTTGAATATTACAAATTAATTAAATAGTGTTTTTGGTTTGTGGTGCTCAAATGCAGTGTAGTTCTGCTTTAAGTACTAGTCTACATATGAGAATGTATGAGAGAGACCATCAAAATCATTTGCATTTCATACTCCATTATCTGGCATTTAAACATTCAGATGTGTGAAAATTCTATCTTTTTTTTTGCTCAAAAATATCACAACACATAACCTTTTAAACAATTTATTTTAGAATTATTAGACTTTTTTTGAAAGTTTTGCTATTGATTAAATGCATTTATTGTTTTTATTCTGGTACCTTTGATGAAGGGGGATGCTTAGAACCCATGAAAAGCACTGGGTTTTTCTTTCTATTCTATGATAAAATGAATATTTGGATTTCCAACTATTGGCATGGTGTTCCTTTTCTCATACATATCTTGGATGCTAATAAATCTGCCTGTTGGGGCTGGCCAATAAAGAGTACTATTCTGACCATGTTGGACAATGTTTAGCGTCTGGTGAAAGCTGTTTTCCTGTAGTTAAATATGTTATTCTGGATCTCCAACTTAAATAAGCCTTATTATTATGTACTTAGTTTGGGCCATTGTTCCATCTATCTCTTGGCATTGTCTCTTTGCTCTGTCTGTGAAAACCGATGTCTTTCTCATCCAAATAAACAGTTGTCAGCCTTTGAAGCTCTTTGACATCCGTTCCTTTATAGAGACACTGACATGAAATTTCAAAATTTCAGCAGTTATTTTCTCACAATAGGCTATTTCAATTCATGTGAAAGCTTCAGATCAAGTCATGCTATACATATCACCTCTGCCTGGAAGGTTCTTTTTTTTTTCTTTCTTTTTCCTTGAGTGTCCTCGTTTACAAATGTTTTCATGTCTTTTTAAGAACCATTAGACAAGACACTCGATGACAACACCTGTGGCCAATTTTCATGTCAACACAGTAATTGTATCACATTTCCAGTTTGTTTTATGAGACCGAAGCTGTCTTTAACATGTCATTAACAACACTTATGCTGATTAATGAAAACTGGAGGAAAGCAAAGTGTATGTGTTCTTTACAGCAACCAATCAGCTCTCAGCTTTCCTGGGTTAAATTTTAAAAGAAAACATTTTGATTTTTTGCCTTGGGTAGCATTATTTTCTTTTCTTTCAGTTTTCATTGGTAATATAGTCATGCATGTAAATCTATCTTTGTGTAAAACTGAAATGCCAATTTTAGGCTAGCATGCATGTGGCACATTGGCTTACCTTGGGAACAACCCCTACACTTGCTAGTTTTTTAATGGGGAATAATGGCTTAATGGTCAGCACTTCTGTCTGGCAGCACTAGGGTTGTTGGTTTCAATCCCAGCCATGACACTACTTGTAAGTTCTCCCTGTGCTTTTCTGGGTTTCCTCCAATGCTCCTAGCACTTGTTTATAAGCTATGTGTATGTGAGTTAGGGACCTTAGATTGTAAGCTTCTTGAAGGCAAGGACTGTTGTGAATGTACAATGTATTTATATGTGTGAAGCACTACATACATTGTTGGTGCTATATAACTACTTGTAATAAATAAGGGGCTTTAGGTTTCTAAGAACAACAGTGAAAAAAATGCCTCCTAACCTTAATCTGATATTTAGGTAATCCTTCACTGTTAGACCCCTTGCACATGGGGCTGGTCAGTTGCAGTGCATCCCTTTTGATGTATTAGTGTGCCTGGGAGGGATTGGTGCAGCAGACAGCCTGTCAAACCTGTCTATGGTAGGCTATGGCTGAATGCTGTACCATGTAGAACTGGTGTTTTGGACCTGGTGCAATCCCCTGGGAGTGACACACTGCAGCTTGAAGGCCCCAAGTGCAAGGAGCTTTAACCTCCCTGGCGGTATGATTATTTCAGATTTTTGGTGCTGAAAGCGGTACCATTTTTTTGCATGGAAATATGTATTTTTTTTATTGTAGGCTGTAATTTTTAGGAAAAACTCACTGAAATCTGTCCGAACAAGAGTCTAGTAAACATCCCGGGTATGATAAAATTTGAAACACAAAATCATAAATTATAATTTAATAAATAATCATAAAAATAATATAAAAATAATAAAAAATTTAATTCAATAATATAATCAAACCAAAAACACTGAAATGTGAAATAGAGCGCCAAGTTCGCACATTGCTGAGCAAAGTCGCAAAATCGTTTTCAGTGTCTGATGACGAATTTCCCCCACGAATCATTATCACTCAATTCTGCAAGTGGTTCTGATTTACTATCGCTGTTCTCTAGCTGATCTAAACAGCTTTTGACCTAAAGGGACACTTTTTGGATGCCATGGACATTTCTCAGTTTCCAGGCAGAAAGAACAGACAAAATGCAGGCAGGGCGATGGACAAAGCACTAGGGACAATATGTATGTGAAATTGGTTGAGACAGCAATGTTTTACTATGTAAAATGTAAAAAAAAAAAAATGACATTTTTTAAAATTTTTAAATTTCCCGCCGCCGTCGGCGGCGGCGCCCGTACGTCCCGACGTCACAGGGACAGGACACAGAAGCCGGATGCCGGCATCGGCAGGAGGAGATGGCCGGGGACGCTGCAGGGGACACATCGTGGGAGCGCAGGGTAAGGTAAGTGAAGAACACATGCCGGAGCAGTGCCGCAGGGTATGCCCGAGTGTAGCTCGGGGTTACCGCTTTTGGTGCTGAAATGTTACCCCGAGCTACACTCGGGAATACCGCCAGGGAGGTTAAAGTGTGTGTATAGCCAAAACCTTTGTTTTTCAATTAGATAGAGTAGAGCAGGGTTAAAAACCCCTATTAGGTCATTTTTTTTGCTGTCTGTTTCTTGATGGGGACATTTTCCTTCACTTCCAGTCTTGGAGATGCAACAGGCAATGGGAGGAATTTCAGTCTTAGAAGGCTGTCACGAGAAACCTCTCACCTCTAGCTCTCATGACAACTCTATAATGTCAGATTTCACTTATTTTCTGTGTTGATGACAATGGTCTCGAGGACAAATAGAGGCTTGGTTCTCCCCACCAGGAGCACAGACAGCAACAAAAATTTTACAGAACTTTTGATTTGATGAAAGGCCTGGTTGAAAATCCTGGGTTCATAACTTATTTCTAGACAGCGCTCTGCCACTATATATATATATATATATATATATATATATATATATATATTAGTAGGATGGGCTAGAGGGGTTTTGAAGACACATAACATAGCAACTGGTTCTTGCCATACATGGTTTCTAGAAAATCCAAACAATTTACCAAATTTGACTTTTATTTGCACTGTCAATCATCTTTCATCAAAAAAATCATTAAAATCTAGGGCTGATCTATCAGTGATTGTATAGCTCATACAACATTCTAAATAAACTATCTGCACCTAACTATACAGCCTATCATAAATATAGAAACCTTGCACTAAAACATATTCTTTGACACATATTGCATCACGTGTTAAAATACTTACATGTACATATCATACATGTTAAGCAGGGAATGGCCAGCAATGGATCACTTTAAAGAGTATGCAAGCCCAACATTTTATATTCCTGATATATTCCTGCTGTACCATGTACTTGTATGAAAAAGTATCCTGTTCTTTCTGTGTTGCATCCTTTGTGTAAAATCCATGGTGTTCTGCCAGCCCCTCTGCTTTCCTATCAAAAACTGATTACAGTGGGTATGTGGTTCTTTAGCTATGCTGGGAACTCAGCCTGTTATCCTCCAATGATCAGACTTGTCCCAACACCTCCCATCCTTCCTCTGTACAACCATTTACTGTGGAGTTCAGTGTGCTGCTTTTTCTCCTCCTCCTGCTCTCTGTTCTCAGCTGCATAAGGAGCTTAGTGGATATGTGATCACTTATAAAAGAGGAAAAAAAAAAGTGTTTGTAATGTTTTTTTTTTATCTAAGCGCAAATGTTTTGCCTTTCATTTCTATTTTCAACTGAATGGGTTGTTTTACAAGGTGAGGGTTTACATATACTTTAATACAGTTTGCCTGCTTGATCATGTATTGCATTATATGTGCAGCACCCTCTACTGTGCTACTAGAATAGTGTGGTG
Source organism: Staurois parvus (assembly GCF_062004578.1). Taxonomy (NCBI): domain Eukaryota; kingdom Metazoa; phylum Chordata; class Amphibia; order Anura; family Ranidae; genus Staurois; species Staurois parvus. The sequence continues at coordinate 4,216,076 of NW_028317797.1, read as the reverse complement.
TATTGCAGGCAAAATCATTATGTATGACTCATGGTAACTGTGTGAGTTTGTGATTGAGGTCGGGTTATTGCAGATCAGCTGGATGACTTAAAAGGTTATGGCTCTATCACCTCCTCCTGACTCTGGAGGATCATATAACCTTTCAGAAGTAGGTAAGCAGGATGGAGATGCAATCTGCATGTTTATGGGAGTCTGGCCAATCCCAGGTTGTGTGGTCCTGGTAGTGTGGTGGACAGGCCCATAAATATTGGAGAGTCAGGCTGAGAGAAGAGTTCGGTGGAAGATGGAGTGCTGAGGAGACTGTCAGTGCCTGGGAGAGGTCCCTCAGGTCTGGGGGAGGGGGGGCCAGCCTTGTGGCTCAAGAGGGTACATTCAGTAGTGCAGCATGAATGGGATCAAGACCTGGAGAAGTGGGAACAAAGAGGACAGAGTGAGCACATCAGCACGCCCTGGGATCCACAAGGGGAAAGATTCCCACACGAAGCAAACTTTCAAAGGGCAGCACTGGGCTCAATCCTTTATCCTTGTCCCAAGAAATCTTCAGAGCTGCCAGGAGGGCTGGTAGTGTCTGCAGGCTGTGGAGCTGGGAGCTGTTCTACAGAGGAGACATCTCTGCATGTAGTTACAAGAAGCTAGGCTCATTTTGAGGGGCTGCTAGTTCCTCGCCCATAAAGGGCTGTTGCTACTGATCCACAAAGGCTGATGGCTTTCAAGGAAAAGAACAGTCCAGGATTTTTTTCTGTACATAGAAAGGAAGTTGTCCCCCCTTCATTGATTCATTCCAAACTGGACATCATATAATCCCTATTTCCCTATCCAAGTTATTTCCCTAATAAAATAACAAAACCAAAACGGACTGTTCCCTGGATGTAGATGAAAGTGTGAAAAATACCTGTTGCCTGGCAGTGCAGAGCTTAGGGGCACCCAAAACAGCGGCCCTCGCGAGGGTAGTGCTACATATGTGAACCTACCTTGCTGTTTCCAATGCAAAGCTTGCTAGCTGGAGAGCATAGCAGTGTGCAAACGTTTCAATATGAAGTCCCGGGACTTTAGGGCAATAGTATTTAGTAAGAGTATATTGGCTTGATGGATAAGCATTTGGTGAAGAAACCGCATAGTGAAGAGTAATGTTTGCACTGTATTGGCACAATACATGTGAGCACAATCAGTTATCAGTACATTATGGTGTGTTTTAGCATGTATTCCGTTATATAGTTTTGTTTTTCTCCTTTTTTTATACAGTGTAACTTCTGGAGAGGAAGAGCACACTGTAAACGGAAGAAAACATGGACACCAGGTTTGCGATAAAAAAGCTTTATTTGACCCTCACATGCATTAAGGGTCATACGATTTGGTGAGAATTTAAAAGAAAGAATAGGACTGATGATATGGGACTGTATTATTGAGTTAATATTGAAGCTCTGGTTTACCTAAAATTACTGTTAAGATACCCGCCGGGGGTGGGCAAAGTAGTTCCAGCTGCAGGGGTAATTGTATAGTTTCACCTGCGTTTCGAATATCAGTCTAATAATTCAATACGAATGCAATCTGTCATCACCAATCAGCATGCAATGTGTATGGATTATGCTCATCTATGCCTCGTCCATTTGAATATGGTAGCAGGTCTGAGCATTGCTACCTCTAACACTACAACTCCGTTGTATGTTTTATTCTGGTAATAAAAGAAACAAAAATGAATTGTCTGCAATAATAACAACAAGGTTGTAGATGAAAGCCAAGAAGTTTATGAGGTCTCGTAAAGTCAGAGAGATAACACATAAAAGATAAATAATATCATTAGTTGAACTTTAAATTCATACTGGTGAAGATATTTACACCTTGAGGAGGAAAGGGAATTTTTTTTTATATTTTATTGCCTTAGATACAGATGTAATTTTACTTGTACTTGTGCAGTGAGTTGACACTTCGCGAGAGAGACAGGAAAATGCATATTTAAAGTCTCGGCATCTGAAAATGCAAATAATAAATGTTTATTTATCACCATCTCCAACCTGAATAATAATATGAATTATTTTAGGTTAATTAGCATTATATTTACATTATATCTACATAGCAAGTCCTTTCCATGCACATCTCACCTAAATTTGACTTAGCTATTAGTATTTCTTAAGCAGGAAAGGGTGCCCAGGGAAAAGCAAGCAACATATCTTCAGACAGCTGTTTTGACGTACGTGGAATTTTAAGACACCCTGTAAAGACATAAAGTTTATCAATAGCGTAATATATTCAGGGACATATTTATTTTAGGCTATAGCAAATATATAACATTTGGAAGCCTAGTTAATGTGCAAAATGTAAAGAGATGCTAAATTATGGAGCGCAAACATGACTCGTGATTGCGTACTACAGATAGTTTTCAAAGTCCTTTGGGGAAGAATTTACTACTTGGCGAATGACTAATCCAAGGAAACCCATAAGAGTTCTTTCGAATACCTGAGTTAAAATCCTCAGATGGAAGCTGCTCTTCTCTGATTTTCATACTGTATAATAATAATTCCATGATAATAAAGCTGAACTTATTCAGCTTCACTGCAAGTAAAGCTGAAAAATGTGCAGCTTCACTTGAAGTGATGCCTTAATTTGGTAGCAGAATCTATGGACGAATTAATCAATTTACCTGAGTTAACTCTGGTAAAGTGGTTCAAAGAACAATTTATCATTCTACTCTGATCACCTGGCAGGATGCTGCTTTTTAAAGTAATTTTGTGCTTTGCTCATGCAGGGCAAAACAATATGTTTAGTTTAATTTTTCCCTCCACATCAGCACATACATACCTTTTTTTTCACTCCCAGCACCTTAACTGTTTGGAAAGGGGAACTGTGTAAGCCATATGGCATTAGGAATTGGCCTAACATTGTTACATGGAGTGGGTCACATGCTCCTCCATACCTAGTATTTCCCTTGGTTCTCAATGCTGGACTGGTGGGAGAACAAGGAAATTAAAGTTTATGCTGCTAGGGAATAAGCATATACAGGTGAAACTCCAAAAATTAGAATAAGTTCATTTATTTCAGTAATGCAACTTACAAGGTGAAACTAATATATGAGATAGACTCATTACATGCAAAGCAAGATAGTTCAAGCCGTGATTTGTCATAACTGTGATGATTATGGCTTACAGCTCACCCCTACTGACCTCGGGCCCACGGGCAGTGCCTGAGTTTCTAAATGGTTAGTCCGCCCCTGCTTGTGATTGGAATAGCAGCGGGAAAGTATCATTTTGACAGCTGGTTCTGGTGGTAAAGTGTCTACATTGCAAAGCATTGCTCGTTGTGATCGATGTGGATCTACATCCCTGGTCAATGTGACTGATGTGATATCAAGGGACATTGTTCATTTTTTGTTAAAGCTGAATACCATCTGTATAGTGCATTACATTGGTCCAGCTTGGCACGATGAAGGTATGCATATCTCATACCTGATGGGCGCTGAAGAAGTTGTGGATCACTGCAGTAGTCTGTGCTGCTACAGTGATAGCTGCATTCATCCAGCTCCTGCCTAGGTTCTGTGCGAGAGGGACAAGATGCCTTGCTGGGGGGAACTTGTACATCCTTTTTGCAAGGTATCCTTCCTCTCCTACAGGCATGCTGCCTCATATTGTTCAGGGGGGCATATGATCACTTTCCCCCCCTCTTTCCTGAGCACAGAGGCTGTATGCCTGTATAAAGGTCTGTTTTGTAGGGGAGCTGTCATTTGTAATGGGAGAAGTGGCTGGCTGGCATAATCATAGCAGCAGGTCTACATTGCCAGGCTGTGCATATTTCGAATGACATGGATCTACATTGCTGAATGGTGTGATTGACATTGGCTTTACATCAGGAGGCCTTATTTATCGTGAAGCTGAACTGAAAGGTTCCTTCCTGCAGGGCTTCATACCTTTGGGGGACAGGACATGGGGATTTTGCCCCCCCCCTTACAAAACATTCTCTCAATGTAGAGCATGTGGCCTTATATGGTTGGGGGGGGGGGGGGCACATTGCTCACTAACCTCCCCCCTTTTACTTTCCAGCAAGCCAGGCTGAATGCCTGGATAAGGGTATCACTGAGCACCTGAATAGTCTGAGGTGCAACATGGTGGTGTTGGATGGACTGAAACATGATAACCCAGAGGTATTCTAATGGATTTAGGTCAGGCGAGCATGGGGGCCAATCAATTATATCAATTCCTTCCTCCAGGAACTGCCTGCGCACTCTTGCCACATGAAGTCGGACATTGTTGTGCTGTCCTAGAGTAACTGCCTGTCTCCTGGAATCTCCTGCATGCTCTTGAGACTGTTTTGGGAGATACAGAAAACCTTCTGGAAATGGAACGTATTGATGTGCCATCCTGGAGGAGTTGGACTGCCTGTGCAACATCTGTAGGGTCCAGGTATCACCTCATGCTACCAGTAGTGACACTGACCCTAGCCAGATGCAAAACTAGTAAAAAACAGTCAGAAAATATGAGTCAGGAAAAAATGTCAATGGCCTCCACCTGTAAAACCATTCCTGTTTTGGGGGTTGTCTCATTGTTGCCCATCTAGTGCACCTGTTGTTAATTTCATTAACACCAAAACAGCTGACACTGATTAACAACCGCCTCTGCTACTTAACTGACCAGATCAATATCCCAGGAGTTTAATGGACGCGATGCTATACTCTGATTAAAAAGTGTTCCTTTAAATTGTTTAAGCTATGTATAATTGGGACGGTTGCCTTTTTTAGTAGTTGAAATTGCTGCACGGACACAATGCGCGCCTTCAGCTGCTATTGTGCTGTGCTGTGCTTCTGGTGTGTCCATGTACCTTCACGGAGGAATGCACTGGGTATACCTGCAATATATGTTCCAACATGGAGGTTCTCATAGGTTAGCGCTAAGTCCAGGGGCGGACTGACCATTTGGAAACTCGGGCACTGCCTGAGTGCCCGGGGTCAGTAGGGAGCCCCATGAGATGCCCCTGGTACCTTTTTCATAGGCTTTTTTGAGTTTGGGCAAGGACACAGGGGCCCCATGATCCCCTATTGTCCGGGGGCCCCATGAGTTGTAAGTCCGCCCCTGATCACAAATGATAAGTTTGATCAATGATATCACCCAGGATCCCAACCAACTTGTTTACACTTTCAAACAGAAGCCAGCAGGGATCTGTCATTTAGAGGTAGTAGTGATACTGCTGCTAAATGACAGGCTTTCATATAAATCAAGTATGACCAGATTGTTCGCTGAGCTACAAACAGGTTGGCTTAAGGTCAAACTTATGTTCAACCCAAAGCTCATCCATTCTTGTAGGCATGGTTATAATTCTGCAGCACAACAAAAAGCCATACTAGATGAATGTAAAAAGTGTGTATTGCCTTCTTCATTTGTATGTCACTTTTTAGCACTATCTGTGATATATGATAGCTAAAAGATAAAGAGGTCAATGACTGGCAGGTATAGATAGCATGGTAAAAAAACCCCTATAAATTAGACATTAAGGATTATCTGCTGTTTTGGTGCAAGATCATGTCCTAAGTGAATCTTTCCTGCTCGGAGGTTTAAAAAAGACTGCTCTAAGTTAGTGTGCTTCTGTGAGAAGTGGTACATTTAGCAGCAATATTGCTATCACCTTAATTAGATAACATGACCCATCAGCATGGGGACGGTACCTTGCCAGGGGATATCAGGTTTGATGACTATAGCAGTCTGCAGTGGGGCTTATCAAAATCCCCCTACTTGTTTACAAGAAAAAAATATTAGTAGCAAATAAACAGACAATTTTTAACTCCTTTTTTAAAGACTTAATTTTAAGTCCTTTTTTAAAAAAAAAAAAATTCCATGATATAAATTCATTGTCAGTTACATTGTACAGTATTGAATATCTTTGGCAATCACAATAAACTATGTCCGCTGTGCAGCCAAAAGGAAAAAAAACTTCCAATGCAATTGATTGCATTACCCATTTTCTGCGAATCACAACTTCTAGTACCCGTCACTAAATGTAAACAAAGGTCCGGAACTCCCTTGTGACTCCAAGTATGATCTTTTTTTCCTCTGATTTTTATTATGTCCCTCTAGCTTTAGCCTGGGCTCACACTTGTGCGGTGCAACATACCGCATGTGATTCGCACAGGAATCGCACCACATTCTTGTGCAAATCACATGCGAATTCTGTGCGGTGCGATTTGAGCTATACATTTTGTATGGCTCAAATCACACCAAAAAGGTGCAGGATCATTTTTTTGGTCCGCACTAGAACACCCATGCGATCTGATTCTGCACATCGCACTGTGTTTTGCGAACTGATTTTGGGGTGTTGTTAACCTAAAATATACACCCACAGTGGTTCATGTGAACAGGGTGTGATTATGATGCGGTGCGGAAATCGCACAGAAACCGGTGCAAATTTTGCACCGCATCAGTGTGAACCCAGGTTTAGACAGCTTGGTCATCAATATAGCTTCTTCCAGAATATCAGACATGCTTGTGCAGTTTCTCCTCAATCTCAAATATTGTCACAGAGATGTTAGCTACCATTTAAAAGGTGACAGCTTGTCTGTAAAATAAAACTATTATAGTCTACCGCTTTTATGTAAGTTAAATAAAATTGTTTATAAAAATGTTCAGATCCAAAAAGTTAACTTCCTCATACCTACACTGTGTGCACAATATATCAGGCAAGTGAGTTTTTTTTATGCATATTGTCCAACTCCAAGCTGTATAAACTTGAATGCTTATTGGATTTAGGCATATCAGGTGATGTGTATTTGTGTAATGAGGGAGTGTGTGGCCAAGGAGACCGACACCCTATATCAAGGTGTGCATAATTATTAGGCAGCTTCTTTTCCTCAGTTAAAATGGGCCAAAAAAGAGATTTAACTGACTCTGAAAAGTCAAAAATTGTAAAAAGTCTTTTAGAGGGATGCAGCACTCTTGAAAAAATATTTTGTGGTGTGATCACAGAACCATCAAAGGTTTTGTTGCAAATAGTCAACAGGGTGGCAAGAAACAATTCCGTATCAACTATCACAGTCCCGCTATAAGTCGCTGATCACCACCATCACTAGTATAATATATAAATAAATAAAAATTCCAGTATATATACCATAGTTTGTAGACGCTATAACTTTCATGCAAACCAATTAATATACACTTATTGGAAATATTTTTACAAAGACATGTAGAATACATTTTGGCCTAAATTTATGAAGAAATTAGATATTTTAAAATTTTTATTGGATATGTTTTATAGGAAAAAGGTAAAAAATATACTTTATAATAAAAAACCCAGTGGTGATCAAATACCTCCAAAAGAAAGCTCTATTTGTGTTACAAATTATACACATTTAATTTGCGTACAGTGTTGTATGAGCATGCAATTGTCAGTTAAAGTAGTGCAGTGTTGCAAAGCAAAAAGATGGCCTGGTCATGAAGAGTGGTAAATCTTCTGGAGAGCAACTGGTTAACTTTCAAGGTGGAATTTCATATTTTTTTTTTTTTGCCAAACAATATGTTTTCATGTACATAAATAGGTAATGAGATATATTTCTATGCCAACTAGCGTTGGCGTAGTAATATTGGAGTTTGAGCACCTTTTTTATTTAAATAGCATAGACATGTCTCTGGATTGCGTACACTATAGAGGGATGTACTTTGTTCATATTTCATGTCTGAGGTTTACAACCACTTTAACATCCCATTATTTCAGGTTATGGGGCACATGTACACACTTCCCTAGCTCACACACAATGCAAAGTTTGATTGCCAAATGTTATGTCCAAGTGCTTTGACATACTGAATGGGGAACGTGCCATAGAGCAAGTACTGACCACAGAGTATGGTTGTCATTGGATTACAATCTTTGAAGGGGCTGAATAAACATAAGCAGGCAAGATACGGTAAATAAAGGCATTTTTTTTCAGATATAGAGTTATTTTGGGGTTTTACTGTTAATACAGGTTTACTTTAAAGGGAACTTATTAGAGTTACTCCGTTCAGTGTAGGAGGCTGTTATTGCTATAAATATTTCTTATACTGGGATAAAGCCGAGCTGTGTAGTATTAAGAGAAGTGATGTGCTTTCCCCATCCTTTGTACTGCTTTTAAAAGACATTTAGTGGCAGCCTACTGCCCGGTACAGGTATCTTAGCTGTGGCAGATGACAGCTATTATATCATCAACGTGCAATGCACACAACACTTTTCTAGAACTGCACCACAACGTTTTGCAGATTCTTTGAATATGTGGGCTCTGTTAGCCAAGCAAAGAGGTTCTAAACTTGCAGTATGAAGTTGATTCTTTCACTGAAGGTTTTACAATAGAACAGAGATTTACCATTATGCTCATGGGGACATTGCCTATTTCGTTATTAATGTTGGCCTCACAAATATCTAATAAAGTCTCTAATATCCTGGTTATTTTGGTTACCTTAGCTGACTATAGGAATTTCATTGTAAGCTGAGCATATAGACAAGTCAGCCCACTAATCTCCTTTCAGGAATGTGTGAACTGACCAAGTCCCTAAAACGTCATATTGTTGCTTACGAGGGGAGTTGAGTGGGAGCTGTCCATTCCTTACACATAAGTTTATATACTACAGTTCTAGCTTTAAACATTCAGTCTCAAACCAGAGCTTGCAATCATGCATTGCGTCTAAACATGGTCGGTCATGCTGCAAAAAGCGGCCGGGGACTCCATGGCGAAACAGCATCTTTAGTTAAGTATTGTTATATTTTCTAATATTATCTTAATCTGTCATTACTTTTAATAAATGTTATACTTATAAGTATTTGTGTGATCTCTCTTTATAGATATTGAATACAACCCCAAAAACCGTAAGCAAACCATGATGGAACATATGCACAAGAACACCTATTGGAGAGCAGAAGAAACTTTTGCAGCACAGACAACATGCTGTTAACTGTTTCTGGCCATTTGACTAAGGGTAGTTCAAGTCTTTATCATCTTAGCTCTATATAGATCTACCCTGACAGATAGCAGGAGAAGCAAAAAAACAGACTGAGTTAATGCTGATATGTTGACGTTACTTTGTTGTTGTCAAACTCTCTGAATTCTCTACTGTTCTTTATATAGAACCAAAAGCGTTGGTATTTAGCATGAGCAGTATCCTTTCCAAAAAGCTGGTGGTTTCTTCTGCATACAGTGCATCTATCTCTATTTTAGCAGGAAAGTTTTAATTTTGTGTACTAAAGAGGGCAGGGCATAGAAAATGGGTGTTAAATTGGCCAAATATTGATAAATTTTGGTCATTGTTGAGTGGATTAATATTGCACTTTTGCATTTTCTATGCATTGATAGTAAACGAAGCCACCTCCTGACAATAAGCTCCTTCTGATAATTAAACTTGTAATTACTGTACATTGACATTCTGGCATTTGACAAATGGAATGACAGCAGCAGTAGAAGGTAAGGCTTAACCTCAACCTGGAGGCCCTATATAGAGCCTGGGCCTAGGTTCTGAAGGGCTACACAAGGATTCATTGTATTTAAAGACTAAATCAGGCATGATGGCCCTTATTTTTACCTGTTTTAAAGATGTATACCCTGCTATGTTCAGTTTAAATGGCAAAAATGTTAAAGGGACTGTACTATGTGCCAATTTCTTTTTTCCCCCGCTAGTTCTGGTAAAAATAGTAAACACACACAGATGACAATTAGTAGAATCACATTTTCATAAAGGACTCCATAAGTGAAAATATGTACAGTAAATCAAGCCATTGTCTTTTTGTGTATTTGAAAGGCCTTGCATTAATTGGAGAGCCCTACTACAAAGAGAAAGAAAATACCCTTCCTTAGTACAATAATTGGGCAAAGGAATTGACAGGAAGCCTTGAAGTTGCCGTCTTGTTATTCCACGTTCCTGTAAAAGACACAGAGAAGCTGCGAGATCGGCTGTGAATATGTTGACATTTCCATGTTTGCAAAACCTGCTAGCTTGATTTGTTGGTCCTACAAAATCGCCAGGGGGATAGGATAAAAATATCTGCAAGATTGTTTGACATGAAAGCAGACTTTGTGAAATGTGCTAGGATTGCTCACCTTGGCATGTGAAGCATTAATAAGTAAGAAAATGCACAGCAGGCAGCAAAAAATGCCATTCAAAATTAAGATGGCTTAAAGTCCCCATGGAAAATGCTATTATCGCATTAGAGCTAATTGACATAGGATGTCTGATTAATAAACTGAGAGGTATAGCTTCTGCAGAATATTTCTTTTTTTTAACAGTATAAGTCACTCAAACATGAAATATTTGTATATAAATGTACTCAGGAGACTTCGCGTCCTGCTGTGTGGTTGAGTTCATCCCTGGATTCAGCTGACAAGTGTGACTTTGGGTAATTCTTTTAGTAGCTGTCACCTTTATCTTCTGCACAACTGTGAATCTTGGAATAATGCAGGCTTGTGTATAACTCAACACACAGGATGATAGGAAGGTCTTGCAGCAGAGAATCATATGACAGGAGACTGCGTTCCCTCCTAGTAACTTATGGGGTACATTTACTGAATCTGTTTGCAAGGTTTTATAAAACGCAAATGAAGGGTAAATTAGGTGGATTTGCTTTCTATTTAGGTACCATTAGAGTGTTTTTGGATTGCACAAGTAATTAACTATCTGATTTTGCTTGAAAATAGCGAAATTCCTTTTTCGTTAAAAAGGAATTCCAGGTATGGATATTTTTTACATAGTTACGTTGGTGCAGTTTGGACCAATGTGACTATGTATATACCACACCTGTAGTATCCTTCTAGAAAGCACTGTAGTAGACACCGCTACTCATGTGATCTCCGTTAGCTTGAACACAGAAGGTTGGCCTATGTAAACTATCCATACCTGGTATTCATCTTCAGGAAAAAAAATAATCCTTGTTAGCTGTATACATTGCATTAACTATAACAATAACCATTGCAAACTCTAGCCTCCTGCTCTTTGGCTAAAACTGACAAGTTAATTCCATTTGCCTTCCTGGGTGTTAGAGAAATGTCTGCTATACAGTGAGGAACAGAAGTATTTGAACACCCTGCGATTTTGCAGGTTCTCCCACTTAGAAATCATGGAAGGGTCTGAAATTCACACTGTAGGTGCATTCCCACTCTGAGAGACAGAATTTAAAAAAAAAATTCAGGAAATCACATTTTATGATTTTTAAAGAATTTATTTGTCTTGTACTGCTCAATATAAGTATTTGAACACCTGAGAAAATCAGTGTTAATATTTGGTACAGAAGCCTTTGTTTGCAATTACAGAGGTCAAACGTTTCCTGTAGTTCTTGACCAGGTTTGCACACACTGCAACAGGGATTTTGGCCCACTCCTCCACACAGATCTCCTCTAGATCTGTCAGGTTTCGGGGGCTGTCGCCGAGCAACACGGAGTTTCAGCTCCCTCCAAAGATGTTCTATTGGATTTTGGTCTGGAGACTGGCTAGGCCACTCCAGAACCTTGATATGCTTCTTACGGAGCCACTCCTTGGTTATCCTGGCTGTGTGCTTTGGGTCGTTGTCATGTTGGAAGACCCAGCCACGACCCATCTTCAATGCTCTGACTGAGGGAAGGAGGTTGTTGCTCAAAATCTCACAATAAATGGCCCCATTCATCCTCTCCTTAATACAGTGCAGTTGTCCTGTCTCCTTCGCAGAAAAGCACCCCCAAAGCATGATGTTACCACCCCCATGCTTCACAGTAGGGATGGTGTTCTTGGGATGCAACTCATCCTTCTTTTTCCTCCAAACACGACGAGTGAAGTTTAGACCAAAAAGTTCTACTTTGGTCTCATCTGACCACATGACTTTCTCCCATGCCTCCTCTGGATCATCCAGATGGTCATTGGCAAACTTCAGACGGGCCTGGACATGTGATGACTTGAGCAAGGGAACCTTCCGTGCAATGCACAAATTGAAACCATGATGTGTAGTGGATGTGTATGGAATATTTTTGAAAAAGATAAGATATCCTTTAGTGTTACTTTTAGGCTCCATACACACTAGCGTTTTTTATAAGCTCCTAGAAGCTATTATTAGTATTTTTTTTCTGCTCCTAAAAACTAAATAGTGTTATCCTCTGTGTCCATGCACACTACTTTAGGCTATTAGCATTCTTTTAGCTTTTGTGTCTAGGAGCAGAAAAAAATAAATTTTGTAAAGTGTTCTGGAGCATTTTCCAAGCAGAAAAAAACACTAAATGCTCCTAAACACTTCTAAAGGCTACTAAACCACAACTAAAACACTGCTAAAAAAACAATATTACCAGCATTTTTTATCCAGTGGTTTTTTAGCTTAAAAAAAAAGCTAGTGAGCATGGAGCCTAAGCCTCCATACACCCTAGCATTTTTTAAGCTCCTAGAAGCTGTTATCAGCATTTTTTATGCTCCTAGAAGCTAAATAGTGTTATTCTATGTTTCCATGCACACTATTTTAGGCTGTTTTTCAAGCTTCGGTGTTTAGGAGCAGATACAAATTTTTTTTGTAGAGTTTTTGAAAGCATTTTTCCAGCAGAAAAAGATGCTGAATGCTCCTAAATGCTCCTAAGTGCTACTAAAACACTCCTAACAGCTTTTTTCTAGCCTTTTCTTTTTTTTCCCTACAGGGACTTTAAAAACACTAATAAAACACTAAAGCTCCTAAATGCTTCTAAATGCTATTAAAACTCTATTACCAGCGATTTTTATCCAGCGTTTTTTTCCAGCTTAAAAACCCCCAAAACACTAGTGTGCATGGAGCCTAAACTCTGATCTTCACCTTTGCCCTAACTCTTTATATATACCAGCAAGACTAACACAGCTAGAAGTTATCATTTGAGTGCAAGTCTGCTTTGGATGATGTTTTGATCTTTATTACATGACAGCACAGTAAGTATTATACCAATAGAACAAAAAACAGTGACCAGTTACATGAAAAGCTGATTGCTAAAACTTGATTAGTTACTATAGATAACTGCTATCCTTGCAAAGTGAGATACAGGCGTACCTTGGTTTACGAACGCCTCAGTTAACGGAATTTTCGGTTTATGAATAAAATTCCATTGAAAATAATGCCTCAGTTTACGAACAGATTAATTGGTTTTCAATGCATTTACTAATTTTTTTTTAATCATGTCCATGTACAGTACTATGCCTTTAAAGTGCAATTTATAAAGAGTTTTGAACAGATAAGACTTTTTTTTACTTTTTTCTGACCTCTGGAACGGATTAATTGATTTTCAATGCATTTATGAACTTTTTTTTAATCATGTCTCTGTAGAGTATTTATGCCTTTAAAGTGCACTGTATAAAGAGTCTTGAACAGATAAAATGCTTTTTTATTACTTTTCTCTGACCTCCGTAACTGATTAATTGGTTTTCAGTGCATTCCTATGGGAAACAGCGTTTCGGTTTACGATTTTTTCGCAATACAAAAAGTCCCGCAGAACGCATTAAATTTATGAACTGAGGTACGCCTGTATTTAATAATAGTATACATTTATATCAATAGTATCTTACAGTATGGCAGATCCGAATACCCATGTTTTGTGAGTAGTGATGGTAGGGTTAATATTAAAGGTGTAAAAAAAAAGCCTGTGCCTCATTGCTCAAATAAACTGTTTATTACTGGCTGAGATCAATATATAACTTTATGGCTGGATTTAAAAGACATCAATGATATAGCCCATTAAATATTTTCTGTTCATAACATTACACTGTAAATGACTCCACAATGAAAATACTACAGCACATTAAGCAGAGATTTCAATTGATTGCCTAACTGCCATAAAAGTAAAATTTAAGGTAGGGATGCTTCAATTCCCCTTAAAGAAATCAGCAGGACTAATACACTTATTCATTGGAATATCTTGGACTAAATTGGCAAAAATATATATATTTTACATTGTTTTCAAATTTAGCTGCATTAGTGCACCAAGCACAAATTAAAACAAATAAAAAAACTTTTTCAAACATCTCTATGAACTTACATGTTTTACAGCTGAACTCCAGGCAAAGAGCACAGAATAAAAACCATTGAAACACAGGTGGGAGCTGTTTTAGTTAATGATTTGTCCATCCAGTCCTGAGATTTACAAAGGTCTGCCAGAAAGCACAGCAATGGAAGGTGATCACAGTCTTTCTCATGTTTAGTTAAAGCTAAATTTCAGGTATGGATTTTCTGCATAGTTACATTGGTACAGCTTAGAAAAATCTGTGTTCAACTACGTCTTTGGAAGGCTGATTCTTGAATGGGAGTGTCTGTGTTAGTCATTCCAATACCGGGCACTTTCATCCCCTTCCTGCCCAGGCCAATTTTCAGCTTTCAGCGCTGTCACACGATAGCTGCGCAGTCATGCAACACTGTACCCATATGAGAATTGTTATCGTTTTTTCACACAAATAGACTCTTCATTTGATGGTATTTAATCACCACTGGGTTTTTTTATTTTTTGCTAAACAAACAAAAAAAAAGACCAAAAATTATGGAAATAAACATTTTTTCTTAGTTTCTGTTATAACATTTTGCAAATAAGTAATTTTTCTTAATCACTGATGTGCTCTGATGAGGCTTCACTGATGTGCACTTAAGAGGCTGCACTGATGTGACCTGATGGGCACTGATGAGGCTGCACTGATGAGGCAGCACTGATGATCAATGATGAAGTGGCATTGATACGCTGCACTGCTGGGCACTGATGGGCATTGATGAGTAGGCATGGATGAGCCTGCACTGATGAGGCGGCACTGATAGGCAGCACTGATCAACACTAATTGGCACTGATGGGGCTGCACTGATTATGATTATCAGTGCAAACAATGTACTGTCAGGCTAGCCAGTTATCGGCTTTTCTTTCCTCACACAGAGACAGCGTGTGAGGAAAGGAAATGCAGATAACCTGCAAGTCTGTTTACATGTGACCAGCTGTGATTGAACACAGCTAATCACATGGTAAAGGGCTGCTGTGATTGGCCCTTTACCACGTTCTGTTATCAACTGTGTCCAAAGGCATCCCAGGGGGCTCTCACGTGGGAGGACATCCATGGATGTCCTGCCAGAACTGGAGAGTCGCGCTGTAGCCATCATTTGGCATTAACATGGTCAGCAAATAGTTATTTCTAATCAGCTAATGCACTTGCAGTGCTCTAATGAGGAAAGTTGCAGTGTCTGCATCCCTTTGAAGTAATTAACCATGAGAGTATCTCATCAAAAATATAATTCCTATCACAGAGGATGCCCACAAGTTGACTTGTATCTTAGTGCAGGTTTTTAGTTTTTTCACACAAGCAGGAAATTACATTTCGAGGGAGGTTCTAAACACCAACTGTGTACAGAAGACCTCCAGGTTGCCGTATAGCATTGAATTTTGCCTCAAAATTACAGAAGCTGCAGATTGAAAAGGAGAGGTATTTTTTAATAACATAAAATGACAATATAGCTTGTGTAGCAATTGTACTGTATAAGCTATATTCAATATTTATTTGCTATATTTTTTCAAAAAAGTGTTAACCTTTAGGCTTTATATGGTGTCACAGAACAGTACGATTTCCATGGACAGCATCAGCAACACTATTCTGGCATCATATAATTTGGATGTGTAACTTTTACATTCATCTTGGCTTAAATGCAGCAGTTTCACCCCAATCTGATTCATTTTAAGTTGAAAAATTTTTTTTGGAGTAGTTTTGGCTGCGACTTTTTATCCTGCTGAATTGAGCCTAGAACTAAATGATGGAAATACCAGCCACAACAGATTTAAAGTTCACTTAAACAGTAAGAAAGCACTTGAATAGGCAGCTAATAGAAATAGGCAAGACAAGTTAGTATCTTGAAATAAAAAGCATGTAATATTTGAGAGACAATAGCCACAAATATTGTTCAGCGGCTGGACACTATGTAAGTAGCTTGGTTAAGCCACAATATCGGAGGGAGAGACAAGGCAGGTTTTATTTTGATATAAACATGTAGCGTATTATCTGAGAGACAATAGCCACCAAACAACTGGAACAGGCAACAAATATACAGGTACAAAGCAGGATTTACCTGGCAGCAAAAATTAGCGGTTCATCTGCTGAGGTTCAGCTGCAGACAGAAACATTGTGTGGCACCTTTATAGTGGCAGTGATCATTTCTTTTGTTTTTTTGGGGGGAGTGGTGCATGAAAGTTTAGTTTGTAGCTTCAGCAACAGGGATTTTGTAGTCATTAGCAAACTAAGATTGGTTCATTTTAATAAAAGTCAGCCAACCCACACAATTGGGGGACAGGTGGATTTGCCTCTTGATAACAAAACCACGAGCAGTGTTGAGGGCCTTCTCAGACAGAACAGTTCAGAACTTCCAGAGGAACCGCCAGCTAGTCCTCCAGTCTGCACACCCATTTGTCTATGAGAGGTCCTCACTTCTGAAAGTGTCCACATCAGCCCTGGACCCAATACAGTAAGCAATCATGTGGTTCTGGTGCTGCCTGTGAGTGTTGCCTGCAGTAAGGCCTGGCTACTGTGGTTTAAAAAACCTGTGAAAAGTCAAGCTCATAGTATATTTTAAAAAATAAAAATACTAATTTGCAGTCATTGCACCAAATGTACTGTTCCTAATGTGCTGAAGGCAGCCTAAACATACATGCATGCACATGTTTAATGCAATGAAACCTCAGTGATCTACTGCTATTGTGTAAGTACTGTTGACGACCTTAATCGTTTTTCTGTAGGCATAGGTTAACTTCAGAAATCCCTGCTCAGTTGGAAATATGTCACTACTTGTTGCGAGAACCATCAAGCCCTTTGAAAGCAGGATCCTATTACGTATTTGGCATACCCTGTTTGGAGCCCTGATTGCAGTTTATTTTCGGTTTCACATCACATTTCTCTGGCCTTCCCACGCCACTGCCTGAAAACAATTTGAACATATAAACTCATGTCAAACATTGGATTAATCTCGGGCTGCAGGAAAATCAGATTTCTATATGCTAATTAGTTGGCAGGTGGTCTGGGATTATGATGAATTTCATACTCGGCTTGACACATTTTCAAATGTTAATGTTCTCTAGAGGAATAAACTGTGGTCTAATGATTGAAATAATGGATTAGGAGGTGAGAATTCAGCTTATTATAGTTTTAAACCTTGGCACTCACTCTATGTAGGTGCGAGGTTATGCACTCTCTAGATAGAAGCAATTATGATCACATAATGAAGAGAGGTTTAAGGATACTGGATTATGAAGAGGGGTTTGAATCAGGCTGAGGAGGCACTCCTTCATCAGCGCAAAACAGTGGTTAATCAAAGGTTTATAGCGGTTGTATAGTCATAGATTGCTCAGGGACCACGGTCCTTTGTGAAATACAATACGAGGTTTTTATCTTTCCTGCTTAACTTAAACGAACTACAACTTGAACTCTCTGCTCCACCCTGAAGCTATTTTCTGGAAGAAAAGCGGATGAACGAGAGGAACTGGTTGAGTCAAAGCAACATGTCATACAAGTTAAACAGAAAGAAGAAAAAAGGAGATTTTCTATTATAAACCACAAGGTACTAATAAGGATTTTTTTCTTCTATTTGTTTCATTTAAGCGGAGATGTGTAAATTCCAAAGACGAGGCCTGCAGGAAATGTCAGTTCATCGTTCGGCCCGTATGAAAATGATTAGGATTTAATGTATTGTAAAATATGTTTGGACAAACATGTCCTGCCTTTGATGAGTGTCTAAGAAAATAAAAGCTAAATATGTTACAGGTGGGTAGCCTGCATTTAGTTGAGCAAAAGCATTGTGCTGAGTGATACAGATCTCTTTAATTGCAGGATCAAAAAAAACATTAATGTGCAATTTTAAAGGAGAGCTCAAACTTTGGTAGAACATGCCAATAAACATATGAAGGTTGATTTACTTAAGGCAAATAGGCCGTTCACATTGCAAGGAATTTTCTCTTAGTTTAGTGAATGAGGTGAAGTGCTGCTGATTTTAACCATCCAATATATGCAAGCAAAAAACTTTTTTTTTTTTCCCCCATTTTCCTTGCACGTGATTGGATATTCTTTGCGAAGTGAATTTTCATCACGTTAAGCTCAGGGAAAATTCCCTTGCAAAGTGAAAATTCCCTTGTGCAGTGAACAGCCTATTTGATGTTAGAATATCAACCCCATACTATCAAGATATGTTGACTTTTTTTAATTAAATTTTTTAACTGCTTGCTGCCCGCTAACAGTAGATTTAGTGCTAGAAGCGGCATCTGGAGACTAGGCGACGTAAACAAAATAAATTGTTTTTTTAAATTGTTACAGTAGGGGGCCCCATGAGATGCCCCTGGTACCTTTTTCATAGGCTTTTTTGAGTTTGGGCAAGGACACAGGGGCCCCATGATCCCCTATTCCCCGGGGGCCCCATGAGTTGTCAGTCCGCCCCTGATCACTCCTATTACAGGAATAGCGCCTATAACTGTGTAAATTTCAGTATATACTGTAGTTTGTAGACACTATAACTTTCACACAAGCCAATTAATATACATCAATTGGATTTTCTTATTTTTTTATTGGATATGTTTTATAGCAGAAAATAAAAAATATATATATTTTCAAAATTTTCTGTTTTTTTCATTTATATAATGAAAAACAAAAAAACACTGGTGATCAAATACCGCCAAAAGAAAGCTCTACTGTGTGAAAAAATTATATAAATTTCATTTTTGTTGCATGACTAAGCAGTGGTCAGTTAAAGTAGCGCAGTGCTGAATAGCAAAAAATGCCCTGGACATAAGGGGGTAAAACCTTCTGGAGGACAAGTGGTTAAGTGCAAGTTGCTTTCCTAAATTCTATTACACGTGTTCACTATGTCCTGTGAGTAGGCACTGCTGTGTCACACATTTCACAGAGCCTGCTTTCTGAGCTACAGGGGTGCTGTGAGGAGGCATCTCAGGAGGTGGAGTCAGTACAGGAATCACTGCTTGCAGGCAGCAAGGTACCACGGGACATGTAGTTCTTAGAAATTGAAAGTAAACAGCAGAGGAGAAGCTGCAAAGCATGCTGGGAATTCAGGATGTTGTGGAAAGAGGTGGCCAGCAAATGGCAGAGCTTGTGACATGAAAAGACATTTATAGGTAAAGTTGATCCAGGGAATATCCGATTGCCTCTCGGGGGATCAGGAAGGAAATTTTTTCCCCGCTGGAGCAAATTGGATCATGCTTTGCCAGTTTTTTTTGTCTTCCTCTGGATCAACTGTGGGTATGGGATTATAACCTTTTTTTTTTCTTTTTAATGGTTGAACTGGATGGACTTTTGTCTTTTTTCAGCCAGACTAACTATGTATGTAAATATGTATGTAAATAAATAATTGTATATTGGATTGTCAAACATATCTATTGTTTGTATTGCTGTTACAATACTGATGCTAGAAAATGAGTGTCTGAAAATGAAAGTGATTTTCTTTAAACTCTGCTATTTAAAGCAGAGCTCCAGTCAAAGCTGTAAAAAAAAAAGTCATCAGCTACAAAAACTGTTGCTGCCAACTTACTGCCAACAAAGCAGCCACTCACCTGTTCCTTGATCCTGCTGTGTCCTCACTGCAGCAGGTTTTACCGGCTGTCTTCTCTCCCTAGCGCCTGCATCTTAAGTGTGGGAACCCGGCTGTGACAGCTTGTGGCTTCACAGCCGGGTGCCCACTATGCAGGCACAAGTAGCGCTGTGCTTTGTGAATGGTTTTGCAGTCTTCTGGGACCTGTCATGTGTCCCAAAAGACTACGGGGAGGGAGGAGGGGAGGACAACTTCCACTACCGATTGCCTAGGCGATCGTAGTGGAAGTGGGAGCGGGTACCTGTCTAAATTGGGTACCCGCTCCACTCCTGCTCCCCAAAGGTGCCAATTACTCACAGGGAGCGGGGCACCAGTACTTAAAGCAGAACTTCCTTTTTTGGGTGGAACTCCGCTTTAAGTTCTGGTATAGCGAGTAAAAACAAAATGTTTTTTGAAAGTGCCAAATGTGTAAAGTAAAACAGCAATAATATCAGTAGCTCAGGCTTCCTTCTGTCTCCCTTCTTGCTATTACCATAACCTACCACCACAGAACAACTTCAAACAAATTCTACTCCTGACAATCACGGTGATACCACATATGTGTATGTTATTTGTTGTTTGCACCCGTAGTACAGCCCAGAAACAATAGTGCATATTTTGCTTTTTTTTTATCCTACCTAAAACACACTGACATTGACTTGGATAATAAATGTAAAAAAGATATATTTCTTAATCCTACCTAAAATACACTATTATTGACATTTGACTCCAACCTTTGACCCTGCCTTTGTGTCTGAGCATGATTTTTGACCATAACCTGACAGCAGAACTATAGGCAAAACTTTTTTTTTTTTCATTTTAGATAGAGTAAGGGAGGTTTATAACCTCTGTCAGATTTTTTTCACTGTCTGTGTCCCTTTGCAGAGATTTCCCTTCCTGTCCCATAGCCAAACAGGAAGTGAGAGGACATCCCTATGGAACTCCTTTGGGGACCCCCAGGTCACCAGAACCAATGCCCCATTGGAAGACTTGCCTTCTATTATATTCTAGAGACAACCCAAAATTTGGGATTTTCCTTCACTTTCACTGATAATGGTAAACGGGACAAACCGAGAGGGTGAACCTCCTGAACAAGGGCACAGACAGCAATAGAAACCTAATAGGTGTTTTAATCCCTCTCCACTCTATCCAAAACTTAAAAAATGGCTTTTGTTATACTTTAATTCTGACATTGACCTAGATCAAACCTTGATCTAGCTATTTTACATTTATTTATTTATAACTTTCTTCTCTAGCAAGGAGAAAAAGATACAATGTATTTATCTTCCCTTCAGGAGGAGGAAAAAATACAGTGGGGCAGACTGTACAGAGACTGATCGTTGTGATAGCCATTCACAGGCTATTAGAGCGATCAGGTGATCGGGAACTGGCCCTCCTGTTTTTTAATCATTAATATGAGACTCTCTGTGCTGGGAGTGCGCTGTGCAGCACGCTGTCAGCACAAAACAGAATATAATATATGCTTCCCTGTGGATAAAGACCACTTCACTGAGGCTGCATATATGCATATGCTCAGTGGGAAAGTGTTAATTATGTTACATGTATATCTTGAAACTGTCAATTACTTAAGAAATTAATCAAAGGTAATTATAGTAGTGAAATATATCATGCTGGAATGTTGGGGGTTCTGTTTTCAATCTCGTAACCCCCTCAACCATGGATAGGCAATTAAAAAGTGGCGCTCGAATCCTGCAGTAAGGATACTGATCATACAGTAAAGAAGAAAAAAAAATGACATGCACTCTCTCTTCTCTCCTCTCAATTGAGTTAGGTATATGGAAAATAAGGTATAACTAGGGTCATTGGTTCGAATCCCAACCATGGCACTACCTGCTTGGAGTCTGCATGTTCTCCCTGTGCCTGCGTGGGTTTCCTCTTAGTACTGCATGTTCCTCCCACACTCCAAAGACATGCTGATAGGTTAATTGGCTCCTGTCTAAATTGTCCCTAGTATGTGTATGTATGAATGTAAATTAGAGACTTTAGATTGTACACCCCTTGAGGGTTAGGGACTGATGTGAATGTACAATATATATGTAAAGCGCTGCATACCTTGACTGCGCTATACAAGTACCTGAAATAAATAAATAAATAAATAAATAACAAAATACAGAGCTCTTTTTTGTTTTGAACAGAGTCGACAGAGATTAGAGGACCTATCAGGTTTTTATTGATATCTGTTCCCACTCCTGCATCGTCTCTACATCAGATGTTTTTTCCAAGTTGTGACTTGTGGTAGAGAAGCATGCTGAGTAAATAGGGAATACTGATTCCCTGCATATCTGCCACACTGTTGACATTGTGCCCCCTGACTTTTTATAATTCACCTCCAGATCAGATAGGCTAGATCTGGACCCTTTTTGGAGATTCAAACTCTCTGTTTGTCCTGGTGACCATTATGACAGAGTGAAAGTGAAAGAAAATCCCAAATTTTGGCTTGTCACCAGGATAGAAACAGAGTGAAAATCGTCCAATGGGATACCAGTCCTGGTCACTCTAATGACAGTCAAGGATTTCCTCTTACTTCTTTCTTGGCTGTGGGAGATGAAGTGAATTAAATAATCTCCCCAATGGGACACAGATGGCAAGCAAAAAAAAATGATGGGAGATCTAACCCTCCCTTACTCTAGCCAAAATGGAAAAAAACATTTTGCCTTTAGTTATATTTATTCAGCCATGAAGCATGATGCACAGATTCAAAGTTGACACAATGACTAGTCTATATAAAAGAAGTCCTGTACTTCTATCAAAAACTAATAAGTGATTTTTAACCAATTCAATACCAGGCAATTTTACCCCCTTCCTGCCCAGGCCATTTTTCAGGTTTCAGCGCTCTCACAATTTCAATGACAATTGCCCGATCATGCAACATTGTACCCAAACTAAAATTTTATCATTTTCTTCACACAACTAGAGCTTTCTTTTGGTGGTATTTAATCACCGCTGGGGTTTTTATTTTTTGCTAAATTAACACAAAAAGACCCAAACTTTTGAAAAAAAAGGTTTTTCTCTGTTTCTGTTATAAACGTTTGCAAATAAATAATTGTTCTTCATAAATTTAGGCCAAGATGTATTCTGCTACATGTCTTTGGTGAAAATAACCCAAATTAGGATGTATTTTTTAGTTTGTAGGAAAGTTATAGAGTTCACAAACTATGGGATATATCTGAATATTGATCAATCTTGTACTGACAGCCAATCTAATTTCTTGAGTTCCAAGAATGTCAGAACAGTACAGATATCCCCCAAATGACCCCTTTTTGCAAAGTAGACAGTCCGACGTACTTCATAAGAGGCATGGCGAGTTTTCTGAAGTTGTATTTTTTTTGTCATAATTTTTCGAAAAATGAAAAAATGAAAAAAATTAGTTTCACTATTTTTTTTTTACATATTGTCACCAGTGCAGTACAGCATCATCATATAACTGGCATGGCGGTGAACAGGGACACTGACTGGTGACAGTATGAAAAAATTTTTTTTATTTTTTTTATTTTTTTTATTATTTTTTATTAATTTTTTTTCTTTTTTTTAAGATTTTTTTTCATATTTCACTATGACCAAAGTAGTACAATGTTACCATAGTAACATTATACTACTTTGGGGAAGTGATCAGTATTTTTTTTTTTTATTACACAAGTTGCTTATAGCAAAGAATTACTTTGCTATAAGCAAGCATTTACATGAATGACATCGATTCATTCAGGGTTTTTTTTTTTTTTTCGTGCTTAGCTGTAATTTGGCCACAGCTAATCACATGACATGTGCATGTGATTAGCTGTGACCATTCACAGCTAGACACTAGTATACAATGGATGGCATGAATTAAGCCATCCATTGTATACAACTGTCATGTGACCTGCTGTGATCGGTCACAGCAGGTCACATGGTACCGGCAACGGGGCCGATACTCAGATCTGTCATCGGCCGTGTCTGTGGTACGCGGCCGGTGACAAATCGCTCCGCTGTGCCACTCTGCAGGAGCGCAATCTGCGCATGTGCGGGAGGACACCATATGGCGTCCACCCGGAACACTGATGACATTTGCCGCCCGCTATTCGGCCATAGGGCAGGCGGCAAATGGTTAAAGCTCTGGATTGTACCTACAGTATACCAGATTAAACTCAAATAGGCCCAGGCCATTCCAAATTTTTTGTAACAACTTTAAGCTTAATTTTTTGCACCATTTTGGGGAAAAAAATTTAGAAAAACCTCACCACACATTAATAAGGTGTCCTCAATCCCATTAATATTCATTTAACTACATGCTTTCCCTAGTTTTTATTGTTACACATAATCCTTTCGCTACTCCAGAATTGCTTTGCTCCCCCTCCACTGCTTTATAAATATGGGGAAATGGTAAAAATCCAAAAAACTGTACTTTCAACAAAAACTACAACTGTGCTGAAAATAGTAAACTTGCAAAACCGTACGTTTTTGTTTGACTTACGAATTATGTCCAGCAGGAAAACAAAGTCTATGGCACAGGCAGGTCCCGTTCATATCTTGTGATGGGGATCATGGACAGAATCGTTGTGATCCCAAACTGTGTGAAAATCGCATCAAAATGCGCTGCGCATTCTCCCGCAATTGTCATGCAACAGGAGCTTGACGAACCACACTTTTAGAAATTAAATAAAGCTTTTCACCCGAAAAAGAGAAGGAGTTTCTTTTCGTGCGACAGGTGTGCATAGGGCAGCTATTCAAGTGAATGGGCTGCCCTATGCGACAGTCAGAATTGTGTGAAAACCGCATATTAAAATCAAATCGCATGTAAAAAACTAGCATTCCGCTACGTGATAATGTGAACAAGGCCTCACAGGCAGCATATAGATAAAACTCCAGCACTTAAACAGCAGTTATTGACATTAGCAAACAACTACTAGTATAGCCAATGGACATAGTATGGTGACAGATAATGCTTTATGTTATTCAATGATAGGAACTTTTAGCAGTTTATCCTACCTTTTGAATGGAAATCATCAGTGATATGTCTGGAGTAGCAGATATTTTATTTTTACCAAGTAAAATATTTTAATGAATTTCTACATGTCACTGTTTATTGCCTTTAAAGTATCAACTACTGCCTAGGAATACAACATAATCCCATCACAATCATATCTGAAAATAGAAAATAATCAATAACAGTAAGGCTAGGTTCACACTATTGCATGTGTGGGAAGGAGCATAAATTGCATGTGTCTCTACAACCACAGCAAAAATTACCTGCTGTTTATCAGAAGCGCAGGGGTGCCATTAATTCTTTTTTTTTTTTACAATGGTCAGGCTTTTTTCCATAGAATGTTTATTATGGTCATCAAAAAAGACAAATACAAACATGATGTCCACACGCTAGCGATTATACAATGCAATGGAAAGATATGAGAGGCGATACCACCATAAGCACAAAAAATGAAGAACCTGGTACACACAAACCAAAGAGTAATACTTGGCAACTGGATAAAGCCAAGGCAGATAGTCTGTAAGAAACATCTCACAATGCACAAATAGAAAATAAAAAAATAAACAAATAAGGTACAATTGTCAGGCAAATAAAAATAAAATAAAAACAAAGTAATAGAAGTGGATCTGAGGGTTTTGCTGCCTTCAAAGCTGTAAGCCCCCTAAGGGCATCATCCAAGTGTAAGGAGCCCTTATAAAACAAACAAACATACAAACAAACAAACATAGGAGGAGGGGAGGTAGGGGGAAAAAGAATGTCAAATAGGAAAATAAAATCACAAATCCAGAGGGGACACACTGAGCCATCTAGGCCAAGGCCCATACGTGGGGCCACTGAGAGACATCCACCTCCCCATACTATCTAAGCCAGTAATTACGTATCAATAGTATGGAAATTTGGTGTGGCAAGGTCAAGTCCACCATGCCTTGGTCGTATTTCACAGCGCTGCACTGTGAAATACTACTATTCAGTCAATGCTCGTGGGTTAAAAATATTTTGTAGGTCGTGGTGGTCTGGAAGTGGGTCCAGCATGCCCAAGTAGCAGTAAATCTAGAGAGTTTGTCACTGGATATGTGTATGAGCTTCCATTTCAACAATACTATTGATTTTTTGGAGCCACTCTTTCATGGAGGGGACACAATTTGATCTCCAATGTATTGGGACACAAAGCTTTGTGGCACGTATCATATGCATAGCGAGAGATTTCTACAATAGTGTTGGCCAGGGACTGAAGCGGGGTATAAAAGGTAGGGGGCAGATGAGTAGTGGAATAGTGGACACGTTCGTGAACTGCCTTCCAGTATGAATGGATGTCGGATTGGAGTGCCATTAGTTCTTAATGGCACCCCCATGCATTGGAAAAAATGGCACATTTTCCTGTGCAAGGAAAAGTGGAAATGCATGGTACAGCTGTGGCTTTAGAAATGGGTCAGGGTCCTTCTTCTTGAGCTTCCTGCAGGTTCAGCAGCCCATTCAAATGAATGTGCTGTAATGCTTGCACAAACGCGGCAGCAGGGAACTACATACCTGTGAACCTAGCCTAAAGGCTCATTCACATATGCTTTGCTCTTTGATAAGCAATCCACATTCGGATTGTTCTTCAAAGAGCATTTGGCAAGCAGTAATAAGGTTTTGTATCGTCACCTCGCTGCATGTTTTAACCCCTTATATGCTAGACTACCGTACCTTGCATTGCACATGGTTGTGGGGTGATTGCAGAGTGAAAGTGACCGGGGTATAAGTCCTATCACGGCTGTAAAACAAAGCATCACCTTCACAGCATGTGTACACCCCCTGCCACTGCTTCTGCAACTAAAGGGGGTAGCAGTTGAGGGGTGGTAAAAGGATGGCTCATCTGCAGGGTGTTACTTCTCCTCAACCATATGTGCGAATGAGCCCTAATTCACAAACACAAGGAATCCTCTGTTGGGGTAAATGGTATCATTCTTCTATGTAAACAATACACTGATAATGCTGCCTTACATTGACTATAGAATTACAACATTTATTAGTTATAGTAAATGTCAGTGCAATTACGGTAACTAAACATATTTGGTATGTCTTTCATATATGCACATTTCCTCATCTTTTACCCATTTAAAAATACTGTAACTACAGAAAAATATCAACTGACTTGTCAGAAATCCAGTGTTTTCCTAAGGTCCTTTTTTGGGCTGACAACACTGCTTTTTTTAAATTAAAATCCTCTTCAGTGTTGTCAGCCCTTCCTTTTGGGCTACAGAGTGCCACCTATCCCCCACCCCTCTTTGTCCCATTCCATACGCATACATTGATTTCTTTCTCAGGAAAACAATGCAGCTGTCTTTCTTACCCAAAGCCTACTCACACACTGTGTGTAGAAGAGGGACTCTTGTAGTCCTGGCGGGTGTGCCTACATCAGTGGGAACTGAGCTGCCAGTAGATGCCTTCAAGAATTTTACAAGCCTGCTGATGATGTCATAGAGTGATAAAGCTGTTTCCTATTACAAGAACAAGGTAAATGAAAAGAATGCTAAGATATGCCATAGAGGGGAGAGAGAGGGTAAGTTTGGGTAGTTCCTGGACATACATTTTAACACCAGGCACACTGCGAAGACATTGTAAGTAACCACAGATGATTTGCTAAAGAGAGAAAGCAGAAATCTTTTAAGACCAAAAACATACATTTATAAGCTTCAAACACATACTTGACAACATTGGGAATGGTATATGCAAACGTCATCTAAGATGTTGAGAAAGGATATACATAGATTTAATTTTCATGAATAAAAAGTGATCTTGGGGACAACTAAAGCGATCAAAATATGAAAACGTATAAGAATCCGGACTTTGTGTCCTAGTCCGCTAGCAAAGAAGCCAATTGCTTCAGGGGTCATAGATGTCAGCAGTAGTGGTCCTATTGTGGGCCAACAGGATAAGATATGTGTGGAAGGAGAGCAAAACAATTTAGGAGGGTAGGTTGTAGGCTGCATGGGAAACATATGTTGCACTAACCATTATTCAAAATGTGATACTCAATACACTCATATACAATAGCGATACATCAATATATATGTGAATGCAATTGTAAATGAAAAAATAGTGAAAAAATTCCAAAAACAATCCAAAACACTCATGAAATAATGTTAGACCTTCACAGGGTTAAATATTAAGGGTGAGACAGACCCTGTGATGGTCTAACATTATTTCATGAATGTTTTGGATTGTTTTGGGAATTTTTTCACTATTTTTTCATTTACAATTACATTCACATATATATTGATGTATCGCTACTGTATATGAGCGTATTGAGTATCACATTTTGAATAATGGTTAGTGCAACATATGCCATAGTCAAAATACACGTTTCTTTAAATCCAAGGACGATGTAGAGCTAGGTAAATGGAGCCAGCATCAACAGCTCTCAATGGGGCTCTCACCGTAAAGGAGTCACAGTGTATACCACTTTAATCCCAGGGCCAGACAACAGGCAGATTCTATCCATCATAGAACGTCTGGCAGCAGCTACGCTCCAGCCGTCAAACACCTGGTGTACCCCGATGGCATTGATGAAACGCATTGGGAAGAGTCTTGCATAGCCATATTATGGTGTAAAGCATTTACAACTGTATTTATGTGAGTGTATTATTTTATTTTAATCAACATATGATTGGCAGTAAGCACTATGTTCCTTCTTTGTTTTCCTTGAGCCTTATGTTTTGACTTATACTGTATATGAATGGCTTGGTCTGACAATCTGTACTATCACATGGAGAGTGCACATTGTCATGTTATTTCACAAGTGATTTAGACAGTTTTTTTTGCTTTTTTCAGTAATTTGAAACAAGTTAATTTGCAATTACGTTCACATTTATATTGTTGGTATACAGTCTATAAGCATTTTTTATCCATTTATGATACAGAGTGTCATCCTTTGAATATTTGTTAACGCAACACCAGGGGCGGACTGGCCATTCGAGCACTGCCGAGGGCCCGGGGTCAGTAGGGGCCCCATGAAATGCCCCTGGTACCTTTTTTATAGGCTTTTTTGAGTGTGGGCAAGGACACAGGGGCCCCATGATCCCCTATTGCCCGGGGGCCAAATAAGTTGTCAGTGCGCCCCTGCGCAACACGTTTACATACCTAACTCTAGAGTGATTTTATAATTTTGTGTTTACAGTTCACATTTTTTAAGATCTATTCACAAACTTACTTTTACATATATGCATTGGAAAGATACTGCATCTGCAGAAGATACTGTGGGGATCAAGAGAGTGGACAAAGTAGTAGTCTACTTGATGGAGAGATTGATCTCCCTAAAAATCCACTTTTTATTTTTTGACAATCAACTATGTTTCATAAAGAGGAGCCTCTGGAAGTCAAGAAAAAAAAAAGAATCTGCATGAAAAATGTCATTGAAGGTTGTCGTAGTGTTCCTCAATGATTCCTAGTGGAGAAGATTTCTAGTGTTCCTCCATGTTCCCCAGTGCTTCTTAGTGGAAAAGGATACTGATGACCCCCCCCCCCCAGTGCTTCCTAACATTCCTGGCTTCCTGAGAATATTCCAAATAACCACAAAACTCATAAACTCATAGGGATGGATTTACTAAAGGCAGTTGGATCCCTGGCCATTAGCCTTTATATTCAAAGAAAGGAACGTCCACACATCCACACACATCTGCTTCATACTGGGGTTCTTCCAGAGATGGTAGTGACAAATCACATCACATGGACATACTATCTGGGATTGATTGACATCACTTTGCCAATCACAGACATGGTGGACACACCATAGCAGTCATCATGTGAAAGCAACACATTACACATTACTCTTAAGTCATCTTCCCTTTTGTATAGTCTTTATATCTGCAGCCTTCTGCTCTATTCAAATTGCGATTCTCAAGGTGAAGCATACTGCTCTGTCAGCTGAGATTAACAAGGCTCCTTCTATAGTATGCCAGCTTCTCCTTTCAAGTCCTACTCCATAACTCTTCCCAGCCGGGTATGCTCCCTGAAGTTACTCTCCTGATCCCAATATAATTAGTACTCATTCAGAGGGCTCTGACTTGCCCATTAGGCATTAGGCATCCAGCTCACGACTTTCTTCTAGTTGTTCCAGAGACAGGATTGCTGCAGCTGCTCCTATTTAACTCTGTACACGTCTGCTGGGACTTCTGCCCTGGGGTAACTGACTCCCATACCCCGTATCTGCCTAGGCTCCCCCTAACCTGGTGTTTATATACAGGTGAAACTCAAAAAAGTAGAATATCGTGCAAAAGTTCATTTATTTCAGTAATGCAACTTAAAAGGTGAAACTAATATATGCGATAGACTCATTACATGCAAAGCAAGATAGTTCAGGCCGTGATTTGTCATAATTATGATGATTATGGCTTACAGCTCATGAAAACCCCAAATCCACAATCTCAGAAAATTAGAATATTACATGCAATCAATAAAACAAGGATTGTACATAGAACAATATCGGACCTCTGAAAAGTATAAGCATGCATATGTACTCAGTACTTGATTTTGGCCCCTTTTGCAGCAATTACTGCCTCAATGCGGCGTGGCATGGAAGCTATCAGCCTGTGGCACTGCTGAGGTGTCATGGAAGACCAGGACGCTTCAATAGCGGCCTTCAGCTCTTCTGCATTGTTTGGTCTCATGTCTCTCATCTTTCTCTTGGCAATGTCCCATAGATTCTCTATGAGTTTCAGGTCAGGCGAGTTTGCTGGCCAATCAAGCACAGTAATCCCACGGTCATTGAACAAGGTTTTGGTGCTTTTGGAAGTGTGGGCAGGTGCCAAGTCCTGCTGGAAAATGAAGTCAGCATCCCCATAAAGCTCGTCTGCAGAAGGAAGCATGAAGTGATCCAAAATCTCCTGGTAGACGGCTGCGTTGACCCTGGACTTAATGAAGCACAGTGGACCAACACCAGCAGATGACATGGCTCCCCAAATCAACACGGACTATGGAAACTTCACACTGGACTTCAAGCATCTTGCAGTGTGTTCCTCTCCATTCTTCCTCCGTACTCTGGGTCCTTGGTTTCCAAATGAGATGCAAAAGTTGCTCTCATGAGCAAAGAGGACTTTGGACCACTGATCAATAGACCAGGTCTGTTTTTCTTTAGCCCAGGTAAGACGCTTCTGACGTTGTTTGTTGTTCAGGAGCCGCTTGACAAGAGGAATACGACATTTGAAGCCCATGTCCAGGATCCGTCTGTGTGTGGTGGCTCTTGATGCACTGACTCAAGCCTCAGTCCACTCCTTGTGAAAGTCCCCAACACTTTTGAATGGCCTTTTCCTGACAATCCTCTTCAGGCTGCGGTCATCCCTGCTGCTTGTGCACCTTTTTCTTCCACACTTTTCCCTTCCACATAACTTTCTATTAATGTGCTTTGATACAGCACTTTGGGAACATCCAACTTCTTTTGCAATTACCTTTTGAGGCTTTCCCTCCTTATGGAAGGTGTCATTGATGGTTTTCTGCACAACTGTCAGGTCAGCAGTCTTTCCCATGATTGTGATTCCTACTGAACCAGACTGAGAGACCATTTAAAGGCTCAGGAACCCTTTGCAGGTATTATGGCTTAATTAGCTGATTAGAGTGGGACACTTTGAGCCGAGAATATTGCACCTTTTCACAATATTCTAATTTTCTGAGATTGTGGATTTGGGGTTTTCATGAGCTGTAAGCCATAATCATCACAATTATAACAAATCACGGCTTGAACTATCTTGCTTTGCATGTAATGAGTCTATCTGAAATAAATGAACTTTTGCACGATATTCAAATTTTTCGAGTTTCACCTGTATATGGACACTAACTTCACCCATTACATCTCTACAGGATTTGTCTAAAAGGGCCCTAACGCTCCATTACATAATTTACTGTTAGCATGCACTATTTTGGAACAAAGCAGCCTAACGGCAGACTAGCTAACTACACCTGCTTACATGTGCAAGGAAAATGGAAAAAAAAGCATTTGTGCTTGCACATGATTGGATGATGGAAAAAAGCAGAGTTTTACCACATCCACAAAACTCGGGGAAAAATGAGTGCAATTGCGCTTGAAAAGTTCACAGTCTATTTGCCTTTAGTAAATCAACCCCCCCAGTGTCCTATTTTCTGAGTGACTCCCAGTGACCCTGAGATTCCTTGTGTCCCTGACTGTCTAAGAAACTCCTAGATACCATGGGTTCCTGTAGTTGGACCCCCTTGTTCCTAGTGACTGTGTGTAAGCGTCACCCAATGTCTTCCAGTGTGATTCCGCACCCACTGTGATCCCAGTGTCTTCCAGTGTGATTCCGCACCCCCTGTTATCCCAATGTCTTCCAGTGTGATTCCTCACCCCCTGTGATCTCAGTGTCTTCCAGTGTAATTCCGCACTCCCTGTGATCTCAGTGTCTTCCAGTGTGATTCCGCACCCCCTGTGATGCCAGTGCCTTCCAGTGTGATTCCGCACCCCCCGTGATCTCAGTGTCTCCCAGTGTGATTCTGTACCCTCTGTGATCCCAGTGTCTTCAAGTGTGATTCCGCACCCCCTGTGATCCCAGTGCCTTCCAGTGTGATTCCGCACCCCCCGTGATCTCAGTGTCTCCCAGTGTGATTCTGTACCCCCTATAATCCCAGTGTCTTCAAGTGTGATTCCGCACCCCCCCTGATCTCAGTGTCTCCCAGTGTGATTCTGCACCCCCTATGATCCCAGTGCCTTCCAGTGTGATTCTGCATCCCCTGTGATCCCAGTGCCTTCCAGTGTGATTCCGCACCCCCTGTAATTCCAGTGTGATTCCGCACCTCCTGTTATCCCAGTGCTTTCCAGTTTGATTCTGCACCTCCTGTGATCCCAGTACCTTCCAGTGTGATTCCGCACCCCAAGTGATCCCAGTGTCTTCAAGTGTGATTCCGTACCCCCTGTGATCCCACTACCTTCCAGTGTGATTCCGCACTCCCTGTGATCCCTGTGCCTTCCAGTGTGATTCTGCATCCCCTGTGATCCCAGTGCCTTCCAGTGTGATTCCGCACCCCCTGTAATTCCAGTGTGATTCCGCACCTCCCGTGATCCCAGTGCTTTCCAGTGTGACTTCGCACCTCCTGTGATCCCAGTATGATTCTGCACCCCCTGTGATCCCAGTGTCTTCCAGTGTGACTCCGCACCTCCTGTGATCCCAGTATGATTCCGCACCCCCTGTGATCGCAGTGTCTTCCAGTGTGATTCCGCACCCCCTGTGATCCCAGTGTCTTCCAGTGTGATTCCACACCCCCTGTGATCCCAGTGTCTTCCAGCTTTTCCCCGGTGACCCTCTGTGTGTTCTTGCCCTGCCTGATGATCAGTGCCCTGATGATCGGTGAAGATGTCCTCTGTGTCATTTGCCGGTTATCGGCAGTACTTTCCCCACACTGTGACAGTCCGTAGGACACAGCGATCACAAAGAGCACCGGGTGCTCGCCGCTGGGACTCTGCACTTTGGCCTTTCCAAGGGCCCTCACCTTCATTGTACGAATAGCTATCTTCCCTGTCCTAAACACCTTGTGCACCCCAACTGTATCCTTTGTACCTGCATTCCCTGGGACCCCTTTGCACCTCTATGTTCCTCATTAATACCATTACCCCTGTGTTTCTGCATGATCATCATCCCACTGCTATGAGAAACTCCTGTACTTCTGTCTGCCTGTGAGCTCTGCACCCCAGTGCTGTAAGTGTCTCTTACCAGTATTCCATGCCCTGTCTGCCTTAAGTCCATGCGTCACACCTAAGCGTTTTCTGCTGCGTTTTACAGAAACACACAGCAGTCCATATAACATGATTTCCTATGGGATAGGTTCACATCTCCACGTTTTCATCTGGTGCATTTTTTGGAAAGGGTCAGGGACTTTTTAAACGCAAAACGTTGCATTTTTTGGTTCTGTAGACTTCAATGGAGATGCTGCAGAAAAGCATGTAGTGCGTTTTTGATGCGTTTTTAACGCTTTTTTGATGCATTTTTGATGCGGTTTATTCTGCCCAGCAACAAACTGAAAAAAGAAAAAAACCGCATAACGCATCAACGGGTCCATAGTATTAAACTATACCTGACAGTCTCATTTGTGACACAAAGCAAGGGTCCTGAGCCAATAACCACTTGTAGACCCACTAATGTACATATACGTTGCAGGTTTACCGGATCTATGACTGCAGTTGTCAGCCAAAACCCCAGTATTCAAATTTCCAGTCCACAAAGCTTTTTTTCATAAAAGCAATCCGAATGGCTGATTAGCAGCTGGATTGATTTTATAAGCAGCGGGAGGGGTCCCCCCCTCGGTTCGCTGGTGTTTCTCGGGCTTACCTGTCTCTCCGGGAAGCCTGGGATCAGATCTGGTGGTTCGCATGGCTGGCCATAGAGGTGAAGATGGACTGGATCATCTCTGATCACCTCTATGATCTAGAAGGCCGGAAGCGAAGTCTTGATGTCACTTCTGGTTTAGGGCAAATGTAGGGGCGGACTGACAACTCATAGGGCCCCCGGGCAATAGGGGATCATGGGGCCCCGGTTTCCTCGCCCACACCCAAAAAAGCCTATGAAAAAACAATGAAAGTTACCAGGGGCATCTAATGGGGCCCCCTACTGATCCCGGGCCCTCGGGCAGATGTAAACATTGCCTTTTTTTTTTTTGTGAAAGATCAGATCAATGTTTTTTTTAAATCTGATTTCTGCTTTCAAGGGTAGAGGAGAGATCTGGGTTCTCCATTTCTCCATAAAGGGGACCTGTCATGCGTTATTGTGATCACAAGGGATGTTTACATTTCTTGTGATAGCAATGAAGGTGATAATTTGTTGTTTCTTTCAAAGTGGTCTTTCCCTCCACCATGCTTGTGCGCAGTGGCAAAATGTAAATGATGTTTGCACCGCACAGGTGAGGTATTGCCGCAAACGTTACAGCGAAAGCAATCATTCAAGAGCTAGACCTCCTCTGTAACTTTAAACTGGTAACCTGTAAAAATGTTTAAATTGTTGAATATGGAAATGTTTAAATACCGTCGTTTGGCATCATTACAGGAGCGTGTTTAATTTTGAAGACATGTTTAAGGCTAGGTACAGATGTATGCAGTTTGCATTTGACCATTTCTGCGTTGCATTTTTCATTTTTGCATCTGCGTTTTTGATGCATTTTATATGTGTTTTGCAGGGTTTTTTTGTTATTTCTCTTGTTGCTAGGCAGATTTAAAATGCAAAACGCAGTAAAAACACACTACATGCTTTTCTGCAGCATTTCCATTGAAGTCTATAGAACCAAAAACGCAACTTATTGTGTTCAAAAAAGTCCCTGACCCTTTCCAAAAAACGCACCGGGTGAAAATGCGGAGATGTGAACGTGTCCCCTAGGAAATCATGTTAAATGGATTTCTGTAAAACGCTGCGGAAAACGCTTAGGTGTGAACCTGGGGTAAAGGCATGACAAGTTAGGTATCTATTTACTCTTCACAACATCGTCTTTTATATTTTGCCAAAATTCGATTATATATTGTGTTTACTTGCAATAATATTTATTAAACCACCATCATTTTATTCTCTAGGGCCTCTGTTAAAAAAATACAATTTTATATATTTTATTTTTTTAACAGAGACCCTAGAGAATAATATGATGGTATATATATATATATATATATATATATAAATAAAATGTTTGGGGGTTCCAAGTAATTTTCTAGCAACAATTAAAAATAAAATAAAATACATTTTATATATATATATATATATATATATATATATATATGTGTATATATGTATATATATACTGTATGTATATATATATATATATATATATATATATATATATATATATATAATGTTTGGGGGTTCCAAGTAATTTTCTAGCAAACAAAATGCTGATTTTTACTTGTAAACAAAAAGTCAGAAAAGACTGGGGCTGTAAGTGGTAAGAGGTTATTATGATATAATGTTTGTCATGTACTGATCATAGAATCTGGAACTGAAGGATCCGGGGAGTACATGGATCTAACAGTACTGAGTGAGAGGTTCTTTTCTTTAGATCTGAACATTCTTGAATATATTTTAAACATTTTTCACAACTATACTTAAAAATATGCCAAAATAATCAGCCTTTTGTCCCACTCCTAAAATTAGGTAAACACACTGGTGCGTAAGTGCACTACACCTTCTGTTTCCATTTTTGTCTATCACCTGTAAAGAATTATTCATTTACCTAGTGAGAAAATAATAATCCCACAAAGTAAAATAGGATTAAAGAAGCTTTTCTGGCTTGAGACAGAATGACTGCACCTGACAAGTTTAGACTCAGGTGTTGGTCCATACCATAACACAGGCACAATCTTCCTGTTTTTATACTGTATTGAAGTCAGGACTACACCCTTCTTACTGGCAAAGCCCTTTGCCTTGCCTAACTTGAAGGTGTGCTATTGTTAAGAAGTGTACAGCCAAACCCCATAAACATTCAGGGTGAGCAAGCAGATTCTTCTCAGGAATTTAAGTTGAGAAGAAAATGTAATTACAGCATTCACTGTAAATATCTATTGATTGTGGTCAGCTGCATACTAAGTTAACCACTTGTCCTTTAGAAAATGTTTCCCCTTCTTGACCAAGCCATTTTTTACGATAGGGCGCTGAGGTACTGTAGCCTCCCTAGCGGTCTGATTACAGTGATCCCTCGTTTTTCGCTGTTAATGGGGACCAGAACCTTCCGCGAAAGCTGAAAAACCGCGAAGTAGTATTTGCCCCTAGGAATTTTTGTGTATGCGGGTACTGTACAAGAATGTTTTAAATATGTAAACAGTATTCATACTTTACTCATTTAAGACAAAAATTACAACAGTACTGTACAGTATACGTATTTACTTAAACGTGTCAGTGCTAATTACAATAGGGTTAATTACAAAACCTTATACAGTAATAAACATTAATCAACATTGCTTTCTGAGAGAGGCGAAGAGTCTTGTGTTGGTGGCGGAGGAGAGGCTCTCACTTGACTCGGAGACTCAAGATACAACAAGGGAAGATGCTAAGTGAGGCTGCAATGATGCGCAGACAATCAACTCACAGGGATAAATCCACTCGTACTCTTATTGGTCGATGTCACACCGGAAACCAATCACGCGCCTTTATGAAAGCCTGTGGTATGTACAGTACTCTGAGTCAACTCATCTCTTTGGTTGACATGCAGGGATCCTTCTCTCTCGCGCATCAACATGAAACAACGCTCCTCTCCACAATGTGGCTGCTGACCCGCGAAGCACTGAAGCCGCAAAACATGAAGCGCGAAGTGGCGAGGGAACACTGTATGTCCATATTTCTGTGCTCAAAGCGGTACATTTTTTTGCATTAAAATATGTATTTTTTTTATTGTAGGCCTGTAATTTTTAGGAATAACTCACTGAAATCTGTCTGAACAAGAGTCTAGTAAACATCCCGGGTATGTTAAAATTTGAAACATGAAATCATAAATTATAATTGAATAAATAATCATAAAAAATAATAATATAATAATAATA
Source organism: Staurois parvus (assembly GCF_062004578.1). Taxonomy (NCBI): domain Eukaryota; kingdom Metazoa; phylum Chordata; class Amphibia; order Anura; family Ranidae; genus Staurois; species Staurois parvus. Next base: position 4,179,111 of record NW_028317797.1, on the reverse strand, counting down.
CATTTAATTCAATAATATAATCAAACCAAAAACACTGAAATTTGAAATAGAGCGCCAAGTTCGCACATCACTGAGCAAAGTCGCAAAATCGTTTTCAGTGTCTGATGACAAATTTCCCCACGAATCATTATCACTCAATTCTGCAAGTGGTTCTAATTTACTATCGCTGTTCTCTAGCTGGTCTAAAACCGATTTTGACCTAAAGGGACGCTTTTTGGACGCCATGGACATTTCTCAGTTTCCAGGCAGAAAGAACAGTAAAAATGCAGGCAGGGCACAGGACAAAGCAATCGGGACAAAATATATGTGAAATGGTTTGATACAGTAATGTTATACTATGTGATTTTAGTGTATTTAGTGAATGTCACTTTTACAACTTTCAAATTTCCCACCGTTCCGTCCTCTGTACGTCGCGGGGAACGGAACCCAGAAGACAGATACCTGCATCCGCCAGAGGACATTGCAGGGGACACTGCAGGAGGGACAACGCTGGAGCGAAGGACAAGGTAAGTGAAGAAGAGATCACGGAGCAACGCTGCAAGGTATTCCCGAATGTAGCTTGGGGTTACCGCTTGTGGTGCTGAAACATTACCCCGAGCTACACTCAGGAATACCTCCAGGGAGGTTAACTGACAATTGTGTGGTCATGCAATGCTGTACCCAAATAAAATGTATGCCATTTTTTCCCACAAACAGAGCTTTCTCTTGATAGTATTTGATCACCACTGCATTTTATTTTTCCATTTTTTGCGCTATAAACAAAAAAAGACAGACAATTAAAAAAAAAATCTAAATTTAAATTCTGAATGTAAAAATCAAATTTCTTCATTAATTTAGATCAATATGTATTCTACTACATATTTTTGGTAAAAAAAAAAAATCCCAACAAGTGTGTATTGATTGGTTTGAGATATAGTTATAGCTAAAGTTATAGCATCTAAAAATGGCGGTATATATATTGGAATATTTATTTATTATACTAGTAATGGCAGCGATCAGCAGCTTATAGTGGGACTGCGATATTGTGGCGGACAATCGGACACTAACTGACAATTTGTGGGAACCAGTGACACCAGTTCTGTGTCTCTCCCTGACGATCATCGTGTGCAGTGGACACCTGCAGATTGTTTTCTGCTGTGAATACTCACAGCCAAAGCAGCCCGCCGGCAGCGTGTGTGCGTGCGCATCAGGTGGAAGCGCAGAATCACGTTTATTTACGTGATCCTGCACTGGAGGGCCGCCCTGTAGCAGTATATCTGCTATGGGGTCCTAAAGTGGTTAATAAATGCAAACAGGCTTATATATATATATATATATATATATATAAAAATACATAATGTTAAAGCAGTTTTCTTCGATTGATAACATGTAATGATACGAAGGGCATTCAAATGAAACAGGGTCTTTTGAGTTTTTATAATAAAAAAACAAATTTAAAATAGTGGAAACTACATTTATTTTTCAACATACTCCCCTGCTACATTTAAAACTTATCCCAGCGTTTAACTAATGTCTAGAAAGCTTCAGCATAGAAAGATTTACCTGGACCATCCTAGGACAGCCTGCTTCCCCACATGGAAGAGAAATATGTGCTGCCAATCAGTGATCACATGAATAGTAGTAAGAAAGATGTCACTTCTGACATCATTGCTTACTACTTGTGGAATGATCACAGAGATCACATGGTACAAGGCTATTCACAACAGCCTTGTACCATGTGACAAGTTGTGACCAATTACAGATCGCACAGTATTTCTCAATGGCTGCAAGAATGCAGCCAGAGAGAAGGCGAAATGATTGTTTTTACATCCTTTATGGGTGTAAAAGCACTCAGTGTAAAAAAAAAAAAGAATCTTCATCACCCCCCCACAAGTAGTACAGTGTCACTATGGTGACACTGTACTGCTAGGGTGACAGTATGTTAAAAAACAAAAACATAAACTATAGTATAAAAAAAAATGTAAACAATGTTTTGAAAAATTATAATTTTTGGTTAAAAACTAATTTGGTCATTTTTTTTTTACTAAAAAGATAGCTGAATACATTTTGGTCAAGATTTATGAAGAAAGATTTTTTATTTGCAAAATTTTATAAGAAAAACACTTTTTTTCAAAATTTTTGGACTTTTTCATTTATATAGCAAAAAAAATAAAAATCCCAGTGGTGAATAAATACCACCAAAATAAAGTTTTATCTGTCTCAAAAAAATGCTAAAATATTCATATGGGTACAGTGTTGCATGACCATGTAATTGTCATTCAAAGTGTGATAGCACTGAAAGCTGAAAACTGGCCTGGGCAGGAAGGAGGTGAAAGTGTCCGGTCTGGAAGTGGTTAAGAAGTAGAATTGGACAGTTGGATCCACTATGTTTAGAAGGCGGCAGCTAAGAATAGCAGCTTGTACAATAACACACTCGTCCACCTGTGAAAAAGAACCACATGGGTAATTGAAACATTTGATAAAAGTGTGCGTTCTAAAACACTGTAACATATAGCAACCCATCACCAATTATCTGCTATTGCACTGCCATTTCTAAAGTGATGAAGTCAAAGTCCGACTGGTTGCTGTGGATTACTGCACTTTAAGCATCATCGTTGCTCTTGGTACTGCCGACCTAAATAATCTCATGGTGCATATGCATAAAACATAACTGTAATACATGATATTTTATATAATATAGATAGATTTTCACTTTATTTTATATATGCAAGATTTTTATAGACTTTGCCATAAATTTCTCTTACTAATATTAAAGCAATATGTCTCCCTGACAAATGACAAGGGCTTTGGTTTGGACATTGGAGGTTAACAAGTCAAGCAGTGGTGAATATGTATTTATATGCAGGATCAATCATAATAAATGCTTCATCTAATTAAAGCAGAGAATAGACTGGTGACAGATTTTGTAAAGTATGCATGAATTTCAATGAAATATCACCTTGTCTGCAAATAACTAATACGCCAGCTCAGTGAAATACACTTATGACAGGTGGAATACAGCAATTTACAGGGCAAACATACTCATATAGACGAATATATGGCAGCATAAATATAACCTATTCCTCTTCTGAGGATTTTCTATTTAAACAGCTTGTTGTAAATATAATATGTTCACTTGAACACTGGGGGGTAGTGTGAGACTATTCTATATGAACATACAACAGGATGCCTATGAAGCTACAGGCGTGACTGGAGGAAGGCAGACAATGAAGATAAGCGCTGGACTTTGAATATTAGTGCAGAAGGTCGCATGGCACAAATACAAGTTTGAAGAAGGGAGATTATCACATCTGAAGCAGAAATTTTAAGAATTAAATGTAACATTGTATTGTTTTCCTGGCTTACAAGCTTACTCATACCTTACGTAGAATTACTCATTCATTATGTAGCAATGAACATACATTGAAGACCAATGTCGGAGAGCCCTAATGTGCTACAAAATTCTTAACTGTGCTGCCTATAAGCACAGAAATCATGTTAAAATAATAGTTCTGTTTAAAAAGAACTTGCCGTTTATGGGGCAAAGCAGCAGGTTCACTCTAGAGCAGAGAGGGAAGGAATAGGCATGAGCATGGTTTGGTTAAAGTGCGGGTATTTGGACAAAGGTTAAAGCCTTGGTTGTTCGGGTATTTGGACAAAGGTTAAAGCCTTGGCTGTTCGGGTATTTGGACAAAGGTTAAAGCCTTGGCTGTTCGGGTATTTGGACAAAGGTTAAAGCCTTGGTTGTTCGGGTATTTGGACAAAAGTTAAAGCCTTGTCTGTTCGGGTATTTGGACAAAGGTTAAAGCCTTGGTTGTTCGGGTATTTGGACAAAGGTTAAAGCCTTGGTTGTTCTGGTATTTGGACAAAGGGTAAAGCCTTGGTTGTTCGGGTATTTGGACAAACACCCGAAAATTCACCTAGTTGATGGGAGCCCCCAAAAATCCGCCCCAGATTCTTATCCGAACATGTAGCCTGGCAGGCCAGGAAAGGGGAGATTCCCTTCACAAAGCACTTTCTTCTTTGTAAATGTCAGGGTTGCTGTAGCAGGATGTATACGTTGCACAGATGCACCACTTTACAGGCAGTCGGGGTGTCCCCCAGGCATTTAACCACTTGCCGCTCTGCACAAAATCACGTATATATACACGTGATTTTGATTTTCCAGGTAAGGGACGTGCATGCATTCTCGTGCCATCATACCCAAGCTGTCATTGGCTCCTGTAGGTGTCAATCACTGGTCAGCAATTCATGGCCGGGACTCGGTGATTGCCAGAGCAGCTGACAGGAGAGAGAGATCGGTGAGTGTAAAGCAGGGAGTTAAAAGCCAGCATGTCCCCTAGTAAAACACAACACAGATGTTAACCCCTTCCTGCCCAGTGTCATTAGTACAGTGTCAGTGCTTTTTATTAGCACTGATCATATTAGTGTCACTGGAGATGTCAGTGGCAGTTAGTTCCCACCCAATGTAAGTTAGTGTCAGAATGCCCGCCATACTATTGCAGTCCCGCTGTATGTCACTGACCGCCGCCATTATATGTATAAAAAAGAAAAACAATTCCAGTATATATACCGCCATTTGTAGATGCTATAACTTTCACACAAACTAACTAATATACACTTATTGGGATTTTTTTTTTTTACAAAAGATATGTAGCAGAATACATTTTGACCTAAATTTTATTTTTTTATTGAATATGTTTTATAGCAAAAAGTAAAAAAATATATACAGTTGCAAGAAAAAGTATGTGAACCCCTTGGGATTACGTGGAGTTTTGCATGAATTGGGCATAAAATGTGCTCTGAACGTCATCTAAGTCACAATAATAGAAGAACACAGTCTGCTGAACATAATACTACACAAACATTAGATGTTGCCATGGTTTAATTGCACATAACATGTAAACATTCACAGTGCAGGGAGGAAAAAGTATGTGAGGCCTTAGCTTAATGACTTCTCCCAGAGCTAATTGGAGCCAGGAGTGAGCCAACCTTGACTCCAATCAGTGTGATGATATTGGATGTGTTGCTGACAGCTTTCCTGCCCTTAAAAAACACACACCTGTTTTGGGTTTACTGGTTTCAAGAAGCACTGTCTGATGTGAACCATGCCTCGCAGAAAAGAGCTCTCAGAAGACCTACGATCAAGAATTGTTGACTTGCATGAAGCTGGAAAGGGTTACAAAAGTATCTCCAAAAGCCTTGATGTTCATGTGTCCACGGTAAGACAGACTGTCTACAAATGGAGAAAGTTTAGCACTGTTGCTACTCTCCCTAGGTGTGGTCGTCCTGTAAAAATGACTGCAAGAGCACAGTGCAGAATGCTGCATGAGGTAAAGAAGAATCCCAGAGTGTCAGCTAAAGACCTACAGAAATCTCTGGCACATGCTAACATTTTTGTTGACACATCTACAACAAGGAAAACATTAAACAAGTGGAGTACATGGGAGGACACCACGGAGGAAGCCATTGCTGTCCAAAAAAAATATTGCAGCACGTTTGAAGTTTGCAAAAGAGCATCTGGATGTTCCACAGCACTACTGGCAAAATATACTGTGGACAGATGAAACCAAGATTGAGTTGTTTGGGAAGAACACACAACACTATGTGTGGAGACAAAAAGGCACAGCACACCAACATCAAAACCTCATCCCCACTGTAAAACATGGCGGAGGGAGCATCATGGTTTGGGGCTGCTTTGCTGCCTTAGGGCTTGGATGGATTGTTGTCATTGATGGGAAAATGAATTCCAGAGTTTATCAAGACATTTTGCAGGAAACCGTACGACCATCTGTCCGCCAACTGAAGCTCCGCAGAGGATGGGTGATGCAACAGGACAATGACCCAAAGCATACAAGTAATTCAACAAAACAATGGCTGCAACAGCACAGAATACGCCTTCTGGAGTGGCCCAGTCAGAGTCCTGACCTCAACCTGATTGAAATGCTGTGGCATGACCTTAAGAGAGCGATTCACACCAGACATCCCAAGAATATTGCTACACTGAAACAGTTTTGTGAAGAGGAGTGGTCCAAAATTACTCCAGATCAATGTGCAGGTCTGATCTGCAACTACAGGAAACGTTTGGTTGAGGTTATTGCTGCCAAAGGAGGGTCAACCAGTTATTAAGTCCAAAGGTTCACATACTTTTTCCTCCCTGCACTGTGAATGTTTACATGTTATGTGCAATTAAACCATGGCAACATCTAATGTTTGTGTAGTATTATGTTCAGCAGACTGTGTTCTTCTATTGTTGTGACTTAGATGACGTTCAGAGCACATTTTATGCCCAATTCATGCAAAACTCCACGTAATCCCAAGGGGTTCACATACTTTTTCTTGCAACTGTATATTTAAACATTTGTCTTTTTTCATTTATAGCCCAAAAAATGATGATCAAATGCCACCAAAAGAAAGCTCTATTTGTGTGAAAAAAATTACATAAATTTCATTTGTGTACAGTGTTGCATGACTGCGCGATTGTTAGTTAAAATGCGCAGACCTTTCAGTGTTTTACTTTAAGCATTATTACAATATCTGCTCCCCTCCAAACACAATTTTTAAAAAAACACTTTGCTTCCGTACATCTCTGAGGGCAGTGCTTAGCCCTCTCATGCCATTTGCATGACAATCCCTAGCATGTTAGCCTCAAGATTTGTTAGAACTGGTTTTTATCATTCAGCTCCCATTGACTTCAATGGGGTTTAGATTTGACATCTGAACTTTACTCATGTTCGCCAAAGCTGCCCTGAACTGAACCCTGGTATAGTCGGCTCACCACTGGTAAACAATGTACCCTTACACTCTTTCAGCCACAGGAAAGAAATTTCGCTCTATTTCCACATCTACACATTCAGTTTTGATGGGGTGGGGGGAATCCTTCTGCTGCGCTATTGTATTCTGATATAGAGAGGTTTCTGAACCACCACAATAAAATGATCCATGCATTTGGCTATATATGATTGAATGAAAAAAACATGACAGGCTGGTTGTGCTGAAGTCGATCGACCGATCAGTTTCAGTACAACCAGCCTGCCCATACATGGATTGAAATCTGACCAGTTCCTGATGATTTTCCTCACATTCTGTTGAGTGAATTGTTTTCCTAAACACAAACAAAAGTTTAGGTTGAACATATCCTTTAAGTAGAAGTAATTAAAAATAAAAATGGAGATAAATTGATTATCCAGTTCATTGTATATAGCAAACTTACTTTACATGCCCTGAACACTGGATGGGCACATGAACTAAATGAAGGATCCTGCGAACATCTAACCTTTTCACAAATGGGGATGGCATCTCTACTATCCGAAGTGCCACAAATGTGATAATTTTGCTAGGCTAAAGTGTTCATATCTTAAAGAGCAAAATGTTATAGATAAAAAGAACTTATATGTTTTATTAGTATACTTAGTCTCCTGAAGTTAACTCTTCAGTCAGGCCGTCTCCTGTAGAACTAGTTTGGTTACTATCAGGTAATTCTTGTTTGGGCCTTCAGGGTGAGATTATCTGATAGGTAACTAAATTCCATCAGTATCTGATGACTTTGACAGCTAAATGTAACTTAAGACGTGAAACCAAATATCTTGTACAGAATATGGCTCCAACTGACACTGTGGAATGAAGAATTTAATAGGTTTTGTTTAAGTGTAACTTTTTAAAATGTTGTTGGCTTCATTTGGTGGGCGCCTTCTGTTTGGTTTGTGGTCAGCTGTGAAAGAGCTTACAAAACCCTTTTTAGAAAAAAAATGTTTCTGTTTGTAATAGAATTTGTAGAACTTGTAGAAAGGGATTATATTATGACCCAAAGACTTTGCTTTTGCCCTGCCCTTTTGCAAAAGCATTCTTTTTAAAAAGAATTGCTATCTGTGTATGATGCCTATATGTGGATACTAAATTTTGATTTCTATATCATTGTTGAACAATGGTGATTTAATATAATTTTTATGTATCTCTGCTCACTTTTAATTTTTTTTAATCTCTTAGGCCACCAATGCACAATACAAGTTATCTAGTGTAGCGCTACCCCCGGAGGGGCCACTGTAGATTACAACAGGTTCTTTCCCAAAATAGTGTCAAGGCAGCCAGGCACACAGCAACAGTTCATTGACCTCGACTCAGAAATCAGTCTAGGGGATGTCTTTTTGTATTGCTGAATAAACTTGAGGGTGCAGGGTGATATGGGATACTTCAGAATCACGGTCAGTAACAGGAGGACACAATTCTCTGTTACAATCCTCAGAAACAAATCTTCTGCTAAACTTCAGAGTATAGTCTCCCCACATGAGACTAGGGAAGGCCAGTGGCAGAGACCTCTCAGGAGAGGAACTACTTGGCCCAGCTACCCTGACAGTACACAGTCACCAGGATTTTATGATAAAGTCTGTACTCACGAGGCCAGGGGGAAGTTGTGCTCATTCAGCTTCCTCCAGATACCTTCTAGTGAGGCTGTACAGACTGGATCCTTTAGGTGAACTCAGGGTTTCAGAGATACTTCAGATGTAGGCCCCCCAGCTCTGCCACAGCCGGGAGCAGTCTGCCCAGAGGGACAAGTCCCAAGACATGACAAGACTACTCCAGGCCTCAGACTATTTATGTGCTCTTTAGCCCCCTCCCATATGAAAGAAAAATATATTTGAAATATATTTTGAAGATATTCTTCCCAAATATATTGACATATATTTGAAATGCTATAATTCTGGCCATATTTTTTTAAAATATATTCTTCAGATTTTTTTAAAAAAAGTAATTTTAACATATATTTTTACCTGTATTTGTAAATGCATTCCAAAAATGTAGATATGTATTTAAAATTTTTTTTTCATATATTTTGTAATAAAAACACATTTCAACATGCAGTGTGTGTATGTATATATATATATTTATTGAAATATATTTTGAAATATATTGAATTAGGCCAGAATTGTAGCATTTCAAATATATCAATATATTTGGGAAGAATATTTTGAAAATATTTTTCTTCATGTGGGGTACTAGCCACACCTCCCCAGGGATTGGATGAGGCCCCGTAAATATTCAGACTTCTCACCCCCACCCCCCTCCCCACTCCTATGTTCTATAACCTTCCAGAAGGCAAGGGGAGCAATCAAACCTGCAGCCTGTTAGACACAGATCAGCCCAAAGCAATTAATAATTGTCTCCACTGAGTACAGAGGAGCCAAAAAGAATTACATTTACCTAACATCCTTGCACCTAACTAGGAGGGTGCTACATCAGGAATCCTAAATGTCTTCTACTGACAATAAAGACACTCAGAACTATAGAAGCTGTACCCCAGAAAGGCAAAGAACTAGCCACCAGTATTGCTTCTGGTCTCCCTGCAGCTGATCTTTCCCCTATTACTGACTCTCCTTGCCTTGTCCTGCAGGTCATCAGGTACAGTTTTGTCTTCATCAAGGAGAACGGTGAACAGCACAGTAGTGACTATCCCTCCAAATCTCATAAAACTAGCAGCCACAGGCACATTTTCTTAGTTTTCATACTACAGAATTACAGCTATGAGGTAGTAGGCACAGGAAATGCACGGCTACTTTTAAGAAGGAATTTGAGAAAGTAGATTTTTTTCTAGTTCAGTTTACTGTAGGTACAATTAACAGCTGTAGATATAAAATAAAGAAAATCTCCATTTTTTTAATTCAGGTCCACTTTAAGCATATACCACAGCATTTCAGCTGTAGGTTTTCAAAAATGTTCCTAAATTTATGCCAAATGGGTTATTGGTCAATATGGCTGCTTTGCTTACAACTAAGTACAATGTATACTGTATATACCTTATGTGGTGTCCAGTGAAAAAATGTCTTCAGGTAACAATCCATCCCTTCGGATAGCTGCAGATCATGCATAGTTAGAGTTTTAGTACCACATTATTCACAAACCTTTCTTTCTGCCTCTAGAGCATATCCCAGTATGATTATTATTATCTTGTGGTATAAATGTGCGAAGTTGCTGGGATGTCAGTTTCTCATGAAGTGGGTATGCCTCAAAACTATATCTCCTAGGAGCCCTTTCCCTACAATTATTTGGCCTGTCTCCTGGGAGTTAAAGCATAATTGGCTTGATAAGAAAGAAATCAATGTATGCCTATAGTAATATTTTATCAATTTTCTTTTATTCCAGTAGGTTAAAAGAAAAGTTTTCAATTAGAGCACAAACCAAACCTGCCCAATTATCAAACTTCCACACTTTTGGTATAACTGATCTTGATAATGGATACCTTTTATGAATTTCCTGTCACCTCGTTTCAGTTTGCCTCTAAGATATAGCAGCTGTGAGAATTTGGCAAGGAACTGTGTGCCAATGGGCCAGTACTTTTGATGTCAATAAAGGTACATACTGTCAGGGGCGGACTGACCATTTGGAAACTCGGGCACTGCCCGAGGACCCGGGGTCAGTAGGGGGCCCCAGGAGATGCCCCTGGTACCTTTTTCATAGGCTTTTTTGAGTTTGGGTAAGGACACAGGGGCCCCATGATCCCCTATTGCCCAGGGGCCCCATGAGTTGTCAGCCCGCCCCTGCATACTGTATATTCTTTCAGAGGTTAGTTAAGTGTTAGATTAGGATTAAGGCTAGGTTGTTACATTGAAAGAAGACGGCTCACTTTATTTTTTGTTATTGTGTCCTGTTCCCCAAGGGACAAAATGCATGTAGTACTCTATCCCATCTTTTATGTGTTGACTAAGGATAGCTATGAGGTGGGACAGGACACCCCTTCTCCCTTCAGGGATTTCTGACAACACATATAGCATAGCAACATCTGATTTGACAGGCGGCACATTTCTCTGTCTCCAAGAAATTGCCCAAGACATGCATCTCACAAGGAATGGAGGGGACTTATAAGTTAAAATTTTCCAGGCAAGCAGGTAAGTGCTTGGGGACAGAGAAAAGTGCCATCTGTCACAATGGCCATCTCCTTGCTAGTTGTGTTGTTGGATTGCCGCAGAGGATCAAGATGGTACAAGGTGCAACATATACTGTGTTCCCTGGGGGACAGAACACATTAATAAAATGGAAGTAAGAATTTTTAGTTAGAAGGTTAGGTCACCTTTACCAAAAAAATGCCAATGCAAATAAGGGGTGTCTAGATAAAAACAAACTGTGCAACTTTGACTAAAGTTGAATAATGCTCTTGCTATAGATGTAGGTCACGAATACTCCCAGGATGCTGCTAGGACAATACGAAGGGAGGCCTAGTCATTACTGATCACCTCCACCATCACAGGAGTGAGCTCTCAAACACTGGTTTAGTAACATTTAAGGTTATAATGAGGTTAAGAGCTACCAATAGGCTAGAATTCATGGTCTCGGTTAGATAGATTAATTTAAAAATGTTTTAAACTAAGGCATATCTAAGCATAAAAAGTTCTGCACTGAGCACTAACAGCACTGTACACAAATATATCAACCTCTTTTGAATCCTAGGCTGTACAGCATATTCTTCACGATATACCCAGCAGATATAACAAAGGTTTTACAAATGTGCTTTTGCCCCAATCTGCAATCAAGATTAGTTCCAGATGGGAGTAATCCTATCACTATTATTGTGCTATTTTAGTCTATAGGTAGGATGATTTTATTTTTCACATCTGCCTTACCCCTGGTTAGAACTCATGCAAATTCAATACGTTTGGGACCAATCTCATTCCAACCAATCTGGTTTTCTCTTTTGAGCTGCTGAAAGCTGTTTTAGGTTTATGAAATAAATGAAGCCACATGAGATTATGACAATTCACCTTTTTGCTGCTAGGGCCAGTTCAACCTTAATCTACATTTGCATACTTAAAGAAACAGGATAATATTTGAAAGCAGGGAGCTGTTGAAATCAATAATATGACCTATTAACACCTTCATCTGATTTGTTTAATACATATGAGCAGGTAATACAAAACCTTCACATCCTATCTGTGCACTATGAATTTCGGAAACTGACAGCAAACTTATGAAGGGGCAGTGTAGTGAACACTCCCATTGTGTCCTTATAGTTTAGTTTTTTTTACTGATTCAGACCTCTTCAGCTATGACATGCTGTGCAGGAAGAGTGGCCATGTTTGAAAAAATAATCAGTTTTGCATATGTACCACACAGATTCACGAGGATAGGGGGCACCATAAAAAGTAGGTTTAGTCATGTTAAACTTTATAATCCCAATGTCTCCTTTAAAGAAATCCCATGGCAAAGGTTATGCAGTGATGAACAGCAGGCAACGTCAGGTGACTACATGTTGCTTATATTTTCTTGGGTGCTCTGGAAACTGGAGCACACTGATATAGAAGCACCATTAAACTCCTTTGGTTAGCAACTCTGGTCTAACTCCTCCTACCACAATGTGATGACTCCCCACACAAGGGGCCTGTGAATAATGATCCATAATACTTATCAATCCTGCAATCTGTACCTTAGATCTTTCATCTTCCAATATTTCCAGGTGTGCTAGAAGCCTGTCCCTGCTGGTAAAGTGTTCTTACGTTTGGTAAATGTTGTATTATTTTTAAGTAAAATATGTTGGTTAAATTTATGCATGGTAATTATTGTTTTGTTGTGTTGTCCTGTTGAGGTGGTCCTCCCTGAAAGGTAGGGGTTAGCACTGCTGGCCAGGTTTTCCCTGACTTTTTGGGAGATACCTCTCTCTGCTAAGGCAAACATATAAAAAGGGAGGAAACCACCTCTCAGGGGTGCCTCTGTTAGTAAGTCGGCCTGAGGTTCTGTTTCAGGTTGCCCCATCCAAGGAACAGGTATGCTGCTAAGGATGTGATTCATAACTTGTTGCTCAACCACCCCTTGCAAGAACCCAGTTGGGGTTCCAGGGGGATGGAATTGTGCTTCTCATCCAATGCTTTAAAATGCTTTAAAATGATTTTCTCATCTATTTAGGGTATGAGTACCTCATGGGACAGGGGCATCAGAAAAAACATCTATTGGACACCAAGTGGCACTTAGAAGAACTTGTACAAGAATGTGTGTTGGAAATACCCAAGTTGAACTGTTGATTTCTATTACTTCAGTAAAGAAACCTTATTGTTACATAACTTTGCCTGGTCTGAAGGACAATCTTAAATGGGTGCATGCATGCTTGACATATCACAGGATTTACACCCTGGGGACAAGAAGAGATAGAGAAAATGCAATACATATATCTAACATGCAGCAAAGCTATTTAGAGGAGGCTATATTGTTATTGTCAATGATTACTGTATTAGTGTTGAATGCATAAGCAGCCAGGCAGTCGGGAAGTGGTGGTGACTTGGTATAGGTGATGGAAGGCCCTGGTAGTGAAGGTACTTGTGTGCTTAGACTTCTTCCCTAGCGACTGGAACCTAAATAATGGATCTGACTCGTGGCACAGGGCATGTTATGGACCCAGCCTGGAGGTCCCGGAAGATGGAGTAAGGCCTCAGGAGAGAATCAGCATGGGTAATATACAAAGTTGAGCTTCCTGGTATTTAAGTGTAACATATGAATTGATGTCAATGGGATGAGGTAACAGGTAACAGCGCTGGTGGAGACCGATGCAAGCTTTGTGGCACCAGCTCAGAAATTAGTTATTAAGTGTAATGAGGAACTGTACTCTGTACTGTACAATGTGAAGTGTTCTAGAAGTTGGGCCACAGATAACAATGCGTTATCTAATGTCTGTGTGGAGAAGTGTCTCTCTTAAGATGGAGTGCTGCCTTAAAGGCCATTTGCATTAAGAAGCAACCTCAGCCCGCTTCTGGGGACACTAGTGAGTTGTCTCTCCCCAGTCCCGTATGGGCACTGCTGACACCTCAGCCTGGGACACAGTAGTGACATAGTGGCCAGTGGGTGCAACTACAGCACTCAGAGGGGGAACACAGGAATCTGATTCATCCTAAAGTGTCAGATACTTAAGATACCAGCAGCTTAAGTAGCTCTGCAAAAGAGTTAAGATTGGAGACACTGGCATCTGAAAAGGTAAGATTAATATTTTTTTCCTACAGGATGCTTTTATTTCAATATTTCTTTTCTAACAACAGGGTCACTTTAAGCGGTAAGCAAAGCCTATAGGGTTTGTTTAATAAAGCTGGATAGTGCAGAATCAGGCTCACGTCTGCATAGAAACTAATCATCTTCCAGGTTGTATTGCCAAACAATAATTGAACAAGCTGAGGTTAGAAGCTGATTGGTTTGTTTGCAGGAGTGAGCCTGATTTAGCACTCTCCAGCTTTAGTAAATAAATCCCAGTATGCAAAAACATGCTGTTACTATCTACATGTAGCACTACCCCTGTAGGAGTTGCTGAGTTTTGGTTTCTCCTACAGACCTGCACAGCCAGGCAACACACATTTTCTTCAGACCTTGCACACTGAAGACAGTAAACAGTCCTTGAGATTTTTTTTCGTTTTGTTTTATTAAGGGATACAGAACTTGGATAGGGTTGAGGGGTGAATGGGATGCCCAAGGAAACTTCAACTTGAGGAAAAACTGCTTAGTAACTACATACAAGTCCACAGACAAAAATTCTGTTCTTGGAGAACTTTCCAGCCCTCCTAATGTACTGCCTCAGACCCTAGTTGATTTCTCTTCTTCACCCAGCTGCCTGAGGGAATCTCTGGGCAAGGGGGATCAGAAACTGCCACTTTAAATCAGCAGTCCAAGATGGGGGCTAGTCAGGTCTCCCATCAGAATGCCCTCTCCTCTTATCTGGCTCAGAGGGTGTGGGATTACTCACTCAGTCCTCTCCTGCAAGCTTGTGGGTTGGTGGCTGCCTTCAGGCCTTATGCCGGGCTGGCTCCTTCCCTGCTTCCCAGGCTGTCCTCTGTCATGGGGCAGTTGAGGCTGAGAGATCCTCTTTTCCAGCTCTTGCCTACAGGTAAGCCCCTTTCCTGGGTCCCCTCCCAGGCTCCACATTCCAGCATTCACTCTATCTTCCACCCGACACTAATCCCCTGCTGAGCAGGCTGAAATCATACTTAAAGGCTTCCCTGGCCCCATGCCAAGCCTCCTGCTTGGGGCTTTGCCAGAGTTCCCTGAATATGCATATCAGCCCCTCCTCATCCCCACCCACTGCCTGCCAGAAACTTCTCAAGTCTCTACAGCAGTGTTTCTCAAACCTTTTTTAGTCAAAGCACCCTTTAAAATTCTGCACAATCTTGAGGCACCCCATTCTAAAATTTAAAAAACTAAACTTACAGTTTTATGTAACACAGCAACATCCACATGTGTAGGACACCCAATATTAGAGTCGATTTATTCTTCCAAAACAAACACACCTTTGTACACTGTTACTGACTAGTATTCCAATGTTTCCCTTCTCCCTCAGTTTCTCTCCCTCACTCAGATAATGTGACCCCAGTGCTGATGGAGAGGGGCAGAGTAGGGGCAAACAAGGATGCTGTGCATGTGTCAAACATCTTCCTTGTCAACCACAATGTCATTGGTTGTTAGGACACCGGCGAATAGAAGGTTGTAGTAATGAAAACCTGTGGCTTCGTGTCACTAAAAGGCAGGCAGATCCATCTGCTGGCTTGTGTGCAATTTTTGGGCATTTTGCCAAGGCACCCCTGAAGACACCTGAAGGCACCCTGGTTCAAAAAGGCTGCTCTAGAGCAGGGGGAGGTATCAGGGAACTAATCTGTAGAGCCCCTCAGCCCTGACCTGAAAATGGCCTGGCTGACTCATCCCAGGCTGACTCATCCCAGGCTACTACATACATATAACACTGCTATTTAATGTGCATCTAAGACCATAGAAAATCATGTAATATATTGAATCTTACAAGTCCTGGTGGCTGATTTAGTTTAGTTTTCTAGGTCAATCCTTTATTACTGATCCTGCTAGTAACATACTTCCTAGGGCAGCCTTTCTCAACACAGGAGAACCCTTGAAATAAGTTTCAGGTCTCAGGGAAACCCTTCTAGTAATTAATATGTCTACAAATCAAAAGGCATTAGTCTGTACAGTAAGTTGAAGATAATACCATAAATACAACAATAGCAAATGTATTGCACATAGTTTATTTAACATCCTGGGCTACAGCACATGCAAAAATTGCTTTAAAAAAATAGTAATGGCCAGGAAAAATGCAGAAAATTGTAGTGGTTTCTCACATTAGTGGGCAGTAGACAAGTGGGCTCTGAAAGGGTGTCAGCACCCTGCAAGTCAGTGTGAAGAATGCTGCTTACATTAGAGGTCAGTAGAAAGACCCATCACAATTATCTGAAAAATTCATTGGTGGCAGTGGTAACTTATTTGAGAGGTACAAATTGTTCATTGTTCAAGGAACTCTTGGAAACCTGTGGAGGAAACCTAGGGTGTGTTAGGGTGACAATGCTCACTCACTGTACTGTGTATAGAATTGTCACCCTAGGCCTGATTTGACCTACAAACACCTCCTCCTCTCCTCCTCTTCATTACAGCAAATTCATTTTTTTAGAGTTTATGGAGGATAGCTGTGAAGGCTTAAAACATTATTTGAAATGTGAGGTTACAAGGACACTGCATTTCTGCTATGATGAACAGGTATTGGTCTGTACTTGAAGAAAAATCACTTCACATGAAAAAAAGAAAACTAATGCAGGCACCACATCTAAGGACTGGTGAGCTGCAAGATATTACATTTTTGCCCTTGGGTTTTGATATCCTTTAAATACATAGATACATTTTTTTTTTCAGTTAATCTACGCACACTGATAGCTTTGCATTAAAACGATCAAATGTAAAGAAATATATGATATATGCAATAGTTTCCCTTTAAGCCATTTTGCTCTCTAAACATATCTCAAGATGTACCACTGTCCTTTTCTGATGGTTCTGTCCTTAGCTTAATAGTGATAAATGTGCCGGCGCATCATGTCATACAGTCTGTGCAGCACATAAAATTAAAACGCAGCATCGTCAGAGCCTTGTGATGACAGCTGAGGGTAAGCCATTTTCTGCTTCAGGGACCTGTAGCACATTGCAGTGTTTGCTTTTGGCTTTTCCCCCCTTGTTCTCACATTGAGCTATCATTTGTTGTGTTATTCTAACATCTTAGGCGGATAAGTACGTGTTTGCTTTTCTTCCCGGCTAATACTCCAACCGCCCAGCCTGCAAAGTTATTCACAGCACGAATATATATTTGAAATGTCGTCTCTCAAAGACTGCAAACCAATATTTACCATTTCAAACAAACATGGAGGAATCCTTTCTCTTCTTCCCGCTTTCTGTTTAGCTGTTTACTTTGTATGAGGTATGAGACTAATGTAAATGTAGATTGAATTGTTGTTTCCTGGTTAAACTCCAATTTCTTTGAAAGCAGGAGCTCTGATTACGGTTGGGACCGTTTCTCTCCTTTTCTATAAAACCATGACGCTGCAAATACTTCTTGTCCACAAGAGGCTGACAGCTATATAAAATAAAGACCGAATTCCAAATCCACAGGAAAAAAACACTAGTGTTTGCTTGGGTCTTGTTTTCCGTCCAAACAGAGAAAGGGCCACTAAACCTGATTTATATGTGGTTTATAGGACTGGGTTGTTAATGGTACTCATACATAAATACGTATAATTTTCAGGAACTGTTTTGGAGTTATAAATATTTAAACTGAAGGTAGTACAGTAGGGGATATTATTTTCCAACACGTGACGGACTTTCTGTTTAATAATCTCATGAAAATAACAGGACAAGAGAAGTTGGCCGAAATTCGACATGTTAAAAGACCTCAACCTCCTCAAAAAATAGAGGCAGCTCTGGCCCTTCCTATAGAGCACTTCAGTGTTCTTGCTCCAGTCTGGTTTATTATCTATGTGTACCCCCAGATATACTAACCAAAGGGGCACAGACACTGTACTGTGACTGTAATGGGCACAATACACAGGACAGAGGATGGAGATCTGGAGCTGCAAGCTCTGCCCAAAGTGGTGGGAGGAGAAGGGTGATAACCCTGTGCAGTCTCTGCTCATGCTATGTATGGGTAAAAAGAGGGGTGTTAGGTGTCTGCTGACAGCTCACATTCTCTACAACAGGATGCAGCAGGAATCCGCTGCAGTTTTCTATATGGAAAATTGTCATACTCCCTCTCTTAATCCCGTGCACACTTGTTTCTATTGCAGTCCAAAATAGCAACTGATGTAGGTGACGCAGGTAGACCCCCAATGGGATATCTCACAAATAGGGACAAAAACAACAGTTAAAAAAAATCTGTTCTACCTAATAAGGCATCTCAGGCAGAGACTTGACATTATGGGGTTTATTTACTAAAACTGGAGAGTACAAAGTCAGGCTCACTTCTGCATAGAAACCAATCAGCTTCCAGGTTTCATTGCCAAAGCTTAATTGAACAAGCTAAGGTTAGAAGCTGATTGGTTTCTATGCAGACGTGAGCCTGACCTTGCACTCTCCAGCTTTAGTAAATAAACCCCTATATGATTTGTACAGAGCCTCCATCATGGGAAGAATTGCAAAAGCTACCTATTCAGGAAAAGCATGTGAATTAAAGCAGTTGATGAAGATATGACATCTCTCAACCAGCTCCAAGCTTGGGAAAAAAATTACACAAAGGTGAACATGCAATTGGATTTAAAAGGGTTTTCAAATGTAAAGTTTGAAGAACTCTAAAAAAGATGAGTGCTAATTTTGAGCACTTTTTGTACTAGAATTTATGAGTATTCAGAGTTTTTTTCTGGCAAAAAACACTCTAAAAATGCAATGAACGCTGAGCTTAAAATATGTTTCTAAATGAGCTAATGTTCACAGACACATAAGATAATATTAGTTGCTTCTACAGGCAAAATGCTAAACTCCTCCAGGAGCAGCTTTTTGAAGCCAGTGTGCATGGAGCCTAAGGCTGAACAAAAGTGAAATTATTACTCACAACAACAAGATTCAGGGAGAGAGGGTTAGAGCTGTAGGACAGTAGGCAAATAGACCAGAAGACTTCTTAGACAAAAATAACAAGATAGACAGCAGTACAGAAAAAGGGCCTTGGACCTGCAGCAACAACTCACAGTGACATTGACATGCATGGATTATCTGGGTGAGTTAGTCTTGACACTTTCCCAGACTCTCCACAGTCCCTGTTCCATGGAAGAGTAACCTCTGGTACTTCATCTCAGGGCTCCATCCCTTTCCTCAGGCCTCCAGGCAGACAGACAGGCTCTCCCTTGCAGAGCCTAGAGCACATGGCTAGGTACCCAACACAGCTGTTCCTCACACACCCACACCAGACCAAGATCTGGGTAGGAGGACCCTGATCACCTGACCTCCCTAAAAATGTATACTCTCTCCCACCATGTTCCCATGACTAGAGAAACACCTACTGATTGGTTGAGATAAATATGCAAATTCATAATTCAGCTCATCATACTAATGCTAAAGGTACCAGTGACACCTACTCACAAAAGGGAGGATTCACAGCTATGCAAGACTTAGGGGGTGAACCCAAATGACCCAAAGACTACAAATCAGCCAGGTAAATCAAAACCTAATACAGGTAAATTTATTGGTAGCCCCTCTTAAAGACAAGGGGGCTACATATGAAAAAAAAAGTTGGAGATAAGTGTAAAGTATTAATAGGGACCTGTACCAACAGGTTTTTTTCAATTATGTTGATAGCATCAGTTTGACATGCTTCTGAGGTCATTCATTGACAGGTGCATTTGATGTGCGGTTGACTTCTTTCTGACCTGCATTTGACTTTCTTCAAGTGGATTTTGCATTCCTATAGACTTGTATGGAAATGCGAAGCCCACCTGATGCAAACAAAAGCCTGTTGACACAGGCCTTAAGACTTACCTCTGTGATGTCATTTACCAGATATTGCTGCCTAAATGTGCAAAGAGTGCAGCTCTACTGTTAGCTTAATGCTTTTGATCTGTGCGCATTCTACTTCCCGTCTCTACAATTTTCTGAATAGAATTAGTTGATACAATAGGGGTGTATGTGGTCCTGATTTTCAGGAACTAATTTTATTCAGGAAGTAGATACACAATTTTATATACATATCAACATTATCTAGAAAATGTATTAATCTGTTTATTCATAACTCTCAACTTTAGAACTTGAGATTGGTGTACACCGCAGGGGGTTAATGATCTGCAGTGTGTATAGCACTCCACAGCAAAACGTGGATTTAGGAAAATATAAAAGTGAGTGCAGGTTTGTAATGCACTGGGGCTGATTTACTAAAGGCAAATATACTGTGCACTGCAAGTGCAGTTGTTCCAGAGCTTAGTAAATAAGGTAAAGTTTCACTTTGCCAAAGAATACCCAATCACATTCAAGTAAATAAAAAAAACCTGCATTTTTGCTTGAACATGATTGGATGATAGAAATCAGCAGAGCTTCTCTTCATTTCAGAGCTTCCCCTCTTTGCCTTTAGTAAATCAACCCCACTGTGTTCAGGAATATGTAAAGCTGTAGTGCTGTAGTCAGTGTTGGGTTTGGAGTACATGACACTCAGAGAGCAGGGTCCAAGAGTGTGTAATGCAATCATTTTGCCCAACCCAACAACCCAAATTGTTCTGGCACTGGGCTCTAGGATTAAGGAAGGCTTTGCGGGACTTCAAATCTCAGGACAGTCCTGCAAAATCTGGGAAGGTTGGGGGTAAGTCTATCTATCTATATGGCTATTAATTTATAAATCACCTAATTATCCTTAATGCATTCTAAGTAAGCAGTTATGCATGCCACACAACAGTGATGCTTCGCCGAATGGATGGGGATCACTCTGCAAGTCCCATGGCTCTTTGCCCACTCATCACACATGCGCCCCTATACACATTAAGGACCCAACTCACCCTGAGCATGTGTGCTTCTAGCACAGCACCCAAGCAGACACACTGCTGTGTACCCCAAACATACTGAGCTTACACCTCCTATACCTGACACCTGAGCAGACATAATCAGAAGGACTCCCATGCTTTGTTGTGTAATAGTGCCCACTATATGGTACCCAAGTATGCACAGAATAAGAAAGACCCAGACAGGAGCTGGTATGTCAGGATGGCTCCAGGAAGACCCTGCAAGGCAGCACAGTCACCTCGGAAGTCAAAGTTATGGACACCAAATTTTACAAAGCTGAATTTATTGGAAAGAATTGCTGTACATACATTGGGGACAGGAAGGAAGCAAGTAGATAAGATATGCTAATATATCTATTTATTTAATGGCAAAGGTTTAATTACACTTTAAGGTAAATAAGGAAATGTATTCTTATTTCAAAACATAAGAAGGTATTACATAATAGAATAAAGAGAGCTATCTGAACATATTCTTCTGTTTAGTCATGTGGATGAAGATTCAGAGACTTTATCAGAGTGATGTGAGCTACAGAAAAGAAGGGCGCAGTGGAGTTTCTCTTTGATAGCCAGGCTCTGCGTATATGGAAAGTAAGGTGTGGATAGGCTAAACAAGAAGTGATTTACGTAAAACACTTTGTGAAAGCAACACAAATACACAAAACTAGCACCATGGAGACTGAGAATAATTCAGCAAGTAATCAGAAACACTGCTTGTTCTTGGAAAAAAGCACCAGTTTCTTTATCATAAGTATATATTCCCATGATATTCAAGTTTCAAGGCGGCCAATGCTTTATTTGTGCAGCTGAGCAACATCAAATTCAGTATATGTCAGTTCTAACAAAAAACACAAAACTTATTACTAAATTTCTCACAAAACTGTAGCTTGATTTTTTTTTCTATGGGGCTCTGACATGAATTTATTGCAAAACATTGAGGCAGCAGGTAAAAAAGAATATATGTTAAGGTTGATGGTTTGCTAACTTCATAATGTGGTTCATAACAGGTATTATAAGACTCTGTATATGTGTGTTGTGGAGCATTGTCATTGTGAAAAGATGTCAAACTGCATAGGGAAAAGTATTTAGGAAACTGTACTTTATTTCTGATTGCTAGCTCTTTGATAAATCAATTTCTTTACTGCTTTTTTAATTGTTATTGGGGGCTTTTGCCATTTTTTTGTCAAGGCCCTATTAGACCTGGTAATGATTATGATTTCAACAGCCTGGTGATCTGGGGTATAGAGACAAGTTAGAACAGCCTTTCTTAACCAGGGTGCCCAGGCACCCTGGGGTGCCTTGAGGTTTCTTCAGGGGTGCTTTGTCTAAAATTGCCCAAATCTTGTATACAAGCCAGTGGGTGGAACAAGCCTGACATTTAGTTACACAAAGCCACAGGTTTTCATTGTGCATCATTATGACCTTCTAACCGTAGGTATCCTGACATCCAATGACATCATCAATTGATAAGAAGGATGTTGACTGCCTGCACAGCATCCTAGTTTGACCCAACCCTGCCCCTTTCCATCAGTGCTGGGGGTCATATTAGCTCAGTAATTAGCTCAGTAATGGAGAAAAACTGAGGGAGAAGAGAAACATTGGAATACTAGTCAGTACCAGCATGCAAAAGTATATTTGCTTTGGAAGAATAAATCACCTCTAATGTTGGCTGTTCTACATGTGTGGATATTGCTATGTTATATAAAACTATTAGAATTGTTTTTTCACATTTTAGAATGGGGTGCCCTTTTAAAATTTTGGACAGTCTAGAGGCACCCCATTTTAAAATGGGGTGCCTCAGGACTGTCCATAATATTAAAGGGTGCCTTAACCGACAAAAGGTTGGGAAAAACTGAGTTAGACAATCCATTGGAGGTTGTAATTGGGAAGGAAGTTCACCAAAAAAAGGAAAAATAAAAGAAAAAAATGTATCTCCATCCATCTATCTATCTATCTATCTATCTATCTATCTATCTATCTATCTATCTATCTATCTATCTATCTATCGTATTTATTGTATCTATCTACATACAGTATATGCAATTTGCGCAATTGATGGTATACTATAAACAGTAAAGGTTGGTACATACAGATCAAAATTCTTCCAGTTCAGCAGGGACTGGATGAAATTTTGATCTGTGTATGGCCTACTTGTTCCCTGTTTGTTAGATTGACTTCTGTTTAACAGCCATGCTGAAACTTTCAACTATCAGCGCTTGCAGCCGCTGATTAATGTATTCTGACAACAGCAGAGTCTCCGATGTTAAGACCCCCATACACATATAGAATAACGGCTGAAGATGTTCATTTTTTAAAAGATCGACATTCGTGCAATTAGTGTACTCAACTATACAGCCGATTTCGAAAGTAGGCACAGCTAATGTCGATGGATCAGAAGCAAAAACTTTCATTGTTTCAACCAAAGTGTATACGTTTATGTGTTAATCAAAATCCCCTGTCTAGTACTGCCCATGTCCTTTGGTGAACCGGAAGAAGAATCTTTGAACAAATTTTATTGTATGTGTTTAGTGGACAAATCATTTTCGAGAGACGAATAGTCGTTCGTACTATAAATGGCTGATATTCTAAACATGTATGGCCAGCCTTACAATACTATGGGGTTGATTTACTAAAACTGTAGAGTGCAAAATTGGGTTGCTGTACATGATAGCCAATCAGCTTCTAACTTCAGCTTGTTCAATTACGCTTTGACAAAACAACTGGAAGCTGATTGGTTTTTAGGCAGAGCTGCACCAGATTTTGTACTCTCCAATTCTAGTAAATCAACCCCAGTCAGGGGCGGACTGACCATTTGGAAACTCGGGCACTGCCCGAGGGCCCGGGGTCAGTAGGGGGCCCCATGAGATGCCCCTGGTACCTTTTTCATAGGCTTTTTTGAGTTTGGGCAAGGAGATGGGCCCCATGATCCCCTGTTGCCCAGGGTCCCCATGAGTTGTCAGTCCGCCCCTGACCCCAGTGTTACAGTAGGGAGGATTCCTCTACCCACCTTGCTTGTGTTCAGCCTACTGGCTGGAGGGGAAACAAATAACCATGCATACCCAATTTAAAATGAAGGATTGTTGAAATAGAGGTGGAGGGTTCACTTTAAGAACCCTTGTGAATGGTTTACAGGGAACATAGAGGGGAAAGCTGGCTTGCTGCCGAGGCAATAGCTTCAGATAACTAAATGGAACATAAAGAAAAAATATTTTCTATGATAATAAGACTCATCACAATTAAATCACTAAATAATTTCTGAGCAAGGTCCAAGTTCAGGTAAAGTTTACTGGCTAGGGGCCAGGCAAACATTGCTGTAAGTAATTTGACATTAGTTGCTTATTACCTGCTTGAACTATTTGGTATTCTTCTCCAGTTGTGAAGGAAGAGGACATAAATCTGTTGCCACAATAAAACATAAATAAATGGCTTTGTCTTTTTCAGCTATTAACCACGCCTATGTCGATTGCACAAACCTGTGTTTGGTATGTCCAAGGTATGGTGTGGCATTCTCTGTCATTGCTCTGGTATTTGACAACTGCTTTGTGAAGGTTCACATTTGTTAAGGAAATAAAAGCAACAAACCTGCAGAAAGGTTTAGTGGAATCAAGTTTAGTCTTGTATAAAATGTCTGCGTTAGCCTCAAGGACGAATAGGCTGTGTTATTTCTTGACTGTTTATTTTTCCATTTCCTCTATACTTATACTAACTAAATTCTGTGGTCACAAGGGTTAACAATGGTCTTTCTAGTATATAAGGAAAACTTGGAGACCGGTGGCTCGTTGGAACATTGCTTATAGTGTATTTCCACCTTTTGTGCAAAGTACATAGAACTGTAATGAGAATCAATCACCAGATACATTTTCTGTGTATACCTCTTCTGGAGTGGGTCAATGAGTATAATTTCTTCATATTTCAACAGCAGTTAAAAAAGTGCTTATTGTCAATATAGAAAACATCTTTTAGAATTTCCATACAAATGACTCACCAAGGAAAGAAACAGACATGTAGGGGGTCTGGTGTCCTGTCTGACAAGCTCTGAAAAGCAAGTCTATGATAAAAAAAGGTGAGATGGGACACCTGCGGGCTGAACTAAAGATAATTATCAGATTCCCCCATCCATGATAAACAGTGCAGAATAATGAAGCCCCCTACCAGGGTATTGTATGTTGAAAGCCACTGGCAGAATACCTGAACTGCTGTTCAGCTGAAACATGTCCAACAGACTCCTTTGTCAAAAGTTGGTCGAATTAACAATTTTTGTCGAACAGAGCAGGGACAACAGGGCCACCCACTAATAGTAGATGGTCCATCAGAAACCAGATGAAAATTGCACAATGTACTGCCAGCTTTAGGCTGCATTCACATTTAGATGTTCTGAAAATTGGGCAGAAAAGCAAGTTTCTTCCTGTGTTTTCAGAAAACGTGCTACAAACACACAATATGCATGTGGTGCCATTATTTCTTTATGGCACCCCAAATGCGGGTAGCAGTCTCGTGTTTTGTAGTATAGCAAAATGTGTGAAAAACCACAGAAAATCACGGAAAGCAAATCATGCTTGGCTCATTGCCAAAAGTGGTATTGCACAGAGAAGCCCAGAACCTCCTCTTCTGGGGTTCCTCCCTGACTCTCTTGGCTCCTCCTCTTCTCTGTGTGCCACCATAGGAAGTCGCATCCTATGGTGGCACACATGTAGGCTCACTCCAAAGCTGGTCTGTTTGTCCATTGACACACACAGTGAGGCTCGGCTGTGCTCCTTCCCTGCACACAGAAGTTGATTGACAGTAGCATGAGCCAATGGCTCCCGTTGTTGCCTCTTAGCCTGTGAGGAGTGAGAGACTAGCTCTGCTGCAGATGGGCACAATGCTGGATTGAGATTGCGCTTAAGTAAGTATAAAGGGAGGGGAGGGGGAGATATAACTAGTGGGACATTTTTTACTCTAATGCAGGGAATTCATTAAAGGATAAGTTCACATTTTGGAACATGTTACATGTTCCATTCGTTTTTAGGGTGGAACATGTAACATGTTCCCGCCACTGCAGCCACTGCCCTATTCCCTCCTCCATGTGACAGCAGTACAGGAAGCCATTCCCCGTAATAGCTGTCAGTTTCTGAAAACAGCGCACAGTGCGAGACTCCACTCACACGGTATAGTCATTCATTCACAGAGTCCTGTGAATTAATGAACTACAAGTCCCAACAGTCTTTGCGGCGTTTAGCTTGTATTTCTTAAAGAACTACCATGATGCTGTTGAGTGCCGTGGTAGTTAATTGAGTCTTCCTGTCAGAATGTATCAGATACACTGACAGTTTGCAGGAGTCCTGCATGGCACCAGCGATCTGCTGATCTCTGGTGTTTTGCTTTCCAGGATGAAAAAAAATAAATAGTAAATGCACATTTTTTTACCTGCTAAAAATGGGCATTTATTATTTTTTTAAAACATAATCTTATCCTTAGATTTTAGAACCTCTTTAATTCTAGCTTTTAAAAGGTATATCATCTGTGATTAGATATATAGCTTTATAAAAGTGTTGTTTTCCTGAACAGCTCATTTCCACTGTGTGTACTCAGCTGTTGTACAGTCGCTGGATCAAGGCTGCAATAAACAGAAAGCTTCAAGGTGGTTATGTTTTGCAGCATGACATAACCTTCCCTCTCTCCTGTTTTTGTTAGTTTCACAGATGCTATCAACAAGCAATCAGTGCTGGGCTTTCTTATTAAGTACCGGTTCACATATATATGGCTTGGATGTGGTCTGAACCGCATCCAATCTGAATGACATGTGAAATAACATTGCTTCCTATAGTGCCTGTTCACATATGTTCAGTGCACTGGCGGTGCGGATTCAGTGCAGATTCCGTACGGTTTGAAAAAGAGTCATGTAATTTTTCTGAGCAGTGCCTTCAGGTTCAGGTGCGGATTACCAGCTAATGACTTCTATGGGAACCGTTTCTAAACCGCATATGTGTGAACAGGATAAAATCCTGACCTATTCCTGCCCTGAACCTGATGCAAACCTGACATGAACCGGAGAACAACTACTGTATTAATTACCTGTGAAACCTGAGCTTCAATCCACACTGCAATTGTGTGAATCAGCTCTAAAAAGTATGTTCTATGCAATCTGAATCTTTTTGGGGCACCTGGTACTAAATATTGCACAGGTTCTACAAATAAATGAAAATATTTTTTCTAAACTTTTCAATAAAAAAAAACACAATTAAATTGATCCTAAACCATTACATAATGCCTTCCTGCTGCCCATGCACTTACCTGCTTTTAAAATTCTTATCAGTGTGACCTCTGATACCTGTTGTCCACAATTTAATTTGCATATGTGCTAGAAATACCATGTGGTCTATAGGACTAACACAAAGTACAGGTCAAGGCACTAACTTCTCCATGTAAGTTTCCAGTAAACTACCTTACACCCGGAAACAAGCCTCAAGTTTTACAAACTCTGATAACTTTTTTATTTCTTTTCTCCCAGCTCTAGACACGTAAAGTGATACTAAACCCAGGACCCCGCATTCACTATATCTGGTCTCCCACATTACACACAACATGGAAATGCAATTACTTTAGTAAATATAAACTGCTAAATACCTTTTCTCATCAGTAGTTAGAGCAGTCTTGTGACTTCAGCAGAGCACTGGTTAAAGCTTGTAGGAGGAGTTTTCTTTCTGCTCTAGGAGGATGTGAAACCTCTGACCCTCTGTCTGGACAGTGCTGATTGGCCCTGTTCTAATCACATACACCCTCCCAAGAAAAAAAAACTCTCTAGCAATACACACCAAACTGAGCATGTGCATGTGACTACGGGTTCAGTCTGTATCAGGTGGTCATTTCAACAAGAGGAGGGGCAGAGAATAAAGGATCAAACAGCCTTTTTACACAATGCAGAGAATTAACCTCTTAGGTTCCATAGTGAGTATAACAAGCATGCTATACTGCATATACAGATTGATTTTACTGTTGTGGGTTTAGTGACACTTTAAGCCGGTCATAGATCGTTCAAAGCCAGCCATAGATGGATCAAAATTCAGCTAATTCAGCATTGACTGGCTGGATTTCAATCGATCTATGGGCAAGCTGGTTGTACAAATGTCGATCTCTCAATCCACTTCTGTGCAACCAGCCTGTTGGAAAGTTTTTGCTCAGTCAATGCCTCCGTGTATAGCCAGTGATGCTGATGAGTGCATCCTGATGGCAGGGAAGCTTCCCCACTGACAGAATGCAATAGATCCATGGAAGAGATTTCTCCACCCACCTCGATGTAAATGAATGGATCAATTCATTTTCTTCCATTCAACAGCCTGGTTAAATGAATGAATTATGTATGGATGTATGGCCTGCCTTATGCTAAATTCAGTATTAAACCTGAAGTGGGAAGTTAGTAGATAGAATGTTAGGAGGAGCCACAACACAGTCATAGTTCAAGAAATACGTTGTTTGAAACTGTCTCTCATTTTTCTTGTTTGTAGGTCTGTATAACCTTTTTGTGACATTTTCACTTTTTTAAAATAATTTATTTATTATTATGTTAATAGTGCAGCTGTCTGTGACAGTTGCAGTATTAAAAAGATGGCAGATGAACATTGAAGGTGACAGTGCTCATCTGCAGCCTGAGGGTATTCATTTTTATAGGTGGAGCCTACTCTTGCTTGCAATCACTATGTCAGAGCAGAGATAGCGATCACATGATAGAGAACCACACTGATTGGTTCCCATTAATTAGTAGGGACCCCACTGTAACCTAAAGCCAGTAAAGAGAGCTAGCTTCCATGCAAGGTGTTGGCTGCTGGATCTCATGGGTCTGATGTCTATTAATGTATCCTCAGCATTGGGAATCATGTAATGGAATTTTAATATACAGATCACAAGTGGGAATGGGTTAATGAAATAGGAAGTCATGCATATTAGGAAGAAAACATGCTTTTTTCTAATACCAGATTTTACCCATAGTTTTTACTATGCATAAAAAAAAAACAAAACCAAAACAAAAAAGCACAAGTGGTTGAACATGTATTAAAGGGCGTCTTCATTTATGTCTAAGGCAACATGATAGATAAATACAGCTATGCTATGGAGTAGTGTGAAAGCACCTTAGGCAACTA
This sequence comes from Staurois parvus, assembly GCF_062004578.1. NCBI lineage: Eukaryota > Metazoa > Chordata > Amphibia > Anura > Ranidae > Staurois > Staurois parvus. The sequence continues at coordinate 4,150,265 of NW_028317797.1, read as the reverse complement.
TAATAATACATTACCAAAATTTTACTGCAGTCACCTTTACCTTTGAATGATGTTTTACAATTTGTGTCATGATTACTAAAAACAAAAAAAGGATTATAAGTTAAGAGTGAATGAACTTTTTATTTTCCATTGTTTCCAAACAATAAAAGCACATCTGAGTGCTCCGCTATTATTACAACTTAGTAAGTCCACCCACACATTTTCAGTTGATTTCTAAAGTGATTCCTGTGAATTGTGTCCATGTGGTTATTTTCTTTGAAATTATACATATTAAGTTAAAAGATTTAAATGACTGTTCATTGTTGTAAAGAAAACAAATGTGTATTTCACATGGCTGGGCAGGTTCGAGTCTTTAAGACTTGTCCTTTTTACTTTGATGCCATATGAGTTCAAAGGTTTTATTATCATGTTTAATTCTTCACTTTTCTGTTGCCATAAAAAAAATACCTTACTCTTAAATTGCGGCACCATTTAATGAGGTTAAGTGTTGGTACACACTCAGTTACTGGTTTAAAAAAACGCCCATAAATACAACTTCCTTCCTCTTAAGGATTCTTAATAACAATCGCAAATACATATATATATATATATATATAGAGCAAACATTAGAAATAAATTTGCACAGTATGGACATTTCACAATAATACATCTGGTTATGCTATTTTCTGTATGTTTTGTTACATATATACCGTATATGCTTTAATTCTAGATTTTATAATATGCTTTAAATCTACATGGCATGCAAGCATAAAATCTCTTTTACAGAAATCTTTTATACATTATGGCTTGGAAGACAATAAATGAATAAAATACCGTATACAAATCAGCAATAGAAAATGTGTTTTCCTGGGGTTCGTTTGAGGAGCCCTAATTACAACCAGTGAGGGTCCTGTGCTTTCTTAAAGAGTAACTCCACTTTTGTTAAAAAAAACAAACAAACAACCCTCTTTGGGTGATCAATGTATATTGCAAGGATTTTGACAAACTTTCATAATTAGGTCTGGTTTGTTATAGTCAGGTGGTGCACTCTTCATGTTCTGATGAGGAAAGCTGCAGTGTCTGCAGCCCTTTAGAAGTAGTTAACCCTTAGGGGGTATCTCATCAAAAGTAGACTTGCAGATGATGCCTAAAACCTGTCTTGTATCTTAGTGCAGATGTCTGGGGAAATCAGTTAGCCAGTCATGCAAACAGAAAATTACATTTGCCGGGGGGGGGGGGGGTTCTGTACACCAACAGTGTAGAGAACGCCTCCAAGTTGCCACATTACATTGCATTTTACTGAAAATTACAATGGTTGCAGAATGAAAAGGAAAGGTAATTTTTAAAAACAATGCATTACATACACTTGTATATACTATATTTTTTATATTCACTATATTTTTTTCACGAGAGTGGAGTTATCCTTTAAAGTATATTAGGGTCAATATATGTAAAATGTTTCTATGAATAAAGAGAACACAATATAGAGCAAAACTGGATTTGAATCCCATACATACAGTACCTGTATTGCCCTTATGCCATTACCATCTTTGTAAATGCACTCTTCTTATTAACTATAACCTACCCTTCACATTTAATGAACATTTTTTTCTTACCGTTGCAAGGTTATAGGTACTAGACATGTGACAGAGAAATCTTATAAGATAAAGAATACGAAGATAATAAACCAGTGGGCTATCTGATGGCACCTGAAATTTGGTCACCCCACACTTCAGCCTATACAGTCTACCATAAGTCTACTTCATAACGGTCACCCTTGCAGGAAACATTTGCAAAGAATATTCACTATTAAAGCGAATACATATTCGCTTTATATATATTTTTTTCATAATGGACTAAAATAAATAAATTACATTATTTTTTTTCTTTCTTAGCTAGATATGAAATATTGCAGATGAATGCTTAATACACTATATTGCCAAAAGTATCAGGATGCCTGCCTTTACACGCACATGAACTTTAATGGCATCCCAGTCTTAGTCCATATGGTTCAATACTGAGTTGGCCCACCCTTTGCAGCTATAACAGCTTCAACTCTTCTGGGAAGGCTGTCCACAAGGTTTAGGAGTGTGTCTATGGGAATGTTTGACCATTCTTCCAGAAGCGCATTTGTGAGGTCAGGCACTGATGTCAGATGAGAAGGCCTGGCTTGCAGTCTCTGCTCTAATTCATCCCCAAGGTGTTCTATCAGGTTGAGGTCAGGACTCTGTGCAGGCCAGTCAAGTTCCTCCACACCAAACTCACTCATCCATGTCTTTATGTCCCTTGTTTTGTGCACTGGTGCGCAGTCATGTTGGAGCAGGAAGGGGCCATCCCCAAACTGTTCCCACAAAGAGTTCCCTGGAACTAAGGGGTCAAGTCTAACCCCTGAAAAACAATCTTACACCATAATACCCCCTCCACCAAACTTTAAACTTGGCACAATGCAGTCATGCAAGTACCGTTCTCCTGGCAACTGCAAAACCCAGACACACCAATTAGATTACCAGACAGAGAAGCATGATTCATCACTTCAGAGAACACGTCTCCACTGCTCTAGAGTCAGTGGCGCCATGCTTTACAACACTGCATCCGAGGCTTTGCATTGCACTTGGAGATGTAAGGGTGAATAAAGCTGCTTGGCCATGGAAACCCATACCATGAAGCTCTCTATGCACTGTTGGGCTAATCTGAAGGCCACACAAAGTTTGGAGGTCTTTAGCTATTGACTCTGCAGACAGCTGGCGACTTCTGCGCACTGTGCGCTTCAGCATGCGATGACTCCGCTCTGTTATTTTACGTGGCCTACAACTTCATGGCTGAATTGCTTTTGTTCCCAGTTGCTTCCACTTTGTTATAATACCACTAACAGTTGACCGTGGAATATTTAGTAGCAAGGAAATTTCACGGATGGACTTATTGCACGGGTGGCAACCTATCATGGTACCATGCTTGAATTCACTGGGCTCCTGAGAGTTACCCATTCTTTCACAAATGTTTGTAGAAGCAGTCTGCATGCCTAGGTGCTTAAATTTATACACCTGTGGCCATGGAGGTGACTAGAACACCTGAATCCAATGATTTGGAGGGGTGTCCCAATACGTATGGCAATATAGAATATATTCATATGCAGCCAACATGTGGGTTTCCTGCACCCCTTTCATATGTGTTTTGGGAATGGCTTAGCCACTGTGTAGAAAAACTCCTTTGTAGACAGAGCTCAGTAGCTCAAACTGTGAGGTACACATGCAAATGAACAAGGTATAACAGCAAACCATCCCCCTCTCTTTATCTCATTCAGATAACTCTGTAAATATTGTAAAGAGTGTCTGAAAGGAAACAGACTCTGGTTTGCTCACTCATTTGAGAAGGTTTGAGAAAAAGTATAAGATTTGATTTACTAAAAGTAAAAAGGAATGTTTACTTTGCAAACTTAATTTTTGCTTAGAAATAAGAAGTTGGGATTACTCCAACCAACCAACCAATCAATCAATCAATCAATCAATCAATCAATCAATCAATCATTTGCTAGCAAAAATACATTGTTTTAAAATGTCCTGGCACATGATAGGGTATCTTTGCAAAGTGAATTTCCACTTCATTAAGGGGTATAGGTATAAAAAGTTAGCATAAGTGTTCATCCTGCGAAACTGCATGTATATTCGTTTTGTGCAAATGCTGGCAAAATCAAGTGTCACTAGGCTGTTTTCTCTCCAGGTTGTTTGTTCTTCATTTATAAGAATAGCATGAATCAGAAATATACTACTACTGCTATATGCACTAGGTGGAGCTGATGATCATAGGAAAAAAATACTCTTTAACTATGATATAAAACATCAGTTTAAAAATTAAAACTTAAATAAATTTAAGTGTATCTAAGCCAAAGATCAATACTTTTTTTATATTGCAGCTTACGAGTCAATAGGTAGTATGCTTGCATTTTTTCAGTCGTGGTAGATGGACTGCATTGGCTTTTAGTTGACCATCAATACTTTACTATTTGATACTGCCAGTAACCTTTTAGTCTGACCTTCCAGTCAAGTTTGAAATGCAAATACGGTTCATGTATTTAGTTCTGTCTTCCAATGTAACTTTACATGCTCATTTTTAAATCTCATCCCTTTTCAAATGTTATCATTCCTTTTTTAATGCTTTTTTCATGGGGAAAAATCACAAAGTGCTGTGTATTTTACTTCAAAGGCCCGATTTGTTCAGCCTATTTACCTTATTACATAGTTTTATACTACATTTAAGTATGGAAGAGGTCACATGAAATGCAAACAAAAAGCCATTTTTATGTGTTTGAATAGAACCAAGTTTGTGCGGTTGTTAAGGTAAATGCCTTGGCCTATTATCATTTAACAAAATATAAAATAAAGGGGGGGGAGCGTATAATATTACAAATAAAGATCAAATTTGCTCAGTGAGAGGTTGCCCAAGGCTGGTATTAAACGTTTTGAACAGTAAATTATATAAAAGAATGATGACTGTGTAAGAAGCGTATCAAGCTTTAAAGTCGGTGGAGGCATGATTAAGTTCCCTTTTTTTTATATACCATAATAATTTGTATATGTTGAAATACCAAGAAACAGTTGCATGCTTTTTTTCCTTCCAAAAAAAAAAATTGCATTGCGTACCATTTTTACAACTCTTTTGTTTAAAGTCTAAAACTGGCCATGGATGGATTGAAATTTGGTCAGGTCCATCCATTTATTACTGTTTCCACTCAACAGAATTCGATCTACTGATCGGCTTTTGTTGAATGGGTTGTTAGAAACTTTTTCTCAATCAGCGGTCTACAGTCAGTTGGCCACAGTGCTAATCAGTGTATTCTGACAGCAGAGAGGTCCCTGCTGTCAGAATACAGTAGTACAGAGGGAAGGATTCCTCCATTCACCTTTCTTCTGTGGATGGGGGAATCTGTTCATTCTTTTTAGATCAGCCTGCTGGCTGATTGAAACAAAAGATCCATTTTTAGCCAGCCTAACTCCAGGCATAAATAAAATAAATAGCAATGTCCCCATACTAACTGATGCAGAATATGATGCTCAGTTTACTAGGGAATGATCTAATAAAGAGCAATACTTACCTTAATCCATGGTCCTCCCTGTCAATTCTGCTCCATCAAAACCATTCTTCTTGCTGGCCTTGATGCTGTCCCCCTCTCTGACATCATCACATACAATTCAGGACCAGTGTTAACTGCTGATGCTGGAGTTGTGCTGCAGAAGATCAGACCGCCAACGCTATATTAGCCCATCCCCTGGTAAAATGAGCCTACATACTGCATCAGGTATGTGTGTGTTGGGGTGAAGGGGGATACATTATTATTTATTTTATTCATGTTTGGAGGCCCACTTTAACTTGCAGGCCCACTTTACCTGGCTGGAACATGTGCACAATTTGAATTGCAGCTCCTGTGTGTGAACATTCATCTTTGTCAAAAAATTACAACTTAGAAGATCTGAAAATAGGTAAAAGGTCTTTCCCGTGATGCAACAAGAACTGAAATCTGATGTTGTTCACATGATATAGTGACATGGATCAGCACATAGTACACAGGCTCAAATGATATGGGGGTGTTGAGTACTAAGGGAATAATTTATAACAAAGAAGAAATATCACTACCTGTTCTCCATTATGCCTCGCTACTCTACACACAGTGTGGCCCAATCTCAATAATAAACATCAAGCCATGGTACGTTGCTGGTGAAGCTTTATTTGTTCAGTGGAGCAAGAGGAGCTCTGGAATTTGAGGAAAAGCAGACCATGTGACTATGACTGGGCTCTCCTTCTGGATTTTTTTTCTAACACTATGGTCTTACCACATATTTTTACATGAGCTCCCTAAGTATTCATATTAATTGATTGTTTCTTCAATGAAAAGTAAGTAAAAAAAGCAAAGCCCTTTCTATTTCTATAATTTTAGTATAGAGAGAGGTAGATATAGAGCCTCTGTCAGGTTTTATTGCTGTCTGTGCCCCATTGGGAAGAATTCACCTAACTTCCTGCTGTGTCACTGAGAAAAGAAGCAAAAAGGATCTGTCCCATGTGAGCAGACAACAATATTCACAATTCGGCCAGTAGAATGGGGCAGGAATAGATCTTGTCTCCTATGTCTAAGACAAAGTGTACCTTGACAGCATAAATTCCTTCTAAAGTTATATTAAATCAGCTGTTCCAACATTTAAATTTTGTGATATGCACTAGTACTTATAGGCCTTTACCTTGCACTCATTGTCAGAAAGTTGAAGTGCACAGCCATGCTGAGAGTGTGAGCATATTATAGCTTATGGCCCACTGCAAAGGATCATGGCTGTGCATACATCTGCAGTTGTTGGTACATGTGCTAAAATGCGTGCTGATGCATGTACAGCTTTGGTGCTGTAGCATTATCTCCTTAGGAGTCGCTAGAAATTTGGGTCCCCCTACAGTCCTGCACAGCCAGGCAACATGCATTTCCTTCCAGACATACACTCCAGAGACAGTAAATAGTCCTTGAATTTTTTTTTTTATTAGGGGATGATAATTTGGATAGGGATGAGGGATACATGGGATGCCCAAGGAACTATTTAACTGAGGGCAACTTCCTAGAACTATGTATAGATGCTCAGACGGGTTCTCTCTTCTTGAGAGCTACCCAACCTCTCCCGGTGTTCCACCTCAGTCCCCAGATGAAATCTCCTCTTCACCCAGCTGTCTGAGGGATTCCCTGGCCAAGAGGTACCAGAAGCTGCCAATTTAGATAAAAGCAGTCTAGGGGTCTAGTCAGGTTTCCCACCTGAATGCCCTCTCCTCTAGTCTGGCCCAGGGGGTAGGGGACTACTCACTCAGTTTCTCCTGCAAGCTTGTGGGTTGGTGGCTGCCTTCAGGCCTTACGTTGGGCTGGCTCCTTCCCTGCTTCCCAGGCTGTCCTCTCTCAGGGGATAATGAGGCTGACAGATTCTCCCTTCCAGCTCTTCCCCCTGTAGTTAGGCCCCTCTCCTGGAGACCCTCCCAGGCTCCACAAACATCATCCAGCTCATCATTGTCCACCAGAACTCTCCTGCTACTGAGCAGGCTTGGTCACTCTTAAGGGGTGTCCTGACCCCATGCCAAGCCTCCTGCTTGGGGATTGCCAAGATCCCTTGAGAGTGCGGACCAGCTCCTCTCCACTCCTGCCCACTGAGTTCTAAAGACTTCTCCAAGTCTCTAGATCGGGGGGGGGGGGAGGGGTTCAGTGAGCTGATCTGCAGAGCCTCTCAGCCCTGACCCAAATTTGACCCCTCTGGCTATTCCACCAGGCTGATATTCAGCCTCCAACTACAAAAATAATCAACTAGCTCTCCCTAGCTTCCTTAGGAGGGTGCTACAGTGCCGAAAGCCCTATTTAAAGCACAGCACAACTGAAGAGAGTTGATGAGTGATCATCAGCTTTTATGACCTAACCTGTGTTCTGCTATCCTTTGTTTGACTCAGCTTGACTCTAAACTCTGCTGTATATACTGTACATCTCTTGTTGCTGACCTTGGCTTAAGACATGACTGTGCCTTCAGCCTACTATCTTGGTTCCTCTGCTGCCCATCTGTTATTGACCTTGGCCTGGACTTTGATCTTGCTACTGTCTCTGAATTTGTAACACTGCAGCCTGACTATTGCTGACCCTGCTTGTCCTGACTTCAACTCCTACCCTGGAACCTGTGAGTTCTTTTGCTTGACCTGCATATTATCTTCCGGTGCAGACCTGGTCTAAGCATCTTCAGCAGCACAATAACTCCCAGACTGTCTTATGATCTTTCGCTGCATTTGGGCTCTCTGCAGGCACCAGTACCACTCCCCTCCTTGCTAAACCCTCTCTCCAAGTTCAAGTCCACAAGTATAGGGTAGAAAGTGTAAGGGAAGTCCTCTTATCAACTCTGCATCTACCAGCTACATGACACCCATGCAACTATTGCAGTTCTTTTTATTGGTAAGTGCTCAGATTTATGGTAGTTGGGGCTCTAGTTACCATAAGGGCCAGTGCCTAGAGGATCAGGGTAAATGGAACAACAAACCGTGATAACTATAATTCTAATCCCTTCTCTGTATACATCTGAACTATTGTAGGTAACTCTGGAAGAGAACTATTGAAATTAAGGGGTGCTGGGTTTGCTGAGTCAGAAGATTCTCTATAGTTCAAGAAACATGAAACCTTGCTTGGTGGTATGTAAATCTCTACATATAAACACACAGCATGCTGCCAGCTATAATACATCACGGCAGCAATTCTTACTAAAATAGTCACATGATGCCAAGGGATGGAGCTGGTACAAAATGGTGTTAACATTTGGGTGAGCCTAGTGCAGCATGATGTTTAATTGTAGTATCAACCAATTAGTTTACAAATAATAGGTTCAATGGAAATAACATTCAGGCAACAGTTTTTACTATATTCTTTTCTTTTCTATAAAATGTCCTAAATGTGCTTAATATGAATCCTTGAGTCTGGAGTAAACCTTGAACCAGGTCGGGTGCCCATACAGTTTTACCCTAAAAGGCATATGTAGGTTTGTTACACTTTGCTTTTTCGGCTCATGCAAAGTGACAGTTTTTTTTAAAGGTGCTTAGCAAACTTTTAGTAGATTTGTCTTGTTTAGGGTGTGATTCATTACAGATGTTAAACCTTCTAATGGCAGAGATACAATAAACACCTGACTCTCATGGTCAGCAGAGATGTAAGCTTCTCAAAGCTCTCTTTACCTCCTTTAGTTAATTAATTGCATTTAATTCCAATTACATTCTTTCAGTCCCTAGTTATTAACTCTATAAAACACAGTAATTACTAGCAAAAGCCGCTTAAATTTTAAGCTGTAGAGATTCCTTTGTTTAGCTTAGCAAACATCAATAGACATGCTTAAAAATAAAATGTATATTGATTAAAACATCTTAAAAGTAAAGATCTACTTGCATTCTATATATCTGATTTTAAAGGAAACTATAATGGCTTATGGTTAATTATATTTTTAGTTTAGCTAATTAATTTTTAGAAGTTTAGTTTAGGTATGTAAAAAAAAAATTTAATAAATAAATAATAATAATTTTATATATATATATATATATATATATATATATATATATATTTTTTTTTTAATGCATGACAAATTATTCACAAAGCACTGAGGGTTAGTTAAAGAGATGACAGAGAAAATTAAGGCTGTATTAAAACCAAAAGCAAATACTTGTTATATTGCAGCTTACCAATTCTTAGATGTGATGGCTGCTTTAGTTTTTTTTTTAGGCTTTCTTTATTTCCACCTAGTGATCTTGCCAGTAAATTTTTTTTTTTTCAACAAAACAAGCTGCCCTGCAGAAGTAGCAGTTCGAGGGTTGAGATAGACCATTTAATACTGACAGGGTTGCTTACAGAGATCAGCTTTTAGTTATGTATGTAAAACCTGTCTTAAAAAGGAAAAAAAATGTATTTTGTAACTTACTATAAAGTGTTAACTGGAGCTTGGCTTCAATTAGTAGTGTAACTAAATCTGCTAGTCCATCTAACACTATCGCCCATCCCCCCCCCCTCCACCCGCAGATAGACAAGGCTGCTGCCCACAGGTGTTGCTGTTGCTTCATCCAGAGTGGGGGCACTCTAATAGAGCAGGAGTGTTAATGGCCATATCACCAGGTGAAGAGCCTAAAAAAAGAAAAACAATGCAGCCACTACATTTAACCACTTGCCGTCCACCTGCTGTTTATAAACGGCAGGACGGTGGCACTCCAGGGGCGGGTTGCAGTTCATAAATGGCACCCGCCATTTCTAGCTGTGCGCGCTCCATGGGAGCGTGCAGCACCTCGATCCGGTGCCCGCTGTGTCCTCCGGACACAGTGAAACACCAATCGTCGGACAAGACCTCTGTACGAGGTCCCGATCATGTGACCACTGATTGGCCAATCAGTGATCACATGCAAAGTAGTAAGCAAGATGTCACTTGTGACATCATTGCTTACTACGTGTGAAATCTGTGAATGATCACAGAGATCACATGGTACAAGGCTATTCACAACAGCCTTGTACCATGTGACAAGCTGTGACCAATCACGGCTCACTCAGTAGTTCTCAATGGCTGCAAGAATGCAGACAGCGAGAAAGTGAAATGACTGCTTTTACATCCTATATGGGTGTAAAAGCAATCACTGTAAAAAAAAAAGAAAAAAAAATCTTCATCACCCCCCACAAGTAGTACAGTGTCACCATGGTGACACTGTACTGCTAGGGTGACAGTATGTAAAAAAAAAACAAACCATAAATAATAATATAAAAAAATAAAATAAAAATGTAAAAAAAAATGTTTAAAAATTATAATTTTTGGTTATAAACTAATTTGGCTTTTTTTTTTTTACTAAAAAGATAACGGAATACATTTTGGCCAAGATTTATGATGAAAGATTATTTATTTGCAAAATTTTATAAGAAAAACACTTTTTTTCAAAATTTTTGGTCTTTTTCATTTACATAGCAAAAAAAATAAAAATCCCAGTGGTGAATAAATACCACCAAAACAAAGCTTTATCTGTCTCAAAAAAATGCAAAAAAATTCATATGGGTACAGTGTTGCATGACCGCGCAATTGCCATTCAAAGTGTGATAGCACTGAAAGCTGAAAATTGCCCTGGACAGGAAGGGGGTAAAAGTGTCCTGACTGGAAGTGGTTAAGAATTGGTAAGCTGCAAGATTACATTTTTGGTTTCGTATTTAATACCACTTTAAGCTTGCTTAGGCAGGTGGGGGAGGGCACCAGGAGAACACAATGATTACTGCTAGTGGCTATAGCTTCTGGCAATTTTTGAATACTAAAACTCCTACATGATGGCTTTACGCAAGTTGATTGAGGTACAATCAGCCTGCCCATAGATGAATTGAATCTCAGCCAGTCCCTGCTGAACCGGCTGAGATTCGATCCATCGATGGCCTGCTTTAGGAGCTCCCTTTGTCTGAATAAAACTTCCAATTACACCCACTGTTAAGAGAGGAGTCACTATTGTGTTAACTCTGTAATATCTGTTAACTTCTTGCAGAACTGAATGTTGAAACAGCTAAACGTATAATAATACTCATATGCAAAAATGAATGTTTACCTGAAAAAAATGTTAAAGGTTTTTTTGTATTGACCACAAATACAGAAATAAAATTGTAATATATTTATACAGTATCTCTTTCATTTACATTGTTGATGTAGTTTTCATTACTTACACCTGAAGCTACAGAGTCTACAGAATCTAATTAGTGTTTCTGTGAAAGAAAAATGTAATGAAAAATAAAGTATTGGTTTCCTGGTATTTGGACATCAGTCTATTGTAGCTTTGGAATCATGCCATATTCTAATCTAATGCATGTATGAATATTTAATTATCAAAATGGATCTAAACCAAACAATAAAATTCTGTGTAAGCTTTAACATGGTCATGTTATTTCAAAAGTGATTTTTAATCTATCTAATAACTCTACAGCATGTATTCAGAGTATACCTGGTGATCCTGCCATTGAGGTTCTTCTTTGGGCACTTCCTGTTCTAATGTGATGACTGTCTCCATTTGTATTCTTGAATTGGCACCGTGTCACATGTGCTACAAGCTAGGCTGACAAACACTACTCAAACATGAATAGCAAAAATCGGTACACTCACAAAAATATAATTGTAAACACCCTAGATGCACAAAACTCACACTTTTTCCCCCGAAAGTCCAAAGTCAAATAAAACCTTCTTAACGTCTGTGAAATCTTCACTTCAGTCTGGGCTGCATATCATCGCTCTGGAGACAAGCTTCGTGATAGTGACAATGTTGGACCATGCTTGAGTAGTCAAATAAAACCTTCTTATCGTCTGTGAAATATTCAAATAATATTCAGATTTCATACTCCCAATTGATCCACCTCCATGGAATCACTCTTTCAATATCCACGTGTGCCTCAAAAAAACAAAAGCTACATATACAGTTGCAAGAAAAAGTATGTGAACCCCTTGGGATTGCGTGGAGTTTTGCATGAATTGGGCATAAAATGTGCTCTGAACGTCATCTAAGTCACAACAATAGAAGAACACAGTCTGCTGAACCAAATACTACACAAACATTAGATGTTGCCATGGTTTAATTGCACAAAACATTTAAACATTCACAGTGCAGGGAGGAAAAAGTATGTGAACCTTTAGACTTAATAACTGATTGACCCTCCTTTGGCAGCAATAACCTCAACCAAACGTTTCCTGTAGTTGCAGATCAGACCTGCACAACGATCTGGAGTAATTTTGGACCACTCCTCTTCACAAAACTGTTTCAGTGTAGCAATATTCTTGGGATGTCTGGTGTGAATCGTTCTCTTAAGGTCATGCCACAGCATTTCAATCAGGTTGAGGTCAGGACTCTGACTGGGCCACTCCAGAAGGCGTATTCTGTGCTGTTGCAGCCATTGTTTTGTTGAATTACTTGTATGCTTTGGGTCATTGTCCTGTTGCATCACCCATCCTCTGCGGAGCTTCAGTTGGCGGACAGATGGTCGTACGTTTTCCTGCAAAATGTCTTGATAAACTCTGGAATTCAATTTCCCATCAATGACAACAATCCGTCCAGGTCCTGAGGCAGCAAAGCAGCCCCAAACCATGATGCTCCCTCCGCCATGTTTTACAGTGGGGATGAGGTTTTGATGTTGGTGTGCTGTGCCTTTTTTTCTCCACACATAGTGTTGTGTGTTCTTCCCAAACAACTCAATCTTGGTTTCACCTGTCCACAGTATATTTTGCCAGTAGTGCTGTGGAACATCCAGGTGCTCTTTTGCAAACTTCAAACGTGCTGCAATATTCTTTTTGGACAGCAATGGCTTCCTCCGTGGTGTCTTCCCATGTACTCCATTCTTGTTTAATGTTTCCTTGCTGTAGATGTGTCAACAAAAATGTTAGCATGTGCCAGAGATTTCTGTAGGTCTTTAGCTGACACTCTGGGATTCTTCTTTACCTCATGCAGCATTCTGCGCTGTGCTCTTGCAGTCATTTTTACAGGACGACCACACTTAGGGAGAGTAGCAACAGTGCTAAACTTTCTCCATTTGTAGACAGTCTGTCTTACCGTGGACACATGAACATCAAGGCTTTTGGAGATACTTTTGTAACCCTTTCCAGCTTCATGCAAGTCAACAATTCTTGACCGTAGGTCTTCTGAGAGCTCTTTTCTGCGAGGCATGGTTCGCATCAGACAGTGCTTCTTGAAACCAGTAAACCCAAAACAGGTGTGTGCTTTTTAAGGGCAGGACAGCTGTCAGCAAGACATCCAATATCATCACACTGATTGGAGTCAAGGTTGGCTCACTCCTGGCTCCAATTAGCTCTGGGAGAAGTCATTAAGCTAGGGCCTCACATACTTTTTCCTCACTGCACTGTGAATGTTTACATGTTATGTGCAATTAAACCATGGCAACATCTAATGTTTGTGTAGTATTATGTTCAGCACACTGTGTTCTTCTATTGTTATGACTTAGATGACGTTCAGAGCACATTTTATGTCCAATTCATGCAAAACTCCACGTAATCCCAAAGGGTTCACATACTTGCAACTGTAGTGCATTATCCCTATTGCATAAACATCAAATAAACTCAAAATCCAAATCTCATTGTATATTGTGTTCAAACTTTATATTAATCCACCCATGTAGGCAGGAAATGGTTGAAAGAGGCAGCAAGGCATTAGTAACAAGAAGCAATGAAGAATACACAAAGGTGAAAACTGTATTTTTTGAACAAAAAAAATTCTAGCAATTGTTTTGCAATGATACACAGGGTTGATTTACTGAACGCAAATAGGCTGTTCACTTTGCAAGGATGTTGCACTTTGTAAGGAAATTTGCCCAAGAGCTTAGGGAATGTGGTGAAGCTTTGTTGACCTCCGTCATCCAATCATATTCAAGCAAATATGCTGTATCTTTATATTCCTTGCACACGATTGGGTATTCTTTATGAAGGGAAATTTCACCTCATGCCTTGCAAAGTGAACAGTCTATGTTATTTTAGTAAATTGTCTCTTAAGCAAATTTAATGTCATTCACTTGGGCAATCTGAGATGGAAAGACGTTGCACTGTTGACAGCCTGTGTGTAAATTCAAGTGAAGAGCTGCAACGGCCTAGGCTCCTCCCAGGCAATGCACCCTGACCCATTTCTGCACACCCGCAGGCATTGGTCAGAGTTCAGCCAGCCCCCTGACAACGTGTGCCAGGCATACCCTTCTCCATCCACAGTGAATTGAAACTCGGGTCTCCTGGGACATGTGAAGTGGAAGCCCAGGGCACTCCAGGTGCTGGACACCTCCTTCTCACTTAAGCGAGAATAGATGGAGAAGGGCGGGGTGGATCAGAATCCTCCTCCCAAAAAAAGTCAGCCATTTTACCCCAGGGAGGAGTAGGAATAGGGGGTAGGGATGCAATGGACTTTTTTTTTGTGAAAATCTGTTTTAAGTTTAGTTGCTATTTGTTCTTTATACATGTCTTTGGGCAGCACAGTGGCTAAATGGTTAGCACTTCCACCTGGCAGTATTAGGGTCATTGGTTCGAATCACAACCACGGATCACCTGTCTGGAGTTTGCATGTTTTCCCTGTGCCTGCATGGGTTTCCTCCAGGTACTCTGGTTTCCTTACACACTCCAAAAACATGCTGGTAGGTTAATTGGATCCTGTCTAAATTGGCCCTAGTATGTGTATGTATGAATGTGAGTTAGGGACCTTAGATTGTACACCCCTTGAGGGTTAGGGACTGATGTGAATGTGCAATATATATGTAAAGCGCTGTATAAATTGAAAGCACTATATAAGTACCTGAAATAAATAATGTCTTCAGTGTGAATTAGTCCAATAAATCATTGTGGGCAGATTAATGCTGTTAGGGCAAATTTTTTGAGTTGGCCCTTGAGTTTTGAGTTATTTGAGAAGTTTTTAGTTTGGCATGCCGAGTTAGTCATCCCAAATCTCTGTGAATCATTTGCAAATCAATTTCTAAAAGTTCTAAAAGCACTTTTCTCAACATTCTTTCCTGTTCATGCTTCAGACAGTACACTCAAAAGACAATTGAAGCAGTTTAATCCATGACTGTTTATGAAAGTGATGATTATGTCGCCAAAGCATTGCCATGAATATTTATCAGCCTTATACAATATGTGGCAGATTATGAGAAATCACAATCACAGCAATTGCAAAATATCACAGTTGATTAGTTCCAATTTTTCAGGTTATAGATAGTTACAGACTTGACGATTTTAGTTTGTTTAGTTGTCAAAAATGAACATAATCATAGTGAGACAGATTCTTTGTATTGGTTTTTAAATAACAAAGTGTATAGATAGTAAAATGGATTGATTTTAATTGTTTGTAATAACCAAGATGTATAGTAATCCACACCATGTTGTAGATTGCATTACCCAATCAAAAATAATCCAGCAAGGAAACACCCAATCACCTTGCTAAGAAAGATTCAAGAAAAGCACTTGGTAGTTATTTATAAAAATATGTACATTTTTATTTGTAGACTCAAATTCAATAATATCAAAGTGGACCTGCACTCAAAAAGTAAAGATTTGCTATGTTAAAGGGAATGTTTAAAATGTTATATAGAAATAAGGAGAGGAGTGAGTGGAGAGCTTCTTCAGTTATCCATAGTAGTTAGAAATTCCCAGCTGGATCAACTTCCATGTCTTTACTGAAGGGTCACCTCAGTGAATAGAAACTTTGGCTGACAGAATTACGGCATGAGTATAAGGCTGACCTTGAAACCTGGAAACAGTTATAGAGGCTGACATATTGCCATTCCTGTTTAAGGGGGAAGACATTGTGGGAATCCTACTTGAGAAGGGAGGGTTTAGGATTCATTGCCTTTGTACTTCCCACAGTCTCTTGGCAATTTCTGACCACCACCCCCATTCTATTTATTACTAAGAGTTATACAGGCTATTAAAGTGTCATTAAACCCATATCATTAACAACTATCAGTATATGCTGTATTACATGCTGTTCATACTCACTCAGACACTATGGAATTCGTTTTCTGTATTCTGCAAAAAACCTGGTTGATCCTGCTGTTCTCTGTCTTCCCCTCCTGTCCATGTCCCCAGAGCAGTGTTTTCAGCTAGTGCACATGCTCAGTTTTCAGTGTATTGTTTTCTTCCATATCACATCTGAGCAGCCCATGTAACTATAGAGTTTCACATGTGGCGTATACATGTAGGTAAATGACAGCCCACCCCCTCCCTCCTCCTTCATGCCCATTAACAAGCTAAACACAATAGGTGTGGGATATTACATCCTGACTGATGTTGGCTTTACCTCCTTGTTATTCTAAGACACAAATCCACCCACACCATGTTATTGCCAATTAATAATAAAAATTTGATTTCAAAGATATATTTGTATGACAATTTAAAATAATTTATTGGTAGTAATGGTCAATTGTTTTGTATTCCAAAGGCTGTTTTCTTATTTTGAACATGTGACCTGCAGCAGAAGACTAGAAACTCCTCCGGCTACTTTTTTACCTGCAGACAGGCTGGGAAAGAGCTGGGTCATGTGACAGTTGTATGTCGATTAGGAAAAAGGTACTTCGATTTTTTTTTAAATGAAAATATACAGTGCCATCATCCACATACAGAAAGAGCATTCTGAGGATGCCGTTACAGTGAAACATGTAGAGGCAGTAAACACGTCCGCTACTTCTGTTTTTTTACGAACTGACACCATTTCTGGTTTCGGGGATTGGAATGCACTTTGGCTCTAGAGAGCAGAATGGTGCCTTGGGCACAAGCTGAGTGTATTGGTGCCTAGATATTGGGCACCTGAATATGTGAGTGAAATTATTACTTTTGGCTCTAACAAGTGAACTGACAGAATACGATTGTGGTGAGAATCAACAACCATTAAAAAGCTGAACTCTGGACAGATGTAAAAGACACAACTTACCACAGCTCTGTTATCATTGCTACATCAATAAATGTATTTTTAAAATGCAAGCAGTGTAAGTACCTGAATTTAGCCTGTTGTTAGCTTCTTGCAGTCCCTGTTTAGCAGGCCTGGCGCGTGACAGAAGAAGCAAGGAGCTGATCAATTCAGGTGCTGACAAGAAGCATGCTGACAGGAGGAGAAAGCAGAGTGACATAGAGATGAGCTCATCACTGTGTTCCTTATGCTTTTACTGTCCAATTATATGTTGGGGAAGACTGATCTAGGATACTCTGGGCTCCAAGGAAGTGGGTTGAATAATGCTGGATATAAAACTGAGGGTAACTTGTGCCCTTGATCTATCCATTAAATGCATGTGCCTCTACTATGGGGACTCACAAATTGTAGAGTTAGGACCATAGATTATCAGGGTGCCGTATCGTGGCTCTGTGGCTTACGTATGTATTTGCAAATGTATGCTAACTAAACCCCTGTTATAAACGCATACTGTTAGACAGGTTAATTCGGTTGTTAGCAAGCTGGCTGGCAAGTTGTCCAAGAACATTGTTCTCTCCCCCTTATTCACTAAGTACCTGAATTTAACCTGGTGTTAGCTTCTTGCAGTCCCTGTTTAGCAGGCCTGGCGCGTGACAGAAGAAGCAAGGAGCTGATCAATTCAGGTGCTGACAAGAAGCATGCTGATAGGAGGAGAAAGCAGAGTGACATAGAAATGAGCTCATCACTGTGTTCCGTATGCTTTTACTGTCCAATTATATGTTGGGGAAGACTGATCTAGGATACTCTGGGCTCCAAGGAAGTGGGTTGAATAATGCTGGATATAAAACTGAGGGTAACTTGTGGCAGAAAAGTTGTACTGTGAGAATGTGAGGAAGAGCTCCTGATTGAATGTAAATGTTTCAAAGAAAGATGAGTGTTTATTTATTTTTTAATGGACTCATAGTTTTCATACATTTATTTACAGCTTGAGTTTTGCTTGAAATGTTTTATTCTTTTTGAATTTAAAAATGTTTATAAACAGTACCTATATAACAAAATATCATATAAGTAACTGTAATACCATTTTTAAATTGTTTGTACAAACAAAGAGAAGAACATTATGAACTAATGGATATTTTCATCACAAAAAGTCACTATGGTCAGTGATTGGCATTAACATGTGTTTAGCAATGTATTTCCTGAATGCAGTTAAGTCACGATTTATTTAAGTATGAAGTGACAAGTTTGACATAGGTAATACAAGCCATTTTATCAGTATGCAATCAGGGCGGAAACCTAGAACAGGCCTCACTTCCAAGCATTTAAACCTAAGGCAACATGATTCAACATAAATATTTAGCACCATATCTAGTAACTTACAAATGCTGCATTATGTTCATCACCCATGTTCCATACCTCGGCTTCTTATTAGCTGAGACATACTTATATTAAAGCTAACATAGCTGGACATGCCTCGAGTGAGCTGCTAATGAGCTGTGACACACTTTTATTATCTTTAGAAATTGTAAATATTTTGTAATGTATAAACCAGACAAACTCAAAAAAGTAGTCCTGGAAAAAATTAAGGAAAAAAGTCTAATCTCAGGGATTCTGTATTTCCATATGGACATTGAGTATACCAAACCTTCCTGCTATATAAGTTTCCGTTTTACTGATAACCTGGTTTTCTGGAACCACAAGCCACTAGCCATACATGTGCAGATTTCTCTAGTGTCTAAAGCCACACTAAACCCAAAAGGCACCCACGACTGTCAGAATACCTAAAAAATGTCTGCATCTGGACAATTTAAAACCTGGGTCCTTTGACAAATGTTGATTGAAAACTCGAGGTTATTTGTAGGCCACAGATAAAGTTTATTGTCCTTTCACATGGGGAACTCCTTTACGTTCAGCTTGGGATCCATGAGCAGATAGTCTGCTGAATTGGAGCAGACTGGGACAGATGTCGATTTTTTTACATTAGTCCCTTTTCAGTTTTTGTGCGTATTTTGACAGCGAAATGCCCAAGATGGCTCTATGGGGGGCAGTTGTAATGGACTTGTGTCAGTTTACATCAGACTAACTTCAATCTTTCATGTGTAGGTCTGGAAAAATTGAAAAGAACGCATCCCTTTTCCTTTTTATATTTGGACCTTGATAGGCTTGAAGGTAGGCGGATGTAAACGGACACAAGTCTGTTTACATCTGCCTGCTCATAGGCCTGCATGGACCTTCCAGTCAGGTCTGCTTGAAAAAAGTGGACCTGATCGCAAAGCTTGTGTGATCTATCCATCATGGTACCAACAGAATCAGGTGAGTAATTAGTGCATTTTAAACTGACTCTCATTTGGTAAAGGATTTGCAAAAGTTCTTTACTTATTTGTGATTCATGTACCTGTAATTCTGGAAAGTCGCCAGTGACAGTTCTCAACTTAAAATGTAACTCAAGACAAAATATTTTATTAACTGTTTGGATAGAGTGGGGGAGAAGCTGTGTTAAGTGTTTGTGCCCCAATAAGACAATTTTCTAACAGGTTTTTATCCTAATGACAACATAGTCACTGGGACAGAAAGCGAGGATAACCACCAACTGGGATATAGAAAGTAGTAAAAGCAGGATGGCTATAGCGCTGCCAGCTCCAATAGTTGTGACGGGTCTGGTTCTCAACCATGGAGGCTTAAGCCGGCCATACATGGATTAAATTTCTGCTGGTTCAGTAGGGACCAGACATATTTTGAGCCATGTATGGACCCCTGGTTGTACACAACTCAGTCTACCCAACAACCAACCTGTTGGGTTCTTCCCAAATGGTCAGTGCTGATGAGTATAGCCGGCAACCCTAATCACTGTGTTCTGCTAGGAAGGCTCTCAGCTGGCAGAACACAATAGCGCTGCACTGATGGGAAAATCAAGCAATTTTCTTTTCTTCAACCCATAGTCAAAGGAAAGAAAATTGCATAATCTCTTGGGTCCATTCTTATGGCCTCCTCTTCATTTCATACTGAACACAGTACTTATTTAATGTGCTATTGTTTGTTGGAATAAAGCTGTAATTTTTATTATTGCTTTCATCCTGCTTTCTTTGCTTCTTTACATGACTTTAAGGATCAGTATGCTGCAATATATTACATTTTTGTTTTTTGTTTAATACTACTTCAACTACCAAAAACTGAAATATCAGTTTGGATGAGCTGACCCTTTAAATGCATTTGCTGTTGTATGGGCATGTTGTGTTTTGGTATTGAGCTGTTGGGTCTGCTTCTAATTTTTTATTTTGCTAGGTGTTGACCTTACATGTTTTTAGCATGTGCAAAAAGCCATAAATATAAAAACCTATTGTTTTATTGTGCTTTTATTGACAGATTATTGTTCAGTCTGATATTCTTTTTAAGTGTAGTAAACACATACGATGAATCCGACAATGACTATTCTTGGAATGTTCTTTTTTTACTTTGGTTTACATTGTGTTTGAAAGGTGTGGGTGCTAAGCACTTACACCTGAAAGATTGTTCTTTTAACATAAAAGGGTCCGCTCATATTTGACATTGTTCAGAGGTTTTCTGTGGTTTCACTGTGCCTTAATTCTAAGTGGAAATGTTAAACAAACAAACGTCAGAAGAAAGAAAAACAGACTCTGTCAATTGATAAGAAAATACATATCTACAATAAAGCTGTACACAATCCAACACATAATTTTCAAGTATAAGTTGTTTTAATAACTGTACATTAAAAAGGGTAAAAACTGCTTTAAAATAAAAAAAATTTTTCTAAATTAAAGCTAAACTCAACACAAGTGAATTCATCTCTGTGTAGCGCTACTCCTGCAGGGCCGCTTGATAATGCTTGTCCCCGTTGGTTGCCCTGACCTTGCAAGCCTCCTGACTCCTCTGACACTCTGAGTTCAGACATATTTCAACAATATAGAAAAATAATGCAATTCTTTAGAAACCCCTCTACATTATTATTATTATACAGTATTTATAAAGCGCCAATAGTTTGCTCAGCGCTGTACATTACAAAGGGGGACAGAACATGTGACAGAACAATACCAATATAATGCAAAACATGAGGGGATCGAGGGCCCTGCTCTTTCGAGCTTACAATCTACGAGGGAGGGGACAATGGCACAGGAGGAGATAGCTGTGGGGGATGGAGTGGTAGGAAGAGTAGAGGAGGTCGGCAAGTTAGCAGGGGGTGGTGTAGGCTTCCCTGAAGAGATAGGTTTTCAGGGTGCGCCTAAAGGAGAGGAGGGTAGGTGATAATCTGATGGGTTGGGGCAGGGAGTTCCAGAGGATGGGTGACACCCTGGAGAAGTCCTGGAGGCGGGCATGGGAGGAGGAGACCAGGGAACTAGAGAGAACGAGGTCTTGTGAGGAGCGGAGTGTGCGTGCTGGGCGGTACTTGGATATTAGGTCAGTGATGTAGTTCGGGGCAGTATGGTGGACAGCTTTGTATGTCAGCGTTAGGATTTTGAATTTGATCCGTTGCGCAATCGGAAGCCAGTGGAGGGATTGGCAGAGGGGGGTGGCGGAGACAGAGCGGTTGGAAAGGTGAATGAGTCTGGCAGCCGTATTCAGGATCAACTGAAGCGGGGACAGCCAGCGGCGAGGCAGGCCAGTGAGGAGGGAGTTGCAGTAGTCGAGTCGTGATATGATGAGGGAGTGAATGAGCTGTTTAGTGGTTTCAGGGGTTAGGAACGTGCGGATTTTGGCGATGTTGCGGAGGTGGAGTCTGCATGGGTTTGTTAAAGATTGGACTTGGGGCTGAAAGGATAGGTTGGAGTCCAGAATGACACCAAGTACTCTGGCCTGCAGGGTGGGTTTGATGGTAGCGTTGTTGGATGTGATGGAGAAGTCAATGGGGGGTGGTGTCCGGGCTGGGGGGAAGACAAGAAACTCGGTTTTGGAGAGGTTCAGTTTAAGGAAGTGGAGTGACATCCAGTCTGATATTAGTCTTGTTCAAAAAAGCCAATGGCTCCTGCTGCTGTGTCTGAGCCTATGTGGAGGGAAACAGAAGAGAGAGCCGATGCTCTCATGCACAGCACTGGATCGAGAGTGGGCTCAAGTAAGTATAAGGGCTGGGAGGGGAGATGCATGCACAAGGTTTTTTACCGTAATGCATAGAAAAAATCCTGCAGCCTTTAGAACCACTTTAAGATGCTATGAAGTACACTTTCTAAATATGTACTATAATCAGATGAAAAGCGATGTGTGTTCTCTGTGTAGTGAACACAAGGGGGTGCTTCTAAGTGTAGTATTAAAAACCACTTTAATAGAACAACTGGGTATGCACTCACATCAATTCACTAGCAAACTTGCACAAACAATTAGCATCAACAGAGGGATCGTCTGCACACCAGGGATGGATGTCAGCAGAGGTTAGCAGCGTGGATGGCAGAGCTGAGCAGCTGTGCTTCAGCTGGGATAGACGGGCATCCCGAACCAACATGGAACGCGGAATTGGAAATGATGCTATTATTTATAGGTACAGGGGAGTCTGTGGGAGGGGCAGGCAATCTCAGCACTAGAGGGAAAGCAGAAGTATCGCAAATGCCACATAGGACCCATCCACAAATAAATAAATAATCAATAAATACATAAAATACAATAATATTGTGACCTGAAGAAGAGGAAGAAGATCAACAGGTTCATTAGGAACCTTACATTGAGAAAGTACTGTAATGTCAAAACCACATCATGTCCGAATGATAGTATGGATACTGATATCTCGGTTGTTGCGGATGTCCATTTTGACAATTTAGATATGTCAGCCCTTGCCAATTTGGAAGAACTTTATACTGATTCTTGGGATAATGACTTAGTGGCACATCTAGCCTCCTCTCCCCCTATCCAACACACATTATTTAGACCCACCTCTTTTACTTTGTAGCTTTTTATCATGTGGTATACACACACCTCATAAATATGTGTAAGAAAGATACTTCTAGTCTGGGCCACCCTAACTTAATTCCTGGCAAATGTATAGGACTTGAGGACCTGTCCAAGAATTCTAATATATTCAGCAAATCAGCGGACAAAGGTGAAGCTATAGTGATTCAGGATAAAGTTGATTACATTGGAGAGGCACTACACTTCCTCTCCGATAATAACACCTACTGTAAACTGAAGAAAGATCCTTTACCTGAATTTATCTTAGATGCCAATCACCTTATAGATACAGCCAAGACCCAAGGTGTCATTACTAAGACCGAGGCTGTTTTTTTTTAAGAAAGAGTTCTATAAAGTCCTGTACTTTTACCACCTACCGAAAATCCACAAGGATGCTAATAATCCTCCTGGATGACCCATTGGCTCTCCAGGAAAGCATCACTAGTGGATTTTCAATGTACATTGATCAGTTTTTGCAGCCTTTAGCCAAGTCCCTACCCGTATATATTACAGAAAAAATATGACCAGTATCCATAGGAAAGGCCAATCTATATGGAATACAAAAGATTGGGGATGTTCCAGTGCAGGTCTTGTGCCTATTGTTCTTTCATCAGACCCCTCATCAGGCTCCCCAATGGGACAATTTTTCGTCTCAGCCACTATATCAACTGGAAAATGTCGGGGGTTGTCTACCTCCTTACCTGGTGGTTTTTTTTATGTGGGGAAGAATAAACTAGAGTTCTGGAAACGCATGTATCGGCATACAGCTAACATATGTAAAAAGGACCCAGATTTTTCTATTAGGGCGTCATGCCGATTTGGCCCATGGTACATCTACCCCTAATGTATGGTTTTTGGCTTTGGACAGGATCCACTTAAGGTCCAGAGGGGGTGATTTTAATAAATCCCTCCTCCAGCATGAGCTGTGGTGGATCTACACTCTTAACGCCACTGAAGCCCTCAACCTCAACAAGGCCTTTAACCTAAAACTATTTCTTGAAGGCTTTAGATCAGGGGGATGAGAATTGAATATGTAATATCCAATATTAATATGATGTCTGATAATGCTATCTATAGGTGTCAGACCAGTATATGATGTCTGGTTGGTTTGTGTCTATCTATATGTATTTACCATGGGGTAGATATTATTATTTTTATTGTTATTTTTGTGAATGTCCATATATCTCTGTATATGAACTAATGATCAGTGTGTGTTCCGATGCAATATTTCAAATTCACATGTCCCACTCTTCTCATATGTATGCACATGCCTCCTATGCATTTATTATTATTCTGTTTTTTTGTGTCTTCCCTGGATGTCATATTATTTCTTTCCTTTTCTTCCTCTCTTTTTTCTGAAGTCCAATGCCCGGTGCACGCAGGTCCCTCCTGGTTGCCATTTGGCCCAGGGGGGGACAATTTTTTGTCAGCTGGCTTGGCGGAGGGGGCTACTTTCTGGCCTCTTGACAATGGATTTGCTCCCTCTGTCATAGGGCGCTGGTTTCCGGCACGGTGGCTGTCATGCACACTCTGGTGGCGTGGTGATGCATGACGTTATTATGCACCTGCCTGACATGGTACGCAGCTCAATGCCATGTCTGGGGATCCCAGCTTGCACGCTGCTCCGCGATGCACCTGTGCGGTGGGCATGCATTCCCTGTTTTAGGGACGCCATAGGCCATTTCTGAGGACCATCCTCCTCTCCTTACCCATATATACCTACCATTTAGTCAGGAACTTTTTGACTTCCCTGTCAGGTATACTTTCATGGCGATCGACTAGGTAAGATGCTCTCTATTTCATTACAGTGACTTTCCATTGTTATACTCAGGATACAAATACATATTTTTTGCTGACACCTATTGGGCATGTAGCCCATATTGCGATCTGCAGGTGTTAGCTTTATGCTATATCTTTTTGGACTTATTGTGCTCTCATAATTATCACTATTATTTTTATTTTTTTATAACTTCCAACCTTTGTCCCTATATTATACCGTATGTGTTCACTTGTCAATGAGCCAAATTGTAGTTGTTCTTTGTATTCCATATAGATTGGTCTTTCCTATGGGTGGTGCCTTCTTGGGATCCTTGTAGTGGCCCTATGAATATTGGAGGCGTGGATACCATTTGAAGACCCCCTGCTTGACCGTGGTCTCACTATTTTTCTTTTTCTCTGTGGACATTATTGAAACGAGGTATATTGATACACGCAATAATTGTAAGTTTCATTATCTTTGGAGGCATTTGCATACACTGATCTGCCGTGTTTTACATTTGTTTAAAACCTGCAATACATATTTTTATTTTTATTATATACATTATTGATATGACATTATTGTATTGTAGTACCACTACATCAGTATGTTCCCTGAGGAAGGAACTTCGTTTCAAAACATGTTGGGAGTTATGGGAAGAATACACCACTGCCAATCAAGACATGTATCAACATTGGTGTATCTATAATCCATTTTGGGTATATGTTGGTTTACTTAGTTTGTGTATCACACTCTGTTTTATTCAACTTTATTGGCTGTTTGGCAATTTCTTGTTATTACAAATAAATATTGACTATTGGTCTATTAATATATTGCATGTTTTATACTTTTCTGCCTTCAAATTCCCATGGGTTCTCTTGACCTTCTGGTCATATTTTTTCTGTATCATTTACAGGGATGTTGGCAGTGATTACTTGGATTTGTTTTGGCTCATTGTCATTTTCATACCCGTATATATTAGGGATGGCAATCACCTAATGGAAATGCTACACAAAAACACCTGGGAGCCCACCTACGAGTGGGTTTCCCTTGATGTAAGCTTCCTATATACATTTGTACCCCGTGACATTACAATTCTAGTTGTGCAACATTTCCTAATGGAAGACCCTTACTTAGTCACACATAAGCGAGTTTTATTTTGGAAGCGATCAGCTTTTGTCTGTCTCATAATTACTTCTATTTTGATGGTGAATTTTATCTTCAAATTACTGGCAGAGCAACTGAAGTACCAAAAATGGCCTATAGGAAAGCTCCTAACATAAAAAACAAAATTGCCCCGAGCAAACTTAAGTGTAAAAAACCTCCTCTCCATCACTTTCCTTGTTGCTTTCCCTTAAGGGGATGTATCAGTGTAAGAAATCCATACCCCTAACTTGCAAGCATGTCACACATGGTCAGAAACAATTCCAAGTAAAAGGGAAAACTTACGACATCAAGAAATTCTACAGCTGCTCTAAATTTTTTAGGTTACTGCCTCATGTGTCTGTGTGGTTTGCTCTACTTTAGTAAAACCATACGGACACTGAGAAAATGTTTTGCCGAACATTGCCGGTTCATGGAGGAAGGGATTGACAAACATAGTATCCCTTGACACTTTAAAGAACATCATGACAAATCTTCTGATGGCTTAAAGATGTGGGTCATTGAAGGTATCCCCAATACTTATTCCCCTGCCAAACACCTAAAAAAACTGTGCGAGCAGACCTACTGGCTCTATTTACTCGATACATTGGTTCCAATAGGTCTGAATGAGGAGATAGAAATTAGCACCAATCTATAATAATGCTGCTCTGGCTGTGTATTATTATTAATTATTGACTATTGGTTACCTTTCTCAATATGTTATAAGGGTACACAGATAGAGTTGTTCATTACACATAAGTAATTTGATAGAATCACTATTGAATATGTCTCACAATTTTTTATTCCCTTTTTTCTTCCCCAGCTATCATCAAATGGGACACATGTATCCTTATTGCTGGATTATATATCCTTAAAGGTATCCTTTATTTTTATATTTTTAAATATATATATATATATATATATATATATACTATATTGGGGCACCCCTCCAAATCATTGGATTCAGGTGTTCCAATCACCTCCATGGCCACAGGTGTATAAAATCGATCACCTAGGTATGCATACTGCTTCTACAAACATTTGTAAAAGAATGGGCCACTCTCAGGAACTCAGTAAATTCAAGCATGGTACTGTGATGGGTTGCGACCTGTGCAATAAGTCCATCTCTAAAATTTCATTGCTACTAAATATTCCATGGTCAACTGTTAGTGGTATTAAAACAAAGTGGAAGCAACAAAGCCACAAAGTGGTAGGCCATGTAAAATGGCAGAGCGGGTTCAGCACATGCTGAAACTCACAGTGCGCAGAAGCCTCCAACTGTCTGCAACGTCAATAGCTAAAGACCTCCAAACTTCATGTGGCCTTCAGATTAGCACACCAACAGTGTGTAGAGAGCTTCATGGAATGGGTTTCCATGGCCACGCGGCTTCATACAAGCCTTACATCATCAAGTGCAATGCAAAGCATTAGATGCAGTGGTGTAAAGCACACCGTCAATGGACTCTAGAGCAGTGGACACGTGCTCTCTGGAGTGACAAATCACGTTTCTCTGTCTGGAAGTCCAATGGACGTGTCTGGGTTTGTCTGTTGCCAGGAGAATGGTACTTGCCTGATTGCATTGTGCCAAGTGTAAAGTTTGCTAGAGGGGGAATTATGGTGTGTGGTTTCTCTTCAGGGGTTGGGCTTGGTCCCTTAGTTCCAGTAAAGGGAACTCTCAAGGTGTCAGCATACCAAGACATTTTGAACAATTTCATGCTCCCAACTTTGTGGGAACAGTTTGGGGATGGCCCCTTCCTGTCCCAACATGAATGCACACCAGTACGAGAAGCAAGGTCCATAAAGACATGGCTGAGTGAGTTTGGGGTGGATGAACTTGACTGGCATGCACAGAGTCCCGACCTCAACCAGAAGAACACCTTTGAAATCAATTAGAGTGAAGACTGCAAGCCAGACCCTTTCGTCCGATATCAGTGCCTGACCTTCTGGAAGAATGGTAAAACATTCCCATAGACACACTCCTAAACCTTGTGGACAGCCTTCCCAGAAGAGTTGAAGCTATTATAGCTGAAAAGGGTGGGCCAACTCAATATTGATCCCTATGGACTAAGACTGGGGCACCATTAAAGTTCATGTGCATGTAAAGGCAGGCAATACTTTTGGTGGGATAGTGTGTATATATATATATATATATATATATATATATATATATATATATATACATACAGTGGGGATCGAAAGTTTGGGCACCCCAGCTAAAAATTTGTATTAATGTGCATAAAGAAGCCAAGGAAAGATGGAAAAAGCTCCAAAAGGCATCAAATTACAGATTAGACATTCTTATAATATGTCAACAAAAGTTAGATTTTATTTCCATCATTTACACTTTCAAAATAACAGAAAACAAAAAAATGGCGTCTGCAAAAGTTTGGGCACCCTGCAGAATTTATAGCATGCACTGCCCCCTTTGCAAAGCTGAGACCTGCCAGTGTCATGGATTGTTCTCAATCATCGTCTGGGAAGACCAGGTGATGTCAATCTCAAAGGTTTTAAATGCCCAGACTCATCTGACCTTGCCCCAACAATCAGCACCATGGGTTCTTCTAAGCAGTTGTCTAGAAAACTGAAACTGAAATTAGTTGACGCTCACAAAGCTGGAGAAGGCTATAAGAAGATATCAAAGCGTTTTCAGATGTCAATATCCTCTGTTCGGAATGTAATTAAGAAATGACAGTCATCAGGAACAGTGGAAGTTAAAGCAACATCTGGAAGACCAAGAAAAATATCAGACAGAACAGCTCGCAGGATTGTGAGAAAAACAATTCAAAACCCACGTTTGACTGCACGATCCCTCCAGAAAGATCAGGCAGACAATGGAGTTGTGGTACACTATTCCACTATAAAGAGATACTTGTACAAATAAGGTCTTCATGGAAGAGTCATCAGAAGAAACCCTCTTCTACGTCCTCACCACAAAAATCATCGTTTGAACTTTGCAAATGAACATATAGACAAGCCTGATGCATTTTGGAAACAAGTTCTGTGGACCGATGAGGTTAAAATTGAACTTTTTGGCCGGAATGAGCAAAGGTACGTTTGGAGAAGAAGGGGCACAGAATTTAATGAAAAGAACCTCTGTCCAACTGTTAAGCATGGGGTTGGATCAATCATGCTTTGGGGTTGTGTTGCAGCCAGTGGCACAGGGAACATCTCATGAGTAAAAGGAAAAATGGATTCAATAAAATTTCAGCAAATTTTGGATGGTAACTTGATGCCATCTGTGAAAAAGCTGAAGTTAAAGAGAGGATGGCTTCTACAAATGGATAATGATCCTAAACACACCTTGAAATCCACGGGGGATTACATCAATGGCGTAAACTGAAGGTTTTGCCATGGCCTTCACAATCTCCTGACCTCAACATAATTGAAAATCTATGGATAGACCTTAAAAGAGCAGTGCGTGACAGACAGCCCAGAAATCTCAAAGAACTGGAAGACGTATGTAAGGAAGAATGGGCAAAGATAGCTCAAACAAGAATTGAAAGACTCTTGGCTGGCTACAAAAAGCGTTTACAAGCTGTGATACTTGCCAAAGGAGGCAGTGCATGCTATAAATTCTGCAGGGTGCCCAAACTTTTGCAGACGCCATTTTTTTGTTTTCTGTTATTTTGAAAGTGTAAATGATGGAAATAAAATCTAAATTTTGTTGACATATTATAAGAATGTCTAATCTATAATTTGATGCCTTTTGGAGATTTTTCCATCTTTCCTTGGCTTCTTTATGCACATTAATACAAATTTTTAGCTGGGGTGCCCAAACTTTCGATCCCCACTGTATTGAGGTCACAGTATTATTGTATTTTATGTATTTATTGTATCATATGTTGCTCCTTTACACTTTAAACTGGTTAATCTTAATCTGGTCTTTACTGTGATTATTTATGGATTAGTCTATTTATCATTTTATTTATCTATTTGTGGATGGGTCCTGTGTGGCATTTGTGATACTTCTGCTTTCCTTCTAATGCTGGGATTGCCTGCCCCTCCCACAGGCTCCCCTGCACCTATAAATAATAGCACCGCTCTCTACAGCCTATCAGATTTGACTAAGGAGCTTTGGCACACCGAAACGCGTTACTCAGGCAATGGACCTTCCCTTGCCTGACGTCATTTCTGGCTCCATATTCCACGGTGGTTTAGAATGCCCGTCTATCCCAGCTGAAGCACGGCTGCTCGGCTCTGCCATCCATGCTGCTGACACCCATCACTCTGTTGATGCTAATTGTTTGTACAAGCACTTTGTTCATGGATTGATCTGAGTGCATACCCAGCTGTTCTATTCAAGTGTTACTAAACCCACAACAGTAAAATCAGTCTGTATATGCAGTAAAACATGCTTGGTATACTCACTGTAGAACCTAAGGGGTTAATCCTCTGCATTGTGTAAAAATGATGTTTGATCCTGACTTCTCTGATCCTCCACTTCTTCCAGTGTCTCTCTCTTATATTCTGATAAGACATATTGTGTGGAGACACTGCACATGCTCAAGTGTATTGCTAGAGAGGTTTTTTTTTCTTGGGAGAGTATATGTGATCAGCACAGGGCCAATCAGCACTGCCCAGACAGAGGTCAGAGGTTCTGCATGCTACTAGAGAAAACTCCTCCTACAAGCTTTAACCAGTGCTCTGCTGAACACTGATAGAAGTCACAAGACTGCTGTTACTGCTGATGAGAAATCGGTTTTAGTAACATTTTATAGTGTTTTTTAATAATACACTTAGTGGCCCCCCTTGTGTTCCTATAGTCTTGGCAGAGATTTATTCCAGTCTCTTGATGGAGCTGCCTACTTTATGTTAGAAGTCTAACATGGACCATATCAATGGACTATTAAGAACTTACTAAGTCTACTTTTTAATTTTTTTTTTATTATATAGATTTGATCTAGTTTCTGTCATAGAGGGAATTGCTTATGCAACTCTGGGATTTTGCCATATATTTTGTGTTTATTGTTCTCTGTGTAGTGAACTCCTTTGTTCAGTGTATTGTTGCAGAGTATTAAAGTTGGTACTTCCTATCTCTTCATGTCTATGCATTTATCTCTGTTGCCATGGAAGTAGCCATGGTTGTCACATCAAAGTCTGGAATTCAAACTTCCAACATGCCTGCCATTGTTTGTCTCCATGGATTGATAAGACTAGTAGTTTACACGATGAAGATAGGGTTTTGTGCTTTCACTTCAGCACTCAGGAACTGACAAGAATATTTCAGTTCTCCACAGGTCAACAAGTATTTTCAGTACTTGCCAAAACTACTGTATAGCCTGAAAAGTGAACACAAATGCAGTCACCATTTCTATGGACTGGCAATTTGCAATTGTTAATGTTTTGTTTTTGGGTTTAGATATGCTTTAAAGTGAAATTGTGCTCCTCAGCAGAATATGCCAACCTTCTCTCTCTCCCCTGCCACTCTATTTTGCCATGGGAAACAAAGGAAGGCCTGGGTTAAGCTACAAGTCAGTACATTTGTAGATTACACAGGTCTATGTATCCATGTGTGACAGCACTGACTGGCCCAGGAATGGGTTCAGATGGAAAAGAGCACAGATATTTATGTAATTTAGTTACTTTTTTTTATCACTCCTCGCAAGACCTCCTACTCTCTAGCTCCCTTGTCTCCTCCTCCTATGCTCATCTCCAGGACTTCTCCAGAGCTTCCCCCATCTTCTGGAACTCTCTACCCCAATTTATCAGACTATCGCCTACTCTGCTCACTTTTAGGCGATCTCTGAAAACCTATCTCTTCAGGGAAGCCTATCCTGCACTCAGCTAATACTGGAATCTTCTACTCTTCCAACCAGTCCATCCCCCACAGTTACTACCTTTTGTACCACTAGTCCCTCCCTCCTAGATTGTAAGCTCCAAGGAGCAGGGCCCTCCTAACCCTCTTGTATTGAACTGTATTGTTACTGTATTGTCTCCCGTTATATTGTAAAGCGCTGAGCAAACTGTTGGCGCTTTATAAATCCTGTATAATAATAATAATAATATTTGTTTCTTCAAGTAAGTTTTATGCACTATGTATCCTGTAACCCTAATCACCCTACTCTCCATGTATTGAAATAGTACTGCCCACGCTTTGCACATTTATACATAAAATAAATATTATATATTAAGAAATAAGGAGCACTCTGACACTACCTAAAATTTTGTTGTGACCTATGTATCCTTTCCAAATATCGAAGCCAGTTGCTGTTCTAGAATGTTTAGCTTGTGCTAAAATCTGTTAGTGGTGCAATAAAAAAAACAGACAAGCTCCAAACTTTGAATTTGGATAAATTCATTTTTTCATCACTATTTGTGACCTTTTCTCACCTTGAATATTCATTTTTTTCAGCTTGTAGATCCTAAAGTACACATTTAGTTGGCAGGCACATACTGAGTTAAATGAGATAAAGTTAAGAATTAGTGTTGAAAGACTGAACTGAACTTTTGGACTGACCTGATATGTTCCAGTTTTCATTGCATAAAGGCAGGGTAGGCCAGATAAATTAATAGGTGAAATCTATCAGAGTAATTGAAGATGTGATTAAAATGTTTCAAAGAATAATTATTCCGTTAATGCACCTAGTATTCCAGTTTAATGATCATCAGATAAAATTATTTCATTCCAATATTGTCTTCTGGCAAGTCTAAGCATTAAAGTTCAAGAAAAGTTAAAATTAGGATTTATTTTTTAAAAAGGTGGATTTTCTTTTAATGGTAGTGTAAGGAAAGTATCACTTAAAGTACACACACAAAAATGACTATGAAAATTGAAAATAAACTTGTCCAGTTGAGATGTATGACATCATTTGCTTAGGCCTGGAAACTAGGACGTAACTATAGAAATATAAAAAAAACTGTTTAAAACAAGTAAATATGATATACCTCTCTATCTATCTACTAATAATAGCAGCATAAGGATTAAAAAAAAGTTAATGTTGATTGGGAGAGTGACGTTCATCTTTAAGCATATAATATGAGAAAGATATGACTACTCTAAAAGGACAGCAAACTTCATTTATTTTGTATTTATCAAAGTTACTTACCACTTCTTCCAGTGTTCCTCTCAGACGCAGTCCCTTAATGTAACTGTCTTTTTTTGTTTGTTTTTGTTTCTCTGTCTGATTAGTTAATACAGTTAATTTATATTTGGTTAATATATATTTTGTCTTTAATATTCATGCTGGTGGTATCCTATGGCACTTATTTTTACAAATTAAAAGAAATTTAACAGTTTCATGGTTTTTGTTGATTTAATATTTTCAGTTTTTTTTTTTGGGGGGGGTTGCAAGTAGTTGGTCTTGCCTAGGGCACCAAATAGTCTAGCACCGGCCCTGAGCCCATGTTCTTTTCACCCCATCCAGGTTTATTATGCAATAAAGCTTACAAGACACTCCCTTGACTGTTATAGAGTCAAAGAGAGAGAGAGAAAATGCTGTCTGCTTGGCTGTTTATGCACTAAATTTTAAAAAGGAATCAGTTATCACAGTGGCCCAGTTGGGGGGTACACTACCTTAAAAGTCACATATATGATGCAGTATGCAAATAGCATTAACACAGCAGTGTTATTTTTTTCTTGGTACCCACTGCAGCATAGGTTTATTACATGTTGATCCAGAAAACAATTTCAAATCTAGTTAAATTCACTTAACATATTTTAACCACTTCAGTACTGGGCACTTTCACCCTCCTCATGCCCAGACCAATTTTCAGCTTTCAATGCTGTCGCACTTTGAATGACAATTGCGCGGTAATGCAACACTGTACCCCTATGAAATTATTATAATTTTTTTCACACAAATAGAGCTTTCTTTTGGTGACATTTAATCACCACTGGGGTTTTATGTTTTGCTAAATAAATAAAAAATAAAAGATCAAAAGTAAAAAGAAAAAACATGTTTTTCTTCATTTCTGTTATAAAATTTTGCAAATAAATGTTTATTCTTCATACATTTAGGCCAATTCTGCTACATTTCTTTGGTGAAAATAACGCAGAACAGTGTTTATTATTTAGTTTGTAGGAAAGTTGCAGAGTTTATAAACTATGGTATATATCTGAAATTGTTAATTCCCAATGTACTGATGGTCTATCTCATTTCTTGAGGCCCAAAAATGTCAGGACAGTACAGATATGCCCCAAATTACCCTTTTTTGGAAAGTATGGCATGGCGGGTTTTTTGAAGTTGTAATTTTTTGTCATAATTTTTTGGAAAATGAAGAAATTAGTTTTAAAAAATCCTGGTCACATCCCCAGAATAGTACAGTAGTACTATGTTACTATGGTAACACAGTACTGCCCTGATCACAGTACGTAAAAAAAAAAAAAGTAAGCAAATAAAAAAAGTAATAAGATAGAAAAAAAAAGAATTATTAATTAATTTTTTTTTTTACATACTGTCACCAGTCATTGTTCCTGATCACCACCCCACCAGTTAAACGATGATGCTGTACTGCACTGGTGACAGTATATAAAAAGAAATTATGAAAATTTGTGAATTTTTCACATTTCTCAATTTTCAAAAAAATTGTGACAAAAAATTAGAACTTCAGAAAAACTTGCCATGCATCTTACTAAATACCTGGAACTATCTACTTTCCAAAAAGGCATCATTTGGGGGATATTTTTTTTGTCCTGGCATTTTTGGGCCTCAAGAAATGGGATAGACCATCAGAACAGGTGAAAGTCGAAAAATTAGAATATTGTGCAAAAGTTAATTTATTTCAGTAATGCAACTTAAACGGTGAAACTAATATATGAGATAGACTCATTACATGCAAAGCAAGATAGTTCAAGCCGTGATTTGTTATAATTGTGATGATTATGGCTTACAGCTCAGGAAAACCCCAAATCCACAATCTCAGAAAATTAGAATATTGTGAAAAGGTGCAATTTTCTAGGCTCAAAGTGTCCCACTCGAATCAGCTAATTAAGCCATAACATCTGCAAAGGGTTCCTGAGCCTTTAAATGGTCTCTCAGTCTGGTTCAGTAGGAATCACAATCATGGGAAAGTCTGCTGACCTGACAGTTGTGCAGAAAACCATCACTGACACCCACTGACACTGAGGATTGTCAGGAAAAGGCCATTCAAAAGTGTTGGGGCCTTTCACAAGGAGTGGACTGAGGCTGGAGTCAGTGCATCAAGAGCCACCACACACAGACGGATCCTGGACATGGGCTTCAAATGTCGTATTCCTCTTGTCAAGCCGCTCCTGAACAACAAACAACGTCAGAAGCGTCTTACCTGGGCTAAAGAAAAACAGACCTGGTCTGTTGCTCAGTGGTCCAAAGTCCTCTTTTCTGATGAGAGCAACTTTTGCATCTCATTTAGAAACCAAGGACCCAGGGTATGGAGGAAGAATGGAGAGGCACACACTGCAAGATGCTTGAAGTCCAGTGTGAAGTTTCCACAGTCTGTGTTGATTCGGGGAGCCATGTCATCTGCTGGTGTTGGTCCACTGTGCTTCATTAAGTCCAAGGTCAACACAGCCATCTACCAGGTGATTTTGGAGCATTTCATGCTTCCTTCCGCAGACGAGCTTTATGGGGATGCTGACTTCATTTTCCAGCAGGACTTGGCACCTGCCCACACTTCCAAAAGCACCAAAACCTTGTTCAATGACCGTGGGATTACTGTGCTTGATTGGCCAGCAAACTCGCCTGACCTGAACCCCATAGAGTATCTATGGGGCATTGCCAAGATAAAGATGAGAGACATGAGACCGAACAATGCAGAAGAGCTGAAGGCCGCTATTGAAGCATCCTGGTCTTCCATAACACCTCAGCCACAGGCTGATAGCTTCCATGCCACGCTGCATTGAGGCAGTAATTGCTGCAAAAGTGGCCCAAACCAAGTACTGCGTACATATGCATGCTTATACTTTTCAGAGGTCCGATATTGTTCTATGTACAATCCTTGTTTTATTGATTGCATGTAATATTCAAATTTTCTGAGATTGTGGATTTGGGGTGTTCATGAGCTGTAAGCCATAATCATCACAATTATGACAAATCACGGCTTGAACTATCTTGCTTTGCATGTAATGAGTCTATATCATATATTAGTTTCACCTTTTAAGTTGCATTACTGAAATAAATGAACTTTTGCACGATATTATAATTTTTTGACTTTCACCTGTATGTCAGGACTTAACCATTTTCAAATATAATCTATATCACATAGTTTTCAGACTCTCTAACTTTCCTACAGGGTAAATAATATACACTGATTTGGGTTATTTTTTTACCAAAGAAATGTTGCAGAATACATTTTTGCCTAAATTTATGAAGAAAGATAATTTATTTGCAAAATGTTATAGCAGAAACATAGAAAACCACATTTTTGAAAAAAAATATATTTTTTTTCATTTATTTAGCAAGAAATAAAAAACTCAGTGGTGTCCAAATAACACCAAAAGAAAACTCTATTTGTGTGAAAAGAATTATGAAAATTTCATTTGGGTACAGTGTTGCATGACTGGGTAATTATCATTCAAAGTGTGACAGTGATGAAAGCTGAAATGTCCTGGACAGGAAGGGGATAAAAGTGTCTGGTACTGAAGTGTTTATAAACCCACTGAACCAGATCGCATGATATTGTGGCACCATGTGATCCGGTGCAGGCAAACATACTGCATTGTAATCTGCATTTGGAGTGTCATTAGGAATCTATTGACACCCACAGCAGAATGTGCATCTGATGCATTTGGAACTCAGTTCAGGAAACTCGCATTTTGTGTACGTTTCCCTCACCGCACTCCAAACGTACCAGGTGTGCGATCGGCTGCCGGTGACAATAGATTCCTAGGTTACAGTGTGAATGGGCACTCATAGCATGTTTCTATATTCACCTGCACAGCAAATTTTAGACTGGAATTGTCAGCCCTGTGAGCCAGTGGGACTCTACTAGACTGCCAACAGGCAGAGACAGCAAAATAATGCCTTTATCAGTGCAGTGACGCTCTGTCATTGTCCAGTCACAATCTGTAAGAGAGTCAGAAGGCAAGAAGTTTTCGGCAATCACAGATGTTCATCTCCTTGACTGTGCTATTTGGCAGGAATGCCTGGACCACAAGACCATCTGAACAGAAATACAAATCACTTGGCAGGTAAGATTTACATAGATGTGTGTGTA
This sequence comes from Staurois parvus, assembly GCF_062004578.1. Taxonomy (NCBI): domain Eukaryota; kingdom Metazoa; phylum Chordata; class Amphibia; order Anura; family Ranidae; genus Staurois; species Staurois parvus. Next base: position 4,113,445 of record NW_028317797.1, on the reverse strand, counting down.
TTTAGCTTTTTTGCTTGAAGTTAAGCTTTGGGGCTTATGTACAGTGCAGCTGATAAACTCACGTTTAGGAGCTGTTCAGCGTTTTTTTTTCAGCAGCCCCTGAACTCATCCTAATGTTTTCCTATGTGTCCATGTACACATCTTCATTTACAGTCGTTTACAGGCTTGAGTTTACAGTGTTTTTTTTTAACACAGAAAACTTGCATTCAGCAGTCGATTTTATCAGCGTTTAAAACACAAAACGCTTGTAAACACGGCAAATCGCGTTTGTAAGTGTTTGCAGTTGAAAAAATTTTTTAACTCTTCCATTTCCCCAGTTCCCGAAGCTGTCCAGAACCTTTTTCATCATGAAAAATGCATGCAAAGCATTTTCAAGGTACTCAAATGGACAAAACACTGAACACAGGATGCTCCTACCAAGCTTGTCACATATTGTAATGACCAATTCACACCTCAGACCTCTCCTACCCTTGGAAACAAGAAATATGTTAATAAGCATTCACACCTCAAATACCTCATGAAGACCCCCTGCCAGGTGGCCTTAATGACTCACTCCACCAGACACCTTCCCACCCTTGGAAACAAAAGAAATGTTAATGAGCAACTCACACTTAAGCTAATCTCAACACATACTGCTCCCTCTGCTTCAACTCACTGTATTTCTCTGAAACAGTCTGAAATAGTTAATCATTTACCACTTTTCAGCGCATTCTGGGCATTTGGGAGGTTCTCCTGTGCTTATCTTTAAAAAACGCTTCTAAATGCAAATGCGCATAAACACGTTATGAAAATGCGGCTAAACAGATGTTTTTTGACCTACGTTTTCCAGCAGTTTCCATCGTTCAGAAGTGTCCCGTGTACATGGGGCCTTAAAGTCCTCAAGTCCAATGTCCAGGGTCAACCACCTATCAGTTGGTCACCCTCACTCCCTCCAGACTTCTGCTGCTTGCTGTGTGTTTACCAGTGAAGGCCATTCACAGCACTGTGGGGCACAGCTTGGAGCTGCTTTTTAATTTTTTAAAACACCTGGGGGGGCCATAAAGAGAAAAAAAACAGCCCTAGAGTTGAGCTTTAAAAATGTAGAATGTTCTCTTTTAACAAATAAAATCAATGATTGCAGAATTCTGGTGTACAGGTCTTCAGGTGAACCATGTAATAGATCATGGTTGAACTGTACAGTCACAGTTGTCTAGATTAGACTTGTCGGATATCTATTCCTACATTCCATGTTGTTTACATAATATGACTTCCATCAAGGCGTTAAAGAAAGCTTCAGAGTTATCAGAGCTTTCCATTTCAGCAGGTGCAGACACTGGAAAATGGCGAGTTTTAAAAAATATCTCAACAAGTATCACGTAAGCTTAAAACATCAAATGCCAACGTGCAGTCAGCGAAGTGTTACAGGTCAGTGAAAGACCTTTACATTCCAAAAGTCCAAGGTTTTAATTCTTCTTCTGTCATGTAAAGGTCATATGCTGAACAAGTTAAGTATTTTGAGGGGGTGTGAGGACTGCTCAACGTTTCAATTTTCAGCTAGGAAAAGAATGCTTTTTTTAAAAAGCATCAATCACAAATTTCAAAGGAAGCACAAAGATTTTCCTGCTTAATAATCATTTTTTATCAGTTGCTTTATCTGGTTACTTTTTCAAAACAGCGATAAAGAAGACTTAAAAGTAGTCATAAATATAAAATAGTAATATAAGTTAATGTAGATTTTCTGTAGAAAAAAATACATCCAAGTGTAGATAATGCACATTTTATTGAATTAATCTGCCAAATGTATCTATAACAATTTATGAAAACATTTGGATAGAGAGGGTAGGAGTAAAAACTTATGTTACATTTTAAATGCTGACTGTGTACTCCCCAATAGTCCTGGTGACTGTTGTCAATGGAAAAGAGGAAAAAAATAGAAATTTTTAAATTGTCAGTAGAACCGGTATAGAGGGCATATCTTCCTATAAGCAGGCTTACTGCTAGTAAGGTGTCATGTTTAAATCCTGTATAATAATAAGAATGGTCTTATGGTATCGAGATACATTATATATTATACACCTGCGCTAGGGTGAATATTCATATGCACAAGAGCAGCTGAAATCAAAATGCTCTTATACTCTAAACCCTGGTTCACATATATGCGGCCGTGCGTCATTTGAATGGGCTCCCGTGCCCAGGGACACACAGGGAAGAAGTCCCTGCACCTCTTTGGAAACCGCTGCCCGCACTGTAACCTCGGTTCCCAGTGCAGTTGTGATTTTTAATGCGGGCGGCGTACCATTAGAATTAATTACACCCGCCCGTGGGTCTGCATTCTTCTGTGCGGGTGGTGCGGCTGCATGGATTTTTGTGCGGATCCGCAATGGCACCACCCGCACAGATGTGAACCAAGCCTAAATCATCAAAATAAATCTTTTACAATCTATGTGCTACAATCAAATGCCACAAATCATTGTGCATAATAAACCAAAAACATTTGAGATAAAATAAATAAAACATAAAGTGCACTGAAACATATACCACCATGTCGCTGACATAAATTGTTTGTGAAACAAGCAAAGATGAAAAAAAAGGGGTGTTTCTGTGCAGTCTTCAAAAAACAACCCTGTATGGTATGCCAGGTATGGTTTATAAGTAGTTACATATGTCCAAGTAAGACAAACGTAACTGTATATATAACAGGGGCAGACTGACCATTCGGGCTTTGCCCGGGGTCAGTAGGGGGCCCGTGAGAGAATCACTGTCCAGTGAGAGTGTGGGGAGCGGAGGAGGAGGCAAACTCAGAATCCTGACCCAGAAGTAGTTCACCTGTCACTTCACGTGGTGGCAGAGTGAGTCGGGCGATGGGTCCGGGAGGTTCCCTCCCTTTTCTTCCTTCCTCCATCCCCTCCCTTCATTCTTTCCTTCCTTCCCTCCCTCCCTCTCTCTCTCCATTCCTTTCTTTCACTCTCCCTCCCTCCCTTTCTTTCCTTCCTTCCTTCATCTATTTCATCCCTCCTTTTTCTTCCTTCCTTCCTCCCTCACTTCCTACCTTCCCTCCCCTTCATTCATTCCATCCTCCATCCATTTTCTTCCTTCCTCCATTCCCTCCATCCCTTTTCTTCCTTACCTTCATTACTTCCTCTATCCCCTCCCTTAATTTTTTCCTTCCCTTCCTCCTCGTCATTCAATCATTCCTTCCTTCTTTCCCCCTTCCTTCCCTCCCATTCCTTCAATCCTTCCTTCCTTTCTCCATTCCTCCTACACTTCCTTCCTTCCTTCCTTCCTTCCTTCCTTCCTTCCTTCCTTCCTTCCTTTCTTCCTTCCTTCCTTCCTTCCTTCCTTCCTTCCTTCCTTCCTCCATCCCCTCCCTTCATTCTTTCCTCCCTCCCTTCCTTTCATATCCTTCTTTCCTTCCTGCCTCCCCTCCTTTCATTTCCTTCCTTCCTTCCTCCCTCCCTCCCCTCCCCTCCTTCCTTCCCTCCCTCTCCTTCATTCTTTCCTCCATCCATTCCCTCCCTCCCTCCCTCCCTCCCTCCCTTTTTCTTCCTTCCCTTCTCTTCCCTTCCTTCCTTTCTCTATTTATTCTGTTTTCTTCCTTCCTTCCTCCCTCCCCTCCTTCCTTCCTTCCTTCCTTCATTCCTTCCTTCCCTCCCCTTCCTTCATCCCTTCCTCCATCCATTCCTTCCTTCCTCCATCCATTCCCTTCCTCCCTTCCTTCCTTCCTTCCTCCCTTCCTACTTCCTTCCTTCCTTCCTTCCTCCCTTCTTTCCTTCCTCCCCTCCTTTCATTTCCTTCCTTCCTCCCTCCCCTCCTTCGTTCTCTCCCTTTCCTTCATTCCTTCCTCCATCCATTTCCTTCCTCCCTCCCTCCCTCCATCTATTCCATCTCTTTTCTTCCTTCCTTCCTCCCTTCCTTCCCTCCCCTTCCTTCCTTCCTTCCTTCCTTCCCCTTCATTACTTCATCCACCCATTTTCTTTCCTTCCTTCCTCCATCCATTCCCTCCCTCCCTTTTCTTCCTTCCTTTCCTACCTCCCACCCCTCCTTCCTTCCCTTCCTTCCCTCCCCTTCCTTCCATCTCTCCTTTTTCCTTCCTTCCTTCCTTCCTTCCTTCCTTCCTTCCTTCCTCCATCTATTCCCTTCCTTTCAAAATTAGATTATAAAAATTAAAAAAAATTGACACCCACGCCATTGCTCTACTGACACCATCCACTGGCCACCCAAAAGCATTTTGAAAAAAAATGATAAAAATAATAAAACATTAATTTGTAAAAAAAATAATACAATTGTAAAAAAAAATAAAATAATAATAATATAAATGAAGAACTACTGACACCACCTACTGACACCATCCTACACATATTACCCACCGCCATACACTCCGCACTCCTCTCCCTGTACATACTACCCACTGTCATACACTCCACACTGTACATTCCCTATTTAACATTACCTCATTCTGCACTATATAAGTCATCTCAGACACTATTTAACCACATCCCTTTTAAGCCATGCCCAATTTTTAGCGCAATTTAAAACACACCCCTCCTCTCTCATCCCTTCCTCTCTCACTCCTCCTACTTCTCTCTCTCTCATACACCCCTCCTCTTTTTCATTCTCTCACTCCCCTCTCTCTTTCACTTTCCCCACATGGCACCCATCTTTAAACCTGGAAGTACCTAGTGGCTTTATGAAAAGAAGCCGGAAACATTCATGTAGTCTTTGCTGCAGTAAATATTTAAATTCCCCTTCTATGCAGCTGAGCTGCAATATGTAGGTAGGGTGTTGTGTGGGTATGCTTGAGTTTAGGCAAGGACACAGGGGACCCCATTATCTCTTACTGCCCGGGGGCCCAATGAGTTGTCAGTCCACCCCTGATATATAATATCCATATCTGGAATTCTTCTTTAAAACAAACAAAATTGAATTAAACTCTACCAGTGTATGGCCAAGTTGTGGATGCAAAGATTACCAGCGTCCTCCAGTCACTAACCCATCAAAGGGTTTCATTTTAAGGGTAAGGTTAATAATTTAGGAGCAACATTTAAGATGTGCAAAGTGACAATATTTCCTGCACACCAGTGTATATGTATTTCTGCCTGGAGCTACTCTGTAATACATATATATATATATATATATATATATATATATATATATATATACAGTGGGGATCGAAAGTTTGGGCACCCCAGCTAAACATTTGTATTAATGTGCATAAAGAAGCCAAGGAAAGATGGAAAAATCTCCAAAAGGCATCAAATTACAGAATAGACATTCTTATAATATGTCAACAAAAGTTAGATTTTATTTCCATCATTTACACTTTCAAAATAACAGAAAACAAAAAAATGGCGTCTGCAAAAGTTTGGGCACCCTGCAGAATTTAAAGCATGCACTGCCCCCTTTGCAAAGCTGAGACCTGCCAGTGTCATGGATTGTTCTCAATCATCGTCTGGGAAGACCAGGTGATGTCAATCTCAAAGGTTTTAAATGCCCAGACTCATCTGACCTTGCCCCAACAATCAGCACTAGAGATGAGCGAATCGAACCAGGCGAACCGGAATTCGATACGAATTTCGGGAAATATTCGATTCGCGTCGAATCCGAAATTTTGTCTACTTCGGGTGCGCGAATCGAATATTTCCCGATCAGCCGGCAAAAGTGTCCCTGCAGTGAGCTCCGCTATTTCTGACAGTTCTCTGACAGAAGGAACACATGTAAAGCGGTTGAAACATTGTATCTATTAGTTTCCATTTAGGATACAGATGTTTCAACCGCTGTACATGTGAAGAAGCTGTCAGAGAACTGTCAGAAATAGAGGAACTCTGCACATACACTTTTTGCCGGTTTGGAATTCTTATTTTCATCCTACTTCTTCTTCTTCTTCTACTTCTTCATCCTCATCCTCATCCTCAGAAGAAGAAGAAGAGGATGAGGATGAGGATGAAGAAGAAGAAGAAGTAGGATGAAAATAAGAATAATTCCAAGCCGGCAAAAAGTGTATGTGCAGAGTTCCTCTATTCTGCAGATACACTTAGAGGAGCTCTGCAGATACACTTAGAGGAGCTCTGCACATACACGTTTTGCCGGCTTGGAATTAATCTTATTTTCATCCTACTTCTTCTTCTACTTCTTCTTCATCCTCATCCTCAGAAGAAGAAGAGGATGAGGATGAAGAAGTAGGATGAAAATAAGAATAATTCCAAGCCGGCAAAAAATGTATGTGCAGAGCTCCTCTATTCTGCAGATACACTTAGAGGAGCTCTGCAGATACACTTAGAGGAGCTCTGCACATACACTTTTTGCCGGCTTGGAATTAATCTTATTTTCATCCTACTTCTTCTTCTTCTTTATCCTCATCCTCATCCTCAGAAGAAGAAGAAGAGGACGAGGATGAAGAAGAAGAAGAAGTAGGATGAAAATAAGAATAATTCCAAGCCGGCAAAAAGTGTATGTGCAGAGTTCCTCTATTCTGCAGATACACTTAGAGGAGCTCTGCAGATACACTTAGAGGAGCTCTGCACATACACTTTTTGCCGGCTTGGAATTAATCTTATTTTCATCCTACTTATTCTTCTTCTTCTTCTTCATCCTCATCCTCAGAAGAAGAAGAAGAGGACGAGGATGATGAGGATGAAGAAGAAGAAGAAGAAGTAGGATGAAAATAAGAATAATTCCAAGCCGGCAAAAAGTGTATGTGCAGAGTTCCTCTATTCTGCAGATACACTTAGAGGAGCTCTGCAGATACACTTAGAGGAGCTCTGCAGATACACTTAGAGGAGCTCTGCAGATACACTTAGAGGAGCTCTGCACATACACTTTTTGCCGGCTTGGAATTAATCTTATTTTCATCCTACTTCTTCTTCTTCATCCTCATCCTCATCCTCAGAAGAAGAAGAAGAGGACGAGGATGAGGATGAAGAAGAAGAAGAAGAAGAAGAAGTAGGATGAAAATAAGAATAATTCCAAGCCGGCAAAAAGTGTATGTGCAGAGCTCCTCTAAGTGTATCTGCAGAGCTCCTCTAAGTGTATCTGCAGAATAGAGGAACTCTGCACATACACTTTTTGCCGGCTTGGAATTATTCTTATTTTCATCCTACTTCTTCTTCTTCTTCATCATCCTCATCCTCTTCTTCTTCTTCTGAGGATGAGGATGTATGTGCAGAGCTCCTCTAAGTGTATCTGCAGAGCTCCTCTAAGTGTATCTGCAGAATAGAGGAACTCTGCACATACACTTTTTGCCGGAAACCGCTGTATGGAGGGAATGTCCCAGAACTGTCAGAAATAGTCTATTTCTGACAGTTCTGGGACATTCCCTCCATACAGCGGTTGAAACATTGTATCTATTTGTTTCCATAAATGGATCCATTTATGGAAACAAATAGATACAATGTTTCAACCGCTGTATGGAGTGAATGTCCCAGAACTGTCAGAAATAGACTATTTCTGACAGTTCTGGGACATTCCCTCCATACAGCGGTTGAAACCATTTAACCGCTGTATGGAGGGAATGTCCCAGAACTGTCAGAAATAGTCTATTTCTGACAGTTCTGGGACATTCACTCCATACAGCGGTTTCAACCGCTGTATGGAGGGAATGTCCCAGAACTGTCAGAAATAGTCTATTTCTGACAGTTCTGGGACATTCACTCCATACAGCGGTTGAAACATTGTATCTATTTGTTTCCATAAATGGATCCATTTATGGAAACAAATGGATCCATTTATGGAAACAAATAGATACAATGTTTAAACCGCTGTATGGAGTGAGTGTCCCAGAACTGTCAAAAATAGATTATTTCTGACAGTTCTGGGACATTCACTCCATACAGCGGTTTCAACCGCTGTATGGAGGGAATGTCATAGAACTGTCAGAAATAGACGATTTCTGACAGTTCTGGGACATTCAGAAATGACAGTTTCTGTCTATTTCTGACAGTTCTATGACATTCCCTCCATACAGCGGTTGAAACCGCTGTATGGAGTGAATGTCCCAGAACTGTCAGAAATAGACAGAAACTGTCACAGAACTGTCCTTCTTCTCATCCTTCTCCTTCTTCTCATCCTTCTTCTCATCCTTCTCCTTCTTCTCATCCTTCTCCTTCTTCTCATCCTTCTCCTTCTTCTCATCTTTCTTCTCATCCTTCTTCTCATCCTTCTCCTTCTTCTCATCCTTCTCCTTCTCCTTCTTCTCATCCTTCTCCTTCTCCTTCTTCTCATCCTTCTCCTTATTCTCATCCTTCTCCTTCTCCTTCTTCTCATCCTTCTCCTTCTCCTTCTTCTCATCCTTCTTCTCATCCTTCTCCTTCTCCATCTTCTCATCCTTCTCCTTCTTCTCATCCTTCTCCTTCTGCTTCTCCTTCTTCTCATCTTTCTCCTTCTTCTCATCCTTCTCCTTCTTCTCATCCTTCTCCTTCTTCTCATCCTTCTCCTTCTTCTCATCCTTCTCCTTCTCCTTCTTCTCATCCTTCTCCTTCTGCTTCTCCTTCTCCTTCTTCTCATCCTTCTCCTTTCTCTCATCCTTCTCCTTCTTCTCATCCTTCTCCTTCTTCTCATCCTTCTCCTTCTTCTCATCCTTCTTCTCATCCTTCTCCTTCTTCTCATCCTTCTTCTCATCCTTCTCCTTCTTCTCATCCTTCTCCTTCTTCTCATCCTTCTCCTTCTTCTCATCCTTCTCCTTCTTCTCATCCTTCTCCTTCTCCTTCTTCTCATCCTTCTCCTTCTTCTCATCCTTCTCCTTCTCCATCTTCTCATCCTTCTCCTTCTCCTTCTTCTCATCCTTCTCCTTCTCCTTCTTCTCATCCTTCTCCTTCTCCTTCTTCTCATCATTCTCCTTCTTCTCATCCTTCTCCTTCTCCTTCTTCTCATCCTTCTCCTTCTTCTCATCCTTCTTCTCATCCTTCTTCTCATCCTTCTCCTTCTTCTCATCCTTCTCCTTCTCCTTCTTCTCATCCTTCTCCTTCTTCTCATCCTTCTCCTTCTCCTTCTTCTCATCCTTCTCCTTCTTCTCATCCTTCTCCTTCTCCTTCTTCTCATCCTTCTCCTTCTTCTCATCCTTCTCCTTCTCCATCTTCTCATCCTTCTCCTTCTTCTCATCCTTCTCCTTCTCCTTCTCCTTCTTCTCATCCTTCTCCTTCTCCTCATCCTTCTTCTCCTTCTTCTCATCCTTCTCCTTCTTCTCATCCTTCTCCTTCTTCTCATCCTTCTTCTCATCCTTCTCCTTCTTCTCATCCTTCTTCTCATCCTTCTTCTCATCCTTCTCCTTCTTCTCATCCTTCTCCTTCTTCTCATCCTTCTCCTTCTTCTCATCCTTCTCCTTCTCCTTCTTCTCATCCTTCTCCTTCTCCATCTTCTCATCCTTCTCCTTCTTCTCATCCTTCTCCTTCTCCTTCTTCTCATCCTTCTCCTTCTCCTTCTTCTCATCCTTCTCCTTCTCCTTCTTCTCATCCTTCTCCTTCTCCTTCTTCTCATCCTTCTCTTTCTCCTTCTCCTTCCTCATCTCCAAGGGCATTTAAATTAAAGGTACAGTGTTCTGCACTAATTTAAAGGCTCTCTGAAGCCTAGAAACCCTTTTTATAAGTCATCTTCGTAGCGAATAAATTCGCATCGAATCGAATTTCTTCCTGAAATTTGCCGAATCAGCCGAATCAAATTTTTGAATACTTCGCTCATCTCTAATCAGCACCATGGGTTCTTCTAAGCAGTTGTCTAGAAAACTGAAACTGAAAATAGTTGACGCTCACAAAGCTGGAGAAGGCTATAAGAAGATAGCAAAGCGTTTTCAGATGTCAATATCCTCTGTTCGGAATGTAATTAAGAAATGGCAGTCATCAGGAACAGTGGAAGTTAAAGCAAGATCTGGAAAACCAAGAAAAATATCAGACAGAACAGCTCACAGGATTGTGAGAAAAACAATTCAAAACCCACGTTTGACTGCACGATCCCTCCAGAAAGATCTGGCAGACACTGGAGTTGTGGTACATTATTCCACTATAAAGAGATACTTGTACAAATATGGTCTTCATGGAAGAGTCATCAGAAGAAAACCTCTTCTATGTCCTCACCACAAAAATCATCGTTTGAACTTTGCAAATGAACATATAGACAAGCCTGATGCATTTTGGAAACAAGTTCTGTGGACCGATGAGGTTAAAATTGAACTTTTTGGCCGGAATGAGCAAAGGTACGTTTGGAGAAGAAGGGGCACAGAATTTAATGAAAAGAACCTCTGTCCAACTGTTAAGCATGGGGTTGGATCAATCATGCTTTGGGGTTGTGTTGCCGCCAGTGGCACAGGGAACATCTCACGAGTAGAAGGAAAAATGGATTCAATAAGATTTCAGCAAATTTTGGATGGTAACTTGATGCCATCTGTGAAAAAGCTGAAGTTAAAGAGAGGATGGCTTCTACAAATGGATAATGATCCTAAACACACCTCGAAATCCACGGGGGATTACATCACGAGGCGTAAACTGAAGGTTTTGCCATGGCCTTCACAATCTCCTGACCTCAACATAATTATAACATAATAATCTATGGATAGACCTTAAAAGAGCAGTGCGTGACAGACAGCCCAGAAATCTCCAAGAACTGGAAGACTTTTGTAAGGAAGAATGGGCAAAGATACCTCTGTCGCGGTATGGGAGCCTGCCAATTATTAATCCCCTTATTAATGCCTTGTATCACATGCCCTCAGAGTCCTGCTCTGTATTGTTCCAATTGTCCCCTGTGTCACTAGGCCAAATGGCCTAATTAAATTACTCTGGACCCCTCCTCCCTTCCCCCTCATGCCAAATTCCTGAACTCTCTGGACAGGACCCATTGCCATGGTAACCCGACAGGAAGTATCAGGTTACCAGCTCAATACTTAAGAGAGAGCAAGGAAACCCCCCTGTGTGTTCTCCTGGCTGTGTGTGTGAGGGACGGCTGTGCTGAGCGCCAGCTCCTCTCATCCCCCGTCCTCCTCCTCATCTCCTGGACTGTCTGTGTTGCCTGCAATCCCTGCACTGTGGAGGAATCTTCTGCTGTCCCCGTGAATCTGCCTGGATCTATCCCCTGCCTGGACTGAACCCCTTGTTCTCCGTGAGTACCTGCTTCCCCACTGTTACCTGAACTGTTACGGTGGTGACTCCTCGCACCCCTCTCCTGTGTCGGACTACCCCTGTTACAGGGACACCCCCTTGGCTCTCCTAGTGGACTATAAGTGGGTGGGGACCCTCGTTACCATTGAGTGGCAAATCCACCCTCTCTGCCACCCAACGTATTGAAGGACTGCCGTCTGTTTGTCTCAATAAAGCTTTGTGCATCTGTCATCCTCTCTGTGTGTTCTGTCCTGCCTTTCCTCCGTCACAACCTCAAACAAGAATTGAAAGACTCTTGGCTGGCTACAAAAAGCATTTACAAGCTGTAATACTTGCCAAAGGGGGCAGTACAAGATATTAACTCTGCAGGGTGCCCAAACTTTTACAGACGCCATTTTTTTGTTTTATGTTATTTTGAAAGTGTAAATGATGGAAATAAAATCTAACTTTTGTTGACATATTATAAGAATGTCTAATCTGTAATTTGATGCCTTTTGGAGATTTTTCCATCTTTCCTTGGCTTCTTTATGCACATTAATACAAATTTTTAGCTGGGGTGCCCAAACTTTCGATCCCCACTGTATATATATATATATTGCTCAGCATAAATAGGTACACTGCTTTTAAAAAATAAGATTTTTTATCAATATCTCAATAAACACAAGAACAATTTCCAATATTTTGACAAAACTGAGTTTTATAGAACATTTGTTTTAACTCATTACATGAAAGTAAGGTAATAATATAACTTAGATTACAAAACTCAATTTAGATTACTCAAATTAGTTGATGCAAAAATCAATACACCACGCAGCAAAAACTACTACATCTAGTATTTTGTATGACGTCCATGATTTGTAAGGACAGCACCAAGACTTCTAGAATGAACAAGTTCGTGACATATTGCAACATCTATCTTTTTCCATTCTTCAAGAATGACTTATTTTAGAGCCTGGATGCTGGATGGAGAATGAAGCTCAACTTGTCTCTTCAGAATTCCCCATAGGTGTTCGATTGGGTTCAGATCAGGTGACATACTTGCCACTGAATCAGTTTCACCCTGTTTCTGTGTGTTTTGAATCATTGTCAGGCTGAAAAAGTGTACAACGACCAAGGGCATGGAGTGATGGCAGGATCTTCTCTTTCAATATAGAACAGCACATCTGTGAATTCATGATACCATTAATGAAATGCAGCTCCCCGGCACCAGCAGCACTCATCTAGCCCTACAGAAGGACATTGCCACTACCATGTTTCACTGTAGGCAGCATGCATTTTTCTTTGTACTCCTCACCTTTGCAACGCCATACAGTTTTGAAGCCATCAGTTCAAAAAACATTTATCTTGGTCTCATCACTCCAGAGTACAGAGTCCCGTTAGTCTTCTTTTTTTTCAGCATGGGCCCTGGCAAATTCTAGGTAAGCTTTTTTGTGCATGGGCTTTAGGAGAGGCTTCCTTCATGGAAGACACCATGCATGCAATTCCTCTGCAGTGTATTGTATTGTGTCACGGGAAACAATCACCCCAGTTTCGCTTTCTACTTCTTTAGCTATCTACAGTGAAGTTGGTGATGGTGATTTTCTTCAACCCTTCTCATCAGAAGACACTCCTGTCGAGGTGTTAGCTTCCTTTGACGGTCAGGAAAACTCTGTGAGATGGTTGCAGTTCCATCTTTGTTAAATTTTTGTATCACTTTTGCTACAGTATTCTGACTGATAAGTAAAGCTTTGCTGATCTTCTTGTAGCCTTCACCTTTCTTGTGTAAAGACATTATTTTCTTTCTCAGGCCTTATGACATTTCTCTTCTATGTGGTACCATTGCTGACAGCATTAAATGGGAAGGGGTTTTCTTTGTTAAGTAACACCCTTTTATAATAATCTGTCTGCTGGACACCTGTTAAATGAATAATTAGACTCACCTGTAGTTGAATTCTTGTTAATTAGGATTTTGTTGTCGAAAATTTAGCTTTGCTCCTAAGACTTTCATTGGGGTGTATTTATTTTTGCAACATGGTCTTGAATGAATTTGTTAAGAAAAATACGTTTTTGTGTGTGCAAATTAACAAATCTTGCTTGCAATTAATGGCCCGCATTTGTGGGAGTATTTTGTAGTATAGTGTCCCATAGAAAATGTTGATTCTGAAAGGAAAATAAAGGTTTTCTGACAAATCTGTTGGGGTGTACTCATTTATGCTGAGCACTGTATATATATATATGTCTCAGTTGATCTTTATTTAAATTGGTTTTGAACGTACTTAGAATGGTTCATGAATTTGGTAAAGTACTATCTTCAATTTCAAGGTCCATATACTCCCCTCACTCCCATGTCCTAGTTACAGACTGGTTTTGGTTCCTCCATGTCAAATCTGTGACATCCATTTTTAAATGAACTGAGACTTTCTAATGAGAGGCCTTTGCTAAGCTGATGTTGAACATGAATCCCCAGCGAGAAGATCAATTGATTTTCTATGAAAAGAAGGAAATGAGAGATGAAGAATTACAAACACTGGCTTGTCGAACTTTGCCACTATGGTTCAGCAGTTTACATCATTAATCATCCTTATGCTGTGAACATTTTCAATTTATTTTGCCACATGGTTAGTTAGTGCATAATGTATTTTACTGTCTGACCTATGACACATGACATTTATATGTAACATTAAGAGATGGATTTATGAATTCTGTTTGTATATTTGATATTTTAATATCAAGGACTAGTTTATTATGTCCAATGAATAACCATAAATAAGTGGTGGTGGTGATGGTTTGATGTCATCTTACAGAGAACATAAGAGCCTTTAGAATAGTGTTTTGTTTTGTATTTCTTATTTATATTTTAGGAGTAGTCTTGCCAGATTACCATAAGGCTCAGTAAGTGGTAAAATAAGGCTGAAGAAAATAGGCAGCAAACTGTGTTTCAATAGTTATCCTCATACTAGGCCATTTACACATTATTACAGTTTTCTAAGCCATGTTAGGGCCAGGAAAATTATTAAATGCGTTGCATAAAAGACGTGCTTTAGCAGAAGGGTGACACGTAAAGTGACTTAAAGTTGCGTGCCTACAGGCTCTAGTTGAAATCCAACCTTAGAGCCTGTAGAGTCATGCACACTCAAATGCATTAGACATAATCACAAAGATTGTACAATTGTGTCACTATAAACTGCAGTGGTTCTGTGGACCAAAGCACAATAAGAACAGTTCAGGTATTACACAGTCTTATGGCAGCACAGAAGTCATACTAAATAACACAGCCTCTCTGTGGCACCAGGTAGCATATTCAGCAGATGAATAAGATTTTTTAGACTGGGAGGTAACAGGACCAACTGTGTGCGCTGCACAAACTATTTCACTGTGCTGCGGTGATTGGTGCCCACAGTAAAAATTATGTGTTGTCTTAAATAAACCTAGTTTACTGTAAAGCACATTTTTAAATTTACATGGTAAAAGTGGGTATTGTATGAATTGTTAAGAAGAAAGTACTTGATGAGTTGAACAAGATGACTGCTGATCTCTGATAATCATCAGAACATAAGTAAAATACTTACTACTACACCACAAATAATTCTTATCATTCAGCTTCCTAACAAATAAGAACTTTACATTTTATAGTTTTGTATTCTTCATTTGCTGTACAGATTGTACAGTTCTGTACATTTTGTCACATAACATCTCAGAGATGGAAAAATTCCCAGTAAAATTGCCAGGTGCTGCAATTACAGATGTAATATGGTAGCTGATAGCTTTAAAGTGTCCATCAGGGATGGCGCATGCGCGGCCGGCTCCGGAGATGGACGCTCAGTGAGGTGAGCTCCGTCCATCCGCCAGCTCGTTAGCGGCTCACTACAACCTCAGAGAGTATAAACCCCACAGGGAGCAGCATTAACCCCTGGCTATGACCCGACGCTGCAAAACTCCAGGGCATCCAAGGAAGATGACAAGCTTCTTCCCTGCAATCAGCCCCTTCAGTCAAGATGGCGCCGGCTGCACACAGAACGGCTTCTCAGCACATGAAGGAGAGAATGCAGCACACCAGGCAGAATACAATCCATTCCCCAGGCTGAAGGGATCATTATATCCAGGGGATCTGGATGAGTCTTCTCCCCCCCGTCTCCTACATCCAGTAGCCCTGCAAAATCCAGGCCCAGACTGGACACAGGATCACCCTCTGACAGACAACCTTCTCTCTCAGCTACAATTCTGACAGCTAATGCTCCATCTTTAATCGAATCCTATCCTGCTTCTGACCAACCTATCACAGAGATTTCCATGAAAAACATGCTTCTTTCTCTGCTACAAACACTACATAATGACCTGACAGCATCATTATGTCTTCAATTTCTGGAACAGCTCAGGGACCAAGGGAAGGGGGTAGCGGTTCTTGACTGTGATTTTATTTAAGTCCCTATAATCAGCACACGGCCTCAGGGATTGGTCTTTTTTCTCAACAAAAAAGATCCCTGCCCCAGCCGGTGATGTGGAAGGGCGGATAAACCCCTTTCCGAAGGCTCTCATCAATATATTCCTTCAGTACCCCCAGCTCTCGTTCTGACAGGGGAAAGATTCGGCCAAATGGTATTTCAGAACCCGGGAGAAGATCAATGGGACAGTCGTAAGCCCGATGCGGGGGAAGAATATCTGCCCCCTGAGGGCTAAACACGTCAAGAAACTGATGATAGGCCGCGGGCACAATTTGGGCTAACTCGGTATCAGTACTCACACTTAATAAGGTTGGTGTCTCTAGTGGTAACCTGGGTAAGCAATGCTCCTGGCAATAGGGTGAGTGAAATTGAATCGACCCGGCCTTCCAGTCAATTTGGGGGTCGTGGGCTCTTAGCCAAGGAAGCCCCAAAATAACTGGAAATGGGGGGACGCGATGGCGTCCAAACGGAGAAGCTCCTGATGATGTCATGCCACTGTGGTGTGTATAGGAGGGGTCTCCTGATCTACCGTCCCAGATTTAATTCGAGACCCATCGGCCAAAAAAATGTTCAGGCCATGCTCCTTGGTGAGCAAAGGAATCTGCTGCTGGGCTGCGAAGCTAAAGTCAACAAAGCAGCTACACGCCCCGGAGTCAATAATAGCTGTCACCTGTACGAATCTTCCGGGGAGCTGAAAATACACCAGCACAGCCAAGTGAGTGGAGTTGCCTGTGCACACAGTAGACATAGCAGAAATAATAGAAGAGGACTTACGGAACTTCTCTGGACAGGAGAGCACCATGTGACCCGCTGCTCTGCAGTAGAGGCATAGATTGTTTGACCGACATCTCTGACGTTCCTCCGTTGAGAGGGACGGCCGCATCAGACCGAGCTGCATGGGCTCAACCCCATCCGATGATTCCAGACTCCGATTTCCATCACTGACCTTGGCAAGACTGGTACCCTTGGCAGCATCCATCTGGGTCTCGGCCCCTGGCTGGACATCTACTGTCTCCTTTCCCGCAACCTACGATCGATCTGGATGGCCCGATCTATTAGGTCTTCCAAGGAGTCAGGTACTCCTACTCTGGCCAATTCATCTTTTAAAGGGTCAGACAAGCTCAACCAAAATTGATGACGCAAGGCTGCGTCATTCCACTGAGTGTCTCCAACACTGAATTCAGCTGTGTAATCTTCCGCAGCCCGGCGTCCCTGCTGTAAGGAATAGTAGGCTGCCTCAGCTGAGGCTGCTTGATGCGGGTCATCGTACAGCTGCGCCATTGCCTTGAAGAAGGTGGTAACAGAGTTCAGGTGTGGTTGGCGGGTCTCCATCAGGCGGTGAGCCCATCCCTGTCAAATGCACTATATTAGGATGCCACTTAGCCAACTTTGCTATAGGCTCATTTATTGGGAGCAACACCTACAAATTCTTCACAATACTTGTCTTTCTCATGTATGTGCTTCATATGATATGCAACTGAATAATTAAGTTTGGTACACACTATACAAAATTCAGCCAGTTCCTGAGGACCTGGCAAAATTCACTATATGGGTGCCTTGTCGGCCACCTCCTGCCCAACATCCTTTGTTTAAAAAAAGCAAAGGCGTTGAGAAAAAATTATTGACCAAATACCTGCTGTTTTGATATTCTGACAGACAGTGGCTATCAAAATACAGTAGCCCCAGAAGAAGATTCCTCCATCCATGCTATATGCTGTGGATGGGAGAATCTGAATGTTTTCATTCAGCCTGCAGGTTGATCAAAAAAATCTAACACTGGCATAAATTTACACTCCTAGCTTTATCATTCTCACTGTGATTATTCCGGTGATCATTGCCTGTTCCCATGTGATGTGTCTTGATCAGTGTTAGGATTTCTCTACAGAAGGGTCTGAATGGGAGACTGGTGAAAAAAAAAATGTCCTACTGCTGTCCTTTGGGGTTATGTAGGGGAAATACCACCTCCCCACCATCACCTTGGTACAACATCAGTGTCCCAGTGAATATTGTGCAACAAAATGTCCAGTTTCATTGATGAATCAAATATCATTCTAAACCCAATCACTAAAATCTCATATACACCCTGTACCAAATTATTATGCAAATTATATTTTCCTCATTTACCTAAATAATTTATGTAAATAACAGTCAGCATAATTCTCATGTTATCAACTATTAAGAGTACAATTCAAATTTTATTGAACAAACCTCCTAATGATAACAGTATTTTTTTGAAACATAAAAAACTTACAATGCACTGTTCCAAATTATTACACACAGTAAGTTTCAAAACACTTTATAGGTTGTAAAGAACTGAAAATTGTCATTTGTTGTGTTTGCAGCATATTTACTGAAATCAAAAGCTATTTCAATCAAACTTTTAACAACATTTTAACTTTTTAAACATTTTAACAGGTCACGTTACATGTTAACATAGGACCCCTTATTTGATAGCAGCTTCACAAGTCTTGCATCCATTGAACTTTTGAGTTTTTGGACAGTTTCTGCTTGAATTTGTTTGCCAGATGTCAGAATAGCCTCCCAGAGCTGCTGTTTGGATGTAAACTGCCTCCCACCCTCATAAATCTTTTGCTTGAGGATGCTCCAAAGTTTCTCAATAGGATTGAGGTCAGGGGAGGATGGAGGCCACACCATGACTTTCTCTACTTTTATCCCCATAGCAGCCATTGATGCAGAGGTATTCTTTGCAGCATAAGATGGTGCATTGTCATGCATGAAGATGATTTTATTACGGAAAGCATAGTTCTTCCTTCTGTACCAGGGAAGAAAGTGGTCAGTCATAAACTCCACATACTTTGCAGAGGTCATCTTTACACCTTCGGGGACCCTAAAGGGGCCAACCAGCTCTGTTCCCATGATTCTGGCCCAAAACATGACTCCACCACCGCCTTGCTGACATCGCAGTCTTGTTGGAACAGGGTGGCCGTCCACCAACCATCCACTACTCCAGCCATCTGGACCATCCAGGGTTGCACGGCACTCATCAGTAAACAGGACTGTTTGAAAATTAGTCTTCGTGTATTTTTCTGCCCAATGCAGCCGTTTCTGCTTGTGAGCATTGGTTAGTGGTGGCCAAATAGAAGGTTTATGCACAGTTGCAAGACTCTGGAGCACTCTACACATTGATGTCCGTGGGACTCCAGAGGCACCAGCAGCTTCAAATATCTGTTTGCTGCTATGTAATGGTATTTTAGCAGCTGCTCTCTTGATCCGATGCATGGATCTGGCAGAAATATTCCTCAATGTGCCTTTATCTGCAACGAACCTATCTGTGCTCTGAATCAGCCACAAATCTCTTAATAGTGCAATGATCACGCTTAAGTTTTCGTCAAATATCTAATGTTTTCATACCTCGTCCAAGGCATTGAACTATTTCACTCTTTTCGGCAGCAGAGAGATCCTTTTTCTTCCCCATATTGCTTGAAAATGGTGCTTTGCTTAATAATGTGGAATACCGTCCTTTAATGTGGTTTTTCCTTAAATTGGGCTCACCTGCCAATCTAATTATCACAGGTGTCCGAGATTGTTTTCAGTGATCAAAAGAGCCCTGAGACACAATGCCATCCATGAGTTAAACTGAAAAACAAAATATTTAATCTTTGTGACACTTAAATAGAATTTGCATAATAATTTGGAATAGGGTGTAAGCTGTAACAAGCTTATGAAATGTCAAAAGATGTTTTCAGTTCTTTTAAATTTTCAGCTTTCATTAACAGAATATCTGGCAATCCATCCATGACAATTCCTTTTCAGGAACTTTCTGTTATGGGGTGACAACTGTCACCTAACTGTGCTCCTGCACTGCCATCCTGTCACATGCACCACTGGTAAAGACGGTGGCAGTGCCAGCTCACATTGTGGCAGCATGGTCTACCATTATCACTATCAGGAAGCCAGTCTAGAGCAGCTGATGCTGGAGTAACTGAAACAGACTGGAGGAGGAGAGCAGCACTGACTTAAAAAAAAGTTTAAAAAGAGCTTTTCAAAAAATGCCTTCTATGTCCAAATGGGCAATGGATTGAATTTTGATCACTCTGGACTAGGAGTTTATCTTCGTTCCCTATCATCACAATTGGTAAACATACATTTAATAAAATGAAATCCATGCTTTAAACCACTGAATTTTCTGAGATGTCCAAAATGTCTGCGTACCACAAAAAAATGTTGATTTGTACTCTTTTGAAATGCTCACTGGTTGATATAATAAATGAGATTCATCTGCATATCGCTGAACTGGAAAATCAGCATCAACAACCAGTATGAATGGCTGCAATTGTTGTCTGGCTTTGCTTTGATGAGCATGAAGGTGTCGAATAATTCTGTCCACTTGTTTTCTTGTGTAGACATGGATGCAAGCTGCATAAAGCAGATGAGATGTGTGTGGTTTTCATTCTGGTTATCAGCTTTGTTATTAGTTTTGTGTGCTTATGTGATTTGCTTTCTATTACTAACTCCAAAACATTCTGGCATCTTATAATTTAAGGAATGCAACAATAGCTAAGGTAATAAACATACTTACTTCATATACCTACAAAAGACAATTTTTTTTTTTTATTTTACCAAAAAAAAAAAACCCTGCAGTTATAAGCTGCCATGTAAGAGTAACCTGTATTGTACAATCTGCATATGATTTAGATATAACCAACCAATTTTGAGTGTTGTGGAAAAATTATATATTGTATATATTGTAAAAACACTGACTGTGTTGATGAGGGAATCGATTGTAGCGCTTACCTCCGTAAGAGCCACTGGTGATGATGGGTCCTCTGTTCAGCCACGGCTCTTAAAACTGCTCAGCCCCTACTGACACCCCCGGTTAGCAATGGAGGACCACTCATACCTGGATAATTTAAGCGTTAGTAAGTCAAAGATGTATAATAATACACGGAAATTAGGCCAAAGACTACAAAATGATAAATTAAGTAAGTGTATTATATCAAAGCAAGTGAACAATTCAATACTTGGCATCAAACAATGAACACTTCAATGTTGCAGAACTAATAAAGAGAACACTGGCCTATGATGGAGGGAAATAACTAAACTGCAGCAACATTTGTCTGAATTTGAATTGAGATAACTATGAATGGAGTCTGACCCAGTTAACTCAATGATAATGTTCTTCAGTGCACTCTATAGTGATTACAAAATAATCACTACACTGTATGTGGGACTCTAACAGTACTCATGGGCATGTGTTGGTCATGATATGCTTGTGAAATTTGGCGTTTTTGAGTATACATCTGTTACATTTTACTAACAAAACACTTTTATTGAGGTATATGCAAGGCTTGTGAGCCCCTTTCTTTTTCTCATTTTGTAGAGTCTATATGGGCTTCCCCAGCCCCTAGGGGAATGCACAGTGTGGTGATCGCGGCGTCAGACCCCCACCCTTCTCACCAAACTCGTGACCGAAGGACTAGCCAATCTAAAACCGCAATGTCACATGCGTAACAATGCCACGCCCAGCTGCGCCCTGCACACAGATTTTCCAGCTAATGGACCACAGTCTGTGTACCGGCAGCCTGGAAGCGATTGTTATTTGGTCAGGTTAATTACGCAATTAACCCTTCACACTGCCACCACCTCCTTTTTGTATAGAGAAAGAGGAAACTTGGCAATATCAGCAATAACACTATGACAGTTGAAATAATCATCTGTATACCACTGTCACTGCAGGCAGTTTATAGAGAGGATTAAACACACACAGTAGTGCTCTTCAGCAGCATGAATTCATAATTTGCATTAAAGAGCTTTAGAAACAGTTCAACACTTTCAGAAAGTAAGATTTATTACTAAAAGGTCAAAAGGGTGCAATAAAAATATTTACAGAAAAAGATGTAGCCAATATATATATAAATATACAGAGAACAATAGCACAGCAAAGAGATAACAGAAAGGAGTTTAGAGGGTTAAAGTACTTGCCAGTCAGCCTTGGTTTAAGCAGCTTTAAGTTTCATAAGTCAAAAGGATTTCTTGTCTCTACTGTCAGTTTCGATGATAAAAACAGGAGACTCTTCTTTTCTCTCTCACACACACACCACTCCAAGCATAACAACCTTTTTCTAGGATCTCAGCAGGGTGTCTCCCTAGAGCAGTGAAACCAATCGTCTCCTTTGAGGAGGGAAGTGTAGGTGGAGCCCTAAGTTATGACTAGAAACTCTTGTAGCTGCTATTATGATTCATAACTCATTCGCAGGGCATTTGCCAGCCTGGGCACTAGTATATTAATACTCAGCCACATCTGCGGAATGGTTAGAGATGAAACATGTAATATCTACTTGAATGGTTCAGAAGATATAATTTTCTGCTCTCTTACATGTGTCAGATAAGGGGTGCAACATACCAGGAGAATGGTCTCAAATTGAGCCATCCGAATATGGACTCCATGTTTAGGTAATTATGTCCTACGTGAAGATATCAACTTATATGAAAAAGTGAGTTTTTAAAAGTAAGTCTGTTTTTACGCCCCCTTGGAAGGTCTTTTGAAGTTCAGTGAGGGACTTGGTTTACACTTTTACGATATCCCAGATTGCACAGCGAACAGACAGCTAGGCACCTAGCTGGAGAGGTTTTATAGCCAGGACGCCCTCCCACTGGATTTCGATGCCTTTTTGAACTCTGCATCAAACAGACCACATGTCATTCAACAGAGAGGGAGGGGGATGAGGAAAGAGGGAGAGAGATATGATTGTACAAGATGGACGGTCCTTTGCCAAAATGGAGGTTCGTATCCGTCTCTGTGTGCACGATTGCTACACACAGCATTGCCTGATTGGATTGAATGTAAAGGTTTATAATGACCTATCCACATATGCCAGAATCGGTCTTTTGAGCACAGGTGGTTTTTCTTCTTTCTGGTGGCACTTTATAGTGATACCCTAGATATCTGTATCAGCAAATGTTCCTAAGCAGGTTACCCCTATATGGTGGAAGAAAACACCTGGTGCCATAAGGTTGTTGGTCGACTTGTGGTGGGGCCCTTCTGTCATTGGCATGCAAGAGTTTCTCACTTAGAGTAGGTGGTGTATAGCTGCTGGGGAAGCTAAGTAGTGAACAGTCTATGTGGAACTGAGTGTAGCAAGGGATTAAAGCTGTCTCTCCTCTCACCACTCCTAGAGGCACTCTTGGTGATTAGCAATTCTAGCTGTCAGGTCCCAGAGGCTCAGTCTCTTAACGCTGGATCAATCACTTGGCTCGGTCTCTGACAAGTGCTGACAGCCACAGCAGCAGGTCTGTTGTTCCTTTGAAGGATGCAGACCCAATCAGGCAGCAAATTCCCTGTGTGTGGTCCTCTATCTTTGGTACAGCTGTAGGATGTCCTACATGGCTTCTTTCGGCAAAAGACTCCTAGTATTCTGATTTTGCCTTCAAAAACAGCCCAGTCTCTCCTCCTCCGTCTGCTGGAACTCTGGCTCTTATAGCTTAGAGTCCCTCCATTCTCCATTCACTTGTATTGAGCTGTCCCTTTTAAGAACTACAACTCCCACAAGGCTCTACAGCACAGAAAGTTTTTTTTCTCATGCTCCAATTGGTTAAAATTCTCCTGCTCCTTCATTGGCTCAAGCTCTCAGCCAGGAGGGAGGGGGGAGGGGAGGGGACAGCAATAAGAGAGGGGAGAGAAGCTGGCTGCAGCACTCAGCTACACAAGCAATTTTCTTCCACCTGTGGTGAAAGGAAATAAAAAAGTATAATCTATGGGCTGCTTTAGTCTCTACACATATCTTATAACACATTATGGATAGCTGATTGTTTATTTGAAATATTTTGCATATATATATAAATATATATATATATATATTGCATTTAAACATATGGTATGGAGCATGCAAAATAAAAAAAAGCTTTCATGTTGTTTTGAGACATTGGAAACATTTGCATCTAATAACTGATCTTAAATAGAACTAAAAGCAAACCTTTTTCTTTCATTTTGGATAGCGTAAATGGAGAAGGGTTATGACCCCTGTCAGTGTTTTTTTTTGCCATCTGTAAGTCATTGGGGAGATTTCACTTCAATTCCTGTTACATAGCCAAAATAAGATTTGAGAGGAAATCCTTCCGAAGTGAGGGAATCCCTGGTTGTCACCAGGGTGACCAGAACTAGTGTCCCCACTGGAAAATTTCCCTTCTATCCCTTTTCTGGTAACAACCTAAAATTTTGGATTTACTTCACCTTTATTAGTAATATAAACAAGACAAATACGGTGGCACAGATGGCATTAAGAACCTGACAGGTTTTCTAATCCCCCTCCACTCTATCTAAAATAAAAAAGGTTTTGCCTTTAGTTGCAATTTCATTTTTTGACAGTGAGTTGGATTGGTAAAAAGATATATATGTTACTTGCCTAAGTGCTTGGCAGTGTAGGCAGCGGGTAGCACCTCACAGGTTCTGCCACAATTCTTCAATTTATTGGGAAACACTATAATATGGAGATGTTACAGTATAATCCACATAATATGCAGTACCAAGCTGAAATCTGAGTGTTCATTGTTAAAGGGAATTTGCATTTGTGTTATTTATTATTATCTAGAATATTAAATATTGCATAAAATATGTTGTATTTGCATTCTCAGCAAGCAGGTGGATTCCTAGGCTTCTCCTCACATTTTCCATGTTATCCGTGCCTGCTTTGCTGAAAATGAATGTTGTTTACAGAACACAATAGCTTAATCCAAAGTTGACACACAACTAAAAGCTGCAAATAAGTCACTCCCCCTTTCTTTTCCTTCATTGTCTGCTTTTTTCAGACAGCTGCATATGAAATTTCAATCACAGAAAGAGTGTGAAAGTAGACATCTTCTGCTGTGCTCTCTCATTAAAAATTCTACAATGCTTAGTAAATTCTTTGCCACCCTGTGTCATATGTTTATTTGTAAAGCAAATATTTTATGTGCATAGTAAAATAAGTATAAAACCTCCATTTGGAGGCAAAAACATTTTTTAAAAATAATGTTCACCTTAAACCATTATAGTTTTGCTTTAAGAGCACTTAGGAGAATTGAATGCACCAGTGGCATCAGAAAGAGTTAATCAGCACACTTCTCCAGTAACTGTAAGGCCACCATGAACCCGCAACTTAATGACATGCAGATTGCCGAACACATTTTATCACCTCTTGCGCTGCAACAATTTCAACTTGTAGCTTTTATGTTTTATTTTCTTCCCTTCGTAAAGGGAAAATAAAAGTTTAAAATAACAGAGAAAATATGTTTTCAATTGCATTAAAAGAATGATTATTTTTCGAAGCTTGATTATGATATAAACTTTAGCAATCAGCAGTGATTTGTTTAGAAGTTTCTCTGGCAATGAAAGACCTAAGCTTCCTTGGGCTGGTGATCTCGGGTACAGCCTGTGAGCAATTCCTTCTTGTAATTGTGATTTTGGAGCTTTCTTAAGCATTGCAGGAGGCTTTCAACTGTTTCTTTGAAGCTGCGTATTGATCTTACAAAAACAATATTTTATAAAGCAACTGTTGATTCCCTACAAAACAGATTTGGTGGCGGTTGTTGGAAAGGGCTGTATGTAGTCACCGTGCTGTCCTAGGCACACTCAAATGATATTGTCCTTTTGTGCAAACTCCACCCCTATGTAAGATGAATATTTTAGTAAAGAATAATTCTGTGATTTGCATTATTGGATTGAAAGCAGAATTCTGTCTAGTTTAGGTGCAGAACTGATTGTCAGCTGTATATACAACCAACCAATAGAAAGGATAGATGGGCTCATGTTTCCTGAACTATGATGGGAGGACTGGGAACTTTAGAATGGGGGAAAACATAACCTAACAGGCCTTTTATGGTGGGGGCAAATTTCTATTTTCTAAAACACTGGTGGTCAACTGACTTGATATAGGGGGCCCTGAGTGGGGCCCCTAACACCACCAAAGGGCTATACATAATATATAGTGAATATAATGATAGTAAGCTATCATGCAACAGAGCATGGTCAGAGTCTACAAGCAAGCTATAAGACATGGTCAAAGACTGCCGGAATGCTAAGGGAGATGGTTGGAAATTGGGGACTGTCATAACTTTGAGCCATATTACATGAGACTGAGAGAGATTGCTGCTATTTCAGCCCCTTTAAAAAACCATGCCTCCACATTTGTGCTCTCTACAGCCCCCTTAAAATTACTTGTGCCACTGTAGCAAGTACGTGATTAAACCTCCCAGTAATGCTTTTACTAGGCTGCCACTAGATGGTGCTCTAATGACTTGCTGTGTGACTTCAGGAGACTAAGAACCAAGGAACTCACATTAATTTGGAATGAGCAAGTGAGCATATGTGTTTTCTGTTCTCCCATTGATACAGGTAAGTCACACTTGGTTTATGCTATCTTTGTTCAGTTTGGTGTTTGTTCTGACATTCACTTTCTCTTATTAGTATCCTATATGTTAGTAATGGTAACTCTCCAACTCAGATGTATCTTCTTCTTCATGTGGTCTGCACTGCCACTATAAAGAAAATAATTATCTGTACAGTGTGATTCATTTCTTTTTGTCACAGAGAACTTGAAATGAGCAAGTGAGCAACATTTGTTTTCCTGTTCTCCTCTTGATACCGATACTGCAGGCTGCATCTTTGTCATACCTCATACTCAGATCACCGATAATCCTGTAACACCACAGATGGCACATATTGCTGTGTCATTGCTGCAATGCACCAGTCCACCCCTCTAACTTTGTTGGTAAACCAATGCCCTTCTCTAAGTCCCCCACATAGTAGCCTTCCCTGTGAACTAGCCGCACACTAACATTCTCTGTAAACTTATAACCCTCACACTAAAGGTACAGGGAAGGGCAGTTGCTCACCCTCAACTAGTGTCATTCTTTCTGTCTTCTTTCATTTTTCATTTTTCTGGTGATTCTTTCTAGAGTTTCATTCCTAGAGTTCCTAGGATGTGCACTCTCTATGGACTCCTTGCTGACTTATTGACCAGTGCGCCAGTTCTTTAAGCTTGGAATCTGCAAGTAGTGCCATGCATTATGGGACATTGATGTCATTATAGCAACAGTGTTTTGGCATGGGTGCAAAAATCAGAAGCTGCCAAGAAGTCTTCTAAAGCACAAAAATATTTATTAATAAAAATAATAATAATAATAATAATAAAACCTGCCACATGTCAATTAGGTACAGTCTGTAACAGGATTTAGCAAGTTTAAGATTTTGGCCTTAATTTTTTCATGTAGCATCACTTGGGTATTTCTTGACCTTGTCTTGGCAATGCAGATAAACAAGATCTTCCGGGCTTTGCCTATGGTCTATTTTTCTGCTGGGAGAACATGTTGCATCAATTTGAATTGGGATTTGTGTAGATCAAGCAGCTTACAGTTAAGTAAGGCATATTGTGGTTGTAGTGGTGTCATAGATCTAAGCAGTTGCATTAGTATCTGAACAATTTTGCTTTTTTAATGTAATTGGTGACACAGCAAACACAGCACTGATTTCAGAAACCTGGCACAACCAACCCCATTTAGTGAACTTTGTGGAATATGGTTGCAACGGATTACAGAGAACTCTGATTAATTTAAACTAAGCAACATGTTATACTTTGGAACAGTTGCATTGTTTTGGGGCTAGCATGATTGATTTCGTTTGTTGCTGGGGATTGCTTTTTAAAACATAGGAATAATTAGTATTTCCTTAAGAACATATTTCCACACATCTCAAGGCATCTGTAGTGATAGATTGACTTTACAGTTACTTTGATAGAGTGTTTAATTTTGGTCTAGAGAAAAAAATGCACTGACTGAGCATATGATCCAAATTATATTCAAGCTAAACAGTTAATCCACACTAGCTCTGTTATACATTCTTAACATATCAAATACACAAAAAACAAGCCACAAAGACTTAACGATTAGCGTATGATAAGAGTACTCCAAGTCTGCAATGCTACTACATGTAATAACAGTGCTGAACAATACAAGGCTATATGGCTGTCTTTAAACTGCATGTATCTGGAGGATCTGAGATCTCTTGCAGGTGTTATTTATATAAGCTTCAGCACACAACAGGGAGTCCATAAAAAGAGATTGATGCTTACACCATATGTGTTAGGTGAAAAAGCCAATTACCTACTGTGAGAAGAACATTCATTCTTTCAAGGATGGAGAAAAGAAAAGAAACAGTGAAAAAACACTACAACCTGGTTAGATTCTACTGAGTAAAGGTTACCACAGATGAGTAGATCACTCTCTGATGACCAAAGAGCAGTAAGGGCCAATGTCTACAGGCTTTTGTTCACCTAAGAACTGTTTTCCACTCCATATACATAAATCTGTGGAGATGCAAAAACTGCTAATACAGGTGAACTGCAGGTCAGTTGGAAAGAAAACGCTGTACTTTCAGAAGTTCTCTTTTTTCTTGCAAACAACTTTATTGCCAAAAGGAGCATGAAACCTTACTGCCAGACTCTGCTCCTCATTCTCTGAACCATTAGATAATTATATGGTTAAGCCCCTGGATGGGTGAAGTAGAAGAGGTAGAAGCAGGGGCAGACTGACCATTTGGAAACTTGGGCACTGCCCAAGGGCCCGGGGTCAGTAGGGGGCCCCATGAGATGCCCCTGGTACCTTTTTCATAGGCTTTTTTGAGTTTGGGCAAGGACACAGGGGCCCCATGATCCCCTATTGCCCAGGGGCCCCATGAGTTGTCAGTCCACCCCTGGGTAGAAGAGAGAAGAAGCAGAGTCTGGTGTTGAGGTGTCATTCTACTAAAGACAAGAAAGTTTTTTGCAAGAGAGACCTGCTGGAAGGGCAATTCTATTAAGCAAGGTTGTATGGGTGCAATAAAACTTAAAAACTTAAGGAAAAATTATTTATCATATAGGTACCAAAATCTCTATTTATTACATGAACCACAGATAGTATAACATAGTGGCACTTTCTGGGGTACCAATATAAGTAATTTCCCATCCAACTGTTAAAATGGTATCAAAAAATTTATTTACAACAATAATAAAAGAGTTTTCTACAAAAACTGCACACTGCATTCTCCTATTGACTACCCCCCCCCGTTGACACAGGACTTAAGAAAATTCTTTATATGAATTTAGTGGGATTGACATTCTGCTCCTAGACTTGAAGTAATAAGGGTGACAATATAAATGTGGTAATAAATGTGAGAATATGCAATTGGTTGGTAGAAATGTTTTAAGAGTATGGAAAGTCTCTATATGTGCTAAGGAGTGATTCTAATGCTCCAAAATGCATGCTTTTATTAACCATTCTGTGATCATAGATCATTGATGCCTAGATGTCCAGATGAAATTTAACAGCATTAGCATGCATCAGGTAAAGTGTAATTCCAGCATCCAATTCTAAGCCTATTCTATCTACCCTGTAAAAAGAAAGATATCTATATTTGCCATTTCTGAACAATGGCTGCCCCATAGTAGCCTATGGGTAATGTCACCGCCCAGGCTCTGCAGCCGTTGTTACTGCTCTCTCCTCTACTGAAGCTGCTGCTGTTGAGATCATGTTACTGAACCAGAGTGACTTCAGAATAAGTAAATACACACAGCTTTCCTTTTACAGGGAAGATAGAATATAGTTATAATGGGGGTGGGAGTAGATTTAAGCTTAGTTAGGTTTTGCCTGGAATTACACTTTAACTTATCAATAGCTCTATAACAAATTTATATACCTGAATATGTCTTTGAATATTTTTTGAAGGACATAGTCTATGTTTATTTTGTTTACTGATTTAATAAAAATTTTTTTTTTACTATAGATTGAACAAATGTGCAAAACAGGTAGAAAAAAGGCATTCTTTATCATTTTTAACACTGAATTGTAATATTTCAAACATTTCTTTTACAAAAGTTATATTGATTTTAATGTATGTACACAACACATAAAATAAAGTAACTAGAAGTAATTCTTTGGTCAGGTGGTGGACCCATCTAGTAGAGGGTTGACGCTCCTGGGTCACACTTGCCACAATACAAATTATGCATTCACATAGAGAGGGTATATAGTGGAGAGAAGAAAAGTAGTTCAGCTGCCACACTACGAGTTCAAATAAAGTGTAGGGCTCATTAGTATATTTTGGAAGCTTGATTAGAGAGTTCAGTAGTTCCATTGGGAGTTTTTGCCCAGCAAGGTGGCTTTAGAACTGAACCACCATGCATTCTTCCTATGGAATGATTTGAAGTGCAGCATAACACAGTGATAACCATTGTGAAAGACCCAATGATGAGACACCAAGTCAATATTATGGAGTCTGTTGGCTTCAATGGGAATCACCACCCAGTAGAATTAGCATGAGACTGGGCTGCTAAGTGTCATCCTCACAAAACAACTCAAGGTTTAATAGTAAGTGGGGTGTTTATATCTGGGTCCAGGGTGCCTAGAACTGAGAGAAATTGCTGCAGGCTGTCTTCCATTGCAGCCGAGTTGCCTGAAGACCGTCTAGTGTCTTTGTATATAGTAGGTGACAGGTCCGACACCATTTTGAGTGACTGTGTGACTGGAGATGTGTGTTTCCTGTGGCACTAATTTTTTAATATTACTTTCTCATCTGGTTCTCCAGTCTATCTGGATGGCAGGTCTCCAGTACACATGGTAGGGATATATGCACAAGATAGGGTCTTTAGCACAGTGTAGGGGGGAAGCTTGGCCTGAGTAGCGCAGAGCAAACCTAAAACTCAGTCATGCTGATCTGATGCTCACTTGTGCCTTCTATAATTATTTTTTTTTACTGTAATTGTATCTGATAATTATAGTATTAAACAGTTGCACACTGTGACTCTCAGGCTTTTGTTTATCAGTAAAGCCTCCACTCACATAATCAGGATACCACTCAGTGAGAACCTTAAAGTCATCTTGATTGGAAAGTCATCAAATCATACAAATTGTCAGCTGTTACCTCCCAAAGGGAGAATGTTCATTAATCTATCCCCATCATGGAGCATCATACTAAGAGGCTTTCATATAGGGATTGTGGGCAGAAAGGGCTTATCTCATTGGTAACGTGTATAGGGCACAATCAATGCAAGCATGCTCGATTTTGTTGTAAAGTATGCATTTATCAGGTCATGCCCTGGAAGGGCAAGGTAGGGGTCTGTTTAAAGAATCACAACTATTGCTGCATGTTCAATATCAGTTTTATATTTTTCAACATAGACATTATTGTAAAGAGTACAGCTAGGCATCTCCACAGTAACTACCATATCTTTCCCTGGAGCATATTAAGCTTTGAGCTATAGAAGTACCTAATTTCATCTCTAGTTACAGTCATATTTAATATCATGCGGGGCACTGGTTGTTTGGATTGCTAGCAAAAGAAATATACTCAGACACAGGGGACTGAATTGCATGAACCCACATACTGCTTGAAATGTCACTTCGCTACAGTATGTTTACTGCCGAGTCTGCTTTAGTCCTATTCTCATTGTACTTCTAATTAAATTAACATTTTCTATTTTATAAATACTTTTTTCCTTCTGAAAGCTGCTTAACTTTTTATTCTAAAATTAATTGAATAAAAATATTTGTGTCAAAGGAAGACAGTTTACGTGAAAGCCAATAAGTACTGAACCAGCTAGGGGCTCTGGTACATGACACTGCTATTGCTTTTAATGGCAGACGCAATGGGATCGATTTACTAAAGGGCTGGACACTATTCAGTTAGCAAAATGAATGTTTACTAAGCTTAGTAAATTAAGTGAAGCGGTGGTAACTTTGAATACCAAATCACATGCAAGGGAGTTAAAAAAACATGTTTAATTTCTGAACATTATGATGGTTAAAGTAAACACAGCTTCACCTTATATACTTAAATTAGAAAACATTTAGTTTAAAAAAAAGAAACATTCACTTTCTAAGTGAACAGATGTACAGTACTTCCTTAGAAACAGGTGATAGATGAAGACAGTAAAATAATATCTACAAGCAGAGATATTTTTGTCCAAATAAAGTGACAAAACTAAACAAAACAGCAATCACCGGCTTGCAAAATAGGAAAATGTAACCCATACAAAAGCATGAAGTAATACTTTTGCCCTTATCAGGAGGAAAGAGACTGGCATAGCATTCTAAGTTCATATCACATACAGGGGTTGATTTACTACAACTGGAGCATCCAAAATCGGGTGCAGCTGTGTATGGTAGCCAATCAGTTTCTAACTTCAGCTTGTTCAATTAAGCTTTGACCAAAAAAAAACAAAAAACGGAAGCGAATTGGTTTCTGTGCAGAGCTGCACCAGATTTTGCACTCTCCAGTTTTAGTAAATCAACCCCAAAGGGAACTAAGACAGTGATTCAGGGCTGTTTTAGGAAAAGAATATAAAGTGTTCCCATTGATTCCTGTTGTTTCTTGGTGTGAAACCAAGTTGTGTGTTATAAGAGAAGCATGATCTCAATTGATTCCTTGTAACTTCTTAAAAATAAATTTGTGAAATAGACAAGTTGGACCATGTTCTGAAAAACTATTTCATATAAATAGCTTTGGTATGTGTAGCGTACAGGTTTTCTAAAAGAATTTTCTTAAAGGATAAGTTCACCTTTGGGAACATGTTACATGTTTCACCTGTTTTTAGGGTGCCTGCCGCCCCCCCCCCTCCTTCTGACAGATAGTACAGGGAGAAGTTTACCCATACTATCTGTCAGATTTTAAAACAGTGGCTCCGCCCACACAGACATGTCATTCATTCACGGACATCCGGCTGTGGGCTTGTAGTTTTCAATGAACTACACGGCGCTGTGGAGGGCTGTGGTAGTTTAGTGAAGCTTCCTGTCAGAATATCTGCTTGCTCGTACATCCAGTATGGCCAGCAGATATTCTGAAAGGTCTGCAGAAGGCCTGCATTGTATCAGTGATCTGCTGATCACTGGTGCAATGCTTTCCAGGCTCCTTTGAACAAAAATAATAAATGAACATTTTTTTTTACCTGCATTATTTTTGTCCAAAAGGTGAACTTATCCTTTAAGTATGATTTCAGGTCTGTTATTATGGGTGGGCAGAAGTCATTAAGCCATTATACAGAGGCTGAATAAAATTATGGAAACAAGAGGTAAAAGGAATGAAATTGTTACCTATTATGTTGTTGGACCACCTTTGTCATCCAAGACAGCCTGAATTCTCCTGGGAATTGACACATATAAGTTTTGGATGATGGCTAATAGAATCTGATACCATTCTTCATGAAAAAATCTTGCAGAGATGCCAGAGGTAGAAAACAAGCCCGAACCTTGATTTCCAAAGTTGACCATAGTGGCTCTATGATATTGAGGTCTGGCGACTGTGGAAAGTGCGAGACTTCACCTGCATGCTCATCAAACAATGCTTGGACAACACCAGCTGTGTGAATCAGAGCATTATAGTCTTGGTAAATGGTGCTGTCTTCAGGAAACAATGTCTGAAAAATGTGCACCATGGGGTGCACATAGTCGGCCAAAATGTGTATATAATTGCTGAAAGTGACTCTACTTTTCATTGTGATGATGGGGCCTGCAAAATAACGAGATATGGCTGCCCAAACCATGATTGCGCTGCTGCCATTCTTTACCGTTGACATAAAGCAGTCCTAGTCATAAGCTTGGAATGGGTGTTCACCACCTGTAAACACGTCCAGTGGTTGGAGACAGTGTGTAGCTCAATTCATTGGACCATATTATAGTCTTCCATTGATTTATGGGTGTTGCACCACTCTCTCCACTCATTAGCAGCTCGTCCGTGAATATTTTGCTTATGGAGTTCCCTTTGCACAGTTTTTGTGGACATGGGCTTTGGAGGACTGAGACTGAGCTCTGCACTCACTTTTGCAGCAGTTGTTTTCTTATTTTGGGTCCCAATCCTGAGCAAAGCCCTTTCTTCTCTTTCGGTTGGTTGACCTTGTTGACCATTCTTATGCTTATCAGACGATGTTTTCCTGGAAACTGTATCTGTCGTCAAAACCCCTGATACTGTACCTCACGACACAGTATTCAAATTGGCAACAACCAGTCACAGAGGTACCAGCTAAGTGTGCACCAACAGTTGACCTCTTTAAAGGTCCGTAAACTCTGACATCACTCTGTATTACTAGCAGCACACAAAGTGATTGACAAAAGTGAGGCTTCCCACCTGTTAGCTAGGTGTCTTATCACACAGAAAAAGCAAAAGAATTGTACATCACTTCCACTTTCAATACAAAACATGTCATTTTCACTCCTGCAAATCATGTAGTGTTTCCATTTTATTTGTCTAACCCCTGTAGCTCTTTTGATGTAGCTCTAGAAAACCCATATGTTTCCCCTCTGCTTAGAGCTGGATTTCGTTGACTTCCTGTGAAGACTGCATTATCAAAAAGACCAGTCAGTGGACATAAAGTTCTCATGGTTCCAGCTAGTCTAAGAACAAAGGATATAGATTTCCATATGTTTTCTATGTTGGGAAGGACCAAAACAGGTGAATTAAGTCAGGGTGGTGTGTGTTACCTTTTGGGCACAAGAGTAGTTAGCCTTGTGGTGCTGTTTTGAGTGGGTTATTGAAAGCCTTATGAATGATCTTGAGCGGGATGTTTTTCAATGATGTCCTACTATTCCCTTTCTCAAATGTATCTAGGTGGTACCGATGCTCTTGAGGTGTGGAGGGGGGTTGTTGGGTTAAGAAAGACCATTTTTATCGTCATTGAGGAAGGCAAAGGATTGCCATTTTTTTCCATTTAAGCTGTTGATACAGCCATGAAAGTGATTTTCTCTTCCTGGGTTCAGTCACAATGTTTTAGCTAGTTCAAGATTAGCACATGGGAACAGGTGTGTTTAAGAAAATGCTGAATACGTTCATATTGCAGGAGGTGGTTGTGGGGCTGGTAATATAGTTCATGAGGTTGTATTGTGAGTT
This sequence comes from Staurois parvus, assembly GCF_062004578.1. Classification (NCBI taxonomy): domain Eukaryota; kingdom Metazoa; phylum Chordata; class Amphibia; order Anura; family Ranidae; genus Staurois; species Staurois parvus. The sequence continues at coordinate 4,079,120 of NW_028317797.1, read as the reverse complement.
CTGGATGTTGAGTATGCCTTTTATTAACTATGCTTCAAAAACAGTGGGATTTGTGCCTTGTGAAAAACTGGTACAGAGGTCATTGGTATCAGGAAGGACATGATCCCAGGGGAGTGTAGAACATTCCTAACTTCTCATTGTGACAAAGGTATCTGTTAAGAGAATATTCTGGTTAATTTGTTTGAAAAGGAGAGTACATTTATTATGTCCCTTGCAGAGACCTAGGAGATATCACATTTTATTTAAAAAGTGGTGTCATCTATCCAATCCCTGATATATCTAAAGATGTTGACTAAATTGTAAAATCCAATATTAGGTAGGATAGCATTCAGATTTTACTCCTAAGTCTACAGATATTCAGGGCTATTCTAGGTTTTACCCCCTCTATATGAAGGTGGAGAAGGTTGATTTAATTTTCTATATGTCTTTGTAGCAGAATAGTAATCTTTAGGACTACAATGATGAAACCTCTGATAACATTTTGTAATGGACTCATCATTAGGGTGGTTTCATACTGATCTGCTGTTGTTTGACCTCAGTGCAGTGCACCCGCAGCTTTCATGTAGTTAACCTGCCCTTTCCCATAGACTTTAATTTTGGTGTGTTTTCAGAAAATGCACCAAAACTGCCCAATCTAATAGAAGTCTAAGGGAAAGCATGGGTTAATTGTATGAAAACAGCCAGCATACCTGCGCTGTGGCCAAACCATAGTGCAGCAGTGTGAAACTGGCTTTAATGTCCTCTGAATAACTCTGGGATGGGCCACAGGTCAGCCATTTTGAGTGACAGACAATGTTTGTCATTATTGTAGGGATGCAGGCATTTTACAGGGTGAGGGTTAGTGTTGTAGTGGTCCATCAGGGTGCTCTCTGTGCAATCAGGCATCAAAGTGCTGTTGATCTATGTAACTGCAAGTACCAAAATCAGCTTACTATAGATAAACATATTGGAGTTCATCAATGTTTTAAAAGCTTGCTTCTATGTATAATTTGTAGTTATATGCAGTATGTACATGGTAGGAACAACATCTGATCATTTTTTATGCAGATTTTATTATGTGTTTAAAACGCTTCTGTGGAAACTATTGTACTGTCATTTTAGAAATATTAACTTTGAAGAGACTTTGGCATGGAAAGAAAAGTGCTGCAGATGTGCACATACTGTATGTCTAGAGCCGTGTTTCTCAATATTTTTTAGTCAAGGCACCCTTAAAAAAATTTGCACAATCTTGAGGCACCCAGTTATAAAATGTGAAAAAATTTGAAAAATGAAACTAGTAGTTTTACATATCGTAGCAACATCCATACATATAGAACATCCAATGTTAGAGGTGATTTAGTTTTTCAAAGCAAACTCACCTTTGCACACTGGTACTGCGATGTTTCTCTTCCCCCTAGTTTTTCTCCTTCACTCAGTTAATGTGACCCCAGTGCTGATGGAGAGGGGCAGGGGAGAGACACAGAAGGATGATGTGAAAGCACCCAACCTCCTCCTTATCAACCAATGTTGTCATACATCATCGCTGGGGCTAAAAGGTTGTAATGGGGCACAATGAAAAACTGTGGCTTTGTGTAACCTAAAGGCAACATTGATCCACCCGCTGTGTTGTATACAACTTTTAGGCAGTTTTTAGGCATTTTACCAAGGCACCCTTGAAGAAACCTGCAGGCAACGCAGGGTGCCTGGGCACCCTGGTTGAAAAAGTCTGATCTAGAGGTAAGTGCAGCAGTCTCCTAAACCCTTCTGTCAGAGTTGAATTCTGGGTAATGCTAGAAATAAAGCATCATACTTCTGGTATCAGAGGTTTTAGCTGAGCATTATCACGACTTGTTCCTATTTTCTCATCACTATGACAGACTGACTTACTGACCAAAATGAATTTACAGAAGATAGCTTTCACTGTCAACTGGAGCTTTTATTTTCGGATTTTGGAGGCTGCTTCACTTTATAGCTGTAATAGATTTTTTTCCATAACAGAATCTTTTAAAAGCCAATTGGCTGCAGCCACTGATCAAGAAAAATTTCCAAAATATACCTTAGACAGAAGGTGATCAAATGACCGATCACTAAATATGCAATCACATGATTATTGGGACCTTACGTATACCTACAATAGTGACACATATCAATACCTCAATAGTCTGTCACATTTCTCACAGTTTAATTATAACAATCTTGTGTTAAATTTGACAGGTGGCCTTTAAAAGTACAAAGAAGTACAATCATGAGTACATAAATAATCACGCTGAGGGATCTTAGTCTACACATTTCACGGGACCACCTACTTCTTCAGGACTCTTCTGGCCTTACAAACTTATCAGAAATTTTTTAGCAGTGAACTGTAAAATAGACAGCAATCACACTCTATATACATATTGCCTATACAAAAACAGATAGCATTCCAAAAATACATTTACTAATTCAATTGCTAGCCCTTGCCAACTATTGGAGGCAGAATTAAAGTCCCAAATAATCTTGTGATTGAATATGTGGTGATTAATATAAAAATGATGCTTCCCATAGTGTAATTATATTTTAGACTGGATCCAACACTCTACCCATACATACTTATATGAATTGATCAAATTATCGACTTCTTTAAAGCAGGGATGGCCACACTGATTGAAATTCAACTGGTCCCTGCTTTAATCAATGTATGGCCATCTTTAGGTATAATTTCCGAAGCCTGTTATATACAATCACTTTTAAGTCTAAAACTAAAATACAAATGCTCAAATAATGGGATAAAAATGACATGGAAATTGTACAATTTTCGTGCATTTGATAAAGTGGTCGTAACATAGTGAAAACCTGTGAAAATTAATATTTTAACCTTTAAAATGTAAATCAGAAGTCAGCAGTAATCTTATTATGCAAGACAGTAAATGCCACACTAAGGTGAAGTTGTTTGCTTTTGTCGACATTGAATTCATTATCATTTACTATATGTTGTCACCAATACCACTTTTAAAGTGGACATGTAGATACTTAACTTGAAGGTAGTCTTTCCATGGGCAGAACCAGTCTTTGTATTTGAACATTTCACTACCAAACTACTGGAGAACAATAACACTGTATATGCTTAGGGCAACAGTAATTAATGCACAGTGCTTAAAACTATCCTTCATTTGGAGGAATTGTCCCTATTTTGAAGCCAAATCCTCTGTTCATATTTCAGTCACTGGAGTAGTGGTGCCTACTGCAATGATTTCCAGTTTTCATGGGGATCAACCAGGTATGGCACATACATACTTACATTGGTCCAAGCTGGAATAATGTAACTACCCAAAAAATCAAACCTAAATTTCAGCTTGAAGGAAAAGTAGTAGTGGATAAAGTAATTGTGGATTTCATTAATTTTTGTCTGTATATGAAATCTTCTAAGGTGGACATAACTGAGGAAATGACAGGAGACTCATTTGTAGTTTGTGTGTTAAAAGGCACCCCCCTTTCTTTTTTCAGAACGTTGGATTAAAAAAAAATGCAGACCATGAAGTTGAAATGAAACAAGGGTCCATTCTGTTTATCCTCTTTTTAAAGATTCTAAAATTGATAATCCAGAAGAAGATAAAACAAAATCTATGTGGGGCGGATATAATTTTTCATCAATCTAACAATATTCTTACTAGTAGAAAAAATAATTTTTGCTGACCGGTAATGCCAGTTGGGTTAATTCCCTGAGCTGTTACTACAAGGATGCTAGAATGGAAGCACAGTGATTAGAATTTATAAAAACTGGAGCAGCCAGAATATAGAGCAAATGGGCAAGGTGACCAATCAGCCTCTATCTTCGGCATGTTAAGTACGCGCCCTGTTCACACCAGAACTCGGAGCTGGAAACCTGCATTCCATGTGCTCTGCACTTGCGATCTGCAGATGGTGTCAATGCAATGCTAGTGATACCCCAAATGTAGGTTGCAAATGCAGCGCGTTTGCTTGCACCGGATTGCATGGTACAGAAGTACCATGCTATCCGATTGCAGTATGTTTTTTAAAGTAGTGCATGCACTACTTTTGGTGCAGTACGATGCAGTGTGAATGGGTTGAAAGCAGACTGCACTCAAATCACACAGGTATCTCACAGGAACACAAGCTTGTGGGTAGGTGCAGTGTGGTGCGGGCAGTAAATACACAGAGTCCGATTGCAGTAAAGCTTGAAACCTATATTAAAGAGAATGCCAATGTAACAAACATCCAGGTGGTAGAGCACTTCTGGGGAAATAACTCACAGTTCAGTATAGTCAGATGTAGAGGAAGAAAGGCGCCGACAGCGTATGTTTCAGAGGGTGCAGCGCGGCCTGGCCAGTCCGATCGCAAGAAGGAAGCTGCTCTGTAGCATGGTGAGCCTCTAATTTTTTCCTCCTCATCAGGAACCTTTCCTTACTGCTAGTTACTTTCCCTAACAAGCGGGGTCTCTCTCCCTACACTAGCCACATGCCAGAAGCGTGCAAAAACCCAGGGCAGGGACCTAAATAGACCCTGCTGACTGAAGATGGCCAATGAGAGTCATATGAGCGCAGTGTAGCCAACCAGAACGCTGCAACATTGACCCAAGAAACTGTACAGAATTGTTGTTTCTCTTGGACTTCCTCTCCAGGCTGAGGTGCCACTCGATTCAGTGGAGAAAAAAAATCCTACCAGCCTACAGGATCTTACTTGTGTGATTCCTGCCATGAACCAGCCCTTAAAGTGAAACTAAAAGAAAAAGTACTTATCTTGGTTCTAATGGTCCGATGCCCACAAGATCCCTTGTCAGCAACTTCTCCCTGGATTCTTATGGGTTCCTGTCTTCAGCCATCTTGATTGGCTGGCACTGGATGACATCACTCCCACACATGTGCAGGAGTGCTTTCATCCCAGGAAACACACAGCGTGCCGGAAATTAAACTGAGCTGCAAATGCACAGCTCAGTGTACATTCTGCAGGGAATTGCAAACAAGCAGATACATGTATTTTATTGCTGAAGAGACATTGCATGTCTGTTCTGCAAATAAAGAGCCCGCTGTTTGCAATTTTTTTTTCCAACTTTAGTTCCACTTTAGGCTTTGAAAATGAAAGGTAGAAGCTGATTGGTTGCCATTATGGCTCTATTCACTTGAAAGCGACAGGAGGTATAATTTCTGCAGCGAACAGAAGCATGTGTACACCTCTGGCTGATGCTTCTGCAGGTAAAGGGGTAGCAGTCAGAGTGTGGTTAAAAACACATCTCAACTTCGGGGCTTTACTGCCCCCAACCACTAGTATGAATAGGCCCTAGCATACAAGTCATATTTTAGGGACCTCCTGCAATAGGAATTTCAGTTTTAGTGAGATACTCCCAAAGGGTTACTGCTTCTAAGGGGATGCAGACACTGCAGCTTTTCTCATTAAATTACTAAGAATGCACCAGCTGATTAGAAACAAGCCAGTACCTCCCAATCAGAATCAGTATCTAAAGTACAAAGTGGGACAAACTGCTTTTTTTCAGAAAAAGTTGAGACTGAGCAAAGTGTATTAAAAATCCCTGAAATGTACATTGATCACCCAGATGGGATTGTTTTTTTTTCCACAACAAAATCGGAGTTACTCTTTAAAGATCCATTGCAGCAGGAGTGTAATCATAGAATTATGGTAATTGTGAATGTAGGTCCACTTGATGTATTTTTTTAAATGATTCCTCCTTGCCTAGTTACTGCTTTGATCCCCATAAGATAAATATTTGTTGACAAACGATATATACACACCATAATGGCCATGCATTGAACCTCTGCAAATGCCTGATTCCTAACATCTGCTTTACTACATTATGTTTACATCACAGTGCTTATGCATGTGTTCTGCCTAAATGCTTTAAATTCCTATTCATTATTGTATAGGTTTGTATCATGCTGCTTGCTTTTCCGCATATCAAATGGCCATAACAAATGGGGTCATACCCTGCTTGTAAATTCTGTATCTGGTGTATTGTAATAGGAATATTTATGTATTTTTTTCCCTTTTTGTTGCTTTGGTTTATACATTATCATACAATTATTTTTGTTTTATATTTATTAGGCTTATTCACTCATCAGCCATAACATTATGACCACTGACAGGGAAAGTGAATAATATTGTTTATCTCAATACAATGGCATCTGAAAATGGGTGGGATATATTAGGCAGCAAGTAAACATGTTGATCCTAAAGTCTGGATTTTATTAAGTTTAACAAGGGCTAAAATGTAATGACTAGTTGACTGGGTCAGAGAAACTGCAGCTCTTATGGGATGTTCCTGGCCTGCAGTGGTCAGGACCTACCAAAAGTGGTCCAAGGAAGCAAAACTGGGGGACAGAGTCATGGGTGGCCAAAGCTCATTGATGCACGTGGGGAGCAAAGGCTGGTATGTGATGTCTGATCCAATAGAAAATCTATTGTACCTTAAATTTCTGAATAAGTAGCATTAAGTGCATTTTTTTTAAAACAACCAAACATGTTATATGTACCTGCTCTGTGCAGTGATATTACACAGAGCAGCCTCTTCTCAGGTCACCTGCTGGCGCTCCTGGCCCCTCCCACCTGCTCAGTGCCCCACAGCAAACAAGTTGCTATGAGGCACCCAAGCAGACTCATAAATAGAAGAAATGCAGCGCTCTTATGAAAAATAATGTTAGACACAGTCCGGTGAAAACAGTGCTCCTTGATTCCCAGTGCAAATGGTAGAAATTCACACTAACCAGAAAGCGCATGGGTTATACACATGTGTATATATATATCCTGAAGATCCCCCTCTCCTCTCAGGTCTGGTCAGGGAAATAACTGGGAAAGATGGAAATCCTACGCCCTCATGTGGTGAGAAAGTGGTCCAACAGGTCAGAGCAGTATCAATCTGGATAGGCCTCCAAAGGAGCTGACACAGGAATCACTAGGGCTGCAAGGATGGAAGAAGCTCCTCACAGGAGACATAGGGAAGCACTCATAGTGTAGTAGGTAAAAATTATTTTATTCCAGACAACACAGGTGCATAATGAGTATCACATAGCCAAGTATGAGCAAACACACTGACCCTTTGAAAATCAAGATGGCTGCCGGGCCTCCTCGTGGCACCGACGACTTAGTGTCAACGGTGGAGGTGGAGCCCAGGACGCCGTTGACACTAAGCCGTCGGTGCCACGAGGAGGCCCGGCGGCCATCTTGATTTTCAAAGGGTCAGTGTGTTTGCTCATACTTGGCTATGTGATACTCATTATGCACCTGTGTTGTCTGGAATAAAATAATTTTTACCTACTACACTATGAGTGCTTCCCTATGTCTCCTGTGAGGAGCTTCTTCCATCCTTGCAGCCCTAGTGATTCCTGTGTCAGCTCCTTTGGAGGCCTATCCAGATTGATACTGCTCTGACCTGTTGGACCACTTTCTCACCACATGAGGGCGTAGGATTTCCATCTTTCCCAGTTATTTCCCTGACCAGACCTGAGAGGAGAGGGGGATCTTCAGGATATATATATACACATGTGTATAACCCATGCGCTTTCTGGTTAGTGTGAATTTCTACCATTTGCACTGGGAATCAAGGAGCACTGTTTTCACCGGACTGTGTCTAACATTATTTTTCATAAGAGCGCTGCATTTCTTCTATTTATGAATTTTGGGACTTTTTATGTGTTTTCCTTTAATGTTCAGCTGCTTTATTTTGTTGATGAGCGCTTACTATATATTTTATTACCCAAGCAGACTCGCTCCCGAGCCACTGCTCTGCATGTCCATTCACACACAGTGCCATGGCTTGTCCCATCTCTTGCCTCATTGGCCCACTGGCTGTGATTGACAGCAGTGGGAACCAATGGCTCCTGCTGCTATCTCAGCCAATGAGGAGGGAGAATGCATGAAGACGAAAAACCTTGAGCCTTTAGAACCACTTTAATAGTGGTTTCCGAAAGAAATGTGTCAGAATACACAGTACATCACAGTTTGTTGAGTACAGGGGTGTGTAGCCACAGACTCATTTGGGTGTCCATGCTGATCTATTTTCACAGCCAAAAGTGCATACAAATGTGAATGTGGGCATCAGAACTGGACCATGAGCAATAGAAAAAGGTGGCTTGGTCTGATGAATTTAAGAATGGTTTGAGAAACACAACAATTAGTTTGAAGTGTGGATTTGGCCTTCAATTTCTCCAGATCTCTGTGAGCTGTGCTGGAAAAACAAGTCCATAAAGGCCCCATTTTGGAATTTACAGGATTTATAGGAGTCCAGACAGCTTGGTGCCAGATACCACAGATTACATTCAGAGGTCTAGTGGAGTACATGCTTCAACAGGTTAAAGCAGGTGGTCATCACGTTATAAAGAGTGTTAGATAAATAAAATGTATACTTCACATTTTCAATCAATAAATTAATTTTTCAGCAAAAAGTGGTACTATAAACTACATTCTGCAATAATAACCCCCAGCATTGGTGTCAGTGACTGCAATTATAATCCCCAGCATTAGTGTCAATGATTGCAACAACCCTTAACAATAGAATTTCACAAAGAGAGACAGCCTGGATAAAGGATAATGCAGGATGTTGCATGTGCTGTGATGGAAAATGGACATATCTACATAGGGATGAGTATTAGACATAGTTTAACCACTTACCCTCCAGAGGATTTTTCCCCTTTCCTGACCAGGCCATTTTTTGCAATAAGGCACTGCGTTACTTTAACTGACAATTGTGCAATCATGCACCGCTGTACATAAATTAAATTTATGTCATCTTTTTCCCACAAAGAAAACTTTCTTTTGGTAGTATTCGATTGCCTCTGCATTTTTTATTTTTTGCGCTATAAAGAAAAAAAGACCGACAATTTTGAAAAACATTTCTTTATAAATTTAGGCCAAAATGTATTCTGCTACATGTCTTTGCTGAAAAAAAAAAAAATCCCAATACGTGTATAGTAATTGGTTTACGTGAAAGTTATAGCGCCTAAAATGGTGGTATATTTACTGGAATTTTTATTTTAATTTTTTTTATACTAGTAATGGCGGCAATCAATGACTTACAGCAGGACTGCAGGACTGAGGTGGGCATTCTGACACTGGGTGGGAAATAACTGTCACTGACATCCCCAGTGACACTAATACAGTGATCAGTGTTAATGGTAATGACACTGGGCAGGAAGGGGTTAATGGGGTACAGTATACACCGCACATTTTCACCACAGTCCTTGTACTACTGCTGGGCTACTTAGTAACCAGAAAATGTTAAAATGACAAACAGATCCAGAGTATGTAACATACAGTAAAACATAAAAACTGGTCAGTAAGAGAAAATGAGGAATAGGTAAGGAATAATAATGCTGGCATCAGTGGGAGTTAAATGCAGAGTTCAGGGATCAGGAGCAGGGGCGAACTGACCATTTGGAAACTCGGGCACTGCCAGAGGGCCCAGGGTCAGTAGGGGTCCCCATGAGATGCCCCTGGTACCTTTTTCATAGGCTTTTTTGAGTTTGGGCAAGGACACAGGGGCCCCATGATCCCCTATTGCCAGGGGGGGTCAGTAGGGGGCCCCATGAGATGCCCCTGGTACCTTTATCATAGGCTTTTTTGAGTTTGGGCAAGGACACAGGGGCCCCATGATCCCCTATTGCCCCATGAGTTGTCAGTCCGCCCCTGATCAGGAGTAAATAGCACAGAGTTCAGGGATCAAGAGTAAATAGCACAGAGTTCAGGGATCAAGAGTAAATAGCACAGAGTTCAGGGATCAGGAGTAAATAGCACAGAATTCAGGGATCAAGAGTAAAGAACACAGAGTTCAGGGATCAGGAGTAAATAGCACAGAATTCAGGGATCAAGAGTAAATAGCACAGAGTTCAGGGATCAAGAGTAAATAGCACAGAGTTCAGGGATCAGGAGTAAATAGCACAGAATTCAGGGATCAAGAGTAAAGAACACAGAGTTCAGGGATCAGGAGTAAATAGCACAGAATTCAGGGATCAAGAGTAAATAGCATAGAGTTCAGGGATCAAGAGTAAATAGCACAGAGTTCAGGTATCATGAGTAAATAGCACAGAGTTCAGGGATCAGGACTAAATAGCACAGAGTTCAGGGATCAGGAGTAAATAGCACAGAGTTCAGGGATCAGGAGTAAATGGCACAGAGTTCAGGGATCAGGAGTAAATAGCACAGAGTTCAGGGATCAGGAGTAAATGGCACAGAGTTCAGGGATCAGGAGTAAATAGCACAGAGTTCAGGGATCAGGAGTAAATAGCACAGAGTTCAGGTATCAGGAGTAAATAACACAGAGTTCAGGGATCAGGAGTAAATGGCACAGAGTTCAGGGATCAGGAGTAAATAGCACAGAGTTCAGGGATCAGGAGTAAATAGCACAGAGTTCAGGGATCAGGAGTAAATAGCACAGAGTTCAGGTATCAGGAGTAAATAACACAGAGTTCAGGGATCAGGAGTAAATAGCACAGAGTTCAGGGATCAGGAGTAAATAGCACAGAATTCAGGGATCAAGAGTAAATAGCACAGAGTTCAGGGATCAAGAGTAAATAGCACAGAGTTCAGGTATCATGAGTAAATAGCACAGAGTTCAGGGATCAGGAGTAAATAGCACAGAGTTCAGGTATCAGGAGTAAATAGCACAGAGTTCAGGGATCAGGAGTAAATAGCACAGAGTTCAGGTATCAGGAGTAAATAACACAGAGTTCAGGGATCAGGAGTAAATAGCACAGAGTTCAGGGATCAGGAGTAAATAGCACAGAGTTCAGGGATCAGGAGTAAATAGCACAGAGTTCAGGGATCATGAGTAAATAGCACAGAATTCAGGGATCAGGAGTAAATGGCACAGAGTTCAGGGATCAGGAGTAAATGGCACAGAGTTCAGGGATCAGGAGTAAATGGCACAGAGTTCAGGGATCAGGAGTAAATAGCACAGAGTTCAGGGATCAGGAGTAAATAGCACAGAGTTCAGGGATCAGGAGTAAATGGCACAGAGTTCAGGGATCAGGAGTAAATAGCACAGAGTTCAGGGATCAGGAGTAAATGGCACAGAGTTCAGGGATCAGGAGTAAATAGCACAGAGTTCAGGGATCAGGAGTAAATAGCACAGAGTTCAGGGATCAGGAGTAAATGGCACAGAGTTCGGGGATGAAGAATAAGTAACACAGGGTGCAGAGGCCAGGACTAAATAAAGCAAAGGCAAAATCTAAACTTTGCATGCCAGTAGAAAAGGTTTGTGTTGCTTTAGACTAGAGAACTGCCAAATTCTTTTTAATTGGCCACTAGTTGTTTAGACTGCTGAAGTTGTTTCTTCTACTGCACATTGGAATGCCAACCAGGTTATAAGGAAGTTCTAAATTAAATAATCTGAGTTTTTCAAATAAATATTTTCGTAATTAGGCTATTCAGAAGTGTCCAATATGAGATCTCACTGAAGATATACTGTACCTCAAATTACATAATCATCAACTGATCTGGGTAAAATATTTTGCTATTGTTTTGGATGGCAGCTGTATACTGTAGACAGCTCAAACATGTCCCATTTGCACTCATTCATTCATTGTAATGCAACGTGACGCCACTGGGCTGAACATACTACCCAGTACAGCTGCTGTGGTATGAAGAAATGTGCCAAGCTGTGATTTTGCTTACATTTGACGGCAGATTACCAGCAGGTGCAATATGACACTCAAAGCCTCCAGAAAACACACTGCCGGGCTGGAAATGGAACCATGCCTTCTAAGCCAAAGGCCTGATTCTAAGATTTCTCTTTAAACTCTGCCCAACTAGCATCAAGGGGTGTTGAAAGATTACACAGAATGCAAATATTTAAATGATCTGAGAATGACTGAAAGTATTTTTTCCAGCTTGGCTTTCTGTTCCTGAATTGTACGTAAATTATCTGCTGCTTACATTACCAGCTCACAAATAACACACTTTTTTCAGTTTTACTCACTGCACTAAAAAGAGTATTAAAAAGGTTAGTCTAACTGAAGCCAAAATGTTTTTCATTAGTTGTGGACATATTTGGGAAGAGTTGAAGTTGCTGTCAGATTTGTATTTCTGGCTATGATCCTATAGAGGAGATTCTGCTAATGTCTTATCCCTGTGACACCCATACAAGAAAATGGAGAACAAATTGTCACTGGGGCAGTAAGGCACAAAAAACAATAAAAACATTGTAAGACTTTCTAACTGCTCCCCACTTTACTAAAACGTTTTTCTGTTTTTCCCTTTTGGGTTGATTTCCCATCACTGCCTGCCCTGACAGAAAGTGAGTGGAAACCTCCCCAACAAGGACAGCTCAGACCCTTTTGTCATATCCTAAACTCTATCAAATGGAAACTTCAAGGCACATGCAGGGTACGAGGAAACCTTGTATGATAATGAAAGTTTTACTTATAAATGGAGATTAGGTCAGTTCAAAATCTGCTTGCATATTTCTGCCAAAAATAAAATATTTTCTATCTGGTTGCTTGGTTCCTTTTTTAACCACTTTCCATTCAGAGATGTACCGGTACGTCACTGGATAGGATGGGTGATATCTTGGTCATCGCTGCAATGATGGCCAAGATATCATTTTTTTCAGCTGGCAATTCCCTTCCATGTAAAAGGATCCTAGTGGCTATAAAGCTGCTGGATTACTTTTACAGGTGGTTGCCTTTACCAGAGCCTGGTAAGGATGCAACCAGTGGCATCCAACTCTGGGCATACAGTGAGAGGGACTGATGTTGTTCCTCCCACTGTGTGACATCAGAAACCAGAAGCAATGAGGATTCCGTCACTTCTGGTTTTGTTTTTTTGTTTACCTGGCCTTTACTGGCCAGTGAAGCAGTCGGTCAGATTGATCTTTTTCTGATTGGCTGCATTGGAGGCCAGAGGAGATATCTAATAGACTCCAGAGCTCTCCATAAAGAGGACTTGTCATGGATCATGCTTTCACAAGGTGTTGGAAGGCAACATTGTTCTTCAGACATTTATGGATTTTTACTGTCTGGTTATCAAAGGGCCATCTGCCCTGCATCTTGGGACACCAAGCGAATCAGTTGACACAGCAGGGGAATCAATCTCCCAAAGGATGTTCTTGCATTGTCTCCCCCCCCCTCGATGTGATGTGTGGGGGTAGAGGAGCATCAGTCCAGACCTCCTGGTGATCTGATAAATCAAAATGACTGATTTCCTGACTTCTAGCAACATCAAAGGCCGCCAGATGTGGGCTGTGATGCTGACCTAGGTCAAGAAGATTCATGGCAATATAGCAGTGCGCCCTAGTGGAGACAAGAACATACTTCCTGGAGGATTCAGGGTAGCACCTTACTTCCTGGCGATTGGAAGTTACAGCCCCTTATAATTTATGGATGCTAACTCATTGGACAGAGGGTTTTATAGGCAGGGCCGAGGGCATTGAATGGGTGTTGCTTGTGAGTGGTATAAATGTAAGTTCCAGCCATGGCCTCCTCCCTCTTTCTACCTCGAGCCCAGCCAAAGGATACTCAACCTTGAGAACGAACTTACATAATGTATCACCTTTGCTTGAGACATCTTGGTGCCACTCAGAAGCTGAATGCCAGGGAAATCACCTCACCGGCAAATGCAGTGGAATGGTCTCCAAGTGTCAGTCCAGTCGTCTATATGGAGGAGAAGAAGAGGAGACACCGCTCTCTCTCTCTCTCTGGTGGGTGGGGCAAAATGTGTCAGAGGACACGGCCAGCATGATGGCTGAGGCCATCCTCTACACAAGGGACTGCACAGGTGGTTAGAGCAGTGTCTCCTTTTCTTCTCCTTCCATGTATCACCTTTGCTCTTTTATTTCTATATGCTCTGTAATATTCATTTAGATTTCTCAGTTAGTGTTTTACTTTGTAAATATATAATACCTTTGCTTCTTTGAGCATTGTGTTTATTTTTTTAGCTAGTATTGTAATACATTATTATCATCAATATTGTCAGAGCTTAGACATACTAGATAATTATAGGGATCGACAAGATAGTACATTTTAATAAAAGTAGGGGGACATCCAAAAACCACCCCCTCATTATTTGACAAGGGATGTTGTTCATCCCTTGTGATAGCAATAAAGTTGAGAAAAAAACAATTAAAGATACAGTACTGAAAAAAAGTATTAAAATAAAAACATTTTAAAGTGCCCCCGCCCTCTCCATCCCCCCTGTACTTGTGCGCAAATACGAACGCCCGTGCTGGTCTTGCACACAATGTAAAAGGTGATCGCACCTCATGTGAGATATCACAGCAAATGTCAGAATAGGAGCAATAATGCTATCTCCAGACCTCCTGTGTAACTCTAAACTGGTAACCTGTAAAAGCTTTTAAATGGTCACCTATGGACGTTTTTAGGTACCAAAATTTGGTGCCATTCAATGGACGTCCACAATTTTAAAGCATGACATGTTTTGTATCTATTTACTTGGCATAACATCATATTTTATATTTTTCCAAACAATTGGGTATTGTATTGTGTTTTTGTGCAATAAAATTCATTAAAGTGTATTAACCTCCCTAGCGGTCTGATTATGTCAGTATTTCTGTGCTCAAAGCGGTAAATTTTTTTGCATGGAAATATGTAGTTTTTTTATTGTAGTCCTGTAATTTTTAGGAATAACTCACTGAAATCTGTCCGAACAAGAGTCTAGTAAACATCCCGGGTATGTTAAAATTTGAAACACGAAAAATTAAATTATAATTTAATAAATAATCATAAAGAATAATAATATAATAATAATAAATTTAATTAAATAATATAATCAAACCAAAAACACTGAAATTTGAAATAGAGTGCCAAGTTCGCACATCACTGAGCAAAGTCGCAAAATTGTTTTCAGTGTCTGATCCCCACGAATCGTTATCACTCAATTCTGCAAGTGGTTCTAATTTACTATCGCTGTTCTATAGCTGGTCTAAAACCACTTTTGACCTAAAGGGACGATTTTTGGACGCCACGGACATTTCTCAGTTTCAAGGCAGAAAGAATGGTAAAAATGCAGGCAGGGCACAGGACAAAGCACTAGGGACAAAATGTATGTGAAATGCTTTGATACAATAATGTTATACTATGTGATTTTAGTGTATTTAGTGAATGTCACTTTTTTACATTTTTAAATTTCCCGCCGTTCCGTCCCCGTACGCCCTGATGTCGCAGGGAACGGAACCCGGAAGACAGGTGCCGGCATCGGCCGGAGGACATGGTTGGGCACGCTGCATGGGGGACGGGAGCACTGGACAAGGTAAGTGCAGAAGGGATCCCTGAGCAACCCTGCAGGGTATTCCAGAGTGTAGCTTGGGGTTACCGCTTGTGGTGCTGAAACTTTACCCTGAGCTACACGCGGGAATACCTCCAGCAGGGGTGGACTGACAACTCATGGGGCCCCCGGGCAATAGGAGATCATGGGACCCGTGTCCTTGCCCAAACTCAAAAAAGCCTATGAAAAAGGTACCAGGGGCATCTCATGGGGCCCCCTACTGACCCCGAGCCCTTGGGCAGTGCCCGAGTTTCCAAATGGTCAGTCCGCCCCTGACCTCCAGAGAGATTAAAAAATGTTTTTTGAAAAACCACTGCAATTGTGTGACATAAAAATATGCAACACCCACCATTTTATTCTTTAGGGCCTCTGCTTAAAAAATATATGTAATGTTTGGGGGTTCTAAGTAGTTTTCTATCAAAAATAAAAAGTATTTTTTTCTACATGTAGGCAAGTGTCAAAAGTTTCCTGTACTAGAAGTAGTTAAAGAGACTCTGGAAGCCATGCCCCAAAAAAGGCAAGCAGAGGACAAGTCACCAGTATTGTCTGTGGTCTCCCTGCATCTGATTTTTCCCCATTATTTACAATTCCTCATTTTGCATGTCCCTGTATGGAGTGACCATCTTAGTAGATGCAGGGCTTTGCTTCCTCTTGACAGCCTCTAGGCTGGGTTCAGGCTGCCTCAGGAGGATACAATCTGTGGAGATGGGATCAGGCCTGGAGCAGCAGGGAGCAAAAAGGACAGTGTGAGTACAGCAGCACACTTTGGGATCTACAAGGGGAAAGACTGCCACACATAGCAAGCTTTCCAAGGACGGCATTGAACTAAATCCTTTTATCCTTGATCCAGGAGTTCTTCAGAGAAGCCAGGAGGGCTTGCAGTTTCTGCAGGCCAGGAAGCTTGGAGCAGCTCCGTAAGGGGAGAGAAGACGTCTCTGCATGTAGCTACAGAAAGTAAAGTGATTTTTGAGGGGCAGTTGCTACTGATCCGTAATGACTGATGGCTTTCAGGAAAAGAACAGTCCAGGGTCTGCTTTGTACATAGCAAGTTTCCCCCTTCCATTATTTTGAGTCAAATTAGGTATCCCACAATCCCTATTTCCCTATCTAAGTTGAATTAACCCCAATAAAACAAGAAAACCAAGTTAATGGACTCGTCACTCTCTCTGAAAACAAGTATGTGTGAAAATACCAGTTGCCTGGTTGTGCAGAAGGAGGCATAGGGATACCCACAATAAAGTGGCCCTCACAAGGGTAGCGCTACACTTATCTGAGACTTCACCTATTGATCTTTCCTCCCTGTGTATGACTTGGCTTCCTCTCTGGACTTTTCTTCTCTGGACTTTGCTACTGCTTACTACTTTACCGATTGTCTGCCCGGCTGTTACTGATTTAGCACTACCCCCTTAGGGATTGCTGATGAATTTGGGTCCCCCTATAGTCCTGCACAGCCAGTCATTCAGCATTTTCCAAACAAACTTTCATCTGGAGACAGAAATCAGTCATTGAGCTTTGTTTTTGGTATTTATTGAGGGGATTAGAACTTGGATAGGGTAGGGGGATATAGGATGCCCAAGAGAACTGAAATCTGAGGACAACTTCCTGAACTATTCACGCCTTCTTTTCTCTGACACAGTCTCTGCTGGAGTTCTAGCCAGAAGCTCCTAGTTGTGCCATCCTAGACCCTAGATAAACTCCTCTTCACCCAGCAATCTGGAGACTTTCTTCCTGAGCCAGGGATCCGGCTCCTATTCCTTTAGATAACGTGCACAGTCATTAGCAGAGGGATAATTTGGTTTCCCACCAGAGTGCTCCTTTCCCTATCCACCCAGGGGGTGCAAGTGTACTCATTCAGATCCACTCCTGTACTGCTTGCGGGATGGCTGCCGCTACCAGGCCTATCAGCTGGGCTGCTCCTTCCCTACCATACAGGTGATCCTAGCTCAGAGGGCCAGTGAGTCCCGAGTTTTCCTCCTTTACAGCTCCAGGCTCACAGGCAGGCCCTATCCCACTAGGCCTCCTGGCAGCCTTCCTCCTTCAGCCTTACATCTTCCTGCTCCTTCTTCCACCTAACTCCTCACACTGCTGCTACTGAGCAGGCTCCAACACTTTTAAGGGAGTCCCAGCCCCTTGTCATGCCTTCTATTGGGTATTGGCTGAAGTCCCTCAAGAGTGCAGCCAGACACTCCTCAGATCTACCCACTGCCTCCAAGGCCCTCCTTCAAAAGCCTCAGAGCAGGGAGAAATTCCAGAGGGACTGGCCTGCAGAGTCTCTCAGTCCTTATCAGAATTTGACCCCTCTGGCTATCTCACCTGAGCTGCTATCCAGCTCCTGATTAACTATAAGGATCTATCTGCCCCTAGCTAAACTAGGTGGGTGCTACCTTCACCTCCTGCTAAAAAAAACCCAGCCATGTCCTCATTGGCTGGGGGCAAAAGAGAACAAAAATAGCTCAGCAGGGCACCCTTTACAAAAACATGGAAAGGGAAAAAGGTACAACAACTGGGAAGGGGAATGAAATATGTATACAAAATGTAAATAAATAATCAGTACAAAAATAGAGATTCTGCATATGTACACAAGTTACATATTTTCATATCCTGACTAATGCTAACTCACTAGCAGCAGGACAATGATTTCAGTACCGTGATTAAATGGGTAACACCAACCAACATTGACATAGGGATGAAGCACTTTCCCCTAGAAAGAGGCCCTTCATCAGTAAATAGGTTCTTCAAATGCAGGGAAGACAGTCGTCCTGTGAGATGCAAAACAGTAAAGAAAGCAACACACAAAAACACAATCAGTTGAAAGTAGCCCAGTCCTATCCCTGACTGTCTATCTAGGTTAGACAGTATCTAGAGTTCTTGTTTAACCACTTGCCTACTGGGCACTTATACCCCCTTCATGCCCAGGCCAATTTTCAGCTTTCGGCGCTGTAGAACTTTGAATGACAATTGCGCGGTCATGCAACACTGTACCCATATGACATTTTTATATTTTTTTCACACAAATGGAGCTTTCTTTTGGTGGTATTTAATTGTCTCTGGGTGATTTATTGTTTGCACTATAAATAATAAAAGAGCAAAACATTTTTTTCTGTTTCTATTATAAAATTTTGCAAACAGGTAATTTTTCTCCTTCACTGATGTGCGTTGATGAGGCTACACTGATAGGCAGCACTGATGTGCACTGATTAGGTGGCATGGATAGACAGCACTGATGGGCACTGATAGGCTGCACTGATGAGCTGGCACTGATGAGGAGGCACTGGTGGGCATTGATCAGGAGGCACTGATGATGCTGCACTGATAGGCAGCACTGATGGGAGACACTGACTGACAGCACTGAATTACAGCCCTGACTGGCAGCATTGACTGATGGTACTGACTGGAGGCACTGCTGGACATTGATGGGCAGCACTGATGGGCACTGATGAGTGACACTGCTTGGTGGCACTGCTGGGCACTGATGGGAGGCACTGCTGAGCACTGGTGGGAGGCACTGCTGGGCACTGGTGGGTGGCACTGCAGGGCACTGATCATCAGGGCACTGATCACCAGTGCCCTAATTATCAGTGCCGATCTCCTCTGTGACAGCTGCCGGTTATCGGCAGTACTTTCCTCATGCTGTGACAGCTTGAGGAAAGTGCTGCCGATAACCAGCAACTGTATTTACTCCGTGATCTGCTGTGTCATTGGACACAGCTGATCACGTGGCAAAAGGCAACTGTGATTGGCCTTTTACCTCATCACGTGTTCAGCTGTGTCTGTATCATGGAGATTGCTGGGTGCGCATCCGTGGGACCATGCAGAAGGGTGTGTTCTGGGAGGACATCATATGATGGCCTCCCAGAACTGGGTAACCGCACTGTAGCCATCATTCGGCTATAGCGCTGTTACCAAGTGGTTAAGGAGGAGCCCCTCCAAAGCAGGACAAAGGGAATGCCATTAGTCTCTTTGTAAAAGAAACAAACTCAGACCTGCTTATCTGGGAAAAACACAAAGAGCCCGGCATTATCCATATAGAATGACAGTCCACCGGACCAGAGTCTCAATAATACTTTCACGAGCTAAGCTATCTGACTATGGCGCCGTCAGGTCTCAGCCACAGCTTGGCTGCCCTTCTTCCACAACCACCACCCGATGTTTATGGCCCGGCCCTTACTCCACTCTCTTTTGATGTTCTGGAAGCTCATTCCAAATGAGTCCCTCTCAGGTATTTGGGGACATGCATGTGGTCCCAGATCAAGTCCTCCTCCCATTGTGTACGGGACTCATCCACTAAGTTTATAATGTCTTGGGGGATGTAGAGGTAGTCCAGGCCCCATTCTACTGCTACTCTCCTTTGTATCCTCCTTTGCAGCCAAAAGAAGCGTGGCAGGTTTCTCTTGTTCCCCAATCCAGGCTGCAAGAAGGACTGTAGTGACCAAATGACTCACTCTTGCACATCAGTGTCTCTGGCCCTGGTGTTGGGCCAGGGTGAAGCAGAAGACTTAGATGGTGGGGCATGGGATGAAATCCTGACTGCCTCCGGCCAGCAGGATCATCCAGCAGTCTGACGATCCCATCTGTAAGTCCAGCTCAACTGTAGTGTCTCCCCAGTCTCACTCCTCTTCTGTCTCCTTAGAGGTCCATCCCTCCTGTTCTATCTCCAGGGGCCCAAACCTTGCCGAACCTTGCCAGTAGTCTGGACAATTCCCAATCTACTTTCCTGCCACTAACGCTCTCCACCGGCTCTCCTGAGGACTGGTCATTTCCACAGCTAGGCTCCTTCCGAGTAGATAGGTCAAGGCAGGTAAGCGAGGCTGGCTGACCTGATGCGTTGACTGATTCCTGCTGAAAAGCAGCTGTAGACACAAAGCTATTCCTGTACCCAGTTCCTTCCCAGTGATCTGCAGCTTCCAGTTCCACTCACCTGGTTACAGCACAGATCTAGTCTAGCCTACAAGCCCTCTCTCCGTGCCCTCACACTCTGTCATCACCTTCAGGAGTGTTGGGCAAGAGGTGCAAGAGGATCCCCCTCAGCTATTAAGTCTCTGTCTGGTACTTGATAAAAAAATTTCACTCCACATCTTTTGAAACTAGTAGCTATAGGGACAGTGCCAGTAGGAACGTCTAGGCACACTCACATGCCAGGAAGTACATTGATATTTGGGAGAAAATTTAGACAAAAGGTGTGATTTCTGGGTACTGCTTAGGCTCAGTCAGCATTTCTAGATATTCCCTATAACAGCAATTCTTCAATTTTTTCTTAATTTCCATTTAAAATGTAGATTTGTAATATGCACTTTATTTTACCGATAGTTTTGCACTATACTATATATCACACTACTTATACCGTTATGTCAGGATATACACTGAAATTCCTTTTGTTAAATACAGCTACAATTTACTTGTCTTTGACTGTGTTGACAACATGGAATTAATAATGTGATTGTATATATACTGCAGCTTTGTATTTATCTCCAAAAGATTTTTCAATTTCCTATTTTTAGATTACCGATAAAGTTTCTTTAGGCTGGAAATGTAATTGTGAAGTGGACACCTGCCAAGTAAGAACTGGACCATCAAGTTGCTAAGCTTAGGTCTGCAGCAGCTGTTGGATGATAATGACTTACAGTATGTCTTGGCCTAAACTGGAATTTAACCCTGTGGCTCTAAGTTCACAGAGGTCCATGTATCTGTCTATATCTGTCAGTCTTTGATGTAATTCAGACCTATTCTGCATGTTCATGACTGCTGAATTTTTGCTACTGCAAACCTTATGTCTGCTAAAAGCGGCTGTTTTCTAACCACATTGTGTAATTAGTGTGTTTTCCTATATGATAACTGGGAAGCCTATACTTAAAGCTAAACTCCAAGCAGATATAAAAAAACACAAACACAGCTCTATAAATATTAATGCATAATTATATGTATTTTTTTTTACTTATAAGCAGTGTAAGTACCTGAATTTGACCTGGTATAAGCCCCTTGCAGTTCCTGTACAGCAGTGCTAAATTGTGAGAATAAGAAGCAGTACAAGGAGCCATTTAGTTCATTTGTTGAGATAAAGAATGCTGTTAGGAGGAGAAAGCAGAGTGGCAGAGATGAACTCATCCATGTGCTGCTTCTGCTTTCACTGTTCAGTCACAGGTTGTTCTGTTGAGGAAACCGGTCACCCTAACTGGCTCTCTGTGACCTCGGTGACTAGTCTTTAAAGGCCCCTATCACATGATCAGTCTGATCGGGTCCACATGTCTGTTTTTGGATGGACCAAATCAGACCCTCCATTCTCCGTTATGGAGATGTGGATGTAAACGGACTGGTGTCCATTTACACCCACCTACCTCCAATCTGATCCAATCTGCTGATTACAAACAAACAAACAAATGGGATCTGTTCTCCTCTGTCTGGGTGGATTGGATCGGAGGGCAGTTGGGTGTAAATGGACAGCCAGTCTGTATACGAGAACCCATAGAACAGAGCAGGCTGTGTCCATGTAAACTCTGCATAGGCAGAGCAGACATGGACCTGTCATCTGCCCGCTCCACTCTGCTCATCAGAGATTCAGCGGACAGATCAGCTGCTGAGCAAGTGGAGTCTGCCTCATGTGAATGGGGCCTAACTCTGCAAGACAGGCCTACCTGACATAGCCTTGCAGACTCCATCTTCCTGTGCCACTGGTAGGGGAAAATCCTGAAAGCAGCTGAGGATGCCACCTGGACTTTAAAGATTTTCTCCTCACAGAAGAAATTAAGTAAAACTATGGAGGTTTCTCTGGAAGATTGGATGTAGGGTTGAGGAAAAAAAATGGAGATGAGCTTTAAAATTATATGCTCATCTTTCATCTCAATATTGTTGCCTTTTACCAATATAGATAACATGGAAACTCTTATATAGACTATATTGCCAAAAGTATTGGGACACCCCTCCAAACCATTGGATTCAGGTGTTTCAACCACCTCCATGGCCACAGGTGTATAAAATCAAACTAGGCATACAGACTGCTTCTACAAACATTTGTGAAAGAATGGGTCGCTCTCAGGAGCTCAGTGAATTCAAGCGTCCATCTGAGAAATTTCCTTGCTACTAAATATTTACGGTCAACTGTTAGTGGTATTATAACAAAGTGGAAGCAACTGGGAACAACAGCAACACATTCATGATATGAAAGGCCACGTAAAATGAGTGGGGTCAGCACATGCTGAAGTGCACAGTGCGCAGAAGTCGCCAACAGGAGCTCAGTGAATTCAAGCGTGGTACCGTGATAGGTTGCCACCTATGCAATAAGTCCATCCATGAAATTTCCATGAACAGTCAACTGTTAGTGGTATTATAACAACTGGGAACAACAGCTCAGCCAGAAAGTGGCAAGCCATGTAAAATGACAGAACGGGGTCAGCACATGCTGAAGCGCACAGTGCGTAGAAGTCGCTAACTGTTTGCAGAGTCAATAGCTAAAGACCTCCAAACTTCATGTGGCCTTCAGATTAGCAAAACAACAGTTCGTAGAGAGCCTCATGGAATGGGTTTCTATGGCCAAGCAACTGCATCCATGCCTTACATCACCAAGTGCAATGCAATGCGTCAGATGCAGTGGTGTAAAGCACGCCGCCACTGTACTCTAGAGCAGTGGACACGTACTCTGGAGTGACAAATTACACTTCTCTGTCTAGAAATCTGATGGATGTGTCTGGGTCTGGCAGTTGCCAGGAAAATGGTGCTTGATTGACTGCATTGTGCCAAGTGTAAAATTTGCTGGAGGGGGATTATGGTGTGCGGTTATTTTTCAGGAGTTGGGATTGGCCCCTTAGTTCCAGTGAAGGGAACTCTTAAGGTGTCAGCATACCAAGACATTCTGGACAATTTCATGCTCCCAACCTTGTGGGAACAGTTTTGGGATGGCCCTTCCTGTTCCAACATGAGTGAGTTAGGGGTGGAGGAACATGACTGACCTGCACAGAGTCCTGACCTCAACCCGATAGAACACCTTTGGGATGAATTAGTGTGGAGACTGCAAGCCAGGCCTTCTCGTCCAAGATCAGTGCCTGACCTCACAAATGCGCTTCTGGAAGAATGGTCAAACATTCCCATAGACACACTCCTAAACCTTGCGGACAGCCTTGCCAGAAGAGTTGAAGCTGTTATAGCTGTAAAGGGTGGGTCAACTCAATATTGAACCCTACGGACTAAGATTGGGATGCCATTTAGGTTCATGTGCGTGTAAAGGCAGGCATCCCAATACTTTTGTCAATATACTGTGTGTGTGTGTGTGTATATATATATATATATATATATATATATTTATTTATATATACAGCACTGTGCAAAAGTTTTAGGCAGGTGTGAAGAAATGCTGCAAAGTGAGAATACGTTAAAAAAAATATAATTTAATTGTTTGTTTTTATCAACCAGAAGAAAAATCTAAATCAAATCAATATATGTGTGACTACCCTTTGGTTTTAAATCAGCATCAATTCAATTCATCAAGCTCTTTGCAAGAAGCACAAAGAAACGGACCACATTGAAGACTGTAGATGCAGTGGTTGGCCAAGAAAACGTAATGCCGCAGATGAAAGACACATCATGTTTACTTCACTTCAACATCGGAAGCTGTGCAGCAATGCCATCAGCACAGAACTGGTGGAAACCAGTGGGAATCAGTTAAACCCATACACTGCCTGAAGAAGTCTGTCCTGAAGTGATCTTCATGGGAGAATTATAGCCAAAAAGCCATACCTCTGACGTGGAAACAAAGCTAAGCAACTCAACTATGCACAAAAACCTAGGAACTGGGGTGCAGAAAAATGGCAGCAGGTGCTCTGGACTCATGAGTCAAAATATGAAATATTTGGCTGTAGCAGGAGGTAGTTTGTTTGGTAAGGATTGAAGAGCGGTACAATAATGAGTGCCTGCTGGCAACAGTGAAGCATGGTGGAGGTTCCTTGCAAGTTTGAGACTACATTTCTGCAAATGGAGGTGTAGATTTGGTCAGGATCATTGGTGTCCTCAATGCTGAGAAATACAGGCAGATACTTATCCATCATGCCATACCAACAGGGAGGCGTGTGATTGGCCCCAAATATATTGTGCAGCAGGGCAATGACCCCAAACATACAGACAATATTAATAAGAATTATCTTCTGCTTAAAGAAGAACAAGGGGTCTTGGAACATCATGACGTCTGTCTGGAATTATATGAAGAGACAGAAGGATTGGAGGCAGCCTACATCCAAAAAAGATCTGTAGTTAATTTTTCAAGATGTCTGGAACAACCTACCTGCCAATATCCTTTAAAAACTGTGTGCAAGTGTATCTAAAACAGTTGATGCTGTTTTGAAGGCAAAGTGTCTTCACATCAAATGTTGATTTGATTTGGATTTCTCTTCTGTTCATTTACTTTCCATATGGTTCATTTATAAAATTAAACTATTACCACATCTATTTCTGAAAGCATTCTTAATTTACAGCACTTTTTTCAAAACTGCCTATAACTTTTGTACAGTAGTGTATACAGTATATTATGACATACGTATACATAAAAAAATGGGGTGGACTTTATGGACCACTTTTGTCATCACTTTTGTATGTTTCTATCTGCTCTGATACATCTCACCACCTCTCTGAATGAAGCCCCATATTTAACAAAAAGTGGCTGACTGCATAGCAAGCTTTTCTCTTCTGTTGAGTTGTAAAGCAGTCAATGCCTCATCAGATAGGATATTTATTGTGTGCCTGTCCTTGACTTCTGAATGAAGTGTTTTAAAAAAACCCCCAAACATTTCATTCCAAGTAAAAAGAAGCTAGAACAAATAAACATCCTTTATGTTCTTAGGTGATTACCTGATATAATTTCAAGCAGACACATATGAACAACACATCAAAAGTTTTTCCTAACACAATTGCTTGCCAGTCAGATATTGTTTGCATTTTGTTTGGAATATTTCCCATGCTAATTTGCAAACCTGTGTATGACAAAGTTATGAAGAGCCTCCAATAATCCATACAATTTGTTGCTGGATGTTAGTGACTTTTAGTATTCCTTCCATCCACCAACATCAATTCATGAACAAAAACCTCTGCAGTCAGTATGTTAAAGGCATTAATGTCCAGCAGACATTTTTTTTAGTTTTGAATAGGGTTGGGAAGAGTTACAATTTTCATCAGGTTTTATTGCAGTCTGTGAGTCCATAAAAGACATTTCTCCTTATTTTTTTATAACGTATAGTCAGGACTACATAGAGAACAGATATCACCAAGATAGAAAGGTGCAGACAGTAATAAAAACTTAGCAGAGATTCTAAACCTTTTTCATGCTGTCTTTGTCCTCATCTGTGACATTTCTTATCATCCTCTTGTCTTTCCAACTCTGTCACTGGGATAGAATGCTGGAGGAAATCTCCCAAGTGGGTTAAGCACATTAATAAAAACCCAGAAGGATAATACAAAGTGAAAGAACATTTCCTTTTAGACCCTTGTCTAAGATAGAACAGGTGTCGCTTCTTTTTGTGTTCTAAAAAAATTTTGAATTTCCCATATGGTGAACCTCCCCGGCACTGGGAGAGAAAGAAAATAGAAACTTGACACGGGTTCTCATTCTTCTCCCCCCTTTAAAAAAAAAAAAGGTTTTGGCTATATATACACGTTTAACCTCTTCAGACAAGCATATGCATATATTGTATCCATCCTGATGGAAGCGGGTCATTGTCTGTGGAGCGGCATATATGCAAATGTGTGTTAGTGCTGAGAACGTGCTGCACAGTGTATTCCCACCACAGAGACTGTGTTCTTACTGAGAGCCCCAAATCTCATACTAATGATCAGAAACTGGGAGGCCTGGTTCCCGATCACCTGATCACTATGATAGCCTTTGATTGGATGTCATAGTGATCAGTCACTCCTCAGCTGGTCCCTGTGTTTTTTTTCTCCACTTGAATGGATAAAAGGATACACAGAAGAGAAAAAATGTAAACAAAGCAGTGTGTATAAAATAAATTAAAAAAATAATCATATCAGAGTTTCATCTAGGTCAGTGTCAGTGTTAGATTTAGGGTCAAGGTTAGGGTCAAATGTCGTGGTCAGAGTCAAATGTCAAGGTCAAAGGTTGGGGTCAGTGTGTTTTAGGTAGGAGTAAAACAAAAAATTTAATTTAGTATCATTGTCAGTTGCTGTAATTTAGTGTCAGTGTATTTTAGGATTAAAAAAAGCAAAATCCACACTATTTATTCTAGGCCATAATACGAGTAGAAACAACAAATAATATACACATATGTGGTATCATTATGATTGCCAGGAGCTGGAGAATTTATTTTGGGTTGTTCTTTAGTGGTAAGGTTTGGTAATAGCAAGTTATATAAAACATATTTTTGCATTACTTTGATAATAATAATAATAAAAACAGAAAATATCAGTTATCATTTACCACCAACTGAAAACCCTGAAAAATATATAATTCACCTGGATACAAGTAGTTGTGATGATATGTGCAGCTTTACTAACACATGGCAAAGTTGCAAAACTGGCTTCAGGAGTTAGGACTTGTTTTACCCTCCATCATGAAGGGGCTAAAAACAGTTGTTACAACCATTGACAAATCCAGCCTTCAACCCTGCTAAGAAAAATTGTGTAAACCCCACTCCCCAGCTGCTTACTTACCTTATAAACTGAGATAGGTAAGCAACTAGAGATGGGATAGCGCCCTAAAGATTGGGTTGGTTGAATTCAACAATACTTTATATATAGGTACAGCTTCCCTTTATTGTATGTTTTAGAAACATTGAGATCAAGCTCTTACATTTGGGTCAATTTACCTTGGGAATCTATTTCCAATCATTCTTCACATGTAGAGAACAAGCTTTGCAAATTACTTCAGTACACACAATTGACTGATGAATTAACTACTCAGGTACCTGCATCTCAATATAGTTTGAGTTCAGGTGGCACAAAGCTATGATATACTGTATATATTTAATGAATGCTCTAAAAAATCATGGCAGTTTCACTGTTCTACACATAACTAACTGACAGTCTATGGGGGAGATTTATTAAAACTGAATGGTGCAAAATCTGGTGCAGCTCTGCATAGAAACCAATCAGCTTCTAGCAGGGGCGGACTGACAACTCATGGGGCCCCCGGGCAATAGGGGATCATGGGGCCCCTTTGTCCTTGCCCAAACTCAATAAAAGCCTATGAAAAAGGTACCAGCGGCATCTCATGGGGCCCCCTACTGACCCCGGGCCCTTGGGCAGTGCCCGAGTTTCCAAATGGTCAGTCTGCCCCTGGCTTCTAGGTTTTACTATCAAAACTTAATTGAACAAGCCGAAGTCAGAAGCTGATTGGCTACCATGCACAGCTACACCAGATGCTGATTTTAGTAAATATTCCACTTTGTGTTCTTCTGTAAGCTTATCTGTGTTGGCCTGGAGAAGATTGGCCACAAAAAAAATGGTTGTTCAAATCAGTTTGCCAGAGTGGTATCATTCAGTCAAGGGCAGGGCCTCCCCTGTGATAGGACAGAGACAATATAGGATCTAGGCCATGGGAAGCTGATGGCCTTCCAACATTTGAAATACCAGACTTAGGAAAAAAGAAGTTAAAGAAAAAAAAAGACATAATTATCTACAAAACAATGATTGCAACCAACCTGCTGGATTGCATTGTAGGATCAAGCAAATTGCTGTATGAAATATATTTGCCCATTTCTGCTCAGGGATGTGGCAATGCTTTAAAATACAGTATAAAGAAAGCAAGGGAAAAATTCAAAATAGTGGGTAATTACAAAACAAAATGTAATATTCGAATATGAAAGAGCTGTGAATTGTGAAGGTATCTTTCATTCTGGATTATCGTCGGAGAAATAAAATTACAGCTAGGTTAGAAATATGTCAGCATTAATTCAAGGTAATGATGAGTTGGGTTGCTTTGATTAGGATTTACATTATATTAAATACATGTTTAAATTTATCACAAATATGTAGTCTTAATTTGCTCATTGAACGGAATATATTTTAAAATTTAAAAAAGGGTAATATTTAGTTAAAGTGGACATTCATGTGTCAAATGAACCCTGAATCACAGGTCAGCATTACCAAATAACAACATTATTTCTTGTTACGTAAAAAAAAATATCTGTTGGTTTTCAGTCCCTAGCTTAGGCAGCATAGGTCACATTTTCTTTGACTAACAATTATTACTGCATATAACCTATTGTTTTCAATCAACAATGGGATGTCCGGATCAAAATGTTGCCCTCATATACACAGACAATTTAGATCAATTATATATATATATATATATATATATATATATACAGTATATATATCCAAATTTTTAAATAAATATCATTCCCTTGTAAAACACCCACAGACAGATCATGCACTTATATGCACTCACAGCCTCACATTCTAAGCTTTGTTATTTGCAAATCTCAGTGTAGGTCACTGTTCAGACATGACTGAGGAAATTGCCCCCCACACCTATGGTCAGGTGTGCGCCCCCTACCCAGAAATGCAAAATAATGTATATATACGTGATTTTGCACACCTGTGCCACCCTGTAACAGTATTTCTGCTATAGGGCGGTCGGGAAGCCATCTCACCAACTTAAAAAAATTGCATGTAAAAGCACAGAAGAATTCAATTGCAATGTGTCTTTCTAGAAACAAATTGACGACTCCAAGAAGAGTCAATGATCTAGTATAGCTCCTTCCCTTCATGCACCTCAGAGGCCTCTAGTCTTCTGTCTAATTGATCTCCGTTCTGGCCCAGCATTACACTTTATTTGCCTACCTTCATAACATTTTATGTAGCTCCTGGGGCAGAACTGAAGGTGAATACTATAAATATACTTACTAAATACTATAACTATAATTTAACTGTCACTTGAGTGACAACTCTGAATCTGCTAGGGCTGCTGACATCACATCTAAGATGGTGATAGCCCACAGCAGTCTCAGGGCTACATAAGGGAGGCTTTACAGGTTAACAACATGCATAAAATATGTAAAATTCACATATACTCTTTAGGTGACCACATCTTTCTAAAATAGTGCTGCCTGCATGAATGCATAAGTTTCCAGGATACATATAGTATAAACACACATACACATTGCCAACATTATTGGGACACCTGCCTTTACATGCACATGAACTTTAATGGCATCCCAGTCTTAGTCCATAGAATTCAATATTCAGTTGGCCCACCCTTTGTAGCTATAACAGCTTCAACTCTTCTGGGAAGGCTGTCCTCAAGGTTCAGGAGTGTGTCTATGGGAATGTGTGACCATTCTTCCAGAAGCGCATTTGTGAGGTCAGGCACTGATGTCGGACGAGAAGGCCTGGCTCGCAGTCTCCGCTCTAATTCATCCCAAAGGTGTTCTATTGGCTGGAGGTCAGGACTCTGTGCAGGCCAGTCAAGTTCCTCCACCCCAAACGTACTCATCCATGTCTTTATGAACCTTGCTTTGTGCACTGGTGCTCAGTTATGTTGGAACAGGAAGGGGCCATCCCCAAACTGTTCCCACAAAGTTGGGATCATGAAATTGTCCAAAATGTCTTGGTATGCTGATGCCTTAAGCATTCCCTTCACTGGAACTAAGGGGCCAAGCCCAACCCCTGAAAAACAACCCCACACTATGAACCCCCCTCCACCAAACTTTACACTTGGCACAATGCAGTAAGGGAAGTACCGTTCTCCTGGCAACTGCCAAACCCAGACACGTTCATCGGATTGCCAGACAGAGAAGCATGATTCATCACTCAAAAGAACACGTCTCCACTGCTCTTGAGTCCAGTGGTGGCGTGCTTTACACCATTGCATCCAACTCTTTGCATTACTCTTGGTGATGTAAGGCTTGGATGCAGCTGCTCAGCCATAGAAACCATTCCATGAGGCTCTCCATGCACTGTTGTGCTATTTCTGAAGGCCACATAAAGTTTGTAGGCCTTTAGCTATTGACTCTGCAGACAGCTGGCGACTTCTGCGCACTGTGCTCTTCAGCATGCGCTGACCCCGCTCTGTCATTTTACGTGACCTACCACTTTGTGACTGAGTTGCTTCTACTTTGTTATAATACCACTAACAGTTGGTTGTGGAATATTTAGTAGCAAGCAAATTTCACGGATTGCACAGGTGGCAGTATATCACAGTACCAGGCTTGAATTCACTGAGCTCCTGAGAGCAATACACTCTTTCACAAATGTTTGTAGAAGCAGTCTGCATGCCTGGTGATTGGAACACCTGAATTTAATGATGTGGAGGGGTGTCCCAATACGTTTGGCAATATAGTGTATGATATATTTATTTATATATATATATATATATATATATATATATAATTTGATTTTTCCTTTTTCTTCTTCTATTTCCAAAATACACTTTGCACTTTTGGTACATCTTGGTCTCCATCTGTAAAATCCATCAAAAGTGATTTGATTGTTTTCACTCTGTACAAAGTGAGACTATGAGAACAGCTGAGATGAGACCACAATAGCTGGTGACCCATTTGGGGAATTAACATTTTGCTTTCATTATGCACCTTCTCTTCACACTAACCCTCACATCCCAGTCCTGTATTAAGAATAAAGGCTGAACTATAATTTGTCATGGTATTGTAACCTCAGCATTTAAAAAGACCATGATGTATTGATGTATTGATGCAAGCGTCATGTTTTGGATCTTTAAACATTTTTCAAAATGTCTCAGCTCTCATTAGGAGTGAAAGTTTATCCATGTCTTAGGCTGCATGAGTGCAGATCAATGCTACACATGATATCCTTTACTGTGAATGACAGTAGAAATTGGTTTCATTAAATTAAAAAAAATCATAAATAAATGTAATTTGGTGAAGCGGCTAACAGTTCTGAAACTTAACAGAGCATGACACTTTTAGGTTTGCAGGTAGAAATAAAACTTGAATAATAATATAATAATATACAGTATATATAATCCAGTAAATGTAGAGAGAATACCATACAAATATGGACATAGCTTGACAGACTGTCAGAAAATGACAGATAAGGACTAACCCCGAAAGACAGACAGACTTTGCATCAGAATGTGATGCTAGATGGACAAGGAGTACCTTGCTTGAAAACAGCACCTAGGAAACTCTGACTCTGAACTTTGATCACTTTATTAATGTATGACATGAAACATGCCCAACATGTTTCAGGGATAGGGGCTCCCCTTTTCAGAGGTACCATTGGGGAAGGAACAGATAACAAACATGTGACTGTATGCATCTACAAAAGAGGTTCAATTGAAAAGAATAGAATTTCAAAATCAACTGACTGTTGGTGCTGATTAATTTAGTGTTACAAGTAATACAATATAGACATTATATAGACCTCTACCGCAGATGCATACACTCACAACTGTTCTTTCCCCAAAATTAACCCTGCAGAAGGGGGTCCCATCCCCCTGAAATGTATTGGCTGTTGTACCCTATTTAAAGGACCATTGTTTTTCAATTTGCTAAAATGTCCAAGATTTTCTATTCACGTATAGCACTTTTCACCCATCCCCACAATCTTCACATTCTTCAAGGACCCTCTATGTGTCAAGGTGCCACAACTTACCCACCATTAGCAAGCTCTAACTCTACCTTAGAGGTACTCTACAACAACTTTGTATCAGTTAGAAAAACCCAGATGATTTCCTGGGTTATATTAAAACGTGACAAATTCTGTTTATGGCTATCCCAATCCTGATCATTTTTGGGCAAACAATGCCTTAGTAGTGGTCAGAGTTTAGGATTAAATTGGAAATGGCCAAACAAGGAAAGGCATTCATTCTGCTTTTAGTTCTAATAGCCTATTTACCTATGGAAAGGTAGAAAAATAACAATTTTCCTCAGCTGTATTTATTGTTTTTCTAATTGTTTACAGAGGGTTGTATATTATTATTATATTAAAGTATATTTATATATGCTTTAACAGGTTAATGTCACTTCAAAGGTAATTTCAACATTTACATTTTTAAATCTGCTGTTTTCACTAATAAATTACCTGGTGGCCCTACCATGAAGGTCTTTGTGCAGGTACAGTATATCTTGTTATAGGGTAACAACTCTCTGTCCCTATCACTTATTCGTGTTCCTCTACTTTCACCCTTTTAAATAGGATTCTGATGGAGACTATAAATGGCCTTTTCAACAGTGCAGAAATCTGGAGAGTGCAGAAATCTGTTGTAGCTGTCCATTATAGCCAATCAGCTTCTAATTTCAGCTTGTTCAATGAAGCTTTGACAAAAAAGCTGGAAGCTGATTGGTTTCTATGCAGAGATGCCCCCGATTTTGCGCTCTCTGGTTTTAGTAAATCAACCCCACATTGTCCATTAGGCATGGTCCACTAAACTCGCCCAGAAAAAAGCCATACCTGAAGTTTATGGATAAAGACAGAACGTGGCTGCAGTAGATCAACAGTACTCAGATGCAGCAAAGGATGAAAGAAAAAAGGTTTAAACAAGTAATTTCATTAAAAAAAATGGCAATTGTTTGTTATATGCATTGCTTTAGCAAACAAGATGTGATTTAGCTTTGGTTTGCATCCAGAAAGGTATACTCGAAGGGTAGACCTATGTAATATTTTGCCCAGTCACAATTTTATTTAATCTAGGGTATAAACCCTTTAGATTGATTACATGATAATGAGCACACTTTAAACAACTTTTATGAGACAACATAGATATTCACATCAAATTCATATACAAGCATATCAAAGAAGGTAATTCAGGTTACTACTTAGTTCGCTATCCTGCTTTATAAGATCAAGAACTATTAATAAAAAAAATCTGAATTGATACTCCAGTTTTATTCAAACTATCATTTTCACAAACCCTTCTTTTTAAAAAAAAATTAGAAATGGATTTTAACAAAACTTTCTCAACTATTTGCTTAATTTTTTGTTTAAACTGTACATGTTCTAAAACCCAATAAAATGCTTTATTTTCATTAGATCTGGGCAAAAGTTTAATAAAGCTTGTGTCTTTTTTCACTCTACCATGTGTTTGTCAAAACTTTTTTTGTGCTGTAGAGCAATGGTTCAGTCTTCCATTCCAATCAAAGCTGTTGAGAAAGCAGGAAAAAGTAATGATAAAATTGTGCAAAGTTTGAGAAAAGAAAAATTGCTGACAGATACTGTAAAATGAGGCCTCCTAATTTGTCTGAGAGGTGTAAGAAAGGCTTTGATGTCATTGGACACTTTGTTCTCCTAGGACAGTACCCGAACACTATAGTATGTATATTTCTACACGAGCTTTAAAACATTTCAGGCTTCTTTCCCTTTGTAAAGGAAATGTTATATAATTGCAATGAAAATGTAAATTGCTAGAGATTTTATATTACATGTCCTGTAATCACTGTATTGGAGTTAACATTTGAAGCTTGAAAGACAGATCCTTACAACATGTGATAGCTATTAAGGAAAGGGGTTCCTTGAGCCTTTATCACAGCAATTTGAAAAAAAAAAGACTATGACATCAATAAAATAAAATTTAAGATGATAGTTTTTGCACATGTAGAAATAGATAAAAGAGAGAATGATTGATTGTCTAGACTATTAAGGAGAGATGCTTTTTGGACCAATATGATGAAAGCCTGCCAACAATGATGTATGAATCAAGTATATAACCTGGCTTTCTGAAATTCTCTAATACCAGTAATAATATCCATTAATGGTTTAATTTGTCTTCAAAGACCATGATTGTGAGGATAAAAAAAAGGAATGACGAGTAGGATAGGCTTTCCAACAATCACTTGCATTAGTTATGTATTTCATAAATGTATTACACTAAATTGCCTATTGTATTTTCTGTCTGATTACTATAAGCCAGGGTTTGTGAATAATTTAAGCCCCATGAACTGCAAGAATAATTCCAAACAAAAGACACAGTAAACCCTTACTTGTTCCCTTTATAATGCTTATTTGTCCAGAAACAGTTAGAGCTTTGCCCACTCATTTCCATGTATTATGGGTAAAATTGAAAGTGATCATAAAAGTTCCAATTTTTTTAAAATAACAAACATGTTATACTTACCTGCTCTGTGCAGTGGTTTTACACAGAGCAGCTCTGATCCTCTTCTTGGATCCCCCTCCGGCACTCCAAGCCCCTCTCCCCTGCTGAGTGCCCCCAGGGAAAGCTGCTTGCTGTGGGGGTACTGATGCGTGCTCACTCCTGAGCTGCCTCTGTGCGCCTTTGAGACATGCAGAGTGCGGCTCCGCCCCTGCAATCCCGCCTTACTGACATTGATCAACAGCCAATGAGGAGGCAGAGACCTGGGAGAGCTTCTGCTCTTGTGCACATCTCTGAATCGAGCTTAGAGGGGTAGAAGGGGGGGGAGGGAGGAACTGCACACTGAAAGTTTTTTACCATCATCCATAGAATGCATTAAGGTAAAAAAAAATCCTTCAGGCTTTAGAACCACTTTAATTTACTAAAACCCTTATTCAGCCTATCTTCCCCTCTGTGTTTGTTAAGGAGGAGTGAAATTATTTTGGCCAACTAAATTTCACCCAAAAACATTACAGATTAAAGTCTCACTGAGCTACTTAGGTGAAATTTGCATTTCAGGTTGTTTGAATTTGTATTCTTCATATTTGTGTGTTATTTCCTTTCTTGTGTGCAATCAATCTCTATATGTGTACTGTAGCATACCCACAAAGGTTAGCTTTGATAAGTATATGGGTAGCTTCCACCTGAGTCTGAGGACACCCTCAAAATTCCATGACACAGTGAATTAGACAATTGTAAATAATAGACAACTTCATTCATTGGGAGCTGCACCCTGATAATAAGTGAAATGGTTAAAGAAAACTGAGCAACACGTTCAAATATTATAACTGAAATTATAGTATTGGTATCAGAACAGCAACAAGTGTAAGCTAAGTGTAACATAAGTCCCACATATTGTCTGTTAGTAAACTCACAAGCCTGTGTTGGGGTCCTGGACAACGGTAACAATATCCTTTCCAAAGCAACACAATAGTAACCAATATACTGTCTCTATAAGATATGAGAAACTGAATGTGACCCTTTTAAAATAATTTGCATTGAAGGAAGATCTTGTCTCAGTCACTTCACTTATCTTACAGACACCACTGTAGAGCTGGCTATACACTATTTTTTTTTTTTTCGTTCGGACTGTAGGCTGCAAGATAAAAAAAAAGCAACAGATTCCTCTATCCACAATTACCAGCACAGATAGATAAATCGCCCACTATGGCTATTATATTTCGAGAGCCAGCCCTTACCAGCAGTGAAAACGCCTGCACAACGGCTGCATCTAATTGGATGTTGCTGATTTTGCCTGACAATTTTCCTCCTGCCTCTTTCGTTTTTTCTATAAAGGGATGTCTGGCAGGAGGAGGCCAGTAGGACCACCCACTGAGTACCTTTTGGGCTGCTTGCTGAGGAACCAGACAAAATTTGTACAGTGTATGACTATCCCAAAGCAATTGTTTTTCTTTATACTCTGTATATAGTTGAAAATCTCTCCTCAATCCCTTCCAGCTGACCGTATACGACCTCACGCGTATCTCTCTTTGTGCTGGGAGTGCTCTGTACAGCGCACTCCCAACACAGACACCATGCTTTCATCGAGAGCTCCAGGTCTTGTTCTAATATTTGGGATCCAGAACTCCTGGTTCTGGGTTACTGGATTGCTGTGATAGCCTCTGATTGACTATCATAGTTATCAGTCACTGTGAGCCTGCACCCATGTTTACTTCCTATTCTGAATGAAGGGAAAGATACATTGTATCTTTTTCATCTTGCAAGAGAGGAAAATATACACAAACAAAAGTGTGCAAAAGTAAAATAAAATAATTAAATAAAGAATAAAAAAATAACGAAAACAATAACAAGTACAAGGTTTGCCAGGGTTAGTGTTAGGGTCAGTTTCTGGGTCAAAGGTCAAGGTTTAGGTCTAAGGTCAGGGTCAGAATATTATAGGCAGAATTTTTACAAAAAATTGGTATCAGTGTCAGTTAGTGTCAGTGTGTTTTAGGCTGGATAAAGAAAAATGAAAAATGCGCACCAATGTTTCTGAGTACTACAGATACAAAAAAAAGCTAACATACAAATATGTGGTATCGCTTGTCAGGAGCAGGAGAGCTTTTTTGAGTTGTTCTTTGGTTATACATTATGGTAATAGCAAGAAATATTCAGCTAAATTAAGAAATAAAATACTATTTTGAGCCAGTTATCATTTACCACCAAAAGAAATCCCAATTTGTCCT
Source organism: Staurois parvus (assembly GCF_062004578.1). Classification (NCBI taxonomy): domain Eukaryota; kingdom Metazoa; phylum Chordata; class Amphibia; order Anura; family Ranidae; genus Staurois; species Staurois parvus. The sequence continues at coordinate 4,042,697 of NW_028317797.1, read as the reverse complement.
GAAAAAAAAACAAGGTATAATCCACCTGGCTACAGAAATTAGTTGTGATGATATGTACAGTTTTACTTACAAATGTCAATGTTCCAAAATTGTGCTGAGGCATTAACATTTGTTGTACCCTTAGGCGGGAAGGGGGTTAAAGAGGGGCTACAGTCTCAGATCATAAATTTAAATAAAAACAAAATCTAGCCTCTTACAAATCACTGCATCTAATTTGGCGACTGCCTGATATCTGTGTACAGTATTTACTTGCCTAAAATCAGAAGGAACCCTCATCACAAATTTCTGGCATCGGCCATTGCTAGTGTGGGCATCCAGCCAGCACTCATATAGTTCCTTGTTTTAATGCTGATGTCTACCCAGCATGCACTTCCTGTTCTCGAGCATGCACATTGTTGATAACAGATAACATTGTTGATAACGGATGATCACAGAGATTCCAGAGGCGGAAAATGAGCCCACACCTTGTTCTCCAAAATTGACTTGAGTGGCTCTATGGTATTGAAGTCTGGCAACTGCACCCAGGGAGGTTGTGAGACTTTGTCTGCATACGCGTCAAATCACAATTTGACAACACCAGCTGTGTGAATCAGAGCATTATCATCTTGGTAAATGGTGCTTGCCACGGGGTGCACATGGTTGGCCAAAATTCGTAAATTGCCACTGGCAGTGACTCTGCCTTTCAAGGTGATGATGGCACCTGCTGTTCTTTCAGCAAGGGAGAATGTCACCAGCACACCGAGGATCACCAATATGGGTCCAAACCTTTTAATGAACAATCACATAGTTACAGCAAGGCAACATTTCGGAGTCTCGTAGTACCCCTTCATCAGGCATGTGACCTGATCGCCACATGCCTGATAAAGGGGTCCTTTGAGACTCCGAAACATTGCCTTGCTGTAACTGTGTGATTGTTCATTAAAACTTTTGGACCCACATTGGTGATCCTTGGTGCGTTGGTGAGATTATCCCTTGCTAATTCTGTTTGGTTCCAGCCGACGGTCATTGCAGCACCCACTTATACACACAGCCACTTTTAATGCAGGAACTTGTGCGTTTGGATTGTACACTTGCTGTTCCTTCAGAGCGCATGTGCCGGAGACATCACTGGCTGACAAGCAAGCGAATATCTTCAAAATAGTGCACTTTTAAGAGATATTCATTTAACCTACAGGTAAGCTTTATAATAAATTTACCTGCAGGTAAAAATCACAATGTGGGGTTTACTACCGCTTTAACATTGTTTTTTCTTTAATGGAAGGAATAGGTAGGATGGAAGCAAGGAAATGGGTTTAAGATGAGCTTTAAGATACTTCAGAACTCGGTAATGATTCCCATCCTATCAAACCCTTTAAAGAGCATGCTATAAGGCACATCAACATATCAGAAGCTTCAAATGAAATCTAGTTTTCAATAACCATCTGCTGAACATAACAGCCAATGGCTGTGAATCACTCATGTCACATGGTGTTAATGTACTCTTAAAACAATCAACTTGGTTTAAACATGCTAGTCAATTCTTATTTTTCAGACTCTCGATCAAATACTCCAACCACACAAACTAAATAACTGTCCTTGGGTTCAGCTGAAGGCCAAATTGTTTGAACTATTTTGGATCAATTGATTCCTCATTATAGCTTTGCTGGGGAGAACAGCTAACAGCAATATGTTTTTGGTTTTTTTTAACAAGTATGAAGTTGTGTAAAGCAGACTTAGTTGAAACCCCGGCATATTGTTGACAGATTCTCATGCTGCCCACAGCAGCAAACTTGGCTGTCTTCTTCTGATGTTTGTAGAAACAAAGGATGGCAATGCTTTGTCTTCCCAGATGTGTTAAAGCCATGCACAGCAAGATGGAATGTCTGACCTGTCAGCTCGCCAACCATAGCTAGTGCCTTATCAGGTTACTATTGCCAAGAAATTGTTCTGCTTAGATCATCATCATGCGAAAAAATTGTATTCAGATGTGGCAAACCACAAACTGTATTGGGAGTCTAGCACTCTATGGCTAAAAAAAAAGTGTAGCTGTCTGCAAGTTTCAGTACTATTTAGGGATTACGAGTGTTCTGTTCATGAAATGGTAAACTTGCCTAAATGTGTTAGCTTTTTCTTTGAATCAAAGTAAACAAAAATTAGAAATCAGCACTACTCACATTTAAATGCTGTTGAATTGCTTTGATAGATTATTTCATTATACATAGATTAGTAGGCTGTGCCAAAGCAATGAGCCTGTACGTTTTCAAATTGCTAAATAGTTGAAGTCACCCATGCCCTAATTCTGCCTTAGCCATGATGTAAGAGGGAAGACACGCTCTTTTTTATTGCTTTACATAGAAACATTTTTCTCCTAGATTTCTAATCTGAAGTGGGAAGAAAGATAGGTGCATACGTGTTTACATTACAATTTTTGTAAAACAGGCTAAAACGGATGAAGGTTGAAGTTAGTATTAGAAAGATCTTGTGCCAAAGAGGATGGTAGTTTAAATTGTGGAGATATAAATATAATCTTTTTTTTAAATTATTATTATTATTATTTTTTCCAGTTTGCAGCATTGACACTGTATCTTAGGCCCGGGAAGAAGGATGACATTTTTTTTTCCAAAAATTAAAAAAAAATATTTTGTAAAAGATATGACAAGAACGCAGACAATCACCATGGCTTTTCAAAAGTGGGCAATGAGACTGATAATGACAACAATGGACATTGAGGGCCCTACTTTTTGAAAGGCATGGCAAGTACTACTTTTTGAAACCCGATCACATTATACTTTTGTACCATGTGATTCTGTAGGGGCTGGTGTGCCAAACGCACTGCTTTTGCGACCTGAGTTTGAGGTGTCGCTAACTTTGCACTAACACATTCAGCAGATCACAAGGGCAGTGCTACTGGAATGTGGTGCAGGGAGCAGCTTTCCCAAACTGCATTCTAGTGTGAAAGGGCCCTTAAAGAGGTTCTAAAGGTAGAAGGTTTTTTTTTTAACTTAATGCATACTCTGTGTTAAGGTGAAAAACCTTCTATGATCAGCTCCCCCTCACCCCCAAATCCCACTTATACTTACCTGAGCTCAATCTTAATCCAGCGCTGTGCCCCAGAGCAGCAGCTCTCTTGGCTCTCTCTCTCCTCTCTTGACATTGCTTGGAGTCAACAGTGGGAGTCATTGCATCTTGCTGCTATGAAACACAGTCTGTGAGGAGTGAGCGTAGGGTGAGGCTGAGCGATGCTGTGCATGTCAGTGGATACACACAGCGTGGCTCAGGAGGGGGCCTGCACGAGTACCCCATAGCAAGCAGCTTGCTATGGGGACACTCAGAAGTGGGAGGAGCCATGAGCACTGGTGGGGGACCCGAGAAGAGGAGGATCAGGGCTGCTCTGTGCAAACCATTTTTCAGAATGGATGAGTATGCCATGTTTGTTATGTTAAAGAAAAAAAAAACCTTTGCAATCACTTAAAGTAATCCCAACCACTAAAATCTCATATAAATGTAAAATGTTGATGTCATTTCAAAATAATACCTGCCTTGAAAGGTCCTTGCTCAGGCACTTTCTGTTATAGGGTGCCAACACTCCCTGTCCCTGTTTCCTTATTGTTTCCTGCTTTATCACTCTACCACAGGTTATCCCAATAAAGACTGCAGGTGACTGCAAGTGGCTATGCCAGTAAATATTGCATAGGCAGCTTCCACTGTGACCTATAGAAAACCCACCCTAAAGCCTAGTACACACGATCAGAAAATTATATGAAAAATACCAATTTTCAAAATGGTCGTACGATAATCTGATCATTAATGCACGGCTGCGTCTGAAATTATTTGAAGGAACAAGCACGAACATTTATCTTGTACTATACCAGAGTGTATGATTTTCCTTTAATCAATACAATTTGTGTGCGAAAATACAATACATATACACTACTTCACTTCCGAATTTTATTTTTGTCGTACAAGAATTTTCATAACTTTCGAAATGAGACTAGCATGCAAAAAAAAAAATGGATGATCATTCATCCAATGTTCCCATCGTGTGTATGGGGCTTTAAAATTCTATGCAGCCATCAATGAAGGGCATGAAGTGGCTGAAAATGCTGCAGGAGATTACCAGTACTGAGGATGAGAACAGAATTTTATTTAACCCTAAACTATGGGCACTTTTTCTCCCCTCAAAGTGGTCCCTCCAATGTACACACATACAATTTACATGTATTTTGAAAAAAAAAGAAAAAAGCAGCATTTACACCAACAAGCTAAATTGTCTCTACACATTATATCATTGTATAGATATATTGTGCAGAGACATTTTAGCCTGTTGGTGTAAGTGCTGCTTTTTTTTTTTTCATTTATTTTTAAACACTTTTTTTGTGTTTGGAATAGCAGCTGCACATTGACATTGAGTTGTGGATCAGGGCATGGGTGTATATATATTTTTTTACATGTACTTTACATTTGTTTTTTACAGACTTAGAATGACATTTCTTGAACATATTACAGTATCTATTCAGAATTGGATACTGAGAAAATGCACAATCAACTCAGGAAGGTATCACACATTAAAGGTCTGATAGAGATAGCCACAAATTGGGAAATACAGAAGAAATCCTGTCACTGAAAGTATTATATTATCAGAAAAAAAGTGCAGTATGTAACTATATAACCGGAGATTGAGTATTTTTAAAAGATAAGTCCACTTAAAAAAAAATGCCCATTTTTTTGAAGGTAAAAAAATGTGCATTTACTATTTTTTTTTTGAGCCTAGAAAGCATTGTACCAGTGATTAGCAGATATCATGCAGGACTCCTGCAAAACTGTCAGTGTATCTGTGTGCTCGTATCTCGTACTGGTAGGCAGATACACTGCGACAAGAAGAATCAATAAACTACCGCAGCACTCAACAGTGCCATGGTAGTTCACCGAGAACTAAAAGTCGACAGCTGCAAAGACTCTCAGTACTTGTAGTTCATTCATTCACAGAAATCTTTAATGAATAGTGTGGGTGTGTGGACGGAGCCCCGCACGACCATGTTGTTTTCAAAAAGTGACAGTTAGTATGGGGAACTTCTCCCCGTACTTCTGTCACAGAGAGAGAGGACAGCCAGCGGCGGCTGCAGCGGTGGGAATATGTTACACCTAAGAAGGGGTGGAACATGTAACATGTTCCCAAAGGTGAACTTATCCTTTAATCACATCTGTTTTTGGCTTTCATTCTGAAGTTGGGAGAGCTGTACTGATACCTGATGAACCCCCAGACAGAATTTAATCATTTTTAATTTAAGGTCAAAAGAACCTGAACCTTTATCAGCACCTACTGTAGGTACATTCTCTTGTGGCCTTTTGGTAGTCATTTGGATATCATTGCTGTATACTCACGAGCCCAATGGTCACAGCCTAGACAAATTAGTCATATCTAAGCCACCAAATGCCAATATTAATAGGACAACTTTATCATGTCAATAAAATTTGGCCTTAAAGCGAAGCTCCACCCAAAAGGGGAAGCTCTGCTTGTTTGCACCCTCCACTGCCACTTTTGGCACTTTTTGGGGGGGAGGGGGGAGCAGGTACCCGTGTGGGAATGCAGATATACTGACAGTCTGCAGGAGACCTACATAGAGCCAACAATCTGCTGATTGCTGGTGCAATGCCCTACAGGCTCCTGCAGGCAAAAAATTATAAATGCACATTTTTTTACCTGCAAAAAAAGTGTATTCATTATTTTTGTGCAAAAGGTGAGCTTATCCTTTAAGTGAAAAACAAATATATATTCATATATGCTAGCAATTAGTGTTACCTGCATTAATGTGGTTCTAAAGCTGAAAAGGCTTTTTACCTTACAGTGGTTGTAAACGCAAATATAAAAAAAAATTATTTTTTGCCATAAATGAATACATTTGAATGTAAACATACATACAGCTGTGAGTGTACCTCAGAAAAATGCTCCCTTAGCTTATCTCAGCCCTCCAAAAATTGCTGGTCTATGGGTGTGGCTTAAGACCAGAGAATAGTAGGTGGAGATGTGATGTCACACAATCCCTCAGTTATACGCACCTTCCAGCCTCGACTCAAGAACGTGCACAGCTATCTGACATCTCTATGCCTGCGAGCAAGTCTCCAGAATGCATTCAGGGGAATACACTGGTGCCAGTGACTATGTCAGCTCTGCTTACAGCACAGGATCTGTGCTAATCAGGAGAAAGCTGGTAGGAAAGGGTTAACGTTACAAATCCTAGGAATCCTGCAGCCTGAAGTGGCAATGTGGACTAGGAAACATTCTCATATAAAACAGCAATTCACAAGCTATGTGCTGTGAATAGAGCAGGACAATAATCAGCTGTCAGCAGACTTACCTAGATAAGAACAGCATTACTGAAGTGATGCCGATCTATGTCATAAATCACTGGTGCTGAGTTCTGATCTTGTGAAGGCAGAGACCAGCAGGGAGAGGACACCCGCTCCCCCACCCCTTTGCAGTGCATTACTGTACATGGAGGGTCATGCTGGTCTCATCTTCAGCACAGCCTGTCACTCACAGGAGAAGGGGAGTGGTGACACCATTTTTCTGCTTGTGTCAGATTTATTCTGTTCAGAAGAGCAGGGGGGATTTCTGGAGAAGGGGATTGCTTCAAGATACCAAACTAAGCTCAAATGCTTTGTAAAGGTAAAATCTATTCAATTGTAGGATTAGATTAATTTGGATTTTTAGGTTTGCAACCACTTTAACTTGTTACTAAACCCAGGACCCTGCATTCACTATATCCGCTCTGTTACAGTACACAGAACATGGAAATGCAATTATTTTAGTAAATATAAACTGCTAAACACCTTTTCTCATCAGCAGTATATAGCAGTCTTGTTACTTCTATCAGTCTCCAGCTGGGCACTGGTTAAAGCTTGTAGGAGGAGTTTTCATTCTGCTCTAGAAGGATGCAGAACCCCTGACCTCTGTCTGGACAGCACTGATTGGTCCTGTGCTGATCACATGCACTCTCCCAAGAAAAAAAAAAACCTCTCTAGCAATACACACCAAACAGAGTACGTGCAGAGTGACTCCACACAATATGTCTTATCAGGAGATAAGAAGGGAACACGAGAAGAAGGGGGGATCAGAGAAGTTAGGTTCAAACAGCATTTTTACGCAATGCAGAGGATTAACCCCTTAGGTTCTACAGTAAGTATATAATGCATGCTTTACTGCATATACAGACTGATTTTACTGTTGTGGGTTTAGTAACACTTTAAAGCATTAACTGGTAAGGTAAAAAAACTTCCACTAGCTTACTTACTAGCAAATACTTACCTGAATCCTGTATCAGTTCAGCACTGTGCCGGTCTGTAGTGGCGCTGGCCTCTCTCCCTGCTCTCACAGGATCTCGCAGGCCAAAGGCTCCTGCTGCTGTCAATCAAATACTGTAAGGGGCGAGCGAGTGGTGGGGCTGAGCATCACTGTGTGTTTATGAATGTACACAGCCCAGCTCAGGAGCGCTCCCGAACGTGTGCACTCATAGCAAGCTCTTACTGTGGGGGACACACGGAGAAGAGGAAGAGCAGAGAATGCCAGCGGGATACCCTAGAAAAGGAGGTAAGAGACTGATCTCTGCAATATCATTGTACAGAGCAGGTAAGTATAAAATGATTTTTTATTTTAGGAAGATAAACCTGAGACTTTAGTAGTACAAACTTTTCTGCCAGTGATGTGATATTATAGTCACCACTGCTGTCATCTTCTTTTGGCTTTCTTTTGGGTTCAGCTTTCTTCCATCATCTTGTTTGGCTGGCCTGGGATGATGACACTCCACTGCGTGTTCACTGAGATCTGCATGCTTGAGCTTTCTGGCAGGTAAGAAGCATTTATTGCAAAATAGACATAGAACATCTCTTCTGCAATAAAAGCCTCCCTGCCAGCAATGTTCTATTTTGCTGGCAAAATAAGCCCTCTCAATCCACATGAACTATTTTTAATCCCTATGCTGCTAGCATTAGTAAATAGATAGGAAGGTATATGATATTTACTTGTTTACATTTTTTTCCATTTCTTCATTTGCTTCTTGGTTTCTGACCAAAGCAAAAATGGTGCCATACATCCCAGAAGCCTTCAGGGACATTATTTTTTAAATTTCATCTGGAGGGGAGGAGGGGTTTTCACAGCTAAGATCACCTTCTGCCTGCATGCCTGAGTTAAGGGCAGATGGTTTCTAGGAAGTAAATGCTACATGAATCATCTGCCCTTCGCAAGTTGGCCATGGCTAGACAAGCTGTGGGGTGCTTTTTCAGAGTGATTTCTTCACAAAATAAAGCATTGAGACATGGTTGGATTGGTGTGTATGCTATGAATATTAAAAATGGCATACATAGCATTTTCAGTTTGAGGTGCTCAGAATCAGTTAGGTTTCACTTTAAAACTATGATTTGTCACAAGTGAATATTAGAATCTAGAGTTCCCTGTGGCTGCTCTTATTTATTTATTTCAGGTACTTACTGTGTATAGTGCTGTCAATTTACACAGCACTTTACATATATATTGTACATTCACATCAATCCCTGACACCCAAGGGGTGTACAATCTAAGGTCCCTAACTCACATTCATACATACACATACTAGGACCAATTTAGACAGGATCCAATTAACCTACCTGCATGTCTTTGGAGAGTGGGAGGAAACCCACACAGGCACAGGGAGAACATGCAAACTCTAGGCAGGTGGTGCCGTGACTGGGATTCAAACCAATAACCCTAGTACTGCCAGGGGGCAGTGCTAACCATTTAGCCACTGTGTTGCCCGTATGATATATGGCAGATGACACGCTTCTACTTCTAAATGATACAGATTGCTCTTTACAAGCAGTCATGACCACTATAACCACCTTTGGCACTTACACGGGCCTGACCATTAACTGATCGAAATCTGTACTATTGCAGTTGGATGGGACAAGTAATCCACAACTGTCCTCTTTCTGCCCATTGCCAGTAGTATCCTCTTAAATATTTGGGGATAGAGGTTTTCTCGGAGCTGATAACTGAACCAACTGGCAACTGTTCAGCATGGAGAGCTCACACATGTACCTTGCCTGGCATGACTTGGACCTGGTGATATAGCAGTACATAGTTAGGTACTGGTGGGTATGCTATGAATATTAAAAATGGCATACATAGCATTTTCAGTTGCTCAGAATCAGTTAGGTTTCACTTTAAACCTACCTGCATGTCTTTGGAGTATGGGAGGAAACCCACACAGGCACAGAGAGAACATGCCATCTCCAGGCAGGTGGTACCATGGTTGGGATTTGAACCAACAACCCTATTACTGCCAGGCGGAAGTGCTAACCACTAAGCCACTGTGCCGCCCCTAGCTCTTCCCTGTAGATTGACAGCATTTTCTTTCTAATATGGATTTAAGCTGGATGTAATAGTAGCCAACAACCCAGAACCCACTAGTACAGATATTTAACATCACAAAATAAACTTTCCATTTTTCCAAAATGCAGATGCTTTTTAGGCTGAAATATATTATTAATGTCTGATAAGGTGGCCATATGTGAACTGGATGAATTACATTTTCTTCAAACATCTTTGGTTAAATACAAATTTAAGAAATAAACATCAAACAAGCCAAATGCATATCAGCTTTGTTCTCTAAGATAAGCTTTTGGTAAGCGAATGTGAATTTTAGTATAGTAGGAACAAAAAGGAGGAATTTGTTAACCGCTGCAAAACAGAATTATTGCATAAGGAGCGGAGGTATTTTTAAACAATGGAAACACAGCTGTGATCAATTATTACAACCAAAATTGGACAAAAACTATTTAAAATCAGCTGTAATAAATATAAATAAGGATTTTAAAATGTAATCTAATAAAAATGGCTAATTATAAAATCCAGAATAATAACTAGAAATTAAAGAATAAAAAAGGAAACATGTGTCCATTGGTTGTGGACTTTGGGCCTGCTAAAAACATCCAAAAAAGTCATAAAAGTGCACAGGGCATGTGGTATGCCCTGTCTGTCTGCCTAGCTGTCCCTCCAACATCTCGTTTACTGTTAAATATAACACATTTTAGAATAAAATGTACACATTTTATCTGCAGTATCAATATTTTTTTGTTCTGTTATGATTTTTTGTCTATGGATTGCATGAACAAATAAATTTATTTTTTCAAGAAATTATAAAAAAGGTTTGTTTGCCTAAAGTAATATATATGTACAGTATCACTTTGTTATCATATGTAGTACAAAGTTATTGCCAAATAAACAGATCCACAGCAGAAAAGCAAAAATTGCTCTGGTCCACTTGGGGTATACATATACAAAAGCTGAAATGGTTAAACTTTGCAGCAGACAAGAAAACATTTTATACTAAAGCTAGCGTCTGTTCAGTGAGAACACATTTTGAGTTATAAATGCAGCATTTGTGTTAAAGGATTCACTTTTATGGAAAAAAAAGCAAATAAAAAAGTAATATAGCATTTACAATTGTGACACAAGTCATATTGTAATTGACTGTTATTAAAAACGTATATTTCCTTTTCAATCTGCAGCACTGTAATTTTCTGTAAAATGCAATGCAATATGGCTACCTGAAGGCATTCTGTACACAGAATGTGTACAGAACACCCCCCAGAAATGTAATTTGCTGCTTGAGTGATTGGCTCACTGATTTTCCCATAATTCTGCCATGAGATACAAGTCAGATTTTGAGCATCCCCTGCAATAAGAATATCCTTTTTGATGAGGTATTCCCAAAGTGAAATCACATCTACAGGGATGCAGACCTTGCAATTTTCCTCATCAGAACCCTGCAGATGCAGCAGCTGACTGATAATTATAAAATCACTCCCATACATATTCACTCTGCACATGGACACAGACAAACAAACAAGCAGCCATTTCTTCAGAATAATAAAAGGTAGGAATTTGCAACAAAATTTGGTAAAATCCTCGCAATGTACATAGATCACCCAGAGGGGAATGTTTGTTTCTCAACAAAATTGAAATTACAATTCAAAGTAATTTTAAATAAGTTTTAGATATGTTTTTTACTTTACAACTTATACTTTAAAAGTTTTTAATGCTTTTTGTTCTGTATTTTTATTACTGTATTAAGTACAGGGATATGTACTGTAGCTTGCCCACTAGAGGGATCTTGGGATCTCATTGCAATCATTCAGGCTCCCTGCTTCACTACTGTCAAAATACAAAACTTAAAGTGTTACTAAACCTACAACAGTAAAATCAGTCTGTATATGCAGTAAAGCATACTCGTTATACTCACTGTGGAAAGGGGTTAATCATCTGCATTGTGTAAAAATCTTGACTTCTCTGATCCTCACCTTCTTCCAATATCCCCCTCTTATCTCCTGATAAGACATTTCGTGTGGAGACACTCTGCACATGCTCAATTTGGTGTGTATTGCTAGAGAGGGTTTTTTTTTCCATAGGTGAGTGCATGTGATGAGCACAGGGCCAATCAGCACTGTCCAGACAGAGGTCAGGGATTCTGAATCCTCCTAGACAAAACTCCTCCTACAAGCTTTAACCAGTGCTCTGCTTTACACTGATAGTCACAAGACTGCTCCAACTGCTGATGAGAAAAGGTATTTAGCAGTTTATATTTACTAAAATAATTGAATTTCCATGTTCTGTGTACTGTGGGAATGTGGTAGTGAATAGAGGGTCCTGGGGTTAGTAACATTTTAAGCCAAATATGTTGTTTTAAGTAGAAGGAAACTTAGAAGTAAGAAAGTATTGTTTAATGGCAATAGTCATAGGTGTTAGGAACAAATTTTCAGCAGAGGTAGCGAGTAAATCAACATTTAGTAAGCTTAAATGTTGCTTGGGATAAACAAGGGCCTATCTTCAGATGAAAATATTAAAAAAAAAAGGCAGACTCAATAATCAACTTGCTTTTTTTTTTATCATCAGCTATCTGTCTTTATGTTTCACACAGAAATCGCACTGCATTCCTGCACAATTCACATGTGATTCAGTGCGGTGCGATTTGAGCTAATTCATTTTGAATGGGCTCAAATTGCTCAGCACCGCACTGAAGTCATGCATGCACCAATTCTGGAACCGCACTGCAACAAGATCACGTGGTCATTTTGTACCATGTGATCCAGTGCAGGCAAACACACTGTGTTTGTGACCTGTGTTTGCACTGACATCCACTGCAGACCGCAAGGGCAGTGCAATCTGAATGTGGTGTGGGAAACACACACAGATCATGGGTTTCCCACACTAGTGTGAACTTAGGTTTATTGGTTTAAATGACACCAAAATTTGCATTGTAAAAAGGAGCAGAAAAGCACAACCATTGTACAGCACTGTTTATGGAGAAAGCAGAACTTGCAAACATAATGAGCAAATATGGCTTCCTCCATGCACTTATCATTGTAAACTATGCATAGACACAAGTTTTCTCTGAAACGATAAAACTCATTGTAAGAATGGATATCTAAAACGATTGCATTACAATATAAATTACCTGTTTAAATTTCATTGAAGAAAGAGAGAAACAAAGAAAGATTTTTTTGTTTTAAATAACTGCATGCATTTAGTAGAATTGAAAACTGACTTCACCTATTAACCCCTTATCTTCTTAATTCCCTACAGCATTGCCTTGGTTTAAAATGTAACACATTGCTCTCTCAAACTGATTATTAATGGAAAATGAAACATATTTTTATTACGTGATGTATGGCCGCAGAAACACAAGGCACAGAGCCATACATTCATTATAAAAATATCTTATACACTGGCAGTTTTCAAGTTACTCCTTACAGGAAAGCCTTTCCCCTTGCACCATTCCCTCCCTTGTGGAATTCCTGATAACTTGTACTCCCTTAGTCCTGGGTCTTTAAATTTATATCCCCAAGCTTACTAAATGGCAAAACTGAAACCTAGAATAACAGAAGCATTGAATATTATATTTGTCTTAGTAAGCTGGCATGATCTATTTTTTCAGCATGGATAAGTTATAGAAGTTTTATTTCTCCTGAGGATTAATGCCGATCCATTTTATTAAGTATTATACTGACAGAACTGGCCAAACAGAACTGCAATTATTAGCTCTTTGAGACCAAGTGGAATAGTGGGAGGTAATGTTATCCTGGCATAATATACACTTTTTAATTTTATTAGGAATTCTACAAATTCATATTTCTCTGTAGTATTTAACATAAACAATATGATTTCAGATACAAAATATAATGTCCTATGTTTATTGTAAATGTCAAGAGAAAGTAATGATGCCATGTGTGTTCCCGGGTTTTGCTGTTTTATTTCACAGTATATGTACCAGTTACCATGGATACCAAGTATCATGGAAGGTTGGAACTTGATTTGTGCTCACTCATCCTCTGTGTAGTGGGAGTAACTCTTGACTTATTCTTACTGCTCCTCAATAATTTCTCCATGAGTTTTCAAAGTTGAATTCCTGGAAAACTACAGCACTAAAGAAAAAATAAAAGCCATTAAAGAAAAAAAAATAGTGGTGATACTGGGATCCAACGTTAGCAACAATTTCAATTAAATCTAAAAACTGTGGCAGCTGTGCACTGAAAACTGAACTGTAATCTTTTCCATTTTTCTGCATTTGATTTTTTTGGTTTTTTTATTATATAAGACATTGGGTTTTATTTACTAAAACTTGAGAGAGCAAAATCATGTGCAACTCTGCATAGCAACCAATCAGCTTCCAGGTTCTATTGCCAAAGTTTAATTAAACAAGCTGAAGTTAGAAGGTGATGGGCTTCCATGCACAGTTGCACCAGATTCTTAGCACTCCAGTTTTAGTAACCCCCCCCATTAAGTTCAATTTACAAACCTGTTTTTCTATTGCTCTTGTGTTATTTTTGTAATATCACACCTTAAAATGTTCAGATCTCCATTCATAAACACACTTAACATGCTTTATTTAGTCCATTCTGTAAGTAGTTGTATTTTACTCCTACCAGAGCTATTTTATCACCCCTTGTGTAATTTTATCTAACAGTATAAAAAAAAATAAAAAAAGTTAAAGTCAATTCAAAGATAGCCTGTGAATGCCACAGAAGGAAAAGCTGGGGATTTCAAATCCCTGTGACTTTCTCTCCTCTCAGTACATGGATGACAGTACAGGCTAGACGACTTTTGATAGACAGTTTGTGTTGAAGTTGCATTTTTTCCAGGTGAAAATATGTTGATTATGACTGCCTGAAGTGTCTGAACACTCTTCTGGTCTGCCACAGGACATCCTGGAAGCTAGAGTACCTAACCATGTACTGCTATATCACCAGGTGCAAGTCATGCCAGGCAAGGTACATGTGTGAGCTCTCCATGCTGAATGGTTGCCAGTTGGTTCAGTTATCAGCTCCGAGGAAACCTCCAACCCCAAATATTTTAGAGGATACTACTGGCAATGGGCAGAAAGAGGACAGTTGTGGATTACCTGTCCCATCCAACTGCAATAGTACAGATTTCGATCAGTTAATGGTCAGGCCCGAGTAAGTGCCAAAGGTGGTTATAGTGGTCATGACTGCTTGTTAAGAGCAATCTGTATCATTTAGAAGTAGAAGCGTGTCATCTGCCATATATCATATGGGCAACACAGTGGCTAAATGGTTAGCACTGCTCCCTGGCAGAACTAGGGTTATTGGTTTGAATCCCAGTCACGGCACCACCTGCCTAGAGTTTGCATGTTCTCCCTGTGCCTATGTGGGTTTACTCCATTGTACTCTGGTTTCCTCCCACTCTCCAAAGACATGCTGGTAGGTTAATTGGATCCTGTCTAAATTGGTCCTAGTATGTGTATGTATGAATGTGAGTTAGGGACCTTAGATTGTACACCCCTTGAGGGTTAGGGACTGATGTGAATGTAAAATATATATATAAAGTGCTGCATAAATTGACAGCGCTATATAAGTACCTGAAATAAATAAAATAAATATCATTTTCTCTTGCATCACCACATACCTGAACCCAACTATATCATCATTAGATCTTATTAGGGCTGCCAGAGGTTCTATGGTGAATTGCAGGGGTGATAACAGACATCCCTGCCTGGTCCCCCCCAGTTGATATACTGCCTCCCTCACACATAGTAGTAAAGGAGAATGGATTAATTAGGAGTAATAAAATAGCCAGAATAAAAAAAACTATTCAGGGGGTATTTGTTCTTATTTAGTTAGTATGACTGGAATAAAATAGGATACAATAGGACATGTTCTTTGTTTTTGTGTGTTTATTGGGGGTGGGAGGGTCAGGGATAGGGGACTAATTTATTTTTTATGTTTAAATAGAAGCAAATTGTATTACTAGATCATTGATATGTTTATAATAAAGTATGTATATTGAAAAAAAATAAAAAGAGAATTATAGAAAAAATTTAAAAACTATATAGACCCTCACCATGCCACATCCAAAAACTAGTACAAATAGCTTAGGAACATGTGTTCCTCAAAAAAAAGGTGGCAGGCGTATATCTTGAAACAACTAAGGTTTCTATGGTGGACAATATAGATTGGTTTGGTACTGATGGGTGCTCCTTATCGCCTGAAGGGATACTACTTTTAAACCATAGAGATATAAGCAAACTTTGGGAGGTTTAGTCCATATTTCCACACTATAACCTTTGAGGCTAATATAAAGGCAGCTGGCTGGAAATGATGAATGGTATAATATGGTGATTCCCTTCCCCCCCTCTGGTTTCATTGGGATCTAGGAAATCTGTTATATCCTATACTATCATACACATTTGTGGGACCCACGATATTTGCACTCTTAAATTGTGATTTGCCTATGAGTCCGTTTGGGAGGAGTCCCGTGGGATGGTTTGTCCTCTTTATACAGCATCCACCCCCAAGAATTTTATCCATTTGACCACCTATTTTCTACAGATGTCCTCATCAGTTTATGACAACACCTGCCCAATCCGTCCTGAGGAAGCGAGAAAAGTTCATGAAACGCATTGACAAACTGAGTATGGTGATGCTGGTGACACTTTTCAGAGATATCTAATCATGTCTATGACATCGACTGATAATATGATGTTATGTTGGCATATGACACATGTATGTCTATTCCAGTACTCCTTCTCAAGGTTGGGTATTTTGTAATCTTAGATGTATTCAATAGAAGGGTGTTGTATTGATTTTATTAGTCTTTTATGTTAATCATGTGGAAATAAAAATTTGTGATTTTACAAGTTGCCTTGTGTTATGTCAATAAAGTCCACCTTTTCTTGAGGAACACGTCCCTAAGCTGTATGTAAAAAAAATAACAATAAAACAAAAAAAAACCCAAGTGAAACAATGAAACAATACAAACAGCACCTGAAAGGTACACAAAATAACTTGTCACTACTTTTAGTGTCGCTCTAGGTGCTTGGTCTATAATGGGCTTATCTGGCGGTTCATTGTATGGTAAGGGTGCGAGCATCTGTGGTGCTCAATCTAGAAAGCAGTGTAGACATGAAGTATAGAAGGACGCTGTAGTGAAACAGCCTTGGCCTCAGGCTCCTCATGAGCCATACCCTCTGGCACCTTTCTCTCCACCTTTGGGGCTTAGTTGTAGATGTGACCTCTATGACTAAGCCCCGAGGGTGGGGTGAAATGTATCAGAGGACGTGGCTTTGGAGGAGCCTGAGAATGAGGCTGTTTCACTATATACACTGAGCTGGCAGTGTGTAGCGTCATTCCATACTTCACGTCTACACACGAAAGGTAGTTGTAAAAAGTACTGTTGAGTCTATGCACTAGGAGCACACAATAATATACTGTATAGCCCACCACACTTCAATTCACAGTAATGTAGCACAAATAAGCACTGTGTATCGTACTGTAGAGCACAGTATAGCACTCGGCACAAAACTTTGAAGGGGCAACTCCTGAAAATGTAGCACGATGCAGCACCGTGTATAGAACTGTAGTAGAGCACTGCATACAGAGTAGCACTGTTTAACACAACTATCGCTCTCCAATCACCCTCTGTCAGCTTTCCCTATCTTCTTAGACACACAATGACAAAAGACTGCTAGAAACTCTGCCTTTTATAGGGAGGTGCTGGTGCATAAGAATTCCCCCTTTTTTGCCCCTTCTAAGCCACCTGACCACAGTTAAAGGCCAAGAAATACAGATTTTAGAATGGTTGCTATAGCGATGGATGGGAACATATTTTGCCCAGAATCGGCCATTGAACTTTGAATGGTTACTAATGGTGATGGTACAAATACAGATGTTGCTGTGTGCACAGGGGCAGACAGACAACTAATGGGGCCCCCGGGCAATAGGGGATCATGGGGCCCCTGTGTCCTTGCCCAAACTCAAAAAAGCCTATGAAAAAGGTACCAGTGGCATCTCATGGGGCCCCATACTGACCTCGGGCCCTCAGGCAGTGCCCGAGTTTCCAAATGGTCAGTCCGCCCCTGTGTGTGCATTACTGGCAGGAAACATGTACTCTTTAAAAAGAGTACCTTTAAAAAGCAAGCCCACCACTGAATTACTTATGGAGGGTTGACAGCAGTTTGATCTCTCTGTTGGATTCCAGAAATAGGCAGGTGTACAACAATTACTCGTTTTTGACCTTATAAGGACAACTCTCTTTTTTTTTTTTCATTATCTGCTGTTTATAGTTCTCTATACTCTATGCAACATTAAGAGTTATATATTTTTCTTTAGGATGGAATATACTTTTAATATTTATATTCTATTATTCTTTCTGGAAGAAAAAAAATTGAAGCTAAACATTCTTTTATACACAGAGAAAATAATACAATAAAGAAAAAATGTGAAAGGGTTGAAAAATCATTTTAAATGAAATGCAGAGTTCAAGTGTAAAATTAGGTGATCAAGTATCCCAGCAGGAGTGTATCTTTAAAGTAAGAGGATAAAGCAGGTCAAAGTGCTTCTGTTCTAAGACTTCTGTGCAAGCAACCAGCCAAATTTGGTGGGTCGAGAGCTCCCTCATTAGTGTGGAAAATCCTTTCACATGATGACGCAACATATTAATCCCCTAGATTTTCACACCATTAAAAAACTTACAGGGGCTCCCAATTTTGCAGGAGCTGGTTAGCCTTTTGGATAAAGAAAACACAGACATCTGTGTGATAGTTTCAGGTCAGGATGAAAAGCCAACAAACTTAAGAAGTGAGAATTTTCTGTGTTCCTGTCTGCTGATCAGAAGATGCCCAGTCAAAGGTTCATAGAAGTCAAACTCGAGAAGAAATCAACATTGACAGTGCCAACAGGTCTGTGAAAACGCTTAATTAGAGTTCTGTAAAGCTTAGGATCATGTATTAGACACATTTATCAAACAACTTAGCATATTTTTTACCAAGTTATCTTGGCTGCTTGTACTATTCAGATTTTCTTTGGTCAAAACAATGTTGAATGCCAGCTATTTTGCAATCTGGACATTTAGTAGTATGCTACTTGCTACTAACACATGTTATTGGTCTTAAAGGGTCACATTGATTGTCATTCTATTATTATTTTATCAAAGGAGGGTTGCTGTTTGTAGACCTCTTGATCCCACCCTTCTCTGAAGTAAATTCCTAATATATTTAAAGGCTTTAGGAGTGCACAAGGAAGCCAATGACACTATTAGACATGTGCAGTTTGTTTAGTTATGAATCAAAATTCAGACAACATTTGCATTATTCTGGAATTCTGATATAGCATAATATAACGAATTTCGACTATACCAAAATAAATTATAACGAAAACAACAAATTCATTTGTATTAATTTGTTTCATTCAGTAGACATGATGAAATAGTTTGGGCCTTTTGTTAAACTCCCTGGCGGTATTTCGAGTGCAGCTCCGGGTTATCTTTCAGTATCAAAAGTGGTAACCCCGAGCTACACTCGGGATTACCCTGCAGCGTTGCTCTGGGATTCCCTCTTGCACTTACCTTGTCCTAGGTGCGTCTTATGGTCAGGTTCGTCTTATGGAGCGAAAAATACGGTATATTATTGAATTAAATGTATTATTATTATATTATTATTTTTTATTATTATTTATTATATTATAATTTATGATTTATTGTGTCAAATTTTATCATACCCGGGATGTTTACTAGACTCCTGTCCGGACAGATTTCAGTGAGTTATTCCTAATAATTACAGGCCTACAATAAAAAACGACATTTTTCCATGCAAAAAAATGTACCGCTTTCAGCACAGAAATATTGACATAATCAGACCGCTAGGGAGGTTAATGTTTGAAACATCCAAAATAATGTAACAACATAACGACTGATCCAAATTGTTTTGGATCCATTTGTTTTTATTCTAGTGAGTGTAGCGTTAATATTCTAATGAGATTCTTTTGTATTGGGGTTAAACTTGAGACCATTCGTTGAATTTGTATGTGCGGTGCCCAACAAACAAAGTCAGTTAGGAATGGGGAAATTAATTCAACCCAATAACATAATAAATATAGCCAATCTTCCGATATAGCATAAGAATAACAGAATTTTAGAGAATGCTAATCGATTCAGAATAACAAATATATACTTTCCAAAAATAACAAATCGTTCTGAAAACAAATCATTCTGACATATCGAATATGACGAAACAAAAAGGTTTACTTAGAGAATGAAACTAAACAAATGTTTCCAATTTGCACATCTCTAGACATTATTTTTAGAGAAGGGAGACAAAAAATTCAGATTACTTCTGGTAGTTGTGAAGAAAGAGAGTGGAGGAAATCTCTTCTCAATGTTGATCAAATTGACATCAGTTTGAGATCATTCACGATTCACTGACAGGTACATTTGATCTGAAGTTGACTTTCTTCTGACCTGTATTTAACCTGCTTCAAGTGGGTTTGCTTTCCCACAGACTTTTATTAGCATGCAAAACCTATGTGATTTGACTAGAAGCTCACTGACAAAGGGCCTAAAGGGAAATTTCTCTAACGGAGCACTTAATAGCAGTAAAAAACCCAACAGGGTTCTAATCCTCCCTCACTCTATCCAAAACTAAAATAAAAAAAATATTGTATGGGCATACACTTTAACAGAATAGGTGGTACCTAGAAAATAAAAAAAATGTAATGGTGTACACAAATGTCCAATGTCTGAAGAGAACTGGGTTGCAAATGCTTGAAAATTCTTTGCTTGGCCACTGCTCAAGCACACATATACATATCAATAAAGAGAGAAAAACATGAAGACCTTTTCTGAATACATGTCCTGGGTTAATGACTCAAAACCTAACTGAAGCCAGAGGGTGAGCATAAACACCCAGTCAACTAGAGGTCAGTGATGTCAGTCCTCCATACTGTTCTCAGAATAAGCTTCCTTCAAGTAAATAATAAAAGGATTTTTTTAACTAGGGGTTTCCTAAGATTTTCAGTTTCCAAAAGGTTAATGTTACATGACACTATGCAAATGTAGTGTATTGACTGAAAACCTTTTTTATCATTTATCTTTTTTCTGATGGGGGGGGGGGGGGGTGATGGTATAAAATACTGTTTAGCATTATATATATATATATATATATATATATATATATATATATATCTTTTGAAATAAAAATAATGGTACTGCACTGAAGACATTAACCTCTTGTTGATGGCTCTAAAGAAGTAATATCAAATTGAGCCATTTGATGTTTGACTGCTGATAATTTCCTGTAAAGCTTATAATAATTTTTTCTTATAACAAGAAACAAAAAGCCTTTATAATATAAGTGATACAAGTATTCACTCAAACAGCATACATAAATAATATTTACACTTCATACATTGAAGAATAAATGAAATATGTCATATATAGTATATAACTTTATTAAAAAGTTATACAGAATAATTTTACAATGCATATAATTGGATCATACACATCTGTGTCCAAATGATGCCCCTATGATACAAGCCTAGGGCCCTGTACACTTGTCCTCTACCCACTGCTTCAGACCTAACATGTCCAAGCCTTCTAACACTGACATGTCCACCACACTTTCTGTGACAAAGCATCCCTACCCTCCTAACCCTTCCTCTATACCTTCTCCTCCAAACCTTATAGCAGCTGTAATCTTACACTGTAAGCTCCCTCTTCTGCAGAAGAAATTAGTTACTTGCTCATTTGCTCATGTGAAACAGTGGGGAGGCCCTTGATGTGAACAAGTAGGCCCCTGGGCATCTCTCAAGAGCAGGGATTGATTCTTACCCTTGTCTTTGACAGCATTCTAGATAATAGTAAGCTAACAAACATATTATTTTATTTAACGTTGATGGTTGAAGGAAGTAAGCATGCCTCAGAGTTCATATTAAAATAAAACTAAGCCAATTTTTTTTTTAGTTTTGGATAGAGTAGGCAAGAAAGAGACTTCTATCAGGTTTTTACTAATGTCTTTATACCTACTAGGGAGATTTGCCCTATTTATTTGTCCTGGAGACCAATACCACTAAGAAAGAATTTGCCAGGAAAATCCAACTTTTCATGGTGCTTCCAGAACAGGAGTTGAGGGAAACATTAATAGAGATCCTCACTTTGGAGAGTTTACTCTCTTACTTCCTCTTGTGGCTACGGGGAAGGAAGTAAAAAAAAATATCTACCTAATGGAGCATAGATGCCAAAAAATCTTGAACTAGGTTTTAACTATTCCATGCTCTATTCAAAATGAAAAAAAAAGAGTTTGTGCTTTAAATCTACTTTAAATAAACTCACAATGTCCATCTTGAATAATAAGTTAAGCCTGCTGCGATAAACTACTGGCAAAGAAAAATTTATAAAGGCAAGTTTTACAGGCTAATTTATAAGGTGGATTCAAGTGCAATATTAATTTTAACTTTCACTGTAATATGAAATCTGATCAGTTGTTCTGTTACATCACATATATGTTTATAGTCACTGTGGACATAACCTGCATTGCATATGTTTATGCAGAAAATGGTGCATGGCCTGTGAATGATGTTATAAACAATGTTCTGCAGTGCTACCTTTGCCTGTTATCTTTAGCACACAGTAAACCTCATCTCCGTCGTTCTCTGGTTCATCAATTGCCTGATCAATATTGTCATTACTGTACTTCCTTGCCAGGAATATTTTCTTCAGTTTCTTCACTTAATCTATATACATGGATTTGACTGAACAAATCCCCGTCAATCTCCTAAACTGTCCCTTTGGAATTGTATTCAGCGGAGTGCTATTATGGAACCTGAAGTCAGCTTCTAGCTGGTGGAATTGCTTGGTGTATTAGAAGGTTTAGTTTCCATACACTGGAAAAATATTTCATCTGCACATATTGGAAACAAAATGAAAAATATCTAAAAAAATAAACATGATCTTAAAGCGCTGGACTGGGACAATAGTTAAACAATAACTTTGAATAGCTGTTCATATGTATTGATATACCATGCCCTAGTTCAACACTTTAAGATGCTGGTTATTTTATCAAATATTTTTCATTTCCTTTGGACATAAAAAGCATTTGTCTTTACGAGACATCAAAACAGGTAAATTGCCAGGATCCAAAAAATCCTGGATGTTCTCGGGTGTCTCTTACAATAAAATGCTGCAGTTTGCTAATTTAATAATAAAAAAAATAATAATGTGTGCAGCTATGGGTAGTTGTGGCCAGGATTTAGGGTCTTATTAAATGACGCTGAGCTTCTAAAGCCTGTACACACTATGAGAAAATTGGACGACTAATCGTCCGTTTTTCCATGAGAGTGCATATAATAATGTAGTCGGAATGGCATTGACTTGCAAGAAAATTCTCATCCGACAAAGGCAAATGTAGGCAAATGTAGCTATGTACTAGCGTAGTAGAAGAGGGAGTGTAGGGTTGTTCTATGCTTCTGATCATGCACATTATTTTTCTATTCAATCATTCTTGGACTGCACACGTGAAACAAAAATTGGACGTTGTGTTCACGTACAATAAACATTTTCTAGCTTGCACTCTTGGTTTTTGCCACCCGAAAAGGTAGAATCGGCTATAGAAAGCACTATACTAACGATCAGTTAATTGGCCGATCATTCCTTGTACAGAAATTTTTCTACAATTTTCTTATTGTGTGCCTGGGCCATTAGTCTTTATGTGGCAGCAAATATACTTACATGCAACATGTGTTGTACTATTTTCAGTAAAGCAGTATCAAGAGCAAATCCAAAAACAATCACTAGCACTCCTAGTTACTGAATTCAGATCACAAAAGGGAAATGTCTGATTGGTTGATAGGGTACTGCATCTTGCTATTTGCCGTACAGAATACTGTAGAAGCTTTGCCTAAAGGGAAAGTGACATATATCTTAACAATAGACTGTTCCCCTGTTTGCTGAGAAGACCAAATAAAATACTGTATATTTGTGAACAAAGAGAATGTACTTATTGGTACCAACTGTGGAATGAAGCTCAGAGAGCAGGCTGCATAGTGCAATTATGCAAAAATTACAAAAATCGACCATCATAATTTTAATTCAGCTCTCCCTGATATCTTTTCCAGAGTGCAACAGCTGTGTGTTCTTTCAGTGGATGCAAAAATACAACAGATCAGCATTCCCATAATAAAGAGTAAGTCAACTATGTATTTCGTCAGTTTAAAAAGATCACAATCAACGTACAAACACTACATTCAAGATGGATAAAGTGTTTTTACGTGAAGGGTCTTTGTCAAAGCCATCACTGGATTTGACAAAAGTTCATTGGTCAACACTGGTATTATTGGTTGGGAAGTATTAGAACGCCTGTCAATTTTTCATTTCTGCCTGTAGACTCACCCTCTAAGTGTGTCCTGGTGATGAAAAGTGATGAACAATCCAACATTTTACAACTATCACCAGAATGAAAGCTGAGGGTAAATTGTCCAATGGGGACATCTGTTCCAGTGACAAGTGTATAAGTGGAAAATTCCCATTGCTTTTTGGAGATCTCCTTTCACTTCCTGGTGAGTCTCATAGATGGAAAATGAAATCTCCCCAATGGGAAAATAAAGCAGAAAAAAATGAATAAACTGGCAAACTCTGTCCCAATCTAAACAATAAGTTATGGCTAGACATACACTTTAAGAATATTGTCTTTTTATTAAATAAAACTGCATGTTATCTTTACACATAAGGGGTTAAATCAAGAGGGTAAGCTTTGCAGGAGAGTTTAGGTGGTAAAGCTTAAAGATATTCCACGTATTGATATTTTTCACCAACCTCCCTGATGATGTCCTATGTGATGAAATGTGTTGGAAAGAGACTAGTTGCTGATGTCATCATGCCCGCCAGATATGGCAGAGCTGAGATTTAGCGATTGTTGCGTTGTATTTTGTGAATACTTCTTGTTTGCGTTCTAATGAATGCTGAATTTTAAACAATATTATGGTATGTTGTGTACTCTGTTTTCTCTCCCATGACTGGTGGCACATATACTAATGATGGAGTGAGATTTTGAATAAACAGATCTGTCTTTCTGGGCGGTTGAAGATGCCATAATTCTCCCATATGTGTTGATGACCTCATGATATTAGGGGGCATTATTGATACTGATTATATTATAGTGTTGTTATTTAGCTATCTTTCACCGGATGCATACTGAAAATGGACTGTGTTTATGTACAGTATATGCATTCTTTGAATTATGTATACTTTTTGAATGAGCGTGTCCGATGGCATATATTAGTACACTCATTGATATATTGATTCTGATGACAATATAGTAGTTTTTAAAGGGGTAGCACAACACATTGTTTATATAGTTCTTTCTTTATTTTCCAAGAATTTTATAAATTTTTTATAAAGAAAATACTAGTGCTACATACATAGAAAAGGAGCGGGACCAGTCAGAAGGGGTTGTTGGGTATTTGAAAAACTGCCTTAATTGCTCATTTGTCCAGAAGGGGAATGATTGGTTGACCATTTTGGCCTTTATCACTTAGTAGGACATAAAAGTGCTTTGCACATATTTGTTTATATAGCCAATTTGCGGTCAGGAATTGAGATATCATTATGGGGGAAAAATCAGGGTTGTGTTGAAGGGGAGAAAGAGGTCCAGGAAAGGATACACTGAAGGCACGCTAGCTGGAAGCATTTTAGTGATGGTCCAACTGTGGGGTGGTCCTTGTACTCCCGGGGTTATATGGTTCTATTTATTTTGTATTCATATACACTGAGTGCAGTTGCAGCTATTTCTGTATTTTTGTAACTTATTTTATCACATTATTATTGATTTTTTTTCATATGGCTACATTAAGTGCAGAGTTTTATATACTTTGTTGATATTTTTACAGTTACATGGTACAGGCTTTACAATGAACACTCCTGATAAATTATTGCTGGGATAAAGCCAACAGCTTGATAAACCACCTAGAAATTATATTGTTTTCAGCTGGTCTGAACTGACTGATAGACATACATGAAAAGGGTAGAACAGTAAAAGAAAACACTAATGTGGGTGAATCCTCTGACACAAAATATGGACTTGTGAAATACAATTTACTTTGTAATAGACTAAGCCACTGATGTCTTGTGCTCTACATATGCTGTACATATGCCTTTAACACAAAAGGGATTCTCTCCTCAATGGTTAACATGAGGATTTCTAATGGCACAGAATATTGAACAAAATGAGCATGGAAACAATTAGGCTTGCAGTTTTGTCCCCTAAAGAAATATGATGTAAGGGTTTTATAAATCGTGCATCAAATTTGTTACAGTTTCTGATTTATTAATTTTATTGGCAAATTTCCCTTTGTGTGATGTATTTATTTACATTGTTATCAGTATAGTCTAATAAAAAACGATTTTCCACATCAATAAGCAAAGGGTCCAAATGGGTCAATAGGTATTTTAAAGGGAAAGTATTAATGGTTTTATTTTGTTTTATTTTTTAAGTTTACAAATGTATACAGTGATGTTAACATTTAATACAGGGTATGTCTACTGTACATTCAACTGAAAAATTATTCTAGGCTTTCTTATGAGAAGAACCTGAGAATGAATGAGGTTACGTAACATGATGGAAATAAAATAAAAAATTTTGAAAAATGGTACTTGCATTTTATTGTATTGTTTTTGCAATTTGCTTTAACATCGAATGCACTTGGGATACATAGGTTATATATATAAAAAAACTTGAGGAAAATTGAGAGCCTCCTTAGTGCATGTACATGTGCAATTTGCCAAATCTCCAAATTGATGCAAGAAATTGCTCATCACTATTCACAACTTTTTAAATGCTCTAAATAAAAAAATGTATTTGTTCTACAATTATGTTAACCACTTCAATACCGGACAGTTTCACCCAGGTCAATTTTCAGATTTCAGCGCTGTTAGGCCCCATGTACACGGGACACTTCTGGACGATGGAAACTGACTACTGGAAAGCGTAGGTTAAAAAATGTCTGTTTAGCTGGGTTTGCATAATGCATTTATGCGTGTTTATGTGTGTTTGCGTTTAGAAGCGTTTTTTATAGATAAGCACAGGAGAACCTCCCAAATGCCTAGAATGCACTGAAAAGTGGTAAATTATTAACTATTTCAGACTGTTTAAGAGAAATACAGAGAGTAGAAGCAGAGACAGCAGTATGTGTTGAGATGATTAGGTGTGAGTTGCTCATTAACATTTCTTTTGTTTCCAAGGGTGGGAAAGGTGTCTGGTGGAGTGAGTCAATAAGGTCACCTGGCAGGGAATCTTCATGAGGAATTTGAGGTGTGAATGGGCATTAACATATCTTTTATTTCCAAGGGTGGGAGAGGTCTGAGGTGTGAATCGGTCATTCCAATGTGTGACAAGCTTGGTTGGAACATTCTGTGTTAAGTGTTTTGTCCATCTGAGTACATTGAAAATGCTTTGCATGCATTTTTCATGATGAAAAAAGGCTTTGGACAGCATTGGGAACTGGAAGATTTAAAAAAATGTTCAGACGCAAACGCTTATAAATGCGATTTGCTGCATTTAGCCGCGTTTACAAGCGTTTTGCATTTGAAACGCTGATAAAATTGGCTGCTGAACGCAAGTTTTCTGCATTAAAAAAAATTTATGTAAACTCAACTGCCTGTAAACGACTGTAAACGAAGATGTTTACATGGACACATAGGAAAACATTAGGGTGAGTTCATGGGCTGCTGAAAAAAACACTGGAAAAAACGCTGAACAACTCCTAAACGCGAGTTTATCAGCTGCAGTGTACATGAGCCCTAACACTTTGAATGCCAGTTACTAAGTCATGCAACACTGTACCCAAATTAAATTTTTATCATTTTTTGAGACAGACAGAGCTTTCATTTGATGGTATTTAATCACCACTGGGTTTTTTATTTTGGTATAGAAAACAAAAAAATACCAAACAATTTGGGGAAAAAAAACATGTTTTGCTTTGTTTTTGTTATAACATTCTGCAAATAAATTATCTTTCTTCAGGAATTTAGGCCAAAAGGTATTCTGCCACATTTCTTTGGTAAAAATAACCCAAATCAGTGTATGTTATTTAGTCTATATGAAAGTTATACAGTCTACAAACTTACTGTGTATTTGAAAATTGATCAGTCCTGATGTGCTGACTGTGTATCCCATTTCTTGAGGCCCTAAAATGCTAGGACAGTACAAAAGCCTCTGAAAATTACCCCTTTATGGAGAGTAGACAGTCAAATGTATTTGGTAAGAGGCATAACAAGTTGTAATTTTTTGGAAAATAAAGAAATTAATACAATTTTGATTACCTTTTGATAATTTTATTTTTAAATTGTTTTCTCTTTTAATTTTTTTTACATACTATGACCAGAGCAGTGCAGTGTTACCATAGTGAAGGTGCTTTTTGTTTTACTCTACGATTGTTTATAACAGTGACGAGCACTGTTATAAGCTATCATTCTTATGAATGGTATTTATTCATAGCCAGTATGTAGAATTGTGAGAGCTGTGATTGGCCACAGCTATCGCGTGGTACAGATGAGCTGTGATTGGCTCTGTCTGTACCATGTGATCACTGTGACCCATCAAAGAGAATGAATTCCAAACAAAATTCTGAAACTATCTTGAATAGATACTGAATTATTTGCTATATTTTAAATTTATAAAGAACTTCCTAGACTATACAAAAATTATAGATCTCTTTATGCTACTTAATTTGTAAACTCAAACACTAAAATCTCATATATGCTTTAACATATTACACAATTCTTAAAATGTTAAAATCTGCAGTTTTCAACAAAATAATACATGGGGATCCTATCATGACGTCCTTGTGCAGGCACTTCCTGTTAAAGGGTGACTATGGTCTGTACCTGTCCAATTGTTCTTCTGTGTTGTCATGCTCTCTTAATGTACACTAGGGTGTTAATTTACTTTGCAAGGGAAGTTGCCCTTTTAAGGGAATTCTCCCCATGCTTAGTGAAAGTTATGAAATTTAATTTTGCAATAAAATACCCCATCTTGTGCAAGGAAAAAACACATTTTTGCTTGCATATGTTTGGAAGATGGTAATCAACAAAGCTTCCCCTCGCTCACTAAGCTTTGAGAAAAATCCCCTTGTAACCTGAACAGTCTATTTGCCTTTAAAAAAAAAAAACCCTTAAAGTGGCTGTGCTGCTCTTCATCACACAGGCATGTGCCACTGTTGTCACCATCAGAAAATAATCCCTGCAAAAAAAAACAAAAAACTTGCAGCAGTTGCTGACGGTCATATACAGTATTTAGAAAGAAGGTGACTGCAAAGAGGCTGAAGAAAATCAATAGTACTAAGTTGCAATATTTAAAAAGTTGAATATTATGTTTTCTTTAAAAAAATATAATACAAAGAACAAACTACACTAAAAGTGATTTAGGTAAAGTTTACATGTACTTAAATTCTTAATAAAAATGTATTCACTTGTAAGTCTACTGAGTTAAGAGATATTTAATAGGAAAATCCATGAAAATAAAAAAGGCTTGAAAGCAGAAGAA
This sequence comes from Staurois parvus, assembly GCF_062004578.1. NCBI lineage: Eukaryota > Metazoa > Chordata > Amphibia > Anura > Ranidae > Staurois > Staurois parvus. The sequence continues at coordinate 4,013,862 of NW_028317797.1, read as the reverse complement.
AGAGTTACTGGCGGAACACTGTATAAAATCTCAGACTAGAGGAGGATCACATTACTGTGTGCCATGACTAGATTCCATCCCTTTCTGTTTGTTGTAACCCTGCTAATTGAGATCAACCAAAATGTTACCATGAGCTCAAGTCAATCTCAATTAAAAATCTCATTTATATTCTATGCAAAAACACATGAGCTTCAAAAGGCTTTGACTTTCATGGGACCTTTCTCATCTGTTTGTCATTTAAAGTTCAGGCCATTTTCCATATTTCTATCAAATGTTGCCTCACATGAAAGTCTGGCAGACGGCTCTGCAAAATAACTTTTTGCAGTTATAAATAAGCTAATATGTGCCTCGCATTGACCTCCCCACCATACTGCACACTAGGAAGTAAATGAGCATATTCGCTGTATTAAATAATTGCCATCAAGCCAAAACACACTGGAAAACTCTAGCAGCACCAATTGTGCAACTGGTATAATAGCCAATTTACATAAATAGCATACAATAATGCAGTTCAACCATCACATTCAACTTGTTATAAATTCCATTTTTTATAACCTACAGGATGCTCAAAAATCCCTTTAGTCTGTAGTCAATTCTGAATACATAAGGACAAAACTTGAAGGGTAACTCCGCTTTTGTGGAAAAATAGCAAATAAAAAAAAAATATAGTGTATTCAATTGCAAAGTCACATTGTAATTGAATGTTATTAAGCACTTCAATACCAGGCATTTTTCCCTCCTTCCTGCCCGGGCCAATTTTCAGCTCTCAGAGCTCTCACACTTTGAATGACAATTGTGCAGTCATCCAAGGCTGTACGCAAACTATTTTTTTTTCACTTTGTTCACAAAACGAGAGCTTTCTTTTAGTGGTATTTATCACCACTGGGGTTTTTATTTTTTGCTAAATTAACAAAAAAAGGCAGAACATTTTGAAAACAAAACACATTTTTCTTTGTTTCTGTTATAAAATTTTACAAATAAATAATTGTTTTTCATACATTTGCCCAAGATGTATTCTGCTACATTTCTTTGGTGAAAATAATTAAAATCAGTACTTGTTATTTAGTCTGTAGGAAAGTTATAGAGTTCACAAACTATGAGATATATCTGAAAATTGATCAATCCTGAAGTACTGATGGCCAATCTAATTTCTTGAGGCCCAGAAATGTCAGGACAGTACAGATATCCCCCAAATGACCCCTTTTTGCAAAGTAGACAGTGCGGGGTATTTAGTAAGAGCCATGGCAAGTTGTAATTTTGTTGTCATAATTTTTTGGAAATTGAAGAAATTAGTACAGCGTCATCATATAACTGGTGTGGTGATGATCAGGGACACTGACCGGTGACAGTAATCATTTTTTTTTTCCAATTTTTTTATTTTTTATTACATTTTGTTTTCTTTTTTAAAGATTTTTTTTCATATTACACGGTGACCAGAGTAGTATAGTGTTACTATAGTAACATTATAGTGCTTTGGGGAAGTGATTAGTATTTTATTTATTTTTTACACATTATAATTGCTTATAGAAAAGAATTTATTTCCTAAAAGCAAGTATTTAACTGAATGAAATAGATTCATTCAGGTTTTTTTGTTGAGATTAGCTGTGATTGGCCATGGCTAATCACATGACACAGATGGGCTGTGATTGACCTAGTCTGCACATGTGATCACTGTGACCAATCACAGCTGGTGACACAATTGTATACAATGGATGGCATAAAAGGAAGCCATCCATTGTTTACAATTGTCAGGTGACCTGATGTGATTGGTTACTGCAGGTCACATGGTACTGGCCGGTACACAGATCTGTCATCGGCTGTGTTCGAGGTACACAGCCGGTGACAGATCTCGCCACAGCGCGGCCCCTCGGGCACGCGCGAGGCATGATCCGGGAAGGACGTCATATGATGTCTACACAGATCGACGGGAGTCCTGCTAAGCTATCTTTCTGCTGTTGGCTGCACGGGAACAGGTTAGGTATCATCTTTCCTTTTCAATCTGCAACGCTGTAATTTTCTGTAAAATTCAATGTAATATGGCAACCTGGAGGCGTTCTGTACACAGATGGTTTACAGAACGCCCCCCCCCCCCCAGAAAAGTCATTTCTTGCTTGTGTGGTTGTCTCACAAATTTTCCCAGAAGTCTGCAATAAGATACAAGTAAGATTTTGAGCATCCCCTGTAACAAAAATGTAATTTTTGGTGAGATACTCCCAAACGGAAATCACATCTAAAGAGATGCAGACCCTGCCCTGTCTGTGCAGCTACTGATTAATAATTAGAAAATCACTCCTACATAAATTTATTTTTTTACAAGGACACAAACAGCTGTTTCTTCAGAATAACCAAAGGTAGGAATCTGTAACAATGCTTGTTAAAATCCCAGCAATGTACATAGATCACCCAGAAGGGAATGTTATTTTTCTCAACAAAACTGGGAGCAACTCTTTAAAGCCCAACTCTGGGCTGGAAGAAGAAAGATCCTTGCAGTGGGGTCCCTGCTCATTATGTCTAAGGGAATATGAAAAGGGTGCATTACTTACCTTATCCCTACTCTAGCTAGTTCTTTTCCACTTCCAGTGCTCTCGAGCATGGGTGATCCCTCGGTGCCATCACACACAATGTACATCTATGAAGAGTGCAGCTGTGGCTGTGAATGCCTTCGAGATGAGGCATTGTAGGACTGGTCACACTGCTGGAGCGACCCTGTTGCTTTATTCTGCAACCCCTAGAAAAAAAACACGCATTTATCCCTACAGTGTGTGTGGGGGTGATGGTGAGGGGGGTTACTGTAACGGTAGTTTTTCTTCTTGTGTGTAATATTGGGCTTTAAAGCAGACCTTGCAAAAGACAGTGGGGGTTATTTACTGAAATTAAAGAATGCTAAATATGATGCATAGAAACCAATCAGTTGCCAGGTTTTTTGCAAAAAGCTTAGTTGAACAAGCTGAAGTTAGAGGCTGATTGGCTACCATGCACAGCTGCATCATATTCTCTGTGCACCAGTTTTAGTAAATCTCCCCCAATGTCAGCTTACTATATCAAGCCTCCCACCAAATGTAAAACAACTGCAATAAAGCTGGATAAATGAAAAGAAAGAAAAAAAAAAACTTCCACTCACTTCCTGTATAGCTGACAAAGGTTTCACCAAATCTTCAACTGGGACATGGGAAGAAATAATAACATGACAGGAGTTTTGGCTTTTTCCTTCTCTGCTAAATAAAGGCATTTTGTTGCTGTTGGAGAGTTCCCCTCACTTCCTGTCTGGTTCAGTAGAACAAGATGTGAGGGTAAATCTCTCTCTAACAGAGCCCCTGATAGCACTAAAAACCCAGCAAGTGTTCAAACCATTTTCCTGCTCAATCTCAAAGTAATAAAAAAAACGTTGGCTGGAAATACACAAGAGGTTTTGTCCTTATGGATGCAGAACTGAGTACATAATTCAGACCCAGGAACTGGGTTTTGCCGTATAATAAAAAAACTTTTATCTAAAGTGCTGCTAATAAAAACAGCTCAAAGATAAAACAAAAGCAAGAATTGCATAGGATGGCCTACAGAGCGATTTCTGAATCCAGCTAACCAAGTTGTCATACTGACCCAATGGTCTCAAGGATTTGTAAATGTTCCCAGACAAATCTTGTGATATTTGAGATGTGGCAATTTAATATCCAGAATGCTCGCGGAGTAGCACTATGGTGGTGAGTCTCACAGCCATTTTCACTCAAACAGGTTCTGACATGTTCTAATTTGCACTCACTTGGGTTGCAGACCAGTTGACTCTTTACGGAGTAGTAGAAGAAATAAAACGTGTGTGCTTTGTGCTGTGACAGGAATCTGGGGCAGTGGATTACCATCAAATTTTGTGTGAAAATTGGCAAAAGTGCGAGTGAAACTTTAGCTCTGTTACAAGAGGCTTATGGTTAACATTCTATGAAGAAATCAAGTGTTTGTGAAAGGAATAAGCAGTTTAAGAAGAGGCAGGAAGATTTCCACAATGACGTACTAAGTGGCTGCCAAAAACGCAAAAGGCAGATGCTGTGGAAATTGTAGAAAATTAAAAGGTTCTGGGAACCAGAATTCTGGCCTGACAAGTGAATTCTCTACCACAAGGGGACTAATTTGAAGGTGACAACAGCCGCTATAGGTATAGATAAGCAAACATTTACTTATATTTACAGTGCATTCCAGGAATTAAATTCTCACACTTGTACACCTTGTAAAATCACTCTTCAACTTACTGAATGAATGCTTCCTAAATAAAAGATTAAAAAACTGAATGTTTTCCTTTACTGAAATTTCAGCAAAACATCAGGATGTTTTGATGAAATGTTATCATTTTGGCAAAATGTATTGAAGACGATTCGGTATGCGAAATTAATGTTGATTTTTACAGGTGCATTAGGCTTTAATGACTCTTAAAATTTGTAAAAATGCATTTCAACTATTCAGAACCTGTATTTGTGCCAAAATACAGCCATCATTATATTTACTCTGTAGCAGGGGCGTACTGACCATTTGGAAACTCGGGCACTGCCCGAGGGCCTGGGGTCAGTAGGGGGCCCCATGAGATGCCCCTGGTACCTTTTTCATAGGATTTTTTGAGTTTGGGCAAGGACACAGGGGCCCCATGATCCCCTATTGCCCGGGGGCCCATGAGTTGTCAGTCCGCCCCTGCTCTGTAGTGTTCAAGTGGTATGTAAGTTGTCAGACTGACTGACCAGAATTACAAATCATATTGCCGGCAAAACAATAAACACATATGTGCACCCAATGATGACTTAGATTGAATGTATTTCTGATCATACAGTACACTTCCATCTTTTGTGCTGTATGCTGTAATAGTACTGTAGATACAGTATGTTTGATTTTTTTGCTTAAATCGTGATGAAATCATTCTTCTTTTCAAAGACTATCCAGCATGTGTTAAATCTGAACATTCATATTTTTCACTTAAAATCCACATGCTTGAAAATAAATGATCACACAGATGGGAACTGACTTTTATTTTGTTAACAAGTTATTAGCCGATATATCTGTCCTAACAAATCACTCAAGGGATATTTATCTGGCTTAGGAGTACAAACAAGAGTTTTCAATTTATTTTGTGAATCTTTTTTGGTGTGAATTACAAGTGTTAGAGTTAGTGAAATGTCAGATCAGAATTATCTGATTACTCATACCAACCCATGAGTACAGAAGTGAACGCTACATACTACACTAAACAGTTTAAATAGTAGGCTGCACTTGGGAATTTCATTTTTTGAAGACCCTCACAAGCATAATTTACATATCTATCTTACAGAGCTACACTTCCACAACTAAGATCCATAACTCAACCACTATTGCATTGCAAGAAGACCTTCTGGTACCAAAAGTATATCCAGACTGAGGATAGCAGACTATTCTATGCAAGAGCAATTCTTGCTAGTCATAGTGCAAAAGCTAACAACAGCTACAGATACCAGTTAGCACTTAGAGAACACTTCATACAACAGGAGGCTTGAGAATCAGAGTCATTTGTAAATCTTAGCATCTTCAAAATAGCTTTCTGGACCTGGTTTATTTGTATTTGATAATTTGTCGAAGTTATCTTAAATGGGATCTATTGCATTCATGTGAACTTGAAATCTTGTGGTAGTAGTTGGGGGGGGGTTGCTATTTTTACAAATTTGGAGCCTCAACAAAATTTCGGGGTTTTTAGGTGCATGGTTTGATCGTGACTGGCCTTTACGAGGGGAAGTTATAATATAGTAATATGGTTCTCAAAACAAACTTAGAGAACAAACAACTTAGCAGTATGAACATACAGTATATAGCAATATGCAGGTAACAAACCGGCTGTGCCGACACATGGGCATTGGGCTACACATTAGTAATCATGGCACAATGGCAATCCTAGCAAAACAAACAACTTAGCAGTATGAGCATACAGTATTTGGCAATATGCAGGTAACAAACAGGCTGTGCCGACACATGGGCATTGGGCTACACACTAGTAATCATGGCACAATCGCAATCCTATTAAAATGCAGTTAACAAGCTACATAAATATGGGTAACACTCTGGCTATATTGTAGGTAAACAGTCTATGATAATACAAAATCTGTGATAATACAAATTCAACAAATAGGCAATGGTGGCAACATTGGCAACAAATAGGCAATAGTGATAATAAGCAGGAAGCAAATTGCCAGTTGTTCAGAAATATAGGCAACTAATAGGCAGTCATGAGACAGAAAACATATGAGCACCAAACAGGTAACTTGTGAATATAGATGAGCAACAAATGGACAGTGGCAATACACGGGAAACAAATGAAAAATAAGATTAAGTGAATGCGTCTAGATTCAGCTAGCTGTCCATTCGTCAATCCCATTGGAAAGTCCAAAACCTGTGAACTAAAATGGGATGCCATTTAAGCCTACGAGGGTTGGTGAATCTTGAATATTTATTCTGGATATTTTCAAGGTTACTAGGCAAAGGATTGGCAAATATAGGGGAGCTGTGCACTGGCATTGGAGACATGTAGCAATGAAAAAAAAAAAACTAAAAAAACCATACAGAAGGGAGAGCGTCCATCTTTAATTCAATTTCAGGGGTGATATGGTGGAAAATGCCAATCCTTTAACCCTTTTGCTGCCAGAGCCATTTTGAGTATTTTTGCAGAAAATGCCTAAAACATTTCTGAAAGCAGACACCCTAGAGAATAAAATAGTGGTATTTTCAATATTTTATGTCACAATATTAGAGCAATGGTCTAGAAAACCCAAAATTTCAGTAAAAAAAATACTTAGTTAATTTAAGGGGACACATATGCAATAAATAAATCTGTTTTTGGCATGAAATATAAAAGATGAGCTTGTGCCAAATAAATAGATACCCAACATGTCAATGTTTAAAATCACATGCACCTGTGAAATGGCAACAAAGTTCAGTATTCTATATTTTCCATAGGCAAAGGCCCCTACAGGTCAGCAGTTTAGTGATATGCAGGAGCTCTGGTGCTAAAATTATTGCTCTCACACCGGTTTGCACGACAATATATAATATGTATATCACATTCTGTGTTTTCATGCATAGGCCCCCGACACATGCATTTAGGTTTTTTGTTCTGACACCTGTTTCCCTGATGATGTCAGAACAACAAAACGCATAGGTTGTGGCTTGGTAGCACTCCATGATCCATGCTTTATCACCTGAGCTAAAAGTACTGCTGAATTTACCAAGTGAGAGTCTGGGAAGGATTGCTTGAGCCCTGAAAGCGTCCAGCTGGGTTTATGGAGTCCAAATTAAGGAGCAAAAAGACCTTTGTAATGAAGGTCAATCAATTAGTTGAGTGTATGCCCACAAGGGGTTTGGTGGAGGTGTCTGCAATTACACAATCTGATCTCTCCGAACTGAACTGTCTGTGTGGAGTTGATCATGATTTTGAACAGTTTGATTCACGGATATTTAGATGAAGGACTATTATGTGGTGATGGTGAATTATAATTATGCACTATATAGTTAGCATATTTTTGATTTATGCTAATTTTGTATTTTGTGTTAATGATTTTTTGTTGTATGAATCAACACAGCATATTTTTATACACAAATGACAGCTCATAGTAGCTTTCTTCTATTTGCAAACAAAGCAGCTAGGGATTCTCTTCTATACTAACCCATATCCTAGATTTGATATCCACCAAATTGCCAAAAGTATTGGACACCCCTCCAAAATCATTGGATTCAGGTGTTCCAATCACCTCCATGGCCACAGGTGTATAAAATCAAGCACCTAGGCATGCAGACTGCTTCTACAAACAGCTGTGAAAGAATGGGTCGCTCTTAGGAGCACAGCGAATTCAAGCGTGGTACCGTGATAGGTAGCCACCTGTTCAATAAGTCCATCCATGAAATTTCCTTGCTACTAAATATTCCACGGTCAACTGTTAGGGGTCCCTTGTATTAAATAGTGAAGCGCTCCAAAATTAACTAAGAAAATTCCCTATATGCATACCATAAATACCAAATGAACCTGAAATGATCAATACCATAAGGTGATGAAAAACATATAAACTAAGTCTATTGGTGAAAAACTAAAATACATAAATACCTCATATATATACCAATCATTAATACCTCATAATTGATCTGTGATGGAAAATAACAAATATAAAATTCATAATAAATCCTCAAATATCAGTGATAAAATCAATCATCATAATGATACTAATTCATAATATAATAAAAATGTGACAAACCGTGATAAATTGTGACAAACCTATAGATCAAAATAAATAGTGATTCTTCATCAAATAAATACGTAATGCATAAATTCTGTGATAAAACCATATATCAGAATGAAAAAATTTAAATAAATTGCTACTTAATTCTGTGATAAAGTAAATGAACACTGTGTCTAGAATAAACTCAAAAAGTCCATGCATAAATGTGAAAACACTCTGTGATCTTCACTTCTAGTGCTCAAAAAGGAATCCTCCAATGGCAGCAATGCCTGCTCACCTCCCCACCTCGACCCACACAGGGCCACAAGGCAAAAACTCTCCTCAAAGGCAATCCTTTACTCCAGGCAGCTCAGCAAGGGACCTCAGGACTTCCACTCCACCTCCTCTCAAACGTCATATAGGACACAAACAAAGCTTCCCATAGTATGATAACGTTTATTAAGAACACTTAGCATAACACACTTTTTCCACTCACATGTAATCCTTGTATACAGCGCTTTCCACCTCACATCATGGGTGTATTCACATACAGGGAGGGAAACAAATATGGCCGCTACGTCCGGACATGCGTCCCCACGTGACGGGAAGTGACGTAATCTTGAACTGGGAATGGCGTTCCGACGCGTTGCATCACGTGCGTCGTGACTTTATCAGGGTACCGCCCCCCAGAGCCATGATGCATTTATATAGGGAATAGTCAACCCACTATTCCCAATTAGAGGGCGGACTCCCGGCGGCCATTTTACCGGAGTCCGCACAGCTAACCTCATTCAAAGAAGACATCCCTATCATAGCTACTCAATCTACGCTATTAATAGGAACCACCACTTCCATCATATAAATATTCATGATCTTGTGTGATATTCCTCTTCAAAAACGAATACAATACATTCAACTATTTATTAATATTATATTAAAAACCCACATGATACCCCACTTTATTGTTTATATATCTATCTCATTAGTGTTAATAAAGGGGCAGAGGAAATAATTGTAAATAAGACCCAACATTAATTTATATATACAGATACTCAAATCTGATAAAATCAACCCATCTTCTATTAAAAATTGTATATATGTATATATACAAATAACATACATATATACCCATAAAAAATAATAAATCGTACAATTTAATTTTATTTAATAAAAATACAAATGTTAAAATTAAATATATATATATTACACCGGACCCTAAATAAATACTCTGTATTATCCCTAAAAAAATCTAAAAAAATATTTTTATTTAGATAAATCCCATATATTTTAATCCGAATAGATCTATGGTTAATTGAATTGCACAACACCTCGCCATATCAGACCATATACCTAAAATAGAAAAGTAAAATCCATACCCAAACTAATTGCTAATAAATCGTGTGAATAAACCCATGATCCGAGTTTACAAAAATCCTGTAGCATATATCATGAATCAATCTCTACAATATAACGGGAATATATTAAAACAATTGTATATATAAATGCACAGTCTAAAAACCAAATTAAAAGTCACTAATAAAACAATTTAAATCAAATTCCACATTTAATCCATACGGTGCCTGCGTACGCATAGTATAAATCCATCGGGACTCAGCTTGGCTTAAAGATTTAACCTTACTACCACCTCTCCAGTGTTTCGTATATTTCTGAACCCCCCAAAATTTTTAACCTGATGGATCTCTACTATGTTGTTTCAGGAAGTGTTTGGACACACTATGTTTCGGGAAACCATTTTTTATGTTTTGGACATGTTCCCTGATACGTTTCCAGAGTGGTCTCTTCGTCCTTCCTATATACTGCAAGCCGCAATCACATTCTAGACCATAAACAACACCTTCTGTACGGCACGAAATAAAATCCTTAATCTTAAATTCAGTGCCATCAATATTACATTTAAAAAATTTTCGTTTCCTATTTTTCCCTTTCGTTTCCCTACATGCATAACATTGTTTGCATGGGAAAAAACCGGATTGGTCAAGAAACGTAACTTTCTGCTTTCCATCAGGTGGGTCCAGCACACTTTTTACCAGCTTCATTTTTAATGTTGGTGCTTTCCTATAAACAAATTTAGGACCATTTCCTAACACTGGATTCAACAAGGGATCCGATTTTAAGATTGGCCAATATTTACTAAATATTTTTTTTATTTTCTTATAATGGACATTAAAGTCCAACACTATGGCCATTTGACTATCAAAATTATCATCTTTCTTTTTATCCACTATCAATGACTCTCTCTCTACTTTTCCGACCTCATTAATACTCTTTTCAAGTGCTTGTTGTGGGTATCCTTTATCTATAAATTTGTTTCCAATCATTTCTGCTTGTTTAATATATTCTTCTTGACTTGAGCAGTTCCTTTTCAGTCTCACCAGTTGGCCCTTTGGGATATTATATAGCCATGGGGGGAAATGACAGCTGTCTATTGGTATATAGCCATTCCTATCTACCTCTTTGAAATACGTTTTTGTGATGATTTTACCTCCTTCATTTCTAATGTTGAGATCTAAAAAATTAACTTCATGACTATCGTATGTCCAAGAAAAATGTATATTCCTATTATTAGAGTTCATTCTATTCAGGAATCCCAATAGTGTCTCACTACTGCCTTTCCATATGATGATCACATCATCAATATATCTGGAGTATAGCAAAAGTTCCTCAGGGGTCTGTTTGTAAATTGCCTCTTCCTCCCAGTGGGCCATATATAAATTGGCCACACTGGGAGCGAATTTAGACAGGAACAGGAGCCCGGAGGGAGTAAGGTGGAAAAGCCCCCCAAGAGGAGGGGGTGCAGGGCAGGGTGGAAACAGCAAAAGAAAAAGAGAACAGTAGGAGAAGGGGTGTTCAATATAAGTGGATGTGATCTTACTAAAGAGGAGCTGATGGCTCTAGACAAGGGCTTAAAATATGCACCACCCAAAGCAGCCAATAAGTTTGACATATATGTGGATACTCAAAAATTTGTTCGGAAATTGAACATCAAAAAATATTTCTTAGGGCTACCAGGGGCCAGGAGCAATTTAGCTAGTGGTTTTAGTAGCGATATTTTGCACAGTCATTTAAGAAACAAGTCACTTTTTAATCCGCAGGTATCTAACAATCACTATATAGAGGTTTTTAAACGCATGGTCAATCACGATTTGGAGAAATTGACAATTCCAAAAGTGACAACTAACATTGGTATTCAAACAGGAATCAATAGACTCTCCAAAAGAGATAATATTATAATAAGACCAGCTGACAAAGGTGGTGGTATCGTAATTCTGTCAAAAGAATATTATCTGCAAGATTTAAATAAACAATTATCAGATACCACCACATATAAAGTCATCCCTAGAGATCCGACACTTTCTTACAAAAAAGTTTTAGCTAAGCTTGTACAAGAAGGAGAGAAAAAGGATTTTCTGAATAAGAAGGAGGCCAAATATCTGATACCAGAGGTTTGTAGAATACCCATAATTTATACAATACCTAAAATACATAAGAATTTGAGCGAACCTCCAGGTAGACCGATTGTGAATGGGGTACAATCGGTCCTGGCCAGATTAGGCCAATATGTAGATTTTTATCTACAACCAGCAGTTCAAAAGACGAAAGCTTATTTACGAGATACTAAGCATCTAATTCAACTACTAAATAAAATGGAGCTGAGCTCGGAAATTTTGTTGGCAAGTGCTGATGTGACATCTTTGTACACAATCATTGATCATGATGGCGCAGTAGAGGCAGTTACATGGGGGCTTAGAGAATATACCAGCATTGGGTGGCCTCAAAGGAAGTACATATTGAAGTGTTTGGAATTCGGCCTCCAACACAATTATTTTTGGCATGATAAGACTTTTTTCCAACAAGTGAAGGGAGTCGCGATGGGGGCTAAATTCGCTCCCAGTGTGGCCAATTTATATATGGCCCACTGGGAGGAAGAGGCAATTTACAAACAGACCCCTGAGGAACTTTTGCTATACTCCAGATATATTGATGATGTGATCATCATCAATATAATTGTTTATTTAAATCTTGCAGATAATATTCTTTTGACAGAATTACGATACCACCACCTTTGTCAGCTGGTCTTATTATAATATTATCTCTTTTGGAGAGTCTATTGATTCCTGTTTGAATACCAATGTTAGTTGTCACTTTTGGAATTGTCAATTTCTCCAAATCGTGATTGACCATGCGTTTAAAAACCTCTATATAGTGATTGTTAGATACCTGCGGATTAAAAAGTGACTTGTTTCTTAAATGACTGTGCAAAATATCGCTACTAAAACCACTAGCTAAATTGCTCCTGGCCCCTGGTAGCCCTAAGAAATATTTTTTGATGTTCAATTTCCGAACAAATTTTTGAGTATCCACATATATGTCAAACTTATTGGCTGCTTTGGGTGGTGCATATTTTAAGCCCTTGTCTAGAGCCATCAGCTCCTCTTTAGTAAGATCACATCCACTTATATTGAACACCCCTTCTCCTACTGTTCTCTTTTTCTTTTGCTGTTTCCACCCTGCCCTGCACCCCCTCCTCTTGGGGGGCTTTTCCACCTTACTCCCTCCGGGCTCCTGTTCCTGTCTAAATTCGCTCCCAGTGTGGCCAATTTATATATGGCCCACTGGGAGGAAGAGGCAATTTACAAACAGACCCCTGAGGAACTTTTGCTATACTCCAGATATATTGATGATGTGATCATCATATGGAAAGGCAGTAGTGAGACACTATTGGGATTCCTGAATAGAATGAACTCTAATAATAGGAATATACATTTTTCTTGGACATACGATAGTCATGAAGTTAATTTTTTAGATCTCAACATTAGAAATGAAGGAGGTAAAATCATCACAAAAACGTATTTCAAAGAGGTAGATAGGAATGGCTATATACCAATAGACAGCTGTCATTTCCCCCCATGGCTATATAATATCCCAAAGGGCCAACTGGTGAGACTGAAAAGGAACTGCTCAAGTCAAGAAGAATATATTAAACAAGCAGAAATGATTGGAAACAAATTTATAGATAAAGGATACCCACAACAAGCACTTGAAAAGAGTATTAATGAGGTCGGAAAAGTAGAGAGAGAGTCATTGATAGTGGATAAAAAGAAAGATGATAATTTTGATAGTCAAATGGCCATAGTGTTGGACTTTAATGTCCATTATAAGAAAATAGAAAAAATATTTAGTAAATATTGGCCAATCTTAAAATCGGATCCCTTGTTGAATCCAGTGTTAGGAAATGGTCCTAAATTTGTTTATAGGAAAGCACCAACATTAAAAATGAAGCTGGTAAAAAGTGTGCTGGACCCACCTGATGGAAAGCAGAAAGTTACGTTTCTTGACCAATCCGGTTTTTTCCCATGCAAACAATGTTATGCATGTAGGGAAACGAAAGGGAAAAATAGGAAACGAAAATTTTTTAAATGTAATATTGATGGCACTGAATTTAAGATTAAGGATTTTATTTTGTGCCGTACAGAAGGTGTTGTTTATGGTCTAGAATGTGATTGCGGCTTGCAGTATATAGGAAGGACGAAGAGACCACTCTGGAAACGTATCAGGGAACATGTCCAAAACATAAAAAATGGTTTCCCGAAACATAGTGTGTCCAAACACTTCCTGAAACAACATAGTAGAGATCCATCAGGTTAAAAATTTTGGGGGGTTCAGAAATATACGAAACACTGGAGAGGTGGTAGTAAGGTTAAATCTTTAAGCCAAGCTGAGTCCCGATGGATTTATACTATGCGTACGCAGGCACCGTATGGATTAAATGTGGAATTTGATTTAAATTGTTTTATTAGTGACTTTTAATTTGGTTTTTAGACTGTGCATTTATATATACAATTGTTTTAATATATTCCCGTTATATTGTAGAGATTGATTCATGATATATGCTACAGGATTTTTGTAAACTCGGATCATGGGTTTATTCACACGATTTATTAGCAATTAGTTTGGGTATGGATTTTACTTTTCTATTTTAGGTATATGGTCTGATATGGCGAGGTGTTGTGCAATTCAATTAACCATAGATCTATTCGGATTAAAATATATGGGATTTATCTAAATAAAAATATTTTTTTAGATTTTTTTAGGGATAATACAGAGTAATTATTTAGGGTCCGGTGTAATATAAATATATTTAATTTTAACATTTGTATTTTTATTAAATAAAATTAAATTGTACGGTTTATTATTTTTTATGGGTATATATGTATGTTATTTGTATATATACATACCGTATTTTCCGGCGTATAAGACGACTGGGCGTATAAGACGACCCCCCTACTTTTCCTGTTAAAATATAGGGTTTGGGCTATACTCGCCGTATAAGACTACCCCTCTTCCAACGCACACCAAATAAAAATGAAAAAAGCTCTCCCTGCCTGCCCAGCCCTGCCTGTCTCCAAGATACCATAAATTGCACAGAACTGCCACAGACATTATAATATTAATAATTAATTACCGTATCTCATAGAAGTTAAGGGGACAAGGTCGGATGCAGCAGTACCATACCGGTACTTCCGAGCTGACACTTCTGCACATGTCTAGGGCAGCAGTAGACGATCACTGATCACCATTCCTCGCAGAACTGCATGAGACGTCGGATGCAGCCGTTCAGTGCTCGATTGATCGTGACTGAAACTGTGACATGCGCAGAAGCGTCTTCTTGCCGCTCCCCGATGTGTATCCCTTCTCTGCATATCACAGTTTCAGTCAAGCTCAATCGAGCACTGCTGCATCCGACGTCTCATGCAGTTCTGCGAGCTTTGGTGATCAGTGATCGTCTACTGCTGCCGAAGACATGCGCAGTAGCGTCAGCTCGGAAGTACAGTAAGGTTTCAGCACAGCACCCGGCGTATAAGACGACCCCCGACTTTGTAGAAGATTTCCAGGGGTTAAAATGTCGTCTTATACGCCGGAAAATACGGTATATACAATTTTTAATAGAAGATGGGTTGATTTTATCAGATTTGAGTATCTGTATATATAAATTAATGTTGGGTCTTATTTACAATTATTTCCTCTGCCCCTTTATTAACACTAATGAGATAGATATATAAACAATAAAGTGGGGTATCATGTGGGTTTTTAATATAATATTAATAAATAGTTGAATGTATTGTATTCGTTTTTGAAGAGGAATATCACACAAGATCATGAATATTTATATGATGGAAGTGGTGGTTCCTATTAATAGCGTAGATTGAGTAGCTATGATAGGGATGTCTTCTTTGAATGAGGTTAGCTGTGCAGACTCCGGTAAAATGGCCACCGGGAGTCCGCCCTCTAATTGGGAATAGTGGGTTGACTATTCCCTATATAAATGCATCATGGCTCTGGGGGGCGGTACCCTGATGAAGTCACGACGCACGTGACGCAACGCGTCGGAACGCCATTCCCAGTTCAAGATTACGTCACTTCCGGTCACGTGGGGACGCATGTCCGGACGTAGCGGCCATATTTGTTTCCCTCCCTGTATGTGAATACACCCATGATGTGAGGTGGAAAGCGCTGTATACAAGGATTACATGTGAGTGGAAAAAGTATGTTATGCTAAGTGTTCTTAATAAACGTTATCATACTATGGGAAGCTTTGTTTGTGTCCTATATGACGTTTGAGAGGAGGTGGAGTGGAAGTCCTGAGGTCCCTTGCTGAGCTGCCTGGAGTAAAGGATTGCCTTTGAGGAGAGTTTTTGCCTTGTGGCCCGGTGTGGGTCGAGGTGGGGAGGTGAGCAGGCATTGCTGCCATTGGAGGATTCCTTTTTGAGCACTAGAAGTGAAGATCACAGAGTGTTTTCACATTTATGCATGGACTTTTTGAGTTTATTCTAGACACAGTGTTCATTTACTTTATCACAGAATTAAGTAGCAATTTATTTAAATTTTTTCATTCTGATATATGGTTTTATCACAGAATTTATGCATTACGTATTTATTTGATGAAGAATCACTATTTATTTTGATCTATAGGTTTGTCACAATTTATCACGGTTTGTCACATTTTTATTATATTATGAATTAGTATCATTATGATGATTGATTTTATCACTGATATTTGAGGATTTATTATGAATTTTATATTTGTTATTTTCCATCACAGATCAATTATGAGGTATTAATGATTGGTATATATATGAGGTATTTATGTATTTTAGTTTTTCACCAATAGACTTAGTTTATATGTTTTTCATCACCTTATGGTATTGATCATTTCAGGTTCATTTGGTATTTATGGTATGCATATAGGGAATTTTCTTAGTTAATTTTGGAGCGCTTCACTATTTAATACATGGTATATATGACTTATTGGTTGAGGTTGAGTGATTGCAGCTGTAAGATAGGGACGTATCCATATTAAGCGCAGGAGGATATCCCCCCCTTTCAACTGTTAGGGGTATTATAACAAAGTGGAAGCATCTGGGAACAACAGCAACTCAGCCATGAAGTGGTAGGCCATGTAAAATGACAGAGCGGGGTCAGTGCATGCTGAAGTGCACAGTGCGCAGAAGTCGCCAGCTGTCTGCAGAGTCAATAGCTAAAGATCTCCAAATTCATGTGGTATTCAGATTAGCACAACAACAGTGTGTAGAGAGCTTCATGGAATGGGTTTCCATGGCCAAGCAGATGCATCCAAGCCTTACATCACCAAGTGAAATGCAAAGAGTTGGATGCAGTGATGTAAAGCAAGCCACCACTGGACTCTAGAGAAGTGGAGACATGTTCTCTGGAGTGACGAATCACGCTGTCTGGCAATCCAATGGACGTGTCTGGGTTTGGCGGTTTCCAGGGGAACGATACTTGCCAAGGGTAAAGTTTGGTGAAGGGGGGGATTATGTTGTAGGGTTGCTTTTCAGGGGTTGGGCTTGGCCCCTTAGTTCCAGTGAAGGGAACTCTTAAGGCGTCAGCATACAAAAACATTTTGGATGATTTCATCCTCCCAACTTTGTGGGAACAGTTTGGGGATGGCCCCTTCCTGTTCCAACATGACTGAGCACCAGTGCACAAAGCAAGATCCGCATGGGTGAGCGAGTCTCGGTTGGAGGAACTTGACTGGCCTGCACAAAGTCCTATCCTCAACCTGATAAAACATCAGGGACATCAGTGCCTGACCTCGTAAATGCGCTTCTGGAAGAATGGTCAAACATTTACATAGACACACTTCTAAACCTTGTGGACAGTCTTTCCAGAAGAGTTGAAGCTGCTATAGCTGCAAAGGGTGGGACAACTTACTATTGAACCCTACGGACTAAGACTGGGATGCCATTAAAGTTCATGCGCGTAAAGGCAGACATGCCAATACTTTTGGCAACATAGCATATGTTTTCCCCCCAGCCAAGCACATAAGCTTATTCACGTTTCTCCAATAACCAGTCTAGGGGTATTGTTTTTGTTGTTTTTCTTTTTTGGAGAACTTGGATAGGGAAGAGGGAGATGAGTGGGATACTCTAAAAATAGGAACTATGTATATTGAGGACTTAAGGATAAGCTATGTTGAAGTCCTTACTTGAAACAAACAATGGATTTCAGCTTTGAGAGCAGTAGCACAAATGTAGACGTAGCAGTAACTTCTTTAGAGCCCCATAACAGTGTCCGTTTAAAAGTAGGCCAGGTGGACAAAGCTCTTTGGAACACCAGTCGATGTTCCCTTTGCCAGATCTGCAGCTGACTTCCTAGCACCAGGGGGGTTAAGCAGCACTCAGTCTCTAAGATCCTTTAGGGATGTCTGTACTCACAAGGTACGAGAGCAGTTGGATGCCTTCCTCCATGATACCAGACCAGATCTTTAGTAGACAGCCCATCAGTCAGCATAGCAGAACCTGGATCTCAGCAATTCAGGCCTCCAGTTCACCTAACTGAGGCCGCATGGCAGCAGCTGCCTGGGAAGGCAACATGCTCTCTCCCAGACTGGATCAGTCCTGGACAGAAAAGAACCCTGAGCCCCTGTGTGCTCACTGAATATATACATTTAGCCAACATGACTCAGAGCCTGTCTCTCTAGGATTCATGTTGCCATCTGTATAACTCCACACCTATCATCCAGAAACTTCTAAAGTTTCCTGGATACAGAGGAAGCTAGTTAGACTGGAAGCATCTGAGAACACAGAGCAGACTAACTAAATGATCACAGCTCACCACGTACAGTGAGCTAAATATGCTTTTTCCTAACAAATATTTACAGCCACTCTGACTACAGAGTGACAACTAAATGTAGCTATCAAAAACACAAATAATTTGATCTCTCTAACCCTAGTACCTACCTAGGATGGTGCTACACAGATAAGTACAGTGCAACCTGCTATTGAGTTTCCTAATCTGACATATCTGCTTTAGGTTGCATTACTCTTTTAGGTTTTTGGCAATATGTTTTAGACACTCTTCTGACTTTTGGATATTATCAGACATCACATTATTTTAAATAATTATAACAATAATACTTGTGTTGATAATGAAAGAGTTATATCCATCCTGTATGATACATGTTTTACATCCACTGTTAAATAATTTTTATAGGCTTGTGAATGATTGGGTTCTATCACTTGGCTGTAAAATTGATTAACTATTTTAATCATATGTCTCTTAAAGTAAATGTATGAAGTCATTTTGCCACGCTTACAAGCGCATGTTGAAATAGCATATACCAAATTCTGTCTGTGGATTCATCAAATTCTTGATCAGTAGCATATAAATGTGTTCTGAGTCATATTAATGCCCTCTTTAGGAGCTTCCTATGTATCTCAGTTGACCCCTTTGCTCATGGAGAAAATTAGTAAACCGAACTGTTTTCATTAGTATTATTTTCATCTAAATCAGAACAACCTGACCTGTCCAGCATACAAAATATACAAATTACTTATTTTGTGTCCTAAGAAGAAACATCTGTTTTTCCCCCTTTTTTCTTCTTTTAATGCAGCACTGGCCCAGGGCACTGATTGTGAAATATGCGTGCATATAATAGGTTTGTCTGCCCTAGAATTCTGCCAATTGTATGAGCAGTAAATACTCAACTCAACAGAAACAGCAAGGAT
The DNA here is from genome assembly GCF_062004578.1 of Staurois parvus. Taxonomy (NCBI): domain Eukaryota; kingdom Metazoa; phylum Chordata; class Amphibia; order Anura; family Ranidae; genus Staurois; species Staurois parvus. Next base: position 3,994,607 of record NW_028317797.1, on the reverse strand, counting down.
CCTAAACCACAACAAATCCTGGAGTATTGGCAGTACTAGTCGGGGGTCATGTCCTTGCTTGCCCCAAACTCTCTTAGATCTATACCAAATGGAGAGTAGATGAGTGATGTACACTTTAGTTACTTCAGGGAGTAAAAAATGTTACCTTTGCAGTGGGCCCCCCCCCTCTGCATTGCAAGGTTTACCTTTCTATTTCATCTAGAGGGTGATTAATAGCACAGAAGTTAAAGTGGTACTAAACCCAGGGCCCTGCTTTCACTATATCCGATCTCCCACAGTACACAGAACATGAAAATACATTTTTTTTAGTAAATACAAACTGCTAAATACCTTTTCTCATCAGCAGATATAGCTAGTCTTGTGACTTCTATCAGTGTCCAGCTGAGCACTGGTTAAAGCTTGTAGGAAGAGTTTTCATTCTGCTCTGACTGTCCTATCGGTGGGCGGGGACCTATAAGGTCTCCTTCCCCTGGGCTCCTGGTATTCTCTTGGAAAACCTTTTGTGTTGAGAGTCCTAAATGGAGGTCTCTTCGGGGAGGAGTAACTAACATGATTCTCCTCCCTCTCTGCCATTGCAACTCCCTTCCCCAAAATCACTCTTCATCATATCTACATCCTCAGTTTCAACTTTGTTTTGCCAAGCAAAAACTATTCCCGTCCGATAATCACCTATATCCCTGTTGTATTTCTTCCTCTTATTTTTTTGTTCCAACTCTTCTTTTTCTAAAATTTTACTAAGGTTAGCAGAGCAATCTTTATATTCATTGTTACTCATGAACGGAAACAACTCTTAGATTTGAAAATATCCAGAAGGGATGATGGTTTCATTACCTCGACCTTTTTAAAAAATCAATTTTTGGAGAAAGGTTATGAACTGGATAGTCTTGATGTAGATATAGAACTAGTTAAGAGGATGGATAGACAAGATCTATTACAAGAAAGACTGGTATGCATTGAGGATAGTAACAAGTTCACCTGCCCGTTTTTACCCCCCATTCAGTTCGACATTATTCCATAAAAAGAATCTTAAAAAAGCATATTTTATACTGGGACTGGGACCTTTACTGCCCGCAAATCCACAAGTCATCTTTCGTGGGTTACCACCATTACACAATTTAGTCCCCCCTAATGTATATGACCCCCCCCCCCTTTCCCATTACACTACCTTTTTTCAGGATTTAAAGGGTTTTTATAAATGCAAGAAATGTACAGTGTGTCAAATTTATACATGTTCACATAAATGTGTCACGTCCTTTATGTCCACTGCCACCTCTAGGAATCACCTCACTAAACCTTTTGTTACTTGCACCACCTCCAATGTAGTTTATCTTTTACAGTGCCCTTGTGGCTTCCAATCGATTGGGAGAACATATAGGGAATATCAAGAGAGGTTTTAAAGGTCATAGTGTTTCTAGACACTATGCCATGACACATAATAAGGACCCAAGGGGAACCCTTTTTTTGGGGATTGATAAATTTCCCCTTCACTGGCGAGGGAGTGCCATTAGGAGAGAAATCTCCAAACTTGAGAATAAGTGGATTCATAATGTTAAGTGTTATGTACCATATGGGTTAAACATTGATTGGGATATTTATTTATTTTATTTATTTATTTCAGGTACTTATATAGCGCCATCAATTTACGCAGCGCTTTACATATATTTATTGTACATTCACATCAGTCCCTAACCCTCAAGGGGTGTAAAATCTAAGGTCCCTAACTCACATTCATACATACACATACTATGGACAATTTAGACAGGATCCAATTAACCTACCTGCATGTCTTTGGTGTGTGGGAGGAAACCGGAGTACCCGGAGGAAACCCACGCAGGCACAGGGAGAACATGCAAACTCCAGGCAGGTGGTGCATATAAACGCTTTTATTAATAATGTTTAGCTATTTCTCTGATTTTTAATAACATTAGCCTTTTCATCATGGGTTACCCTTTCCATTATGATTATCCTCTCCACCATAGTTGATTACCCTGTAGGGAATGTACGAGTTGTATTATGAGCTGTTAAACAGCCTAAGTAGCTTTCCTTATCTGATTAATTTGTATTGTTTTTATTCATTAATTTTTTATTATTTATAGTTCATAGTTTTTTTTTTTGAGTTTCATATGTATCTTCAGCGCTCTTGTAAGTGCAATCTTGTTTGTTTCAATAAAGCAATTGATTTTACTACACTAAGAGACGCACCTCTGTTTTGTTTTTTATGAGCCAAGCTTGATCCTTATTATTGGAACGGCTTGACTGCATCAGAGCAGACATCGGGTTCCATTATAGTCTATCTGTCCAGACGGATTCATATTCACACTGAGCCCAATTTGACCTCCTATAATTAAGGGGTCTGAGAATCTGGTAAGCCTTTGACTTGCTTACATGGTGGTGGCCAGTCACATTGGTGATTTTTGGACAGAATGAAGAAAATTCACCATTGCTTGTTTATTCAAGAAATTGTCTTGCATTCACAAGGATTGTTTTTTGATTGTTCTTCGCATATGTGGACTTTGAGCACTATAGGGTTCCTCAAGGACTGTTATCACTTGTGTGTTTAGAGCACTTTATTGTAGATTGAAAACGCAAAATGCATCAGAAACACTTCAAAAACGCATAAAAAACATAACACATTCTTTTCTGCAGCGTTTCCATTGAAATCTGTAGAACCAAAAATGCAACTTTTTGCATTCAAAAAAGTCCCTGACCCTTTCCAAAAAACACACTGGGTGAAAACGTGCAAGTGTGAACATGTCCCATAGGAAATCATGTTAAATGGACCGTACTGCGTTTCTGCAAAATGCTGTAGAAACCGCTTAGGTGTGAACCTAGAATGGCGGCTTAAGGATTTTACCTTAATGCGTTATTATTTCTTATTATTACAGATACTTATATACCGCCATCAGTTTATGGAGTACTTTACATACATTGTACATTAACTTCAATCCTTGCCCTCAGAAAGCTTACAATCTAAGGTCCCTAACTTACGTTCATAAATACACCTACTAGGGACAATTTAGGCAGGAGTCAATTAACCTACCAGCATGTCTTTGGAGTGTGGAAACCGGAGTACCTGGAGGAAACCCACACAGGCACAGAGAGAACATGCAGACTCCAGGCAGGTAGTGCCATGGTTGGGATACAAACCAACAACCCTAGTGCTGCTAGGCAGAAGTGCTAACCATTTAGCTATTGTGCATTATGGTAAAAAACCTTTCAGTATCAGCTCCCCCCAACTTCCTGCCTAAATACTTACCTCGCTCTTTTTACAATCCAGTGATGTGTCCTGTGATGTTGCTATTTCTCCCTCTCTCTCACAGGCACAGAGTAGAAAGTCCCTGATTGGATGCAACGCATCAGACGGGCGGGGCTGTGGCATCACCCCACAGGGCAGAACTCATAGTGGATGTACGATTGCTTTTGACTGCGACAGGAGCTTGATAGAATATTGAAAATCCAGCGTACGTGTTTATGTGTGAGTGTGTTTTTTTGTTCCTTCAGTAAAGCAGTAGACATATTAGACTTTTGGCATGCTCTTCTTTTTTTATAACCTTTTAACCCTTTAAGTGGTTGTAAACCCTTACATATACCCAGTAAAATCACTGTCCTGCATCCATTCAAAGTGCAGAATTTACACAGGATCTCTCAGCTCTGAAAAGCAGGGGGCGGGGAGCTGAAGTTACATCAGTGAAGAGAGCTCTGAGAGCTGATTGGAGGGAAGGGACACACCCCTTTCACACAGCACACACATATGGAGCTGAGACTGTCAATCACAGACTGTGCTTTCCCCTGTTACCATTTTTCTCTTGGTGTCAGGAACACTTGTCAGAATTGACTCATGCGTATAAAACAGGTATGAGGCAGCAAACAGAAATGACACTTAGCGCTCTGGATTGAGACAAGTACACACGATAGAAGGATATAATTTGTTCATATTTCATGTCTGAGGTTTACAACCACTTTATTGTGGAGGAGGGGGAGGAGGAAGGGATACTGGAGCAGCAGTTAAGTGTCTGGATCTCTATCTTACTATAAGCTGTTTATAACCTTGTTTTTACTATGAGATACATCAAGAAGGTTCCAGCATATCTGCATCTCATGATGGTGGCATGTACACATGGGTGAGCAAAAGGGCTTTACCTGGAATGGACTATTTGAAGATTCTCAATACCTGGGGACCATAGCACCTTGTACACTTGGAAAATTTTCTTTGCACATAGGACTTTATCACATACGTAGTACTTGATGTGTATTGCACAGGCTTAGCTTATGAAGTGACATCGCAGATAATATCATATTTACTGGTTTGAGAAATTGTCTTTTGTACTCAGCACTTTTTCATGTGTATATATATTTTGGTCTTTTTATATTTATGAGATGTATGATTTTAAAGATTTATATATTTTTGAATTTTTTGTCACTATATAATGCACAAGTTTTATTTTGGGGTTATCAAAGCGCTGTACCAATTAATATAGCTGTATATTGCAACATTTACTCTAGGACCTCACACAGTCAGTCCCCCCTGTGTAACTGTTATGACAAAGAGCCTCAGATGGCACATAGGCTGCCTTTGGAAACTGTTTATATTGCACCCGGCCTGTGATGTTTCCACAGGTAAGGAACTGCATTTAAAGGTTTCACACCTGAATAGGAATCCACCAGTGCTGAAATAAAGCTGGGACTCTACAAGGTGAGAGAGTCAGACTGGGAGGGTGTTGCTGGGGCCAGCATCAATGGTCTACATGAAATTAGGTGGTTGAGTGAGCGAGTGTGTGAGTGGGGGAGTACAGAGCGATGAGCGCTGTTGTATCACTCAGGTCTTGGGACAGAGCCAGCAGGGCACAGCTGAAGCTGGGATCGGTGCTGCTGCCGTCTAGGTGAGTGCAATTTATTTTTTTTTGCTATTCCCGAACTTCTTTTCTAATGCTTCAGTACTAATTCTACATAAATAATGGCCAAGCAGAGTTAAAAAAACAGCATATCTCCTGCAATACTAACCTTCTCTCCAGCACTGTCCCTGCAGACTCACCCCTCCAGTCATTCAGTGCTAGTCCTCTTTTAGGTTGAGCGATGCCATCATTCAACCCCACTTTTCTTGAGTCCAATGTGTCAAGAACCCACCCCCTGAGGATGCATCCTCAGGGTAACCTTGGCTCACAGTAGAATACTATAGTGAATGATGTTGACATGATGTCGATCTCTGCAGTATTCAGGACCCACTTACAACCAAAGTAGAGAAGGACCCATGAGGTCATGCAACTAATCTGTGGAAAAAAGCATTAAAAAAAGGTACTTCAAGAGGAATGGGGGCCTTGAAGGAGGGGAGAAATGGGGGTAGCTTCAAATAAATCGAGAGTAGAAGTGAGCTTTGGACTTCTGAACAAACTGGCCAAATTAGGTTTGTCTGCTTGCAATCCCAGCCTCTGTAAACAGACCAGCCAAGGATCATGGTGATCTCTTTGGTTAGATATGGTAATCATGCCCATATTTGGTTAATAACATCACCCATGATCTCTGGCCACCAATCTTTCATGTTTGATGAGAGCATCAGTGGGGATGCATAGTTTTGCAGTGGGGAAAGATTGTTGGGTGGTGGCAGGTCATCATGATTGAAAAGTATCTACATATATCACTAAGTGACTTTTTCAGTGTCTGTTTTTATTTACTTTTTATATGTTCTATGAGAATGAGTAAGAAGGGCTTCCTGTGTAAGCTCTACTCATTTCCTTAGGGTGAGGAAATATCTGTGGATCCTTTACGTAACATGAAAGGGGCTTCCAGATTCCAATAAGTGGTTTAGGAAAGAGGCTGCATGCTTAATGCCCTCATTTTTGGACACTAAGGCTGCCTGCCTATATAAGAGCCTGCTATGAATTCTAGTGGGAACCACGTGCATACTGTTTTTCTTTCCAATTTTTCTTAAATGTGTACTCTCTGATTTAAAAAAAAATAAGAAAACTAATGTGGGATCTCCCATGTAATTCATACCAGACCTTTAGCTTGCCATGCAACTGGAGGACAATGAACACGCACTTCCGCTCTTATGAACTATACTAGGTTACATGCCTTCAGTCTAGGAGGGTACCTTGTAAGAGGTGGCAGCAAAGACTCCCTGTTTGCAAGGCACCTTATCCTAATGTTTAGGGGACAAGGGCCCCATCCACATATCCTGCTTTCTCATCAGGTGTGGGTTCTTTGTTCTCTGAGCCCCAGGGGATGGAAGAGAGAGCAAATTATACCCCCTGGTCCTGTCCAACTGCCTATGACATGGCATGGGAGCCCAGAGGATTGAGGGAAACAGGGTTATAAAATCCCCTGCCTGCATCCATATAGAGTAAGTAAAGGGGCACTCCACTACACTCGGAATGCTTCCAGACAGCAGTCAGCTGGGGAGCTTTCATTTTGTGGCAGTAGTGCTACCACTGCTATATGACAGATCAGCCTGCAATCAGTCTTTTCTTTTCAAATAAAAAAGGTTGTCACAGTGTCTGTGTTTTTTTTTTTTACTTTTTGCCTTATTATATAGGGGACATTTAAATTCTGATAAAACCCACCATAAGCTCTCACATGCCTTTTGGAAGACAGGATGAGGAGAAGTACCCCTTCTTACTAATAACACCTAATTGTAAAAAGTAAATAAATCATTTACCTAAAACAATAACACAATTATAAATGCAATGTCAATGACCAGTGATGTAGATCAAGCTCCAAACACAAGGACTCACCACGACCTGCCACTTGACGATGTTATCTTACCACCACAACAAATTGCTGCCCAACTATCTTTCACAGCCACACTACCCATGCAAAATTACAGATCCCTGGCTGGCATCTGTTTGTATACAACTTGGCTGGGGCTTACGACTTTCGGCTTCCTGTCCGCCCTATAGCAGATACACTGCTACAGGGTGGCACGGGTGCACAAAATCACATAAATATATGTGGTTTCGCATTTCGGGGTAGGGGGCTTCCTACCCACGCCATCATTTGCGGCCACGGCTGTCAATTTTGGGTCCTGGGCGGTGATTACTCTCTGAGCCCGGTGATTGCCGACGATCTCCAATGTTAGTAAACAAAGCAGTTTTTCTCCCTGTCAGCTCATGCACACTGCTTTGCATGGCTGTGCACAGCACAGCCATGCAAAGCAGTGTGCTTGCAGTGAAGCACACAGACACAGCCCCCATAGTAAAACACACCCAGCACACAGTTAACCATTTGATCATCCCAGATGTTAACCCCTTGCTGCCCAGTGCCATTAGTACAGTGTCAATGCTTTTTATTAGCACTGATCACTGTATTGGTGTCACTGGGGATGTCAGTGACACCAAGTCAGTTCCCCCCAGTGTCAGAATGCTTGCTGCAGTCCCGCTATAAGTCACTGATCGCCACCATTGCTAGTAAAAATTTAATAAATAAAAATCCCAGTATATATACACCACCATTTGTAAACACTATAACTTTCATGTAAACAAATTAATTTACACATATTGGGTTTTTTTTGTTGGTCTTTTTTTTTAAAGCGCAAAAAATACCACCAAACTAATGCTTAATTTGTGGGGGAAAAAAACCCCTGTAAATTTCATTTGGGTGCAGCATTGCATGACCACGCAATTGTCAGTTAAAGTAACACAGCGCTGTAACGCAAAAAATAGCCTGGTCATGAAGGGTGGTAAATCCTCAGGAGGGCAAGTGGTTGATGACATCACCTAGGGTCCCCGGTAGGTTTTTGTTTACAAGCAAAAGCATATAGTTACATAGTTAGTCCGGCTGAAAAAAGACAAAAAGTCCATCCAGTTCAACCATAGAGAAGAAAAAAAAAGTTATAATCCTATACCCACAGTTGATCCAGAGGAAGGCAAAAAACCCAGCAAAGAACGGTCCAATTTGCACCTGCTTGAAAAAAAATTCCTTCCTGATCCCCCCCGAGAGGCAATTGGATATTCCCAGGATCAACTTTACCTATAAATGTTAGTATCCATAAATGTAAGTAAAAGCAAGCTAGGGATCTGTTATTTGGCGATGGTAGTTTTTATTTTTTACTTTTAATGGGTAATTCGTAATATTCCATAAATTCACCTACAGGTTTAACTGCCTAGTGCAAATCTGAATCACTTATGCATTGCTGTAGTACAGTGTTATATGAAGTCCTCTCATGCACTTTTTCTTAAAAAATGCCATTCGACAGGGAGGGGGACTTTTAATCTGGATTGAAGATCAACATTAATAATACACTAATGCTTAAAACAACGTGCTTAGGGATACCTTAAAGGATAAGTTCACCTTTGGGAACGTGTTCCATGTTCCACTCCTCCCATTCCTACAGCCTCTCCCCGATCTGCTACCTCAAGTGACAGCGAGCCAGGGATCTTCTCCCTAAACTCGCTGTCACAATTTAAATAAAAAAGCTCCCTCGCCCAGCCGCTTCATTCATTCATAGAGTTCTGTGTATGAGAAAACTACAACTACTGTCATCCTTTGCGTCTGATGGCTTGTAGTGTTTTCAGTGAACTACCAGAGCACTTGTGAGCACTTTTGGTAGTTCATTGATGATTGCTGTCATTGTGTAACTGTCTGCCCATATGAGGTAGGAGCAGACAGCTTTCACTGACAGTCTGCAAGAGCCATGCATTGCACCCCCGATCTGCTGATTGAGGATGCAATGCTTTACAGGCTCCTAATTACAAAACAATAAATGCACTTTTTTTACCTGCAAAAAGATGTGCAGTTATTTTTTTTTTCTTAAGGTGAACTTATCCTTTAAAGCAGAACAATGGGCAAATTTAAAAACTGCCCTTGTAGTGGGCTTGTTTTTGCTCCAGGTATCAATTACAGTTAGTTGTCTTATCTTATCCTTTTGTCCCCTGGCAGCTGGTGCTTTTCTCTCCCATCTGATACTTTGGGCTGTGAACAGACTCCCTGCATCCTCACTTATGATGCAGGACTGCTCGTCCTGCATAGTATGTGATGATGTAAGAGTGCAACTGATGGATGGAGTACTGAAGAGAAGTGCCTTCAAGGGATCTGCCATACAGAGAGAAGGAAGCCTGCTTTATAATTAAAACTGCTTTGTAATGGTACCTAAAAATGAGCATTTAACCCCACTGCAAAGGTCATTTTTTTAATGTTCCCAGACTTTGGCTTTATAGATCTCTTGAGTGCACACAACAAAAAGAAAGAATAGTAAGCTGTTCAAGCATTTTTACACAAGCTAGGTGGTTGCACAATGTAAGAAGCTCTTAATTGCACAGCAGGTTTGTATCATGTATCATGTCTAGGTGCCTCTGTGTGGGTCAGTTCCGATCCAATCTATGGAAGTACTAACAATGGTGCAAGCACAGCAATGGATCAAATAGGAGCAGACATTTCTGGAAGAAGAGCGCTCTCACAGAGCTTTTGAAGACTCTTTACTGCATGTACCTGTAGTGCCCACTAGGTAGCTAGGTTTTTTTTTTCAGACAGAGGTTGGGTAGCAGCCTGGAATGAATCAGCCTGGGAGTGAGGCAGGAGCTCTACAAGTCAGGGCTTCTGGAGCCCTTCCACCCTTCTAGAAACTCAGAAAACTTTCTGGAAGAGGGGCAGAGGAGGGGAGGAAGCTTAGATGTTTGAGGGACCTTGGCCAATCACCAGGCAGGAGGACAGGAATGGAGGCCACGAACATCCCTTACATCTAGCAGAACCTGGGGAGCAGGTGTGCAGAGTCAAGTGGAAGATGGACTGAGAGTTTGGAGCCTGGGAGGGTGTCCCAGGGAGGGGAGCTAATGTACAGGCTGATTGCTGGACAGGAGGATCTCCACTGTACCGCTCTTTTGGAGGACATCCTTAGCAGCAGGTGAGGAGCCAGCCCAGTGAAAGGCCTGAAAGCAGCTATCAACCCTCCAAGCTGACAGGACAGTGTGAGTACTTCTACAACCCGTGAGCCAGATAAAGGGAGAGGGCGGTGAGGTGCAAGGCCCTCATATGGTTCTCATCTGGGAATACTTCACTGTTAGATCTTGGAATCCCTTGCCCAAGGACACCCCCAGTGCAGCCAGGTGAAGAGGAGGATTCATCTGGTGATTGAAGAGGTACACCAAGGGGGCATAGAGGTCTCTAAAGAGACAGTGCTATTTGCTATTTTTGGATCCACATCTCTTTGTACAGTGTACAGGTTGCTAAAAAGTTTGTCCTCAAGTTTACACTTCCTTGGGCATCCCATATACTCCTAGACCCCATCCATGTTGCTAACTCCAGCTCAAGGATTCTCTACTAACTACAAGTGTGCAAGTGTGGAAAATGTGCATTGCCTGGCTGTGCAGAGCTTTGGGGGAACCCAAAAATCCAGCGGCCCTCAAGAGGGTAGTGCTACATACCAAATAAGCAAAAAAAAAAACCACACACAGTTCAGTCAATTTCTACTAGCTAGGCAGGTGCTCAATTGAAGGGTTAATTCACTATGTACACAATACACAATTCCTCAGCTCTCAGCCTGCTAGCCTGATTCTAACATATAATAAAAACAGAAGTTTCCACTTCTCCACGTCCATGATGCAATAGGACAATGCTTAGTTTTGCTTTGTATAAACTGTGCTGTCTATCAGCATGAGGAAGGAGTGGAGACATGCTGTATATCCTCAGGGTATCCAATTCTGGATTACACATTAGCTTTTCTCCCAGGACAAGGAAATTAGGTAAAGAAGTTCATTGGAGATATTTAGTGAATTCAGCAGTATCTTGCTTTAAAACAGAATCTTGCTTTCCAGTTGGATTACCTTCCTCTTTAAGATCATCCTATTGTAAAATTATTTGCAGAGCAAGGCTAGCTAGACGTCACTGTGATTTGTAGTGAACACATCTACTCATCTTAAACAGACACTTTGTTGGCAAAATCCTTGGAAAAGGAAATGGAATCTCCTTTTTTCTTTGAAATCACCTTTTAAATATGCTGTGAACTTTGGATAACTTAAGCAAAAAAAAAAATCTTTAAAACAAACTCTTTGTACCTGATAGTTTTCATCTAAACAGTTCTTTGGACTAACAAAGACGGTTATAAAAAGAACAGTTGGGAGATTCCAAATTGCTGTTAATTGCATCTGGCATTCTGTGAGAGCTATCATTCCTTTGAATCCAATGATGGATCTACAAGAGACATCTGCTTTTGAAGCTGAACTCTGGGAAAAAAGAAAAATATACCTTTGCAGTGGGGCTCCCACTGAACTGAAAGGGGTTAAATGTATTTATTTATTTTTTTCAGGTACTTACATAGTGCCATCAATTTACGCAGCACTTTACATATATATGTTGTACATTGACATCAGTCCCTAACCCTGAAGGGGCGTACAATCTAAGGCCCCTAATTTACATTCATACACATACTAGGGCCAATTTAGACAGGATCTAATTAACCTACCAGCATGTCTTTGGAGTGTGGGAGGAAACTGGAGTACCTGGAAGAAACCTATGCAGGCACAGGGAGAACATGCAAACTCCAGGCAGGAAGTGCCGTGGCTGGAATTCAAACCAAAGACCCTAATACTGCCAGGCGGAAGTGCTAACCAGTTATCCACTGTGCTGCCCATGTCTGTTTATGCCTAGGCTACCAGTAAATATGAATTTTACTCACCTGTGGCATAGGATCTGGGAGTTCTGGTAGATGACAAGCCTAATAATGGCATGCAATGCCAAGCTGAGGTTTCTAAAGTGAGCAAAATCCTCTCTTGTATTAAAAGAGGTGTGACGGAAGCGTAGGCAGGACAGAACACACAAAGAAGATGGAGAACACACAAAGCTTTATTGAGACAACAAAATGACAGTCACTCGATGGGGAAATGGCAGGAAGGGTGATCTGTGCGCAAACTAGGAACGATTTCTGGCACGGGTGGTCTTGCCAATAGGGTGTTGACAGCGGGGAGGGGCTAAGATACTTGTAGTCCAGCACCAAGGGCAAAGGAAGAGTCTCTGTGGCAGATTGTAATCCCACAAGGGGCAAGGGTCATCACAGGAACAGTTCGGGTAAAACAGGGGATTGTCCCAGAAGCAGTTCAGGTAAAACAGGGGAAAGCATGTGCCCATGGATCCGACAGGGTGTCTGGTCCCCCAGGGATAAGAAAGTAAGACACAGATACCTGTTGGAGGTCCGGGACAGGCACGGGGTCTCAGGCAGGGTGGCTTGTGCGGACTTCCCCCCCCTTTGGACTGGGGTCTTCGGCAGCAGGCGAACAATCTCCCCCCTAGGCTGGGGTCTCCGGCGACAGGCAGGCAATCCGCCCCTGGACTGGGGTCTTGGGCAGCAGGCAGGTGATCTACCAGGTAGGGGCAGGTGGTCTCCCCTTAGCTTGGGGGTCTCAGGTAGCTAGCAGGCAGTTTCCCCTCAGCTGGAGGGTCTCAGGTAGGGGCAGGCGGTCTTCCCTTAGCTCGGGGGTCTCACCGTTGGTGAGGGGGCTCATGCAGAGCATGCAGCGGGGATGCCTGCAGAGGCCCGGTCCCCACCCAGACCTCCCAAGGCAGCGGTGGCCCCCGGGACAGCAGCAGGAGGAAGAGGCCGGCCGGCTCTCGCACTAGCCTTTTAAAGCTCTCCCGGACACTTCCGGGTTGCCCCAGCAACGACCGGCCCAGCGCTGCATTGCTGGGGCAACAAGGCACGCCCCCTTGACTCGGGCCATGCTGAGGGAGTGCGGCCTTTGTCCCCGGTGGGCACAGAGTGCGGTAACGCCTCGTGCCCGCGCGGAGACACCTTAGTGGCCTGCCACTGGGATCTTCTGGCGGGGGGTCCCCTCTCCCCATCCCGCACAGCCTGGCTTCCGAGGCTGTGTGGGATGAGGACGTGGCAAGGGGGGAGAAGGGGGCAGGGGGACAGCACACTGTGGCAACTGGTATATACTCCAGAGAGAGAGATATAATTTTACCCCTGTACAAGTCATTAGTAACACCTCATCTGGAATATGCAGTTCAGTTTTGGGCACCAATTCAGAAAAAGAACACTGGGGAACTGGAGAAAGTACAGAGAAGGATAACCAAACTGATAAGAGGCATGGAGGAGCTCAGCTATGAGGAAAGATTAGAGGAACTGAATTTATACTCTCTTGAGAAGAGGAGATTAAAGGGGGATATGATCAACATGTATAAATACATCAGTGGTTCATATAGTGATCTCGGTGTAGAGTTATTCACCCTGAGGTCATCACAGAGGACAAGGGGGCACTCTTTACGTAAGAAGGAAAAGAGATTTAATCTCCAAATATGGAAAGGTTTATTCACAGTAAGAGCTGTGAAAATGTGGAATAGATTCCCTCAAGAGTTGGTTCTGGCCAGCTCAATGGATTGCTTTAAAAAAGGCCTGGATTATTTCCTAGATACACAGAATATAACTGGATACTAACATTTATAGGTAAAGTTGATCCAGGGAATATCTAATTGCCTCTTGGGGGATCAGCAAGGAACTGCAGGAGCAAATTAGATCGCGCTTTGCTGTTTTTTTTTGCCTTCCTCTGGATCAATGGTGGGTATAGGACTATAACTTTTTTTTTTTTGGTTGCACTGGATGGACTTTTGTCTTTTTTCATCCAGACTATGTAACTATGTAATCCCTTATTCCCAGATCCGTCTAATGTGATCTGGAAGTCACAGGCAATATGACGTTATCAAGTGCAATGCAGGGCCAACGGCCTGGTATTGTACATAAGGATGCTGAGGGATCACTCACAATTTGGAGTATCAGGGGGGAGAGTTGAGCAATGGCTGCAGGGGGAGTGAGAGATTAGAGCCTTGTACATGCGATGAGAATATCGGACGAATAATCGTCTGTTTTTTTTTTTTTTGCATGCTATTCTCGTATCAAAAGTGAAGAGGTTACTGAAGTTATGAAAATTCTTGTGCAACAGAATAAAAATTCGCAAGTAATGTATTGTATTTTCGGACAATAACTGTGCTGAAAATCGTACAATCTGGTATTGTTCGAGAAAAATGTTCGTGCTTGTCCCTTTAAATGATATCGAATGAAAGCTGTGTACTAACGATCAAATTACCGTACGGTCTCTTCTAAAGCGGTATTCTTCGTACAATTTTCTGATCGTGTGTACTAGGCTTTAAAGTCCTTTTTCCTGTTACCCTAAACATATGTAAATGAGTATATATTCCTAGCAGTGTGGGGAAAAGTCCAACTGCAAGGGCATTTTTTTGCTTTGCCCAGAGTGCAGCTTCAGGCTGGGTTCACACATGCGGTGCGGTATATAGCAAGTGATTCGCAGAGGAACTACACTGCATTCCTGTGCAAATCACAAGCGAATTGTGTGCGGAGCAATGTGATCTATACATTTTGTATGGCTCAAATCACACTGCATCCTCACCGAAAAGGTGCAGGACCCTTTTTTTGGTCCACACTAAAATCGGATCGCATGGATGTTCACACCCATGTGATGCAATTCTGAACATTGCACCATGTTTTGCGGACTGATTTCGGGGGGGGGTTGTTAACTTAACATGCACATGCGCAGCGGTTCGCATGAACTGGGTGCAATTCTGATGCGGTACGGAATTCGCACAGAAAACTCTCAGTGTGAACCCGGGGTAAGCTCCAGTTCACACTACAAAAATGCACTCCAGATGCATTCCGGATACTTTTTGCTTACAGTTCACACTAACTGGAGCTGATTGCACTGGTGTGAACTAGGCCCATTGGAATACATGGAAAACACTGTGCTTGCATTTTTGATGCAGAAAAAACACACACTGGACTACATCTAGTGTGAACTAGCCCGGAGGGCTGGTTCACACTATAGACACGCAGTCCAGATGTGTTCCAGATGTGTTTCCACATGCACGTTTTTGTTGCTTTTTTGATGCATTCCAGTTCATTTTTTCACCTCTCTTGTTCTTCAATTTAATTGGGACATGTGCATTCCAGTGTGTTTTTGATGCGTTTATGATGTGTTTTGGTGTATTCCAGTGCATTTTGTACAGTTCTGTGCAGAAAAAATGCAGCCTGTTCTACTTTTTCTTCTGCAACCAGAACACGCTGGAACTGCAAGCACTGATGACATTGACAACCATATCACGTACTTTCTGTGCATTTTGTGTGAACTAGCCCTGAAAGTAACATATTATCTTCCAATTCTGCATTGACAATAAAATCTATTAAAGTGGAACTAAACTCTCTCAATCAACATTAACTATTTTTAATTATTATGCTGCTAGCATAAGTAAATAGATAGGAAGATTATGTATATTATATTTACTTGTTGTATAGAGATTTTTTTTTCTACATTTTTACAGTTGCTTCCTGGTTTCTGGCCGAGGCCAAAATAATGTCATACATCCCAGGAGTCATCTTGGGTATAATTTTTTTCTTTCATCTGAAGGAAGGAATGAGATATTTTCTCAGCTAAACACAGCCTTTTGACTATGTCTGACCTAGGGGCAGATGGATTCCAGGAAGTAAATGCTACATGAATCATCTGCACTTACTCAAGATGACCACGGCTAAAAAATGCTAGGGGGTGTTTTTAAAAGTGATTTTTCAATGAAGTAAAGCATGGAGGCAGGAAGGATGACTGAGTCTGATTTGAATGTTAAAAACTAATCAGTGTTTTTGGCTTGTGGTGCTCAGATACAGTTAAATTCCGCTTTGAAATCAAACAGGCATACAGCTAAATAAACCATTTAAATATGTTTACTATTTTACCTATTAAATGATTTGTAGCGCTGTTCAGCTAGTCTTACAATTTGGACACTCACTGCACATTGGGTGTTATTTATTAAATCTGCATGGTGCAAAATCTCGTGCAGCTCTGCAAAGAAACCAATCAGCTTACTGGTTTTATTTCTATAGGTTGACCTTCCTGGCAGTAATCTCGAGTGTGGCTCAGGGTTAATTTCAGTGCCAAAAGTAGTAACCCCGAGCAACACTCAGGATTACACTGCAGCGATCCCTCGAGCCTTACCTTGTCCCACGATCCCATGAGGTCCTCCAACTGTGTCCCCAGGCCGATGCCGGGATTTGTCTTCCAGATTTCATTCCCTGTGAGCGTCGGGACGTACAGGGGGCGGAACTGGTGGGAGATTCAAAAAAGTCAAAATTTGACATACACACAATACACTGTAATCTCTTAGTATTACATTACTGTATCAAACCATTTCACATACATTTTGTCCCGAGTGCTTTGTCCTGTGCCCTGCCTGCACTTTTACTGTTCTTTCTGCCTGGAACCTAAGAAAGGTCCATGACATCCAAAAAGCTTCCCTTTAGGTCAAAAGCTAGAAAACAGCGATAGTGAATTAGAATCACTTGCAGAATTGAGCTATAGTGATTCGCACATCGCTGAGCGACTTTGCTCAGCGATGTGCCAACTTGGCCCTATATTTCAAATTTCAGTGTTTTTGGTTTGATTACATTATTGAATTAAATGTATTATTATGATATTATTATTTTTTATAATTATTTATTATATTATAATTTAGGATTTTGTGTTTAAAAGTTTATCATACCCGGGATGTTTACTAGACTCTTGTTCGGACAGATTTCAGTGAGTTATTCCTAAGAATTACAGGTCTACAATATAAAATAACAAATTTCCATGAAAGACAATGTACCGCTTTGACATTCAAAAATATTGACTAGTTAGACCTCCAGGGAGGTTAATTGAACAAGCTGAAGTTAGAAACTGATTGGCTACCATGCAAAGCTGCACCAGATTCTGAGTGCTCCAGTTTTAGTAAATCTCCCCCTTTGTATAGTCAGGCAGATGACACCCCAATGTCATGGTCCAGCTTTGCAGCTTCTCATGTCACCTCCATCTCCAGTCTGTACACTGGACAGTACATCAGCATCTTCACCTTTCTCTAACCAACAGATAGGTGACCTAGGAAGCTGGAAAAATTAACCAGACAATAAGTGAGGCTCTGAGCTAGACAGCGTGGTAGATACGTATAAATCACAAGACTAACTAAACAGAATTACACTTTATTTCAGATGTGTATTTAGCTGTTTATCTGGATTTCCACTTTAATTACAAGACAGCCATTAAAAGGAAAATGTGACTTGTATACTTCTGGTCAGCAATGTTTATATACCCAAAATAGGCTCACTCAGACATTACATAATATGTTTGTTTATGTTGGCCTGCTGCTGATGCTGGCCTAATAATCATATATATTATAATGCCAGAGCATGCAGATAATTTAATTAAATATTTTTCCCTGGATGTCTGCATGCAAAAGAACTAAAAATATGATATTGCATTATCCATGTTAAACAAAGCAAAATCTAATTAAGCGGTTTGTTTTTATCTCAATATACTTTTCCAGTTGTAAAGAAATACACTTCTTATTCTGATTCTGAATGAGAATATACTGTATACTGTATGTATAATATATACAGAGTGTGGTTGTGTGTATGATATATAGTGCAGGTGCCACTGTATATTTGAAATATATTTTAAAAATATTCTTCCCAAATATATTGCCATATATTTGAAATGCTACATTTTTTACCATATTCAATACATATATATATATATATATACTGTATATATATATATATATATATATATATATATATATATATATAGTATACTGCATGTTGGAATGCATTTTTATTACAAAATTTATGAAAAATATTTTTGAAAATACATTTCAAATATATTGTATGTCTTTAAAAATACAAATCTACATTTTTGGAATGCATTTACAAATATATGTAAAAATATATGTTAAAATTACTTTTTTATATGTTGAAAAAATCTGAAGAATATATTTAAAAAATATATATTTTTAAGAATATATATTTTTTAAATATATTCCTCAGATTTTTTTTTTACATATATTTGTAAATGCATTTGAAATGTATTTTTCAAAATATTTTTAATATATTTTGTAATAAAAATGCATTTCAATATATATATATATTGAAATATATTTTGAAATATATTGAATATGGCCAAAATTGTAGCATTTCAAATATATGGCAATATATTTGGGTAGAATATTTTAAAAATATATTTAAAATATATTTTTCTTCCATATGGGTTTATAACACAGTCTGGTGCTGAATCAACCATCCTACATTCACATTTGATGTGAATTGAAATACCATTTTTGTAGAGTAGCTTTGCAGTTCAGAATTTTAAAAAAGTAATAGTATAATACACAGATGCTACACTGAAGTGTTATTCAAGCCATTATTTTCTGATTTTGGATGAAGGAAGGATTTGACCCTCTGTTAGTTTTTTTTTTTGCCACACTCAGGACATTCACATTCTGTGATGGAAATAGTCACCAGGACAGAATGTGAGAGGACATTTTAAATTATTTGGCTAAGTAGGGGAAAATCTCCAAATTTTGCAATGACCAGTGTCATAGGTGGGATTTTGCCTCACTTTGGAGAGATTTTCTGTCATTTCCTGTTGGGTCTCCAGTAAGGAGATTGAATGGAACGCTGACAGAGGTTCTGACCTTTGCCTATTCTTTTTAGAAATAGAAACAATTTTGACTTGAGTCACACTATAAAGTGTATCTAAACCTAATAACAATGTCATATATTACATCTTACCAGTCCTTAGATGTTATGGTTGCATTAGAGTGTTACTAAACCCAGGACCCTGCATTCACTATATCTGGTCTCCCACAGTACACACAACATAGAAATGCAATTATTTTAGTAAATATAAACTGCTAAATACCTTTTCTCATCAGCAGTTTGAGCAGTCTTGTGACTTCAGCAGAGCACTGGTTAAAGCTTGTAGGAGGAGTTTTCTGTCTGCTCTAGGAGGATGTGAAACCTCTTACCTCTGTCTGGACAGTGCTGATTGGCTCTGTGCTGATCACATGCACTCTCCCAAGAAAAAAAAAACCTCTCTGGCAATACACACTAAACTGAGCATGTGTATGTGACTATGGATTCAGTCTGTATCAGGTAGTAAATTCAACAAGAGGAGGGGCAGAGAAGAAAGGATCAAACAGAATTTTTACACAATGCAGAGGCTTAACCCCTTAGGTTCCACAGTGACTATAACAAGCATGCTTTACTGTATATACAGACTGATTTTACTTTTATGGGTTCAGTAACACTTTAATTTCCTTTTGAAGACTTGTTTTTCTTTATTTCTATCTGGTAACCCTGCCAGTAATGCATGTTCTGCTTTTTAACTCACTCACTATTATACTATAACAGATATAGCAAAATACTTTCAATGATATACTTAACAGACCCTATAGGAGGAAATAAATGACGTTCATTGATATATATACTTTACATATTTAAACTTCTACAACTGTAGGGTGATTCTCCCTTCACAAAGCTGAAAATGATTACCAGTTAACAGAGTTTAAAGAAAAGTTTTGTTCCTTTTTTTAATCCATTCCTGGAACTTCACCTCTAATGAAGGTCATAAACTGTAGATTGGAAAATCCTATTTCAGAGTATTAACATGTTTGCTGATTAGCATGATTAAAATGTAAGCCATTGCTTTCATGAAGCTGGAGGACATCTGGGGTAGGTTGGAACAGCTGCCAATGTTTTTAAATAGAGTACTGTTAATCCATAAATCCATCTGAGATGAACAGGATTTACTAGTGGAGTGGTGTTTAGAGTAATTCCAATATCTTTTGGGGATGGCAAATGTGCATGGGACAGTACAGTCAATGGCAATTATCTAGATATATAAGAGAGAAATGTGGTACCAACAGACACTAGGACACACACATTTATATGATGACAATCAATTCATTTAATGGTAATCCATAAACTTTCTAGTGATAATTAAGAGTCATACTAAAGTCAAAACAGCAAGGATGAGCAATGTTTTCTCCCTGTTTCCTGCGTGTGTATCCCTGAGCATGTATGTGTGCATGGGTGAGCACAGTTTTACCTAGAAGTCAGTCTCTTGAATGTAACTTACTATGAGTGATCAATAAAGAATAAAATAAGGGAATAGTTTATTCAGAAAAATTCCCTGAACAAGGGTTTGATGTAATAAAAGATACAGGGAAGAATATGTTGAAAGCATCTTTAGAAGAAAATGTGTGAATACATTAGGAAAATGCTTTGATACCATATCTAGAAATACATATATTGGGATATAATTAAAGTATGAAATGACAAAGAGACATACCCTCAAAAGAGGAGACTCAACATTTTTCTTTCCCCGTCTGTGTCACCAGAAGTACTTTTCCTTTCAAGTGAAATACTCAGCTGTAGTCCACTGACAAACCATCATTTCTAAGACTGTTGATCTCCTTGGTCCTTGGCAGTGTTCAGGGTTTCCAGGGGCGGACTGACTATTTGGAAACTCAGGCACTGCCCGAGGGCCCGGGGTCAGTAGGGGGCCCCATGAGATGCCCCTGGTACCTTTTTCATAGGCTTTTTTGAGTTTGGGCAAGGACACAGGGGCCCCATGATCCCCTATTGCCCAAGGGCCCCATGAGTTGTCAGTCCGCCCCTGGGGGTTTCTCTCACCAACCTCCCCATCAGTATAGGGCTTAAGAGTCAGGAGGAATAATATTTAATATACTGTATATAAATAAATATACAAAAATATTTTGGGGGATGGGGGATTAAAACAAACCTGTTGCTTTGCCCTAGAGAAGCTCAGGCTTGCTTTAAAACATTCTTCACCAGTGCTAACCCTTGCTTCCAGTGAAGTATGTAAAGGGAAGAAATGCAGCCAAATAAGGCCAAACAAAGAGACAAGGAACCACAGATAGTGGTCTAAAACCTTTAATAGAAACAACCGAAAAGCACTTACAACAGGACTGTGTTGAATACAATTATGGTATTAAAATAGTAAACATCTACAGTATGTCCTGGCAGAGATGACATCAAACCTGTAGCCACGCTGGATAGAAATGAGGTTTGCTGCTACCATGGGTTCTTCATAGTAACCAAAATGTGTTGTCTGGCCTTTGAACTTACATCTGCTGGTTTAGAAGGGCCAATATGAAGGCTTTTAGATAATCTAGCCTCCTCATTATTAAAGGGTGGGTTCTCAGCAGATATATTGACAATGTGATTTAGCTGTGATAGGGAAAGCATAGGAAGCATTGTTTAGAGAAGTTTGAATGGAGAGATTAGTACAGAGCTTACCGTATTTTTTGCTCCATAAGACGCACTTTTTTCCCCCCAAAAAATAGGGGGAAATGTCTGTGCGTTTTATGGAGCAAATATGGAGTGGCCGGCCCGGTATTCCCCCCATCACCGCCACCATGTTAGAATACTGGGCCGGCTGCTAGGCTCTTCTGTGCAGCAGAACATGCTCCTTGGTCCTACCTGTTCCTCACCACCGCTGGTTTCACCGGCCGTCTTTCTTCCCTGGTGCCAGCATCTTTAGTGTGGGCACCCAGCTGTGACAGCTTGTGGCTTCAATGCAGCCCTGAAAGGCCCCGTAGTTTTCTGGGACCTGTCACATGTCCCAGAAGACTACGGGGAAGGAGGGAGAACAACTTCCGCTTCCAATCAACTAGGCGATTGCAGCCCACCTCCCCAAAGGTCTGCAGTCTCTGGTCACCTCCTGTACTATTTCTGCAGTCTCTGGTCATCTCCTGTAGAATGCCGTAGTCTCTGGTCATTTACTGTACTATGTCCGCAGTCTCTGCTCATCTCTTGTACTATGTCCACAGTCTCTGGCCATCTCCTGTTCTATGTCTGCAGTCTCTGGCCATCTCCTGTTCTATGTCTGCAGTCTCTGGCCATCTCCTGTTCTATGTCTGCAGTCTCTGGTCATCTCCTGTACTATGTCCACAGTCTCTGGTCATCTCCTGTACTGTGTCCGCAGTCTCGGGTCATCTCCTGTACTATGTCTGCAGTCTCTGGTCATCTCTTGTACTATGTCTGCAGTTTCTGGTCATCTCTTGTACTATGTCTGCAGTCTCTGGTCATCTCCTGCAGTACATCCGCAGTCTCTGGTCATTTCCTGTACTATGTCTGCAGTCCATTGGTTCAGAATAGTTTTTTTCTTGTTTTCCTGCTCTAAAACCTAGGCGCGCCTTATGGTCAGGTGCATCTTATGGAGCAAATAATACAGTATATTCACTGGCAGACCTCATAACGTAAGCCTTTACTGCATGTTCTAATGGCAGCAAAATGCTGAGTATCTTGAAGAATTTAGAAATGGGGACAGGGAAGAGTTTTTACCTTTTTATTGCTTTTTTACATCCTAATTCTCCTGGTATCCTGCAGTCTCTTTACAACCTTTCAATGTCCACATGCACTACAATGTTAACAGGTTGCATGTGATTTTTCACAAGGCATAATTCCTAATTGTTGCTGGCTGCAGTTTTTTTTCATAGACCTTTTCTGTAAAGAAGACCTTACATGAAAATGTAAGACTTCCCCCTCTAATGAAAGCCCCACCCCCACCCCCCCTCAAAGTCAAGAAAACGTACCATGGTCCCAGCTTCCATGCCTCCTTGTTTTCTCAGGGATAGCTGATACATTTGCAGCACATAGGCTACATTTTCAAGAGAGTTTGAGTGTCCAGCCATCTCAGGGGGCAGTTGTGAGGCATGGTGACAGCATTTGGCATCTGCACCTCCCAAAAGCATTGGAAGCTTTTTTTTTTAAGAAAAAGGTTTATTCCTAAATCACCTTTGCAGGCAATATGACTTTGGGGAAATAAAGGGGGGGGGGTTAAAGACAGTCTTGTGGGAGACAAGGGCAGAGTATTGTCAACCCACAACATGGAATTCCCAAACATTACAAGATCAGTATCTCCAGCTGCTATTTTCATGAAAGCTAGCTGCCAAAATAAATATAGGCTTTACAAGTGATATTATCATGTGAAAACTTATATGACATTTAATGGTTAGGTTTGTATCTATTTTAGTAAACTATGCTTTAGTTATTTGAATTGCAGTGCTAAATTTATATACCCAAAAAGTGTATGGTCTTTTCTTAGGTAAACATATATAAAATAAATGTATTGAGTTTAACATTTACATCTGCAGTGGGTGTTTGTTTGTCCACCGTGATCCAGGTCTGATCTATTTTAATAAAAGACAGCCTCTCAGTAAAAAACATTCTCCCCACTGTGCTGAAAGTCCTCTTTGGCATGCCACCTGCAGCAGGGCAGACAGGTACCTCAAGGGCATAATGGACCATCTCCAGCCAGTGGTACATCCTTGACACCCAGTAGTACAGTGTGTGGGTCAATGGTGGGATTAGAAGAAGAGGAGGAAGAGAATGGAAAGGTAGCATTAATAGCACTTGCAGGCTGTATTATTATGTATTGTGTGAGGAAACCAGAGTACCCGGAGGAAATTCACGCAGGCAAAGGGAGAACATGCAAACTCCATGCAGGTAGTGTCATGGTTGGGATTGACCATGATCGACCCTAGTGCTGCCAGGCAGAAATGCTAACCACTTAGCCACTGTGCTGCCTCAAGAAGAAAAAGGTTTTGACAGCCACTTCATTACCTCTGGTGCAATGAGCCACTGTTGGGGTGGAAAAAACTCAGTTCCCAGAGCCTCTACTTGTGCTATTATAACATTGGAGGGGGCAGAGGTGAAAAAGAAAGGGGAGAAGGAATAGAGGAAGAGAAGGAGGTGTAGGAGGGGAAGAAAAAGGAAAAGGTGAAGGAGGAGAGAATTAGAAAAAAGAGTATGGGGAGGAAGATGCAGAGGTCACAATAGCAAGGCTCACCACCTGCTATCTCTATGTGGCAGCACCTCTATCTCTTTATGTAGGCTTGACTGTCATTTTTATAACTGTCCCTACTTGGGGAATGGTGGGTAGCCTCAGTTCATAGGATTACATGTTTAATTTTTGCTGCTGACTGCCCTTTTTACCTGGCTGTAGATTTTCCGACCCCCATTTGCTTATGCGCTCCCTTTCCCTTGAAATGTGGAGGGGCAGACAACCTATGGCTGTAGCCTTTTCCCCAGCCTCCAGTACTCTGACTATAATAAAGCAAATACATATAGAAACAAACACTATTTGCTAAGTGCCTGGTAGTAAGATTATGCTGGCAAATAAAAGGAATTGCATATGTTCCTGGCTTCTACTGTGTGCAGCCCAACCACCACATGAAAAATATAAAATAAAAATAATATAAATAATTCCTGATGGGCATTTACCACTCTCGAGTAACCCAGGCTAGGAAATCTCCATTAGATTATATGGGAGGGGGGTTGCAGTAAAAAGAGCTTGAGAAAAGTGACACCACCAGACTTGGGGGTGATTAGTATAGCTGTTTTTGCAGCACCAGATTGCAGCTGCTGTCCACTATCTTCTGGAGCTGCACTTTATATCTACTGTAAAATATTTGTGACTACTGTATCTCAAATAAAAAATTCCAAATTCTAGTTCAAAATTAAACCTTGTTTCTCCTTCTTTTATTGAACTAATCAAGCTTCTTACATGTTGTCTAGCAGTACACTACTGTGGTTATTGTCTCAGATGATACACTCTAATTCTTATTGCATGATTACTTACTGCCTATTCATGTGTTTGTATACTGGTTGTGGTTTTTGTGCACTTTTTTTTTTTTTTTATTAAATGACAAAATAACCAATCCACCAAAAAATAATAAAATAGTAAATAAAAATGCCCACACCTTAGAAAATGTACTTTATTAAATAATTAAATAAATAATGTCCACAATGTAAAACCAACTTAATTTATGTCATCCAGTCATGTCAATCCAATGTTAATCCTGATAAACAATGCCTGGATGACCTGCTGACATGACAAAGCATGCCACAATGATACTCCTCTGAATATAACCCCATTACAAATGACAGTTCCCCAATGTTGTTGGAATGTAAATACAGCACTGGTGAACCTGGGTAGCACCATTGATCACATATGGCCATAGAAGGAAGGGAGGAAAAATAGAAAAAAGAGGGACAGAGAAATACAAATCTGGTAGGGTTTCTAAACTTAGGAAGGGATCCAAACCTTCCCCACCCTATCCAAAAGTGGGAACATAGCTAGAAATACACATTATGTGATTAGTATGTAGCTAGGATTCACCTTCAATTTATGTAAGATAATTTCTGATTATTGGCTGCCCATGTTTGATTTATCCAACAGTCTCTGTGTTCAAGAACTACCATCGCTGAGTCATTGATACTGTATGCCTACTTGTTTAGATACTGTAAAAATAGTCCTTAGCATAACAGGAATGTCCTCTTACCTTACTTGTACAAAGATAACAGTGGTAAAGTAAACTAGGAATATAAAAGAGTTAGTTCCTTCTAGTAATTCCTAGCACTCAGTTTATTTGATTCAGAGGCCATTAAGTTTAACACCGAACTTTTATCTCTATCACATGCAAAGGTTAGAGAGTTTTAGCAAGCAAAAATAATCATCAGTAAAAAGTTATGTCTATAAAATTTCACAAAGTTTATTTTTGGACTTCAAAGAATGATATTGCAGTTACAAAGAAACACTCACAAACACAAGAACAAAATCTGTACAATATAAAACATTTAGAGGGTAACTTGCACAAAAGATACAACTATCTATCTATCTATCTATCTATCTATCTATCTATCTATCCAGTCAGGTCCATAAATATTGGGACATTGACACAATTCTAAAATGTTTGGCTCTATACACCACCACAATGGATTTGAAATGAAATGAACAAGAAGTGCTTTAACTGCAGACCGTCAGCTTTAATTTGAGGGTATTTGGTCCCACTTGTTAAGGGACCAAAAGTAATGGGACAGAATAATAATCATAAATCAAACTTTCACTTTTTAATACTTGGTTGTAAGTCCAACTATCTATCTATCTATCTATCTATCTATCTATCTATCTATCTATCTATCTATCTATCTATCTATCTGTCTGTCTGTCTGTCTGTCTGTCTGTCTATCTATCTGTCGATCAACTTAGGTACATTCAGACTGCTTCCCAGGGACCGGCCAAGATTCGAACCATGTTTAGAATGTACCCAAGTTAATTGATTGAACTGCCTATGGCCATCTTTAGTCTTTTTCTTTATCTGATTATATATATTTTTTATAACAGACTTAGTGGTACTATGTGCTTCAGAATGTACTGTCAATACATGCTTTTGACATTCATTAGCATATATTTTAAGCACTTTATTGTTCTTCTTGACATATATGCGTACAAGAGGAGCATCTACTAAATGCTTTTAGCATATTTATAAATACTACATTATATTTGTGGAAAAATAGGAGTGAGAGAGTAAACGAATCATTAAATCATCATAGACTGAAAAGTTGTCTCTTTTACAAGAGTGACTCATATTGATGTGCTCTTTCAATAGACCAAAAGCATAAAGACTGTTTGCATGTACAGGAAAATAAATATTTGATCCTCTGCAGATTTTGTAAGTTTGCCCACTTAAAAAGAAATGAAGGGTCTGTAATTTTTATCATAGGTGTATTTTAAGTGATAGAGACAGAATATCGACCAAAAATCCAGAATAAAACACATGATGCAAATGTTATCAATTGAGTTGCAATACAGTGAGTAAAATAAGTATTTGATCCCCAAGCAAAACATGACTTAGCACTTGGTGGAGAAACCCTTGTTGGCAAGCACAGAGGTAAGACTTTTCTTGTAGTTGGTTACCAGGTTTGCACACATCTCAGGAGGGATTCTGGTCCACTCTTCTTTACAGGTCTTCTCTAAATCCTTAAGACTTCTTGGTTGTCACTTGACAACTCGTAGTTTCAGCTCCCTCCATAAATTTTCTATAGGAATATGGTTTGGAGACTGGCTAGGCCACTCCATGACCTTATTGTGCTTCTTCTTGAGCCACTCCTTTGTTGCCTTGGCGGTATGTTTTGGGTCACTGTCATGCTGGAAGACCCATCCACCACCCATCTTCAGTGTTCCAGCTGAGGGAAGAAGGTTCTCATCCAAGATTTTATAATATATGGCCCCGTCTATTGACCCCTCAATGTGGCAAAGTTGGCCTGTACCTCTAGCAGTGAAACAGCCCCAAAGCATAATGTTTCTACCTCCGTGCTTGGCTGTAGGGATGGTGTTCTTACAGTCATAGTGAGCATTTTTCTTCCTCCAAACATGGCGAGTCGAGTTAATGCCAAAGAGCTCAATTTTGATCTCATCTGACCACAGCACTTTCTCACAATCCTTCTTTGAATCATTGGAAAACTTCAGATGGGCCTCTACATGTGCCTTCTCGAGGATGGGGACATTGCAGGTACTACAGGAGTTCAATCCATGGCGGCGTATTGCCGCCAATGGTTTGTTTGGTGATTGTGGTTCTAACTGCCTTGAGATCATTCACAAGCTCCTCCCGTGCTGTTCCGGGTTGATCCTACATTTTTTTCATGATCATCCTTACAATATGAGGCGACATCTTGCATGGAGCTCCAGACCGAGGACGATTGATGGTTATTTTGTGTTTCTTCCATTTGCGAATAAACGCTCCAACAGTGGTCTCCTTCTCACCAAGCCTCTTGCTGATGGTCTTGTTGCCCATTCTAGCCTTCTGCAGATCTACAGTCTTGCCTCTGACATCCTTTGACAGCTCTTTGGTCTTGCCCATGGTGGTGCTCAAGAAAGAGATTCTGTGGACAAGTGTCTTTTATACCTTTAATGAGTTGTCGTTAGGAGCACCTTCTTAAATTTGCAGGACTAATCTGTGTGCCACATAAGCACATAGCCAGTCTGTGGGAGCCAGAATTATTGTTGGTTGGTAGGGGATCAAATACTTTTTTTACTCACTGAACTGCAACTGCATTTATAACATTTGTATTATATGTTTTTTTCTGGATTTATGGTTGATATTCTGTCTCTGTCATTTAAAAACACCTATGATAAACAATTATAGACCCTTCATTTCTTTGTAAGTGGGCAAACTTACTAAATCTGCAGGGGATCAAATAATAATTTCCCCCACTGTATAGAAAAGTAAGTGATAACATAAATGTATTTGTTATACATTTGAACTGAAATTGCAGAAACATTGTCATTACATCTGGCTTAAGCAAAACAATTGTCCTCCACTGGACATTGTCCAATCTCTGGGCTAGTTCTTTGTCATTGGTATAGATGATTTATTTTCAGTGTCCCAGAACTAGCCTAGGTCAGGAAGAAGAGAAATGGCCATTTTAACTGTGCCTTTTCTACTATGACATATCCTACCAGGGTCGAGTTAAAAATATTTTTGAACTGGAGTTTCTCTTTAAAATAAACCAATGAAAGCAAATAATCTTGACTTTAGTATATCATGCAATAGCAGGCACCACAGTGGTCTGCACATACCTTCAGTCATATGTTAAAGTGTCTGCCAGTTGCCCAGGCACTGCCCCTACCAGACAAGTTTGAGTTTGCTTTAAATTAAAAGCTAAACTTCCAGTGGAGTGGACATTTTAGCACAACTTCTGCTTTCCTTGGCCATCCACACAATGCAAGGCTTGCACAGAGAATGCTGGCTAATTGACTGATTTTTGAACATCTGTATCAGGACATATTCCCTTCTAAGACTGCAAGGGCAGCTTGGTGCGGTGGAAAAAATAGATGGTTGAGTCATGGTTTTACCATCTTCCAACCACCCATCAAAAGCCTACAATACAACCTAGGGGGTGTTCATATGTGATGCTTTGCATTGCAGCTGTGGTAAATTAAACATGGCATGGCTAGCTGACTGCCAGTCATACTTGGCCTGTCAGCACCTGTGGTAATGCGCCCTTCTAGGTAGTCAAATTGGGGTTCCCCAGGGCGCAGAGGCTATGCCCCAGCCTGCTTCTTCACCAGAGCCCCTGATGGTGGGGATGGAGCTGGGACCAGGTCACAGCCCCCGGGTACGCCCAGCTGAGGATGAGGAGACCAGTCACGGGAGCAGAGTACAATGGGAGGAGACAAACGGAAATCCAATAGACTAGCCAAGATCAGGACAAAAAACAAGCACAGTCAGAGAACGATGCCGGGGTCGGTACATGAGTAGTCAATGCAGGATACAGGCAATGGCAACACGCAGGAACTCCGACATCTAGAAAGTTGCTAAGGCAAGGTGGCCTAGACTGAGCATGTCTTATATAGGCAGGCAAACAAGGAGGCGGGCCAGGAAGTGATGGAAGGGAAGGAAATAAAACCAGAGAACAGCAGTCGACGCCCATAGGTGAGCACAGACAAACACACATGTGAAAGGGATCAGGAACAGCACTGCAGCAAGGAGGTAAGAACACAAACAAGAAACTGCAGGCTAACTTGTGACATGGCCATTCAAGTTGAAGGGGCTGCATCATTGCGAGCCAAATACTAGGCCTATATAAAATTGTGATTTGCCAATTAGCCTTAGTGCTGTGGAAAAGTCCTGACTAAGAGACTTAGTAGTTTATCAACATTTCTTAAGTCAGAGCAAGGATAAGTCTAGACAGATATACTTAGCATACATTGTCATAAAGTCTTAATATCAGAATATACCTACACTATATTGCCAAAAGTATTGAAACACCCCTCCAAATCATTGGATTTAGGTGTTCCACCTCCATGTCCACAGGTGTATAAAATCAAGCATTTAGGCATGCAGACTGCTTCTACAAACTTTTGTGAAAGAATGGGTCGCTCTCAGGAACTCAGTGAATTCAAGCATGGTAACGTGATAGGTTGCAATAAGTCCATCCATAAAATTTCCATGATACTAGATATTCCACGGTCAACTGTTAGTGGTATTATAACAAAGTGGATGCAACTGGGAGCGACAGCAACTCAGCTACGAAGTGGTAGGCCACGTAAAATGACAGAGTGGGGTCAGCGCATGCTGAAGCGCACAGTGCTCAGAAGTCGCCAACTGCCTGCAGAGTCAATAGCTGAAGTACTCCAAACTTCATGTGGTCTTCAGAGTAGCTCAACAACAGTGCATAGAGAGCTTCATGGAATGGGTTTCCACGGCCGAGCAGCTGCATCCAAGTCTTACATCACCAAGTGCAATGCAAAGTATTGGATGCAGTGGTGTAAAGCACACTGCCACTGAACTCTAGAGCAGTGGAGATGTGTTCTCTGAAGTGATGAATCATGATTCTCTGTCTGGCAATCTGATGGACTGCTTTTGGCGATTGCCAGGAGAACTATACTTGCTTGACTGCAATCTACCAAGTGTAAAGTTTGGTGGAGGGGGGATTATGATGTGGGGTTGTTTATCAGGAGTTGGGCTTGGCCCCTTAGTTTCAGTGAAATACATTTTTGGACAATTTCATACTCCCATCTTTGTGGGAACAGTTTGGGAATGGCCCCTTCCTATTCCAACATGACTGAGCACCAGTCCACAAAGCAAGGCCCATAAAGACATGGGAGAGCGAGTTTGGGGTGGAGGAACTTGAATGGCCTGAACTTGACTGGTCTTGTGCAGAACACCTTTGGGATGGATTAGTGCGGAGACTGTGAGCCAGGTCTTCTCGTCCGAAATCAGTGCATGACCTCACAAATTCTGGAAGAATTGTCAAACATTCCCATAGACACACTCCTAAACCTTGTGGACATGCCTTCCCAGAAGACAGGCATCCCACTACTTTTGGCAATATAGTGTATAATAGCAGGATGGGGATGGGGGGGAAACGCATGCATTAAATCATGCAGAATATGGATCTAATTGTAAGTAAAAGAAAAACTTTTAGAGATTACACGTCTATTTCTAACCAAACCTTTTATTGTTTTGGATAGAGTCAGAGATATAACCTCTGTCGGGTTTTTCATGCTTATTTTGTGGTTTGATGATAGATCAACAAGCCTTTATGATATGATTTATAATTGATGTAAACTTATAGCACTTGTAGATTCTTGTTAAGATGAAGAAAAATAAACATTATAGAGTCAATCCACTGATGTGTGTCTACGGTACTTTTATTGTTTGCTGCATTCAACAAGTTTATTATTGATCATATTTATTTGATATGTAACAGCCTATTTGCACTGCCCACACACTAAACCACAGCGAACCACAGCGGCAGCTCTCTGTTCCGGTTGCAATGAGATGGTGATAGGAGGTGATATGATGCACATTTCAGTGTATCACACAATTCCTTTTTTTTCTGTGTTTCAACTTTATTTGAAGTGCACAAAGTCACTGCAAAGCAGTAAGGCGCACTGCACTGTTGTACAATGACATGCTTCCTGTGTGCCGTGATAAAATGAATTTTATCGCAGTTCATTGCACCGCACCTTTGGACCTGTAATGAAATGAGAGCAAATATCCCTAATGGATACATAGACAACAATATAATCCTAACAGAGGTTTTAAACCTTCCTTCTTCGCTCTAATAGGGAATTTTTATAGAATGTTTCCTCTCCACTTCCTGTACTGTCTGACAGCTGTCAAATAGATAGGAAGTGGAGAAATATTCCCTTATTAATACAGATAGCAATAGATAGTTCATAGAGGTCCCAATTCTTTCACTCTTCAAAACTAAATGAAAAAAAAAGTTGAGTCAGGAAACTTTGGATTCTGCAGGTTTGGCTTTAATAAATGCTCTTAATGGGTTACATATTGTTTTGGTTATTTTATCAAGCAAGAAAACTAATCCCTATTCTACATGACCACAGCAAGTTTAATGTCAAAGAGCTGTGTCCTTCTTATACTGTACATATCAGCCATCCTGTAAAATGATCAAGTTAGAAAGTAGTACTGCATCAATTATTTCTTCTCTTTTCCCTCCAGCAGGAAAGAACCACTTGTACAGCTGGAATTCTATTACAAAGGCAAACAACACAGTGTGCCTAACTCAAGTGCAGCCTGGTTAAGTACTCCATGTTCTCTATCTCAAAGATCACTTTATGTAATGAAGATCTGTGGAAGTGTCATGTAAATTTTATTAAACGATTGTTCTGAATGAGTGTTCCAATTTGCTTCAAAGAAACATTGGTAAGGAGGACCCTTGGAATAATTTCAGCACAAAGTAATGTAGATTAAGTGGCACTTATCAAGTAGTTATCTATTAGAATCAGGGCCCATCTTACATTCTTACATGATTGCTAGTAAAAAATATTCTTGACAGGAGAACATTTTATTTTCGAAATCTATATGACAATGTGGTCGGGATCAGAGGCCATTTAAATCAAATTTTTTGCCCCCACTCTTAGTTTCTGATGAAATCATTAAGGTTCTAGTAAATCCCAAAGAATGCATGTAGCAACTAACCACATTTAACCACATTTAACGATCAGCTTGTTTGAGTGTTTACAACCTGTTAGCTAACAAACTGGTCATTAGCTGGTAATAAAAATCTACTTTTCTCTTGTGTTCCCTTAATATCGCGATCAGATCCACCGAGCATCTTATTAAATAATTAGGGGAGTTTGATTGTAAGGTGCATTTTTCTTTAATGTTCCAATCTTGTACCCCAATTTCCATTATACTGTCTACCTATTTTGATAGGATAGTTACAGAGTTTCTGCAGCTATCATGGAATGTGTGAATTACTTTACTGTACACACAATACAACATTATACCATGGAAGCAAAAAGAGGACAGACGAAAATTTCTCTAAAGCCTGCTAATGAATTGGCCACAAGATGTCTGGATTTTCTAAACGGTGGCAATTATTACATAAACATACTGATTATTTAATATTTAAAACATATATCTAGCCTAAACTTTTTTGTCTTTGGATAGAGTAGGTATAAAAGTTAGAATCGCTATCAGGTTTGTATTGCTGTCTGTGGCCCTGCCCTGGTGGTGAGATGTCCCCTTGCTCCCTATCCTGGTGACAATGTTGTGGCTGTTACAGGAAGTAAAGGTAAATCTCCCATAGGGACACAACAAGCAACCGAAATACTAATTTTGCAGCATGGGGGAATCTTGTCAACTATTTATTACTGTGTGTGCTCCCACACTTATTATTTCCTATTCTCACTTCCTGCTCCTTTGTTATCAGAAAAGGAAGTGAGCAGAAATCTCCATCTGTGCCGGTTAGTATTATAACCATTCTCCGATCTGTCCAAATGGAAAAAACAAAACAGTGTTAAATTAAAAAAAAATAAAAACACATGACTTATTTTTTCAGGTGTTTGATTTGAGAATTGTCAATGTGATAGAAGAGTAAACCTTTGAAATACACTTGTTAAACCATGGATAGCAGTTTTTAAGTTTCTAGAACAACATACTCAAAGAGGCGCTGGGAACTTTTAGATTTGCACATGTAACCAGAAAAAGAAAAACTTGAAACAAGCTCATAAGCTTTGGTAGGGCAGCTCCCACACAGCAAAGCTTTCCTCGGTGGGCACCCAACAGTAGGCCAAACCATAGAAACACAGTAAGGAACACCAGACCAAAATCAGATCACAGGGGCCGAGATCATATTAATTGTTGGTAAAAAATCATATCAAATCCTCCAATGCATTTCAGTGATTTCACAGGCCTATACTAAAACAAGTATTGAAATCTTCACATGGTGTAACAACTTGATAGCTGAGCAGCAATCGATAAGTTTTTAAATGGCTATTTTTCCTTTTTTTATTTAGAAAAACGTGGGAGGCTTTAATTAATAGATAGTTTCAATGCCCACAGAAGTTCTCACAGCAGTGATAGTAGGCATTATGCTTACAGCAATAGAATGTATTTGCTGTAGGTGTAGGAATCGGTCATTTTCGCAAGTATTTGAAATTGCACAATAGGTTTTTTTAAGAAAGACACTCTGTAAAATAGGGAGGATGTTCACGTTAAAATAAAAAAATGTTCAAATAATAAGTCCACACTTTAAAATATATGTAACACAAAAAATGTGCACAAAAATGTCTAAATGTGATAAACCACCACCAAAAAACTAAATAAACTCACCAGAGCTAAAAAACAAAAACATGTATTGCTCTGGGAGCGATAATATAATGGCAAGTCATTCGTAGATATATCTTCAGGAAATGATATTCTGCAGAACACCGATCCACATTGACCAATTTCAGATGGAGCAAAATACTTTCAAATTATCATCAAGGAAATCCACTTCTCCAAAAAAGCCACCCTTAATCGTATCCAAGGAAGAAGATGCCAGACACTCGGAAGAAACAAAAGAACTTCATGGTGCAGTATTATTAAAAACCAAATTCCTTTATTAGGTACTCATTGCACTAAACTCAGTAGGTGTCCCAGCCGACACCAGTGTCAACAGCATACAGCAATCACAGGAAACGAACCCAGCTACTCAGCACATGCGCAATAATAAGTGTGGACTTATTATTTGAACTTTTTTTATTTTAATATTATTCATGCATATATATATATTTTTTGTTCCACGGATATATTTTTATATTTACTAGCGCAAAATATTTTTTGTAATAATCGTTACACTTTATTTATTTATGGTGATTTTTTGCAGCTGGTATATCACAACAAGTGATTTATATATAATTTTGTTTTTTCCATAGGCACTATTATATATATTTTTCTAGGATGTTCACGTTACCTGCAGGTACTGGAATTAGATCACAAAGAGAATTTCAGATAATAAAGGCAGGAAAAATTGAAGGCAGAACTACACAATTTTTTCCATCTCAAACTTTATTAATACAGGAAACCTGAGAGAAACTGCTATTGCCAACCTCCTTCTAAAAATGCTAGTTGTATGGTGTTTTGCTTCAATACTGGGTCAATGACCTTTGTGGTTCTCGATTTTCATTCATACTCTATGGTATCTCTATACCACAAAGAAAGTTGGATGACTTCCGTTTGCCGTGTGCTGTGATTACAGGTCTGTCAGAGAGCAGGTAGATATATAATGCCCAGTATATGTCACTGAGTTGAATTCCATGCTGATTAATGGTGAAGTATCTCCACTCAAATGCCAAACTGCCTCGCTCAGCCCAGTCTGCCCCAGCATGGAGACTATGGAATTCTGCATCCCACTCTCTCAAGTTTTGGTTATGGTTTTCAGAACAAAGAAATATTGGGGGATAGCTACTAAAACTGGTGCACTTTTAATCTGGTGCAAGTGTGCATGGTACCCAAACAGTTTGTTCAGTTAAGCTTCGGAAATAAAACCTGGAAGCTGATAGGTTTCTATGCAGAGCTGCACCAGATCTTCCAGTAAATAACTCCAAGTATGCATCTAAATGTATATAGATTCATTTAGATGCTCACTGGGAGTTATTTACTAAAACTGTGCCCCTTCTCCTGATTCCTGTGTCAAGATGGATGGCACAACTATCAACCCATTCCTGCAAGCCAGGGTGCTAGGTGTAAGCCTGGACTCTAAAATCTCCTTTGGCCCCCACATCCAATCACTGTCCAAAGCTTGCCACCTTAATCTCCACAACATTTCTAAGATACACCCCTTCCTAACCAATGACATCACAAAGCTTCTAATTCACTCCTTGATCTTCATCTCTAGCCTTGAATACTGCAACTCCCTCCTCATTGGATTATCTTTACATAGGCTATCCCCCCTTCAGTCTATCATGAATGCTGCTTCCAGACTCATCCACTTTACCAACCGTTCAATGTCTGATACCGCCCTCTGTTAATCCCTGCTTTGGCTGCCACTTACCCAGTAAATTAAATTCAAAATACTAAAAATTACTTACAAAGCCATCCACAACTAGGCCCTTGACTACCTCACTAAACTAGTCTCAAAATACCAACTGAATCATTCACTTCATTCCTCCCAAGACCTTAAGCTCCCTTGTCACCTCCCATGCTTACCTCCAGGACTTCTCCTAAGCCTCTTCCATCCTATGGTACTCTCTCCCCAATCTCTATGACTATCTCTTACTCTGTACCCAGTGTACTTGCCCAAACTCAAAAAAGCCTATGAAATAGGTACCAGGGGCATCTCATGGGGCCCCCTACTGACCCTGGGCCCTCGGGCAGTGCCCGAATTTCCAAATGGTCAGTCCGCCTCTGCTCTGTACTATTTTAGGTGATCCCTGAAAACACTTCTCTTCAAAGAAGACTATCCTTCCCCCACCTAACAACTGTACTTTTATTTTCGCCATCTGCTCATCCATCAGTTAATACCTTTTGTATCACTTTCAGGGCCCTCTGATTCTTCCTGTATTGAATTGTATTGGGCAGCACAGTGGCTATGTTGTTAGCACTTCCTCCTAGCAGCATTAGGGCTGTTGGTTTGAATCCCAACCACGGCACTACCTGCATGGGGATTGCATGTTCTCCCAGTGTCTGCATGGGTTTCCCCCAGTTCCCTTCCACACCCCAAAGACATGCTGGTAGGTTAATTGGCCCTCATATTTGTATGTATGGATGTGAGTTAGGGACCTTAGATTGTATGCTCCCTGAGGGCAGGGACTGATGTGAATGTACAATATATGTGTAAAGCACTAAGTAACTTGACTGCACTGGAGTAAAAAATAAATAAATATTGTAAGTGTACTACCTGCCCTCATGTTGTAAAGCACTGCGCAAACTGTTGGCACTATATAAATCCTGCATTGTATATATACACACCTTAGATTGTACACCCCTTGAGGGTTAGGGACTGATGTGAATGTATAATATATATGTAAAGCTCTGCGTAAATTGACGGTGCTATATAAGTACCTGAAATAAATAAATAAAAAAATAAAATATATATATATATATATATATATACTATATAGCTAAAATAAACTCTATATTACACTATTAGCTGTACGGTACTCAAATTTTGCTTTATACTGTACGGCAGTGTTATCATTTAACCCCTTACAGACCATGTAACACATATGTGTGTTGGCAAGGAGGGTGGACCTGAACTTCCACATGGTGCACATTTATGTTAAAGGTGATTGTGCTGAAAACGCACATGCTGCATGCTTCCACAGTTACCAACAGCTCACAGCCTCTAGTTATGATTGTGAGTTGGTGGGAAAAGCTCTCAATCTCATGACCACTGCAACAGCCAATCACAGTGGTCACGTGATTGGAAAGCCACCACTTTATACATTTCAATGTTCTATATGTTCAGCATACTTACATTTAATTCTAAATCTTCAGCTGGTAGAATAAATTGAAACTTGCTCTAATTTTATTATTGGAATAAGATCTGTGTTGTAAACCAGCTCTTTCAGTTTTTCCTTTTTTTTCTACAATTTTTGTTTAAAGCATCACATGAAATATGATTGTTGTTTAATGAGGTACATTTAATATTTGCACCACAAACTGGAATCAATGTGCTCATATACCCTATACATAATTTACAGGCACAGTCAATTAATATTTAAGAGGCAAGGGAACTTCTTACCATGAGGCTGTAAACAGTTTGCACAATAGGTTATCTGCTTTGCAGGAACAGAGAGAAAAAAATGATGGATATCCCCCGCACAAGTTGATGAGAAAGTATTGTGTCTGCCATGCCTAATTGATTGTGGCAGGATAACCTTACGTTCCTATCTGCTACAGTTGCATTTTATTTGCTGCTTGCAATGAGCAGATGTGCTGGCTATTTTGGTCACTCCTCACCTTTGTCTACATGTAGCATCAATCACTTTAATTATAATGGGACAAGGAACCATATACTGAAAAAGATAAAGGCTGCACAAACCCAACAACCTTCATTCCTGACAGATTTTCCCCTAAATCGAAACAATTCACTAGGTAACCCAGCTGGGGTTCATATGCTTTTGATTACTCTGGGCTATTTAGTTCCACAAGATGACATGCTGCTTAATGGACTTTTAATGGTTATAGGTTCCTTTCTCTCTCTCCCCGGTTTAATGAGCTTCACCAGTTTGTTGCTAATGCCCTGTAGATATTTGGCAAGGGGCCAGATGAGATGTTACAATTTACTTCTTTCCAACCCTTTGCAGTATGAATGCTTAGCCAGTGTTGGTAAAATATGTTGCCAATCATATTATTACGCAGGAGTTAATAATTAAATAAAATTGGAGTCCTAATAATTATATCATCTGCAAATACATCATGTCGTTCCCATTTTGCAGGAGAATTTTTTTGTTGTAAACCATTTTTTTTTAGAAATAAGTAAGTAATGGATCTTTTTGGTGTATGGTTTTGCTTTTAAATGTTTTTTCAATTTTCAAATAACTAAGCATGAAAGGTATATAATATTTTACACTAAGAAAATCTTTTGCCAAGTTCTGGTTATAGTATACTTACAACCAGTTTTTTTTTTTTTGCTTCCCATTGTGGGGATTTTGTTTCACTTCCTGTCCTCTAGACAGAGAACTAGAAGAAGAAATCTCTCCAAAGTGAGGACAATCTGCTCTTAGACCACTGTCACTTAAACAAGCACACCCACTGAAAGGTTTATCCTTGTTTCCTATTCTGCTGACAACTGAAAATGTTGGATTTTCTCACTTTCTGACATGACAAAGATCCCCAGGACAGATAGAGAGGGTGAATATTCCCAGCAAGGACATAGACAGCATTAAAAACTCACAAGGGGTTCCTAATGCTCACCATTCTATCTTATGCAAGAAAAGGTTCAGCTTTAGAATTATTTAAACTGGTTCTACAAGCTTACATTTCTTTTT
Organism: Staurois parvus; assembly: GCF_062004578.1. Taxonomy (NCBI): domain Eukaryota; kingdom Metazoa; phylum Chordata; class Amphibia; order Anura; family Ranidae; genus Staurois; species Staurois parvus. The sequence goes on along the minus strand of NW_028317797.1, from coordinate 3,956,274 downwards.
AAATAACAAACATGTCTATACTTACCTGCTGTGTGCGCTGGTTTTGCACAGAGCAACCCAGATCCTCCTCTTCCTCCTCTTCTTGGGTCCCTCGCCAGCGCTCCTGGCCCCTCCTTCCTGTCAGGTGCTCCCAAAGCAAACAGCTTGCTATGGGGGCACCCAAGCATGTGCACTCCCCAGCTGCGGCTCTGTGTGTCTATTGACACATGGAACTGCAGCTTGGCCCCATCCCCTCTCTCTTCTCATTGGCTCACTGGATGTCATTGACAGCAGAGGAAGCAAATGGCTTGCTGTCTCTGCCAATGAGGAGAGCGAGTCCCGGGATGGCCGAGACTCCAGTGCACATCACTGGATCAAAAGAGGGCTTAGGTGAGTATAAGGGGGGGCTGGGGGGGATGCAGCACAGAGAAGGTTATTTACCGTCATACATAGACTGCATGAAGGTAAAAAAACCTTGAGCCTTTACAACCACTTTAACTGTAATGCCTAGTGCACTGTGCCCATATGACAAGGGTATAGGACAGCAGAGGGGATGGGAGAAAGAACTACAACCAGGATATGACCATGTATACCTTGTGCACATATTCACAACATTTTGGGGATTCGAAAATAAAAACTTTGCTTTATTTTTAGCTCCTGTTGATGTTTTCCAACCAAGCATTCTATAATAGTTCTGTTTGTCCTCACTCATCATCTTCATACCCTTACAAATTTACATTGTTTACTACAGCAGCCTGTCATAAATTCTTTACACTTCTTACTAATACCATCAACTGTCACAATTTATTTACCAAGTGACAGTGATCACTACAAGCTCTCACCAATTCTTGTCTCTTCTTCTCAATAGATTACTGACACAGCCGTTGCAATATAGAGGCTATCTGGCATTTGGGATTATCAGTGTAGAGCCTGTTGGTGGCCAAGAGTCAGAGTTAGGCCCCAACTTTGAAAGTTACAAAGACAGCGGTAGAACATTCATCATTTGTCCCACACATCAAAGAATCCATCACCAAAACTTTTTTTCTTGTAAATGTACCAGCCTCAAAAATTATTTTATTTTTAAGATAACTGCTGTTTTTGGCTGACAAATACTGATTATGTATTTTTTGCAAAAGTACACAAAATGAAAGTGGGTCTCCAGGCAAAAACCTAAGAAAACACACATCCATTCTTTTTTAAGCTCCTAACCTATAGCAATTCCTTCATAAATACCACATAAAGGCGTTGTATCTCACACATGATGCTATCAGTCAGATTGTTATACTTAAAAACAATTTCAGTTGGTTTAAAACAAACGTTTAACATGATCTGCTGCCAAATGTGATTACTTTCTACTAACACCATCATGGAGGAGAAGAAACACGGCCTCTAAAGGACAATCTTGTACTCGTTCCTGAGGATGCCTGTATGTCGAAACACACTGAGGCAGGACTTTGCCTTTCACTTCCGGTTTCCTGTGATGTCACATCCAGGCCATGTCTTCTGGTTTTTGGAACATGTGCCAGCCATGGTGAGAGTAGAGCGGTGGTGCTCAACTGAATACATACAAAGGCTGTCTATATTGATGCCTGATACTACCACTTGCATATGTGAATGGATTTTTTTGTATAGTGTATAACTAATGATTGTTTTAAAGTGTTACTAAATCCAGTAAAATCAGTTTGTATATGCAGTAAAGCATGCTTGTTATACTCACCGTGAAACTAAAGGGTTAATCCTCCATATTATGTAAAAAAGATGTTTGATCTTGTCTTCTCTTTCAGTGTCTCCCAAGTATCTCCTGATAGAACAGAGGCTCGGGGACAAGCTGCACATGCTCAGTTTGGTGTCTATTGCTAGAGAGTTTTTTCTTTCTTGGGAGAGTGCATGTGATGAGCACAGGGCCAATCAGCACTGTCCAGACAGAGGTCAGTGGTCCTGCATCCTCCTACAGGAGAATGAAAACTCCTCCTACAAGCTGTAACCAGTGCTTTGATGGACACTGATAGTCACAAGACTGGCTGCTATATACTGTTGATGAGAAAAGGTATTTAGCAGTTTATATTTACTAAAATAATTGCATTGCCATGTTCTGTGTACTGTGGGAGACCAGATGTAGTGAATGCGGGGTCCTGGGTTACTACATTATGAGAGTTATACACATCAATATTTTGCAGGAATTAATTCCTTTTTATGTCTTGATGAATTACAATAAAGTTTGCAATTTTAATCTCAAGGTGCTCTGGTACCAGACTGACTTTACTATTTCATTGAATCTATGGACGGTATGTACAGCGAGTATCCAGGCACAGGCATCTGCTCCTCATCCTTAGCCATGTGGGATTGGGGTTGAAGTACTACAATCTTTCGTTCTTGCACTATGAGAGTTCTTTTGGTGCATGTGGATCTATTGTGGAGTATGAGGGGGGAAGTGAGTGCAGAACCTGTGGACCTTACAGGAGCCCCCTGGGAGACCAGATACTTAGGCTAAGGAAGCATCTTATTGTCTAAACTCATAAAGCGCCTATTGACCTTCTTGTTCCAAAGGGTCACTATCATTCAGTGAGTGGGCTCTTTTTACCATTTGGTGGCATTATTCTTTTTGCATGCTTGGTATGGAGGAACGAAGAAGAGTTAGAATCATAGTATGATTTTTTTGGTGTATGATTTGACCGATGGACTCGCTATATTTATGGACATTTTGAATATTTTGTGTAAATGAGCACATACTTTGACACAATTGTCTGTATTATTATTTTTAAGTGTAATGTGAGATATTGTACACCTACTGACTTATAATACATTTTGTAAAAAACAAAATGCCCCAGCAGGCTCAGGGCTGTCATTCAAATGACAGGTTGTTCACATTTTTCTAACTAAAGTCATTCAGGTCATTTTCCATTACTCCTCCCCATGCAAACTATATGAAAGGTTTTGTAGGGGGAGGGGCAGAGAGACTTGGCCAGCATAGGGAGTAATTGTACATTCCTAAAAAAGGAGAGGGCCCTTACATACAAGGAGGGAGGGGCTGTGCTATGCAATTGACAATTTCTCAAGTGTCAAATCACTAAAAAGTTCAGAGGAATATTGCAGCAAGTTAATAAAAAAAATGTTATGGAAACAAAAAAAAAATGCTGTGCTTTTACCTGTGAACTTTAAGATGGTGATAGAATCTTTTTAAACACTATGTTTAATAGTGAAGGAATTTACTTGATTCATAATAAAATGTTAAATTGCTATTATTATTCTTTTATAATTTCTCCAACAGCAAAATATTACAAAAGAATCACTGCAAATATGGACTTCGCTAAGCTCCCCTTTCATTACAATTCCCATGTTGTCTACTAAACATTAAACAAAAGTCTTTTTGTACAATATTAATAAGCTTTCAGCACTCTGTGGCCAAGCTCCTTGTCATCAGAATAAGTCATGTGTGGCAAAAGCCCTTATATGTGAAAGTTTGTTTTCTTAAATGATTTGCCCAGTTTGGTATTCAAGCTCTTTGTCTTGTTATAAAAGGAAATGTTTGTTTGTTTTGTGCAGCAAAAGGTTCACTATACCAGAACAGCGAAGATGAATACAACTTTGTTTCTCTAAGAACTATTCTTTGACTGAATTTGTGTTCTTGCTTTTTAACTCCTTTTGCTAGCAATTCTTGGATACCTTTTTGGAAGACAAAACATTTTTCTTAAAAAATAAAATTTGTAGAAAGGGGTTATTATTTTTCTTTGGACTTAAATTGTAAAGAGGTGGCAGCAGTCTAGTGTGGGTTTCCTGTCATGAATCCAATTCTTACGTAATGCTAATGAATTAAAGGAACAGCGATGTTTAGTAATAAATATGTTTGCAGAACAAGATGTTTGAACTCAGCACAAGAACAAGCATTTTATTAGCAAGAAAAAAAAAATCAATAATTTTTATAAGAAACTTTCAAATAAATTTTAAAAAAAATTCTGCATTACATGCAGTTTAGTGGTTTGCCTGCTATTTACTTTTACATACAGAAGCCACACTGGGCCAAAGCTGCCAAGCAAGTTCATGTGTGACAATGACACTAACCCGATGACTGCCCTTCACCTGGAAAAAAATTACAAATTAATAATTCCTGGCCACAACCTGTGCAGCAGTTCATTATAAAGTACCCTCGATTTCAGGAAGTCTTCAGGCCTGAAGGAATTGTGGCCACTTTAGGTTGTCATACCAAACCATAGCTCACCAGGGCAAAGCAGTTCCAACACCAGCTGCTTGCCTCCTGCCTTTCCTGTGCCACCCTTAGGCAATGGAGCTCAACATTGGCCATATTGCAGAGGATGCATCAGCAACAGCATGTTATCAATGTGTACTTGTGCAATTCTATGAGGATCTGGGATTCATTTACTGTATTAATGACTCATCATTCAGGCCATGTGCAGCATCTGGCACATTTTAAAGAGGCGGCCAGAATGGTGAGGTACAACAAGGCAGGGATTAATGATACATATTCCCCTTGGAGCACATACTGAATGGTCTGATAGACTGGGCACTGGAGGCACAGCATCAGTAGGAGAAGGAGGGCCTCCCCAACCCTGGGTGTTATATGTGGGTAAAGTGAGATTATTGAAGACAGTGTTGTCTTCATTGACACAGAGGAGGGTCCACTGCTGCAGACAATTTGTGGTAATTAGGCTCTTTTATGGTCAAATGTCTGCACATGAACAGCAAGATTCTGGTTATTAAAGAGGGGAACCACTATTGATGGACCACGCAATTAGATCCCCGATAGAAGGATAAAATGGTTGATCTTTCCACAATCCCACAATGCGACACTTCGAGGAAATGTTGTGCAAGTCACATAATTCCATCTGATGACCAATGTGTCCCACTCCTCTGATCCCTGAAATGATGAGCAGAGGTTGTGGTGGCTTCCTCAGGATAAAGGGATGGGATGGAATTTGGGGAATGTGGGGTACTGGTTTTGAAGTTTTATTTATTGACTTTGTTTTGATGACATTTTTAAGACAATTAATTGTGGTGCTGTGAAAATAGGCTCTCACAAATTATACTATTAAACTGTTGTGCCGCTTTCCAGTTTATACAAAGTTGAGGCCTTTAGATTTATCTATTAAGAGAAAAAACATCAATAGCTACTTAAAAAACTTTTTTAAACATAAAATGAATCAGATTGAGGTGCTGCTGCTGTATTTTGGCCAAGCTGGATAAGGGGGGTCCGTATGGCACTAAGGGCAAGCTCCATGCAGTACTGTAGCAGACTCTGTGTAGTAAGGAGAGAAGAAGAAGCACCTCTAAGTGCAGCAGACCACTTTAATATAACATAAAAGTAGGAACACTCACATGATAGTAGAGTAATACAAGCATGTTGGATATATGGTGTAGAATGGCTGTCACTGGTGCCTATTACTTCCACGTCTCACTGGTAGGGAGCGTGGTAGCAGGAAGGAGACAGATGTGGAGCCGGCTAGCATGCGCATACTCCTCAAGATGGCGGCTGGAAAGCACGCTGAACCACAACGTCGGCGTAGGCGTGATGGCGTGCAATTGCAATTGCATTCTACTCAGTGTTTCCACACCATATACCCAACATGCTTGTATTACTCTACTATCATGTGAGTGTTCATACTTTTATGCTATATTAAAGTGGTCTGCTGCACTTAGAGGCACTTCTTCTTCTCTCCTTAGAAAATGGTTGACCCTGTTCTTGAAAATTATAGTATTTTGTAACACCACAATTATCTTAACCCATTCAGTGCCAGAATCATTTTTGTGTTTTTTGCATACATGTTAAAATAATCATTTTGGACCTGAAGATTAGTTAAATACCCTAAATGGTATATAATTTCTGAAAGCAGAAACCCTGGAAAATAGAATGGTGATAGTTTAAATTTTTTATGGTACACAATATAATAACAGTTTATCAAGCACTAATTGTGCTGAGTACCTACATAAAATTGTTCATGCCCATTAAAACCGTGCCAAACTTCAGTACAAATTTTCCATAGGTGGACACTGTGGTGTGCACAGAGATACGTAACTTGTGTAGCATAATCAATGTTTTCATATGTAGGTGATCTCAACATGTATGTTTACATATGCTTTGTGTGCAAGTGGGGTGGGGCAGGGCTCAAAACTTTTTGGGGGGCGGTTTTAAGTGTTTTGCTATAGATACACTGCGGTGAGTCAGGGTTGTCACTCTAAGGCAGGGTGTCAGGGAATGGGAAGATCGCCGCAGCGATCGAATCTGCACATGCGTAGAATTCTGACAAAACGTACAGGCAGGCGGGCACTAGGACCCAGGCGCGCCTGTCACCAATGACGGCACTGGGCAAGCACTAGGAAACAGGAGCGCCTGTCAGGAGTCGGGTGGGCTATTTAAACCCGGCTCTTGCAATGCTCAAGTGCCCTATGGACTTATCTGTGTTCCTGAGTTCCTGTGAGTAGATTGTTTGTTGCCGACCCTGCCTGATCGTGATTTGCTGTCCGTCTCCTGCTATGATCCTTGGCTTTGCCTGACCATTCTCCTGCTTAACCCCATACGTTCTGACCTCCTGTTGACGAACCCGGCTTGTGACCTGTTTATCCCTCTGCCTGCTGATTCTGTACTACACCGCCACCACTGTTAACGACCCGGCCTGCCCGACGCTGCTTCAGTTACCTCCTCACATCAGACTCTTAACCGCTATACACCTTCAACGGTGCCTCTACCACAGCTGGGTGAACCCAGGGGCTGCGACCTGGTCTCGGCCTGCTCCAAGTCCATCCCCACCATCAAGGTCTCTGGTGAACAAGCAGGTCGGAGCTTAGCTTCTGCGCCTTGGGGGATTCCAGTCTGTGGAGTGCTAGAGGCTACCTCGGTTGGATTCCTGACACAGGGTTTCTGTTGTAGGAACTGCCCTGAATTTGGCCACCTTCAAATGCAATCTGAATTTTCTGAACTTTTATTTACAGATTTGATGTTATACAAAATAAATAATAGTGGAGACATTTTACACTCAAATTATATTAGCTATATTTTTCTACTATTATTAAAACCCATTACATGCAACCTGGAAATTGGGATCCCAAAAGAGGGTCCCATAACTGATTGGCTGCAGGTGGTCAGATATGTTTTTCACTCTGCTAGGTTTTATTTGTAGTCATGCCTTCAGGGAGTCTCAGAACAATGCTGAACAGATAACTGATGACACAAGAAAACAGTTGACATTTTGAGTTTCATTTAAAAAATAAAGTTGAGTACAGTGTATAGTAATTAGATTGAAAATGATGCAGATTTCCAACTTTTGGGCAACAAACATACTGGGGCTCATATCAAATATTTTATTATATCATTTAAAGCAGATGGCTCTATGACTTCCCATTAAAAATATGTGCTGCAGCACTTAAATACAAGTACATTGATGCACTTGCTTCACACTAGCCACATGTTAAAACGCTGTTTTTTTTTAGGGTTCAACATGTCACTTTATTATTTATGCAATATGTCACTTTATTAATTGAATGCATTATTGGTTTTGCATAAATGTATTTATTGGCAAATTAAGTATTGAGGTTGTGTGTAGCGCTGTATTATATAGTAGACTTTTGACTTTGTGTTTCTTTTGTATTTCAATAGTTCTTTATTAAAGTCTTTCAAAAGATACAGAGCAGGACAGGACAACAAGAGGTGTTTTGCGTAAAAGGTCACCTCACAGATGTATACAGTCATTTAGTAAAGTTACAAGGTGGTTATACATGATGAATTCACAAAGAGAGAGAAGAAAACAAAGATGCAACCACCTCATCATGAGAAATGTGAAGGAAAATCAAAGATGAAGGGAGTAGAAAAAAATACAGTGGGAAGAGGAACAAAAAGGTGAAGAAGACACCAGAGATCATCACTACATAGGAGTTATCCTTATAGTAAACTCTAGTTAACACATTAAGTTTGTCCAACCATATAGACCAGAGTTTTTGAAGCCAAAATAGATAGAGTATTAATGGCTAATAATGTCTCCATATGGCATTGGTGATTTATAGTTAATAATGTATCTGTAATGGAAGGTTTCTTTTCTTTTTCTTTTTTTTTTTAACTCAGAAATTGCATTGATAACCATTATCCTATTTTAAAACCTCTACTGAACAATTTCAGCAGCTGATCAAAAAACATGTTTGTAATATTTTATGCCAATATGAGTGCAGTGATTTACATTTCCATAATACTTGTAAAAATTAAAATGCTCTTTTTTAGTGTGCTGCTGTTGTCTACTTTGGCAGGCATTGAGAGGGCAGTGCAAAGTACATCTCACTATATATATATATATATATATATATATTATTATACAGGATTTATATAGCGCCAACAGTTTGCGCAGCGCTTTACAATATAAGGGAGACAGTACAATTACAATACATTTCAGTACAGAAAGAATAGGAGGGCCCTGGTCATGGAGCTTACAATCTAAAGGAAGGGGGAGGTGATACAAAAGGTGATAGCTGCTGGGGATGATCTGGTGGAGCTGATTCAAGTACAGTTCTTAGGTGGAGGTGCGGTAGGCTTCCCTGAAGAAGTGAGCTTTCAAAGATCGCCTAAAGGCAGACAGGGTGGGCGCTGACCAGACATGCTGTGGTAGGGAGTTCCTGAGGATGGGAGAGGCTCTGGAGAAGTCCTGGAGGCGAGCGTGGGAGGAGGTGATGAGGGAGCTAGAGAGGAGGATATCATGGGAGGAGCGGAGTGGGCGATTTGGGCGGTATCTGTGGATGAGGTTGGTGATGTAGCTGGGGACAGTGTTGTGGATGGCTTTGTAAGCTGTGGTTAGTATTTTGAATTTTATACGTTGGGTTAGTGGAAGCCAGTGGAGGGATTGGCAGAGAGGGGCAGCAGTCGCTGATCAGTTGGTAAGGTGTATGAGTCTAGCAGCAGCATTCATAATAGACTGAAGGGGGGATAGCCTGTGTAACAGTAGACCAGTGAGGAGGGAGTTGCAGTAATCGAGGCGGGATATAACCAAAGCGTGGATGAGTTGTTTTGTGGTGTCATTGGTCAGGGAGGGGCGGATTTTGGAAATGTTCCGGAGGTTGAGGCAGCAGGATTTAGCCAGTGAGTGGATGTGGGGCCCAAAGGAGAGGTCAGAGTCTAGGATTACACCTAGCACCCTGGCATGAGGGGAAGGACCAATGGTTCTGCTGTTGATCTTAATGGTAAAGTCATGAGTGGGGGATCGGGGAGGAGGAAATATTACAAGCTCAGTTTTTGAAAGATTGAGTTTAAGGTAGTGATGTGACATCCATGCTAATATGTCGCTTAGTAGATTTGTGATACGTGAGGAGATTGAGGGGGTGAGCTGGGAAGTGGAGAGATAGATCTGGGTGTCATCAGCATAGAGGTGGTATTAGAAGCCATGGGAGGTTATCAGTTGGCCCAGGCAGGAGGTATAGAGAGAGAGAAAAGGAGGGGCCCAAGAACAGAACCTTGGGGTACCCCAACAGAAAAAGGAAGCGGAGAGGAGGAGGAGTTGTGACACTGAAAGTGCACTGAGAAAGGTAAGAGGAGAACCAGGAGAGAGCAGAGTCACGGAGGCCGATGGAGTGGAGTTTACTGAGGAGGAGCTGGTGGTCGACTGTGTCAAAGGCAGCGGAAAGGTCAAGGAGTATGAGTATGGAGTAATGGCCGTTTATTTAGCATTTAGTATTTCTACTATATTGTCAACAGTATTGGAACACCCCTCCAAATCATTGGATTCAGGTGTTCCAATCACCTACATGGCCACAGGTGTATAAAACCAAGAACCTAGGCATGCAGACTGCTTCTACAAACATTTGTGAAAGAGAGGGTCGCTCTCAGGAGCTCAGTGAATTCAGTCGTGGTACCGTGATAGGTTGCCACCTGTGCAATAAGTCCATCCATGAAATTTCCATTAACGGTCAACTGTTAGTGGTATTATAACAAAGTGGAAGCAACTGGGAACAACAGCTCAGCCACAAAGTGGCAAGCCACGTAAAATGACAGAACGGGGTCAGCACATGCTGAAGCGCACAGTGCGTAGAAGTTGCTAACTGATTGCAAAGTCAGTAGCTAAAGACCTCCAAAGTTCATGTGTGTTGTGGGCTTTTGAATCATGTCTCAAGAATATGACTTTTATCAAGACATAATATTATATGGCAAACAGCTCAGCAATAGCCGGATGCTAAGAGTTAATTTTGTCTTGGTTGAACCATCTAGCTAGAGAAATGTAATGGGTAAAGGGATTGTTTTTCTTTCCTCCTAGAGACACTACTATTTTAAAGTTCTCAGGTGATCAAACACCATTATTCAGACTTCAATAAGCAGGTAAACATATACAAGGTCTGGACATGACAATAGAGGAACCAAACTGATTGTCTGAGAGCTTAACCAAAACCTGTAGAGTGTGATGAACCAACAAACCTCTGAAACTATTACTATCTACTATTGTTCACCAAGGGTGAAAGCATTAACAATTGTTTACCATGAGTCAAATACAAGGGCTAGGCAAACAGAGATTTTTTTCCCTACACAGAGGGAATGTTGATGCTGAAACCAAGGGGTGAAATTCAGGACATTTAAGTTTAAAAGTTCACTGTATATCATTACAAAAATGTACTACAAAAACAGATTATAAATAAGATGTCATAGACTTTAAACACCACTAAATACTCAGCAATGGGAACTATATATCACTAACTTGAGTATTGAGATGATGGGAAGTAAGATGTATTATAAACTAGCATTAGTTACATGTCTTATCAGGAAACAAACAGGATGATACTTCAAGGAGGAATAACCGAATATACACCTATATTCCATGGTCCCTATTTAGAATATCATAGGTATGATCACTGCTATATCTGGAAAGTGCTGTATATTTTATTCCTGAAATTACCTGAAGATTCCACCCAAGATATGAGTCATATCAAATACTCACATTGTTCTGTGATACATGACCGCCACCTGGCGGGCAGGTGAGAAATAGCTTATGTACACACATTTCTCAACTAGCCAATCAGGAAGCCTGGTGGGAAGGTATCTTAGAACAATGGACTAGTGGATATAAAAAGCCCATGTGCTGTAACATAAAAAAAAAACCTCATGAAAAAAAGAACCCTCATAAAGACCTCATGGAAAGACCTGACATCTGAAGAAGATCTCTGCTGAATAACTACTCTTCCATCTTTTCAAACTTCCTAAAACTTTAAACCTCTAAACTTATAACTTCCTACATTCTCCCCTATTGAATCTCTCACTTGCCTATATATCAGTCTAAAGGCGTTCCACTGCCAGCTAAATCCACGGGAGAGTTGCCTAGTCTGACGTCCGGGTGTGGTGAGATGTTTATTTGATTTGTATTAATTACTTTCTCTGTTGTGTAGAATCATAAAAATTACCGTAGTGTATTACAACCATATTGGATAGTTAGATATATGTAGTCAGATACTGTGTTACTGTTAAAAAAATTGTTTATTGCCATATTATAAATTTTTCCATATTTCATAATTTATTGAATATTAATAACCAGAGTATCATATATCAAGGGCTTACTTCTTGCAAGCCTATGGCCACGGCGTGTAAGAATATAACCTTTGAGATATTCAAAATTATTAATTATTAATAAATTTAATAAATATCATATAATTTAAAATTGTGATTGATGTAATTAGTTAGAGACCTTATTATTGTGTCTTACATTGGTAGATATATTTTTGATTGTGTGTACCAATATTCATTTATCACCAGTCTTTTGTGTTTTGTGTTAATATATATATAATTTTTGTACATAAATAAATTTTTATATTTATCTATTATAAGGCAAATTTTGTGTGTATGGTATGAAATCATATTGGCTAAAAGAATTCAAGGTATAATAATAAGTGGTGATCAAATTATCAAGGTGTCCAAATTATTGGTTTACTAAATATTTGCCGTATTTTAACGGCTGGAGGCACTGTAATATTTCATCTAAGGGAAAGGGACACGCCCTTTATAAATAATATATATCCTTACATAAACCACCACAACATAAATTTGGAGGCACTGCTGAGATCCATAGAAATCGTACCATAACACAAAACGCACTGGTGATTGTATATTTGTACACTTTATCAAACATATATTTTGTATCAAAATGGCATCCAGTAATCACGGATCCACCTCTTCCAAGCATAACGAGGAAAATATGGCGGCTCAAGGCATTGAGCAGGAAGTTATGAAGCCAGCTCGGAAAGCTGCCGGTGCTTGGCAGAAGTATGTTGAAAATGAAGTAATAAATTATCTCCGCAAGAAATTGAATTTGGGGGATAGCAATAATGAATTTGTGGATGAAGAGAAAGAGCAGGCCATGAATACCTTTGAGGACCTGTTCAACCAAAAGGGCCAGGTTGTTGGGTTTTTAATGGCATTTGCTGGAGCAGAAAGTGATAGAGGCCGTGACAGACTTCTCCTAGAAGCTTGGCCCATGTTATGGTTCATGACCGCTGGAGCTGCCCAGCAGACCAAGACTCTAAGGGAAGAGTTGTCAGAGGCCCGCCTCTTGTTAGAAAGCAAAAATCAGGACATTGAGTCTTTGAAAGGGAAGCTTGGTCATGCCGGTGTTCGTTTAGACGAATCCGAGAAACATTATGATAGATTGGTCGGAGACTTTCGAAGTGCTCAGGACCTATATGAAAGAAACTTTCAGGAATTAAAACAACTTCAAAAGAAACATCAGGAGGATAAACCAAGAAAAGGGGGAGATCACACCCAATTCTTGACAGGTATTGAAAGGGTTAACAGCGACTTGTTTATCCCCATCCGGATAAATGGTCTTAATAGGTCAAAATATGCCAAACTAGATTTGAGACAGGAACACAGCTTTGTAAGCCATGGGTTGATAAAACACCTGACCGAAATGGAAATGATCCGTTTCTCCACACCTCAGCGTCATTGGATTTCAGACTCCCTTGATGACTCTGATGATCACAATTCAATGGCTAGGTGTCTCTTAAACGTCACTGTAGGAAACAAAACAGCCGCCCATGTGTTCCTAGTCTTGGATAATTCCCAAACTAAAATTTATTTTGGCAACGATATATTACATCGCTTTGCAATGCAAGTCGACCTAATTAATGACTGTTTATGGAGTCGACTAAAGGGGGACCCCGAAAAATACCAAAATCTGGACTTAGCTTTAAAATCCCAGCAACAGATGCCTTATGCTGTTGAAGTCCAGGTAGCCCAAAAGATTACAATTCCTAAGGGCATAAATAATTTCATACTCCCCATCCAAGTTAAAAAGGGACATAGACTGAAGGGGTCAGATGCATTAGTATGCCTCTCCCATAAAATGCAGGGGGAGGGACTGAACATTACACACACGCCCCTAGTCAACACACATCAATCCCCGATGTACATTTACGTACATAATCTGTCCAATCAGGACATCGTCTTACCCAAAGAGACCCTTATTGGTCTAGCGGTAGAGACTGAATATTATACCTTTGGGGTTACTAACCAGGTGATTGGACTCATCCCCGATGAATATTTGTCGGAGGAACAATTAATTGAACAAACATTCCATTCATTACCAGAGGGTATTTTCACCATAGAGTCCATTTATCCATTCGATTCTAAAGATGGCACCTGTCGAATCGAAGAGACATCAATTGTCTTTGATCACCCAATCAAAGAACAAGAGTACCCCAAAGAACCTGGATGGCAGGAGAACACACACACACATCACATACCCAATGACCTCACCACGAAACTTGAAGAGGCATATGAGATAGGTCAGCCGGAAAGCTTTCCTGGATTCAAGGAGTTAGTGGAAGAGATGGTGGCCCTCGCCGACGCGTGTGCCAGTGATCTCGACCGACAATTGCTCCGAGAGCTTCTCCTTGAATTCCAAGAGATCTTTGCCAAGGATTCTTACGATTGTGGGACTACTGACCTACACATCGCTAGGATCCAAACAGATCCAGATGCCCCACCAGTATTCGTAAGACAGTATAGGTTACCATTAGCTTCCTATGAATCTCTAGCTGAGATTATCAGGAAGTTACATGAAAGGGGTATAATTAGGCCCATCCACAGCTCCTACAACCACCCGATCCTGGGTATCTTAAAACCCAATGGACAATGGCGTTTGTGCGCTGATCTCCGTCAGCTAAACAAACGTGTGTACATGTCAGGATGGCCTGTCCCATACATAGACCAATGTCTAGCCCAGCTCCAAGGATCCCAAGTTTTCACAGCTTTGGATTGTGCACAGGGGTATTGGACCATAAAGGTGAGCGAGGAAGACCAATACAAACTGGCCTTCAGTTTTGGGAATCGACAATATTGTTGGGTACGAATGCCTTTCGGATTCATAAATTCCGGACATGAATTTGCTGTGTTCATGCACAAGGCCATGCCAGACGCCTTCGAAAGGGGGACGTTGGCATATGTGGACGATATCCTGATCAAAAGTACTGATATGGCCAAACACATTACAGAACTTCGGCATGTCCTGGGCCAATTAAAAGCAGCAGGAGTAAAACTGTCATTACAAAAAGCCCAGTGGTGTCGCACGAAGGTAAACTTCCTAGGCCATGAAGTTACTGCTGAAGGTTTGAACCCACAAAAGAAGAAAGTTGAGGCGGTTCTGAACTGTAAAGTCCCTACTAACCTTAAAGAATTGAGATCCTTCCTAGGTATGGTAAACTACTCGCGTAAGTTTATTGATAATTACGCCGAGATAAGCAAGCCACTGCTTCACCTACTGAAGAAGGATGTCGAATGGTCGTGGGGTAAGAAACAGGAGGACGCCATGAAGGAGTTAAAGGAACGTCTCACACAAGCTCCGTGTCTCGGATATCCCGAAGGGGGTAAAAATTTCTATCTAGAGACAGGGTTTACGCAGGTAAGTATGAGTTCTGTTCTTTACCAGAAACGTGATGATGTCAGTAAGGTGATTGCCTATGCCAGTAAAACTTTGTCCCCGGTTGAAGTAAAGTTCAGTGACTGTGAAAAAGCTCTATTGTCCACCGTGTGGGCATTACAGAATTTCCGCAGTTACATTCAGGGAGAGAGAATCATTGTTGAAACGGCACACCAGCCTTTACAGTATTTAAAGAGTGAACGTATCAAGGGAGGAAATGTGTCTAATAGCCGCATCACTGCTTGGACTTTGTCTTTGCAAGGGTGGCCTCTTGAAATTCGGTACAAACAGAACAAGGAAAGTCCAGTAGCCCAGGGCCTAGCCGAGCTCCATGATTGTTCCGCAACTACGCCTGCTATGGAGGCCCCGGACACTGACTTTCTGGAAGAACAACTGTTCTCTCCCTACAAGGTTTACGATGAAGAATACTGTAAACAGCTGCCGTGTGTATATGTGGATGGTTGTGCTTTTCATCACAAGGATGGGGAACAGCTCCAACTAGTGGCAGGTATTGGAATCGTTTGGACCCAAGGTGTCACCCCAATTTCTGTGGGATACAAACTTGGACCAAAAAGCAGTCAGGTTGCTGAACTTACTGCAATTCTTAGAGCAGTTGAGATGGCTATAGAGTTCAACATCAAAGAGTGTGCCATCATAACCGATTCCAATTATGTCAGGAATAGTTTTGTAGAGTATTTCCCTAGGTGGAAGCGAAACAACATGAACAAGAGTAATCACAAACCCGTGAAACATGGTAAGCTCTTTTGTCACATCGATGAACTGGTAAGGTCCAATGATCTCACCCTGCACTTCAAGAAGACCAAAGGCCACTCCAAGGTTCTAGGTGCCGAGAAAGAAGGGAACGATCTGGCCGATTCTCTAGCCAAGGAAGGGGCAATCACCGGTGAACTGATAGACATTGACCAATTTTTAGGTACCGTACAGATTGAAGCTGTCACCAGGCAACAGGCCAGAACAGCTGGTGATCCGAATGCATTACAGTGGAGTCACGATTCTCCTAGTGAGGATTTAATTACTGCCCAAAAAGAAGACCCAATAATTGGCTTGTTTTATAGTCATATAGAAGATCCCAACCAAAATCCCATAAATAAGGAAGTATATAGTGGGAAGGAGGATTTACGTATCTTAATGAAATCCAAATCCCAATTCTCTTTATACCAGGGATTGTTGATACGAACCTCAAAGGGTGGCGTACAACAATGGGTCGTCCCACTTAAATTTAGAGGTTTGATGCTACAGCATGCCCATGATGCTCCCACTTCCGGTCATCGTGGAGAGAAGATCACGTATGAGATCCTGCGGGATTATGCCTACTGGCCTCATATGTTGCGTGATGTGAAGGAGTACTGCCAAGGTTGCCTAATATGTCCCCAATTTCAACCTACCAAGCCAACTCACAGAGCACCTCTCCAGAAGAGGGGGATATGTATGCCTTGGTCAGACCTTCAGATGGATTTTATTGGGCCAGTAACAAAATCTTCACGAGGAAATCGGTATATGTTAACAGTTACATGTTTATTCACCAAGTATGTCGAATGTATACCAGCACCAAATAACAGCTCCGAGACATGTGCTGCATTGCTAATAAATCATGTATTTTCTCGTTTTGGTTTACCTCAGAGGATAGAGTCTGATAGAGGATCGCACTTCACTAGCGAAGTGATGGCCAAATTGTGGAAAATTTTGGGGGTTAAAAGGAAATTGCATATCGCCTATCGGCCAGCCTCTAGTGGTGGTGTAGAACGATACAATCAGACCATCGTTAATGTCCTTAAGAAATTTGTTAAGGAAACAGGCAAAGATTGGGATGTCAAACTCCCGCTGGTCCTGATGGCGTTGAGGGCTACTCCGAATACAGTTACAAAAATGTCATCTTTTGAACTGATGACAGGTAGACGGATGGTACTGCCCCAGCACTTATTGTATCGCACTACAGATCAAAATTTGATCAATGCTACCACCACACACCAGTACATAGAGGATTTACGTAAACATCTGCAATATGCTTTTGCCTTTGCCCAGCGAAATTTGGAAAGAGCTGCAACTAGTGCTAAGACATACTATGATCTCAAAACCTCCAAGAAGGAATATGAGATTGGTGACAAGGTCTATCTATACAACTTTGCAAGAGACCAGATCAAGGAACGGAAATTCCTTCCATCTTGGAAAGGTCCGTTCTCTATCATTGATAAAATCTCTCCGGTCGCATATAAATTGCAGGTTACCCGGTATGGTGAAATCAGTGATAGATGGGTGCACATCAATCAATTACGTGCTTGCCATCCAAAGTCTCAATTGCAGTTGTTGGAAGACTAAACCCACCAATTCCTATCTGGAGATATTGAGATCATTCTTAAATTTCCTTTAAACATATTACTCATTTTTGCCTTACAGGATCCAGTAATATAATTTTATGTATATCCCATACTTAAACTGTTCATTTTAATAATTTAGAAAGGAAGGCCCAGACTATGACCAGACCGGCGATCGGAGGTGTCAATGACCGGACCCTAGAAGGAAGCTATAATGTCCTGTGGGAAAGACCAGATGCCAGAGATCGATCCGGAGACGATAACCTGATGTCCAAGGCCACCAAGGGCCAGTCCAGAGGAAAAAACCCGCATAGGAGACCGTCTAAGAGACCTGTCGTGCGGAGGACCCATGGACCCCAAGGTGGATGTGTCAGGCCAGGCCGGCCTCATCACAAGACCAGGATCGTCATCGGAAGTGTCCATCTAAAGACGCCGAGTCAAGTTGAGGAACAACCAGCATTACCGCTGCCATTTTGTTATCGGAAATTTTTTTTTATTATTTCATTCCCTTCACCGGAGAAGACGAACAATCACTCTAGCCAAAAGCCCCACTCATGTTTTGCGACACAGACACCCCTATACACGTGCCTGTACCCCAAACAAAGGGGGATTTTGTTGTGGGCTTTTGAATCATGTCTCAAGAATATGACTTTTATCAAGACATAATATTATATGGCAAACAGCTCAGCAATAGCCGGATGCTAAGAGTTAATTTTGTCTTGGTTGAACCATCTAGCTAGAGAAATGTAATGGGTAAAGGGATTGTTTTTCTTTCCTCCTAGAGACACTACTATTTTAAAGTTCTCAGGTGATCAAACACCATTATTCAGACTTCAATAAGCAGGTAAACATATACAAGGTCTGGACATGACAATAGAGGAACCAAACTGATTGTCTGAGAGCTTAACCAAAACCTGTAGAGTGTGATGAACCAACAAACCTCTGAAACTATTACTATCTACTATTGTTCACCAAGGGTGAAAGCATTAACAATTGTTTACCATGAGTCAAATACAAGGGCTAGGCAAACAGAGATTTTTTTCCCTACACAGAGGGAATGTTGATGCTGAAACCAAGGGGTGAAATTCAGGACATTTAAGTTTAAAAGTTCACTGTATATCATTACAAAAATGTACTACAAAAACAGATTATAAATAAGATGTCATAGACTTTAAACACCACTAAATACTCAGCAATGGGAACTATATATCACTAACTTGAGTATTGAGATGATGGGAAGTAAGATGTATTATAAACTAGCATTAGTTACATGTCTTATCAGGAAACAAACAGGATGATACTTCAAGGAGGAATAACCGAATATACACCTATATTCCATGGTCCCTATTTAGAATATCATAGGTATGATCACTGCTATATCTGGAAAGTGCTGTATATTTTATTCCTGAAATTACCTGAAGATTCCACCCAAGATATGAGTCATATCAAATACTCACATTGTTCTGTGATACATGACCGCCACCTGGCGGGCAGGTGAGAAATAGCTTATGTACACACATTTCTCAACTAGCCAATCAGGAAGCCTGGTGGGAAGGTATCTTAGAACAATGGACTAGTGGATATAAAAAGCCCATGTGCTGTAACATAAAAAAAAAACCTCATGAAAAAAAGAACCCTCATAAAGACCTCATGGAAAGACCTGACATCTGAAGAAGATCTCTGCTGAATAACTACTCTTCCATCTTTTCAAACTTCCTAAAACTTTAAACCTCTAAACTTATAACTTCCTACATTCTCCCCTATTGAATCTCTCACTTGCCTATATATCAGTCTAAAGGCGTTCCACTGCCAGCTAAATCCACGGGAGAGTTGCCTAGTCTGACGTCCGGGTGTGGTGAGATGTTTATTTGATTTGTATTAATTACTTTCTCTGTTGTGTAGAATCATAAAAATTACCGTAGTGTATTACAACCATATTGGATAGTTAGATATATGTAGTCAGATACTGTGTTACTGTTAAAAAAATTGTTTATTGCCATATTATAAATTTTTCCATATTTCATAATTTATTGAATATTAATAACCAGAGTATCATATATCAAGGGCTTACTTCTTGCAAGCCTATGGCCACGGCGTGTAAGAATATAACCTTTGAGATATTCAAAATTATTAATTATTAATAAATTTAATAAATATCATATAATTTAAAATTGTGATTGATGTAATTAGTTAGAGACCTTATTATTGTGTCTTACATTGGTAGATATATTTTTGATTGTGTGTACCAATATTCATTTATCACCAGTCTTTTGTGTTTTGTGTTAATATATATATAATTTTTGTACATAAATAAATTTTTATATTTATCTATTATAAGGCAAATTTTGTGTGTATGGTATGAAATCATATTGGCTAAAAGAATTCAAGGTATAATAATAAGTGGTGATCAAATTATCAAGGTGTCCAAATTATTGGTTTACTAAATATTTGCCGTATTTTAACGGCTGGAGGCACTGTAATATTTCATCTAAGGGAAAGGGACACGCCCTTTATAAATAATATATATCCTTACATAAACCACCACAACAGTGGCCTTCAGATTAGCACAACAGTCCATAGAGAGCTTCATGGAATAGGTTTCCACGGCCGAGCACCTGCATCCAAGCTTTACATCACCAAGTGAAATGCAAAGCATTGGATGCAGTGGTGTAAAACACACTGCCACTGGACTCTAGAGTTTTGGAGACGTGTTCTCTGGAGTGACGAATCACACTTCTCTGTCTGGCAATCCAGTGGATGTGTCTGGGTTCGGTGGTTGCCAGGAAAACAGTACTTACCTGACTGCATTGTGCTAAGTGTAAAGTTTGGTGGAGTGGAGGGTTATGGTGTGGGGTTGTTCTTCAGGGAATAGGCTTGGCCCCTTAGTTCCAGTGAAGGGAATTCTTAAGGTGTCAGCATCCCAAGACATTTTGGACAATTTCATGCTCTCAATTTTGTGGGAACACTTTGGGGATGGCCCAACCTGACAGAATACTGTTGAGATGAATCAGAGTGGAGACTGTGAGCCAGGCCTTCTCGTCCGACATCAGTGCCTGACCTCACAAATGCACTTCTGAAGGAATGGTCAAATATTCCCATAGACACACTCAGCTTTCCTAGAAGAGCTGAAGCTGTTACAGCTGCAAAGGTGGGCCAACTCAATATTGAACCCTACAAGACTGGGATGCCGTTAAAGTTCAAATGTGCTTCTGGAAGAATGGTCAAAAATTCCCATAGATGCACTCCTAAACCTTGTGGACAGCTTTCCAGATTTGAAGCTGTTATAGCAATATTGAACCCTATGGACTAAGACTATATATATATATATATATATATATATATATATATACTGCTCCAAAAAATTAAAGGAACACTTTTTAATCAGAGCATAGCATCAAGTCAATTAAACTCCTGGGATATTGATCTGGTCAGTTAAGTAGCAGAGGGGGTTGTTTATCAGTTTCAGTTACTTTGGTGTTAATGAAATTAACAACAGGTGCACTAGATGGGCAACAATGAGATGAGCCCAAAACAGGAATGGTTTTACAGGTGGAGGCCACTGACATTTTTTACCCTACTCATCTTTTCTTACAGTTTTTCACTAGTTTTACATTTGGCTAGGGTCAGTGTCACTACTGGTAGCATGAGGCGATACCTGGACCCTACAGAGGTTGCACAGGCAGTCCAACACTTCCAGGTTGGCACATCAATATGTGCCATTGCCAGAAGGTCTCAAGAGTATGGAGGAGTTTCCAGGAGACAGCCAGTTACTCTAGGAGAGCTGGACAGGGTAGTAGAAGGTCCTTAACCCATCAGCAGGACCAGTATCTGCTCCTTTGTTAAAGGAGGAACAGGATGAGCACTGCCAAGTCCTACAAAATTACCTCCAGCAGGCCACTGGTGTGAATGTTTCTGACCAAACAATCAGAAAAAGACTTCATGAGGGTGGCCTGAGGGCCTGACGTCCTCTAGTGGGCCCCGTGCTCACTGCTTGGCACCATAGAGCTTGATTGGCATTTGCCATTGAACACCAGAATTGGCAGGTCCACCACTGGTGCCCTGTGCTTTTCACAGATGAAAGCATGTTCACCCTGAGCACATGTGACAGATGTGAAAGGGTTTGGAGAACGTTATGCTGCCTGTAACATCATTCAGCATGATCATTTTAGTGGTGGGTCAGTGATGGTCTGGGAGGTTGCACCTCAGACTGTCCAGGAGCTCAGTGATGCCCTGGTCCAGATCTGGGAGTAAATACCCCAGGACACCATCCGTCATCTCATTAGGAGTATGCCCCCACATTGTCAGGAATGCATACAAGCACGTGGGAGCCATACAAACTACTGAGTACCATTTTGAGTTGCTGAAATGAAATTTCAGTGCAATGAACTAGCGTGCTGCATCATTTTTTCACTTTCATTTTAGGGGTGTCTTTGAATTTGTAGGTTGATAATTTTCATTTCCATTAAACGATGGCTCATCATTACGTTCCTAACACATTATACAGTCCATATAAGTAGAGATATCCAGCATGATATTTTTCCCCATAGAGATCTAATGTGTTTTCAAAGTGTTCTTTTAATTTTTTTGAGCAGTGTATATATATATAGATAGATAGATAGATAGATAGATAGATAGATAGATAGATAAATAGATAGATAGATAGATAGATAGATAGATAGATAGATAGATAGATAGATAGATATAGGTATATATATATATATATTTTTTTTTTTTAAACTCAGCTACTGTATTGCTTGAGGTGATTGTAGCCGTATTAGTGCATTTGCGACAGAAACAATTGAGTACTGTCCGTGATACTTTTTTTATTTGCACTAACATACAATTTTGAGGACAAGCTTTCGGGGTATGTCCCCTTCTTCAAGGTCTAAGCAGTACACTAAGAGTACTGCTTAGACCTTGAAGAAGGGGACATACCCCGAAAGCTTGTCCTCAAAATTGTATGTTAGTGCAAATAAAAAAAGTATCACGGACAGTACTCAATTGTTTCTTCAGCTACTGTATTGATAACCATAATCTTCTTTTAAAACTTCTACATGGGCTCTCATGTTGAACAATTTCAGCAGCTAATCGAAAAACATGTTTGTAATATTTGTACGTAGTAGAGCTTTTTATGTTCTTTGTTAAACAGTAAGCTGCATGAAAAATATTATTTAATAAGGTACGCATACAATATATTTACTTTGAATTTCACAAGATTGTTTTTGCCCTTGTGTTCCTTTGTTCCATTTAAAAAGGCACACTCATTTTCTTTTGTTTAGCCCACTTTAAAATGGCTTTCTATATTGTTTTCTTATCATCAGTTTTGCATCAGCACATACAGTGACTGAGACCATGCTGAACTAGGCTTTTACAATGGCAGTGATAAATTTTGCACATCGAGGCTTTGGTGACAAGGAACATTACAGAGGAGATAAGACAGAGGCAGTCAGCACTTTGAGATAGAATAAAAGGGGGGAATTTCAGGACTGGAATGCTAGACATGGCAGACAGATAAAATCCCCAGCTACATGAACAGAGAGCAGATCATCAGGAAATCCCAGAGCAAGGAGGAATGGGAGAAATAATCACCTCACAGGAAACATTCAGACAGGATAATTGGCATAAAGAATGAAGATTAAAATCTGCTCTCTTTTCAGCTGAAACCAGTCACTTCATTCCCAAATGGAGATGTAAGAACAGGGATGTGTGAAATACATTGGGGAGATGGCGCCCCTGCTAGATATAAAAGAAGACTAAAACTAAGTGCAAACTGATTACCTGATCAGCACTTAGAGGATTGTCCCACCCAATAAATATTGTGATAATAATTGGATTCCATAGCAAAATCATTTCCACAATTATGTATTTATATTTCTTTTGTTTTCCTGCATTGCTCGATCCCAGTGTATATTGACAGTCTTTGGATTGATTTTCATCTGCACCATCATTATCTTTTGTAAAGCAGGGCTTTAGCTTTTTTATATTAATTTTTATTTTTGTATAAAAAACAGGGGCAAGTATAATCCCTCCCTCTTAAATTGTAAGCTCCGAGGAGCAGGGCCCTCCTAACCCTCTTGTATTGTTCTGTATTGTTGCTGTATTGTCTCCCGTTATATTGTAAAGCGCTGAGCAAACTGTTGGTGCTATATAAATCCTGTATAATAATAATAAACGTAAAAAAGCAACTTTTACTGCAATACTCACTTTCACTTTCAGTGCTTTTCATTTAAAGACGTTTTTCAGAATAATTTTTATTTATTTTATTTATTTCAGGTACTTATATAGTGCTGTCAATTTTCGCAGCTCTTTTACATATGCTGTATATTGTACATTCACATCAGTCCCTAACCCTCAAGGAGCATATAATCTAAGGTCCCTAACTTACATTCATACATACACATACCAGGGCAGCCAAGATTAACCTACCAGCATGTCTTTGGAGGGTGGGAGGAAACTGGAGTACCCGGAGGAAACCCACGCAGGCAAAGGGAGAACATGCAAACTCAATTATGGTGAGTTACATCTTGATCATTGTCACCATTAGTAAAGTTACACTCACTGGCCACTTTATTAGGCACACCTTGCTAGTGCCAAGAAAATATCCCCCACACCATTACACCACCACCACCAGTCTGAACCGTTGATATCAAACAGGATGGATCCATTCTTTCATGTTGTTGCCATATTTTTACCCTACCATCTAAATGTTGCAGCAACCAGTCTGCCCATTCTCCTCTGACATAAACAAGGCATTTTCGTCCACACGACTGCTGCTCACTGGATATTCTCTCTTTTTCGGATCATTCTCTGTAAACCCTGGAGATGGTTGTGCATGAAAATCCCAGTAGATCAGCAATTTTTTAGATATTCAGACCAGCCTGTCTGGCATCAACAACCATACCACATTTAAAGTCACTTAAATCCCCTTTCTTTCCCATTCTGATGCTTTATTTGAACTTCAACAAGTCATCTTCACCACATCTAGATGCCTAAACGCATTGAGTTGCTGCCATGTGATTGGCTGATTAGCAATTTGTGTTACCAAGCAATTGAACAGGTGTACCTAATAAAGTGGCTGGGCAGTGTATATAAGATGTAAAGTGATACATAATCACCATTACACATAACATGTTTATGTTAATGATTGTTAATTTAGAAGGAGTGTGTTGTCCACAATCTTCCGTCTGCTATTAGAAGGATATTCATAAAGGAGAGAAGAGAGCAAAAGATGAAGAGCAAGAAAATGAGGAAAGGGGAAGGAGTGGACAAGGATATCTGTGGGCTACATACACATACTAGGACCAATTTAGACAGGATCCAATTAACCTACCAGCATGTCTTTGGAGTGTGGGAGGAAACTGGAGTACTTGGAGGGAACCCACACAGGCAAAGGGAGAACATGCAAACTCCAGGCAGGTGGTGCCATGGTTGGGATATGAACCAATGACCCTAGTACTACCAGGCGGGAGTGCTAACCATTTAGCCACTGTGCTGCCCACAACCTTCAGAGTAGGGTGCACATGGATGAGCTCTGCACAGAACAAACAAAACACAAGCCCACTTACCAGCTAACCTCCAAAAAGCTCAACAACATTAAAAAAAGAAATTTTAGTTACACAACAATTGCAAATATATGTGCAAGCCCCACTGCCTCATCAAGGTCCCCCTGTATTGTGCGCTCCTAACTTGAATATATGAGAGTCTCTATGCTGGAGCATGTATAGCAATGGATAAATTCGCCTGGAGGCAGCCCATTCTTTCCTCAAGATGCAGGAACACATTAGAAGCCCAGCAAGAGCACAATGACAGCTGGAGGCATCTGATGGGTCCCTATGCCAATTGCAGCAAGCTAAACAAAAACGCAATCATAATTTACCTGACCACACCTCATTGTGTCAAGAGTTTAAAATCTGCTTTCAAGCAAATTATTGTCAATTGTTAGAACAGTGACTTATGTTGTAATGATAAATCTGTCATGTTATATTGTTAGTTATGACAGTCTTACAATGCTTTTTCTTTACCTGCTATTGTCCTCCCTAGAACTATATCTATTTTTTTTTTTTGTTGCATGTGTCAACCTGAATTTTAGGTAAAAAGCCAGTACATTCCTGTCAACTCTCTTGGCAACTTTACAATATAAGACTGAGACTTGCCAACAGTACTATAATGTGCTTCCAGTTAAAGTACACCTGTCATTTGAAAAGAACTGCAATCATGCATGTATCTAGAGGCATTTTCATATGCCTGGGCACTCCAAAATCTGCTGTGCCCCGATCAGAAAAACATTAACATTTTTTTTACTATTGAGGGCTTGTCTGTCACCCCTGTCTGTCCCATGTATGGGAACTTAAAGCCCCACTCTGGGCTGCTGTTAAATTTACCCATGCAGTGAAGTTCTCCCTGTACTGCATTCAGGGAATGCTCATGTGGAAAATAGGGAAAGGAATAAGTACAAATCCTTATCGTATTCATGTTTCCCTGGCAGTCAATGCTCTCCTCTACTGCCTGATACTCTGCAATGTGGGCAGTGCTTTCACTGTCTGCCCATTCAATGCAGGACTGATGGTCCTGCATTGTACAATTTCTCAAGGAGTTATGCTGGATGGGCAGCCATGTAAAATGGCTTTGAGGTTACGGTTGCTCTGAGAGAAGGAGCAAGGAATAATATAAGTATTTCAATTTCTTTCTGTGCCCCCTTAGACAAATGAGCATATGATCCATGAAGTGGTGAGCCCCACTGTCCGAGTAAATTTATCACCAGACCAAAGTGGTGCTTTATTCTACAAGTGATATCAAATTGTCGTCTGTACTCGTGTATACGTGAATGCTTTTGTGCATCTGCATTTACCCACCCATGTGTGTATGACTTATTTCCTAAATACTAAAATTTCACATTCAGAAAATATGTTATGCCTGTATGTGCAGGTTAACATTGATGCACAAAAGGATTGGCTTTTACTAGAGTACGGCTGCATACTCACATTCAGTGCTGTATGCTGTATGCAGCTGTATGCAGCACCTATGGCTCCCCAGGTGCAGAAAAATGCACAGAACTTTAAGCCCAGCATATTTTCAGTCTCTCACCACTCATTTGCATAAGGGTTTCGAAAGAATGTAAAGATAGATCTTTTGTAAAGGCCAAATCTAGCTGTCATATTATGAACAAGCATTCATAGGGATAGATGAATAAAGATAAACATTTTTTTTTGCCAAATATGCTCAGATAACTAACAGGGATGGTAAGATCAACTCAATGCACTATATCCTTTTAAGCATAACAGTGATATGTTTAAAAATATCTTTTTAGTCTAACATTATATTCTGTGGTATATGATTGAGTTGTGATAGTGCTATCAACTTTGATCTGTGAGAATCTTCAAGAGAGGATCCAGTCTTGGCTCCAAATATATCAGAGATACAACTATTTAGCAAAAGTTGATATCAATAATAAATATAAAGTTTAAAAACATGGTTTGGATGCAATAGATCAGAATGGATGGAAGTGGTTAAACAAAAAGAGCTTACTCTTTCCTTTTACAAAAACATTACAGGTGCAGCTCTAAGATGGCGCCCAACTGGTTCGTGGATCCAACCAAGTGATTAGGGATCCTGCTTAAAATTATAGGGCTTGTTAGTGACAAGTACCTGAAAGCTTTATTCTTTCCCAGATGGAGAAGGGAATATCCTAGCACTGATATTAGTAGTAATAGTGGAACTGTCCCATTCACTGTATGTAATATTTTGCATAGCTCCAAAATGAACTCATTTAGGTACATTAGAATTTAAATTTCAGCCAGGTTACTATCCAGGCACTCCTATGGGAACACACTAAAGACTACAATGTATTTAAACATATTCAGCAATTGGATCAGAACAGGCCTTTATTTGTGACTGAATAATAGTGATGAGCCAAATACCGTGGGTTCAAGTGGGGTAAGTAGATAACGTAACAACAGTTCACATGCCAAATCCAAATCCCATTAAAATCAATGGGAGTCAAACTTTAGAATTCAGTAATGGTCCTTCTATTGGATATGGAAAGGTAAGCATCAGCAATGCCATATTGTAGCATGATATAAATTTCAAGTGTAATAAATTAATTTATTTTTACAATATTCAGCAGCAACAACTCAATATGATAGATACCCATTCAGTAAAAGTCTTAAGTCATTTATTTCAAAAACAATGATTTTTTGTGTAACAGTATTAGACCATAATTGAGTGCTAAAAGTAGCAGGGAAAATATATCGGTAGCTAAAATCTACTTTGAGAAAAAAATAATGCTAATGCTATCAACTTCATACATTGCCATACATATAATGTCAAAACTAGTCACATAGCGTAGCTTGTGCTCTTTTTTTCAGTACAGCACTGTATTGTGTACAAAGTTTACCAAAATGTCAATCGAGATTGCACCAAAACACCATCACCAGGCATTTGTTAAGGTGAACTAAACAAATACAGTGCAATGTTTCAGAAACAACAGTCAAACTTGTACCATAGAGGCTGGAGAGTATAGAAGCAATTTGACTGGGGCCCAGGGCAACAATGTAAAAAGGAGAGATATGTCATTTTTTCAAGAAATAACAGGGTATAATATTTCAAAGACAGCAGCTATACATTTTGTATAGCTTCGCTGCACATTATGCAAGCATTTATATTTGGCCACTATGTTAGATGAAGAGATGAGGCATATGATATTGTGAAAAAAAATCAGTTGATTATGTCACAATCAAGATCCAGAAATATTTATTGGACCCACTTCATACCTTGTAAACTTTACCCATGGAAGTTTATAATTCTAGCAGGTTTTATCATACTCTAAAATGCTTTTTCAGAGCTACATGTCAACTACAAATTCAACTAATTTGACAGACAGTCCTTTTTTGCTAAGATGACATATCAATGGAAAGAGTAGGCAGATGTGATCTGAATTAAACAAAGAATCTGGGAATTCAATAAAGCATTTACACCAATTTTCTGGCAGTAGTTCTCTTTAAAACTACCCATGCCTTATTCAGGCAAGAATTTGCACCAGTTTCAGTAACAGTACTGATATGTTCAACAAATTCAGGTAGTTCTTACTTCTGTCACTTTCAGAACCTATCACTACTGTTGTGACAGATTCTTAATTATCACCATTTTGCTGATTAGGAAACTGGAGGCAAAAAAGACCAGCTCTGAGCTGGCATACAGAGAGATACTGGTGCACAGAGTGAGAAATAACTGTGTTGGGTAGCTGGCTTGAATGGCTTTAATTCCACCTTAAACCACTGGTGGCTAACAGCTGAATTTAAACAAAGGTGTCAGGATACTGGTGATGTCATTACGCAAATTTGGCAATGCCCATATTTGAGAAGTGAATCACAGGTTAAGAGGACCAGATAGGGAACTAGCCTCCAAGGCTGCAGCACCTGCTGGGTGGGCAGAGCCTAATGGGAAAGTAAGAGACTAGTCCTCTGTCAGGTTCTGCCCACCTTGCTGCTGTGCTGTCAATCAAAAGCAATGTGTACCTGATAGGGAACTAGTGTCTCAGTTCCTCAACAGGCCAACTGCTCTACAAAACACCTCCATGGGCCTGTTCGTGTTATGGATGCAATAACCAGGAAGGGAGCAAACTGAGGAATGAGTTTTTAGTATTGACAATTTTGGTGCAGAGGCCCAGCAAAATGCTAAAGGCTGTCTTCGACACTCTTTATGAATTCACCTCAGTTTCTTTTCGCGAGAATGAAAAATTGTACACGAGAATGATTGTTTACATTATAAAACAGAAGAATCAAAGATTATACTGATATGAAGCACACCTTTTAAGTCTTCATCGTGTAGGTCGCAATTTTAGTAGGAGAGAAAGATTAAATCTGGAATTAAAAAAATTATTATTTTTTTTCTGAAATTTAGGATGGAAAAATGTTACAAATCTGCATCATAACTATTTGAACTTTTGGGTCAGGTCACAACTTCAGAGCAACTGAGCAGGCATGTTGATTGTGCAAACAAAAAAATAATGGACCAAAACAAAAATTACCATCTGAGAAGCAGCATGGAGAGACATTAAGGCCCCTTTCACATGGATGCACCAATCAGATCCACCTGTCAGTTTTTTAGGCAGACTCGATTGAACCCTCTATTATCCTCTATGGAGCAGTGAATGTAAATGGGCTTGTGTCCGATCCGATCCTATCCATTTACATCCAACCACCCAGAGGACAGCGTGCTGTGTCTGTGCCCACTCTGCATACAGACCAACCTAGCTTAGCGGGGTTCAACTGTGGAAAGGGCCTAAGAGATTTAAATATAGAAATACATTCATCTAGTGAATCTGCATGTACATTCATTCTATGTGAACTTGGCAAACGTGAAAGCTCTTTAGCCTATTTTGCCTTCTGAATGAATGCAAAATTATCATAGGCAGTATTAAAATATCACATTGTGGCCACTAGATGGAATTAAGGAGCATAGGAAATGCATACAACTTTGTAAGAAGAAATGCCATGTAAAATTTCTAGAAACATTGAGGGAATAAATGTAACCAACCATTTTGCACAGAAGCCATCTTTGTGCAGATTTTCTGGACAAAGGGCAATCCATTTTTTTTAAATAGATATACCTCTTAGTGTTGTCTAATTTTAATGAAATGCAATAATTCATTTTAAAAGAGAGAGCTACAGATAAATAAGGTTTTGCTGTTATTCATTCCAAAACATTGTAACCCATCACAAAGTTCATGAAGAGGACATGATTGACCCTACCAAGAAATAATCTATTTTTTGCAACTGGGAAAGAGCTTCAGAAAAATTACTGTAGGTGTGCCAAAATAACAGCATAGGGATCAGTATAAGATGGTAATGGTGGCAAGTCTACAAAGGTGGCAGAAGATGGTTACTGTGTCAGACCATCAATGGTATAAAGAGGTGTTACTGGTGGCAGAGTGTGCTCATGTGGACAGGAGATTGCAATGCTTGACAGGAGGTGGTTTTTATTGCAGCTTGCAGTGGTGAAAGGAGAGGCTCTAGGCCGCTCACCACTCTGGTTGCCTCCTCAAATCTTGACAATACTGTGCATGGATCCTGGATGAAAAGATCCTGTCCTCTAAGCAAAACAGCTGCAAAAATGCATGGAAGTGTTTTGCCTGAGCTGTTGCATAGCCACATGTTTGCTTGGGGGAAAGTGGTGGTTCAGAGGATGATTCACAAGAAGATAGCATTAAGAAGGAGTGGGTGGAGGTTACTGGTCTGTCACCATTGTGAGGTATTAGGATGAGAAGAGTCACAACCAGATCCAGTAGTGTGTCCTATCAGTAAAATATGAAGAACCATCAAAAAAAGATTGGTTTTATATAAAAATCCACAAATGTTTATGAAGTAGACACAATGGTTGCAAATTTCCATAAAATTACTGTGTGCAATAAAGTGCAAGATTTAATGTATCAGACTGTATATGGGTAGATGCCCTTACAGTTCAGTGTCTATGCATTTGTTAGATAGCCTGCTTCTTTAGAACTAGAACTTGCTATGGATGCATACAAGTCAGAACATGCTTAATCTGGAGAAACAAATGAATATACAAAGTAACAAACAGCCAGTAAAATGACATCTTAAACAGGGGTTCCAGGCTCCCCCTCAAAATATTAATATAAGGACACTTACCTGTCAAGGGGTCCAGCGCCGTCGTCACCTGGGCTAGTTCTTCACTTGCCTCTGGGTTCCCATCACCAGCATTGTAAGTAGAGATGAGCGAATCAAACCAGGCGAAGTGGAATTCGTTTCGAATTTCAGGAAAAATGCCGAATCCGAATATTAGCCAACTTCGGGTGCACGAATCGGATTTTTCCCGATCAGCCGGCAAAAGTGTCCCTGCAGAGAGCTCTGCTATTTCTGACAGTTCTCTGACAGTTCCTTCACATGTACAGCGGTTGAAACATTGTATCTATTTGTTTCCATTTAGGATACAGATGTTTTTATTCGGAAACAGATACAATATTTTCAACCGCTGTAAATGTGAAGGAACTGTCAGAGAACTGTCAGAAATAGCGGAGCTCTCTGAAGATACACTTTTTGCTGTACTGGAATACTTCTTCTTTTCATTCTTCTTTTCATTCTTCTCATTCTTCTTTTCATTCTTCTTTTCATTCTTCTTCTCATTCTTCTTTTCATTCTTCTTCTTCTTCTTTTCATTCTTCTTTTCATTCTTCTCATTCTTCTTTTCATTCTTCTTTTCATTCTTCTTCTTCTTCTTTTCATTCTTCTTCTTCTTCTTTTCATTCTTCTTTTCATTCTTCTTCTTCTTTTCATTCTTCTTTTCATTCTTCTTCTTCTTTTCATTCTTCTCATTCTTCTTTTCATTCTTCTTCTTCTTCTTTTCATTCTTCTTCTTCTTCTTTTCATTCTTCTTTTCATTCTTCTTCTTTTCATTCTTCTTTTCATTCTTCTTCTTCTTCTTTTCATTCTTCTCATTCTTCTTTTCATTCTTCTTCTTCT
This sequence comes from Staurois parvus, assembly GCF_062004578.1. Lineage (NCBI taxonomy): Eukaryota > Metazoa > Chordata > Amphibia > Anura > Ranidae > Staurois > Staurois parvus. The sequence goes on along the minus strand of NW_028317797.1, from coordinate 3,924,603 downwards.
TCTTTTCATTCTTCTTCTTCTTCTTTTCATTCTTCTTCTTCTTTTCATTATTCTTTTCATTCTTCTTCTTCTTCTTTTCATTCTTCTTCTTCTTCTTTTCATTCTTCTTCTACTTCTTTTCATTCTTCTTTTCATTCTTCTTCTTCTTCTTTTCATTCTTCTCATTCTTCTTTTCATTCTTCTTTTCATTCTTCTTTTTCTTCTTTTCATTCTTCTTCTTCTTCTTTTCATTCTTCTTCTTCTTTTCATTCTTCTTTTCATTCTTCTTCTTCTTCTTTTCATTCTTCTTCTTCTTTTCATTCTTCTTTTCATTCTTCTTCTTCTTCTTTTCATTCTTCTTCTTCTTTTCATTCTTCTTTTCATTCTTCTTCTTCTTTTCATTCTTCTTTTCATTCTTCTCAGTCTTCTTTTCATTCTTCTCATTCTTCTTCTCATTCTTCTTTTCATTCTTCTTCTCATTCTTCTTTTCATTCTTCTTCTTCTTTTCATTCTTCTTTTCATTCTTCTCATTCTTCTTTTCATTCTTCTTCTTCTTCTTTTCATTCTTCTTCTTCTTTTCATTCTTCTTTTCATTCTTCTTCTTCTTCTTTTCATTCTTCTCATTCTTCTTTTCATTCTTCTTCTTCTTCTTTTCATTCTTCTTCTTCTTTTCATTCTTCTTTTCATTCTTCTTCTTCTTCTTTTCATTCTTCTCATTCTTCTTTTCATTCTTCTTTTCATTCTTCTTCTTCTTCTTTTCATTCTTCTTCTTCTTCTTTTCATTCTTCTTTTCTTTCTTCTTCTTCTTTTCATTCTTCTTCTTCTTCTTTTCATTCTTCTTTTCATTCTTCTCATTCTTCTTTTCATTCTTCTCATTCTTCTTCTCATTCTTCTTTTCATTCTTCTTCTTCTTCGTCGTGCCCCGTGACTGCCCAAATGAGTGAAGTGTGCGGTGATTCTAAGATCGACGGCACTCATCTGCATGTCATACTGACTGACAGTATTATTTCTCTTCCCCAGCAGACTCCAAGGGCATTTAAATTAAAGGTACAGTGTTCTGCACTAATATAAAGGCTCTCTGAAGCCTAGAAACCCTTTAAATAAGTTAAATTCGCGGCAAATAAATTTGCATCGAATCGAATTTCTCCCGCAAATTCGGCGAATCAGCCGAATCGAATTTTTGAATAATTCGCTCATCTCTAATTGTAAGTAAAGGAAACCAGAAATGAAGCCTAATGGCTTCACATCCAGTTTCCTACTTCGTGCACGGGTCGCGCTGCACCTTGTGATTGATCCCAAAGTCTTCTGGGACACAGAGGGAAAACCTGATGGGTCTTTAAAGCTGAACTCCATCCTTCTCTTCAGTCTTGTACAGTTGTACAGGCTTCTCTCTTGTAATGATGTTTCTTAATCTGATTTCATTGCACACAATGAACTTCTCACAGTGAACATTAGAAGCTGAAGCAAGACATACTGTATAGGCCCTGATTTACTAATGCGCCTAGGCGCATTTCCATGGGCTAATGTCTACTTTTTAATAGCGACCGTCTACTTTTAGATGGCAAAGACATTTACTAAAGAAATTGAATTTACTAACCAGGCACAGTCCAGGAATCAGTCTACGAAAGCAGACTTGCTAAGAAGCACGTCTAACACAACGAACAATCACAGCAGAAACATCTTCACACGTGCTTTCACAAATATCGGGACTTCACTTTAAACAATATCTTACATTTCAAAAAAAATTTTAAATATGTAAAAAATAGTTTTTTAAAGGAAGTCGTGACAGTGAAGAACTAGATGCTTTTCCAGCGTCTATGGATGGATATAAATGCGTATATGTAAAGAAAACATTTTAGCCGTCTGCCGTGGGTGCTTTCTTTTTAGACGCTGTTTAATAGTAAATCTCAGTGTGGAGTCCTCTGACAGACGGCACTCGATCGTGTCTACTGTGTGTAACAAACAGCACTATTTGTAGGCAGGCGTATCTTTATGTATTCTAATTTGATTTCCTTAGTTCTATTGATTCTGTTTTTGTTTCTTATCCTTTATAATTATTTCTGTAATGGTTTTACATATTTCGAAGGTCTAGATAATATATATTATCGGCTGTGATATCGTGGTGAGCGAGGCTCGTCCCTGTTTTCTTGAGGCTGTCATTGCTGGTGTCAGCTAGACACCCTGTTTGTGAGTGCATTTCTGACGTTTTAATAAAACATTTTGGTTTTAAACGTACTGCACCATGATTTCCTTTTTTGATTCCACGAACATGATCTATGGTATGGAGACGTGATGACTACCTGCTGTTAAAGGCTATTCCATATTGTGCTGACTGGCTGCTTGCAGTATATTGCTCCCAGTTTGGATTACTTCTGCTGATCATCACTCCCAGAGCAAAAGCTATCTTTGCTGACTTTTAATCTGGTCAGCATGGAGCTCTGGTGAGTGTACACATTTCATTCGGTGGTGGATTTTTTTTGCACGGTGTTTGATTTATACAAGATTTCAGAACTGTTTAATTACTTTCTTATGGTGGATGGACTTTTATATAAAATTTTTTCTATCACAGACATCATTATTTTAAACTAATAATTTTTGTATTTACTTATATTTAGTGCACTCTTTGATTTATTCACATTTTTACTTTTTTTTTGGTTAGGAGTGCAGCTTTTGTTCTATTTAGTTTGTGGCGCTTTTTTTTCCCCTCTATTTCTCATATTATACTTGCCATTTAAGCCTTTGATGTAAGCAGATTCAAGTTGCAGAGCGAAAGGGTCTCCCCAGGTGGTATTGATGTTACAAAATGGGAGATGTCTTCAACTTCTCTTTAGGCCTGCTAGCCTGTTTTTTAAAGTCCCCCAGCAGGGGGGTGGCTCTGAGTAACTGACAATACTCTGCTTAGGGAGGGATTGGCAGGCGAAACCCAAAATCAGAACCAGCATCTTTCATAATCTATATTTTGGCCTATAACTCTCCAGCTGCACAAGCGACAATCTCTCCGCGGGTATTTTATTATGCAAATAAGTCTAGGGATCATGTAGATAAGAATCATTGTACATTACACAGTGTATGAGTTCTATGTTTTGGGCCCCCTGAGCGTGCAAAACAAGTGGAGAGACCTATCAGAATGTCCGTCTGCGCATTGGCCATCTGACGAGGTGCCCGGTTTTTATGTAAGTCTTCCATATTTCAAGATATGAAACATAGGGGAAAAACTGACTTGAGGAATGTTCATTTAATTCTGTCACCTACGCTGCTAGGTTTTATGAGGTTAAGACCTCTTTCAATTCCAAGGAAAAGCTGCCTTATCTCTGTTATGAGGTTAGAGATTCCACAGGTCCTTGGGCAGAGCGGTGCCATGTGGCTCCCTGCTGGGATCTGGCCTGTGACATTTTTACCACACACACATCTGTCACGGTGCCTCTTAGAAAGGGAGGGGGAAGGAGAAGAAAGAATAAATGAATACTTTTAATAAAAGGGGGAATCTGCGTCCATCTCTGATGCGCAAGTTTGCTACACAGGGCCCCTGAGTCACTTCATTTTGGGGCTGGAGATATTCCAACATCATCCAGCTCTTTCCTTCCCAGTCTTACAGTCTTTGACCCACCATTTTAATTTACTGCATGCATTAAAGTGAAAGGTCCACGTAGACTGTCTGTGCTCCCCTCACACATTCCATATTATCTACTATTGTAGATATAAAATATACCTGTAAAGAAAAAAGTCATACTTACCTCGCCTACGTCTTTCTCCTACAGCAGCTGAGGATGACGTCACACTCTTTCTGGCTATGTTCCGGAAAATACAGAAAATCTGAACTCTAATAAGATAATGGTGGAATGTAATTTAATTATATTATGAAATGTTGGAATGTAATTTTGTTTCCAATATGAAATGTTGGAATATAACTTGATTTCATTATACAATGCTGGAATGTATTGTTGTTTCCATTATGGAATGTGAGCTAGTGATTTGATTCCATCATGAAATGTTGGAATGTAATTTGATTCCATTATGGAATGGGAGATAGTGTTTTGACTCCATTACGGAATGTTGGAACTTAATTTGATTCCATTGTGGAAAGTTGTAATGTAATATGATTCAGTTATGGATTGTGATTTGATTCTATTACAGAATGACAAATTGAAATGTTATTCCATTACGGAATGGGATATGATCCCATTATAAAATGTTTGAATGTTTTTTAATTCCATTATGTAATGTGATTTAAATCCCGGTATTAATTATTGGATTGTGATTTGATTCCATTATGAAATGTTGGAATATGAATTAATACTATTATGGATGTTGGAATGTGGTTTAATTCCATAATGAAATGTTGCAATGTGATTTCATTCCATTATGGAATGTTGGAATGTGATTTTGTTCCATTATGAAATGTGACTTAATACTATTATGGATGTTGGAATGTGATTTCATTCCATAATGAAATGTTACAATGTGATTTCATTCCATTATGGAATGTTGGAATGTGATTTTATTTCATTATGGAATGTGATTTAATACTATTATGGATTGTTGGAATGCAATTTAATTCCATTATGAATTGTTGGAATGTGATTTCATTCCATTATGAAATGTTGGAATGTGATTTCATTCCATTATGAAATGTTGGGAATAGGATTTAATACTATTATAGAATGTTGGAATATAATTTGATTCCATTATGAAATGTAGAATTCTGATTTTATTCTAATATGAAATGGTGGAATATAATGTGATTCCATTAGGGATGTTGAACTGTAATTTGATTCTATTATGAAATGTTGGAATATGATTTGTTTCAATTGCAGGATGTTGAATGTGATTTGAATCCATTATGGAATGTAGTTTGATTCTGTTATGGAATTTTGGCGTGTAATCTGATTGCAATATGAAATGCAGAAATGTGATTTAATTCTATTATGGAATTGTAGAATATGATTTAACTCCAGTAATACCTATTTTATAGTCTAATAAGGGAAAGGATTGACAAACAAATGGCATTTAGGGGCTGGGCACTGCATTAGAGAACATGCACAAAAGCAAACAAAATTGTTCAATGCAACATTTTTAATAACATGTTTGGGAAGAGTCATTAACCTGCCTGTGAAGTGGAACATCTGTATATGGTATACAACTTATTGTGGCCACATTTGCTCAGTGATGTCAGTGCAGTCCATGTTCCTTTATTTACATGGTTGAGGATTTCTGGCCAGCAAAAAATCAGTGGGGCCCATGACATCACTGGTTGTTAAGGACTCTTTCTTAACAGTCATTGCCAGGAAGGTGTCATACTGCATATAGTAGTGATAGAAATACCGCTACTATACTTGATATTCTGCTCCTGATGAACAAGCAAAAAGTGTGTCTTTCAGATGAATGCCTGAACAGGCAAAGTTGGGTCCATACCTGCATTTGCCCCAAACCCTGAGTTCATCCCTAGTTGGAATATGATTTGATCTCATTATCGAAGGGTAAAATGTGATTTGATTTTTTTATGAACCATTGAATGTAATTTGATTCCATTACAGAATTTAGGGTTGTACTTTAATTTCATTATGGAAAATTGGAATGTAATTTAATTCCACCAAGGAATGTAATTTAATTTCATTATGAAATATTGGAATGTGAATTAATTCCATTATGGAATGAAGGAATGTATTTCATTCCATTATGGAATGTGATTTGATGTTATTATGAAATGTTAGAATTTTATGTAAGTCTATTATGGAATGTTAGAATATAATTTGATTCCATTATGAAATGCTGAATTGTGATTTGATTCTATTCTGGGATTATGGAATGTGCTATGATTTCATTATGAAATGCTGGAGTGTGATTTATTTCCAGTAAGGAAAGTTGGAATGTGATTTGATACCAATTTGAAACATTGGAATGTGATTAATTCCATCATGGAATATTATGAAATGATAGAATGCAATTTATTCTTATTATAAAATGTTGAAGTGAGGTTTGATTTAATTCTGAAATGTTGCAATATAATTTTAATCCAATATAGAATGTTGAATTGTGATTTGATTGAATTATGTAAAATTAGAATGTGGTTTGATGTAATCATGGAATGTAAATTGATTCCATTATAAAATTATGAAATGTAATTTGATTCTGTTGTTTAATGTTGGTATAAGATTTGATTCCATTATGGAATGTTGAGATGTAATTTGATTCCATTAAGGACCGTTGAAATGTAATTTGATTCCATTATGATATATTGGAATGTTGGAAAGTGATTTCATTTTATTATGGATTATTGGAATTTGATTTAAATCCAATATGGAATGTGATGTCATTATGAAATGTTTGCATGTAATTGGATTCAATTACAGAATGTTAGAATGTAACCAGATTCCATTATGGAATGTTGAGATGTACCGTATTTTCCGGCGTATAAGACGACTTTTCAACCCCTGAAAATCTTCTGAAAAGTCGGGGGTCGTCTTATACGCCGGTGCGAGCCGGTGTCAGGGCGGCACTTTTTCGAGGGGCGGCGCGGCGCCGCCCCCCCTCCTCCTCCAACGGACACTAAGTACAGTGGTGGATAGAGGGGCTGCTGTACCTTACCTGGCTCCGGTCCGACGACGATTCGGTCCAGGAAGCGCGGCTGCTCCTTCTTTCAGTTCGGCCGCTCGATGGTCACGCGGCCGCTCGGCTCCGCCTCCTCACCGGTGATTGGGCGCCAGCACTGGAAAGGCACACAGGCGACCAATCACCGGCGAGGAGGCGGAGCCGAGCGGCCCCGCGAAAATCGAGCGGCCGCACTGGAAGAAGGAGCAGCCGCTCCTCTCCCCCACTGACACTAACGATGGGGCACTATTCCTCCTCCCCCACTGACACCAATGATGAGGCACTGTTCTCCCCACTGATACCAATGATGGGGCACTATTCCTCCCCCACTGACACCAATGATGGGGCACTATTCCTACCACTGATACCAACGATGGGGCATTATTCTTCCCCCACTGACACCAACGATGGGGCACTATTCCTCCCCCACTGACACCAACGATGGGGCACTATTCTCCCCACTGATACCAATGATGGGGCGCAATTCCTCCCACTGATACCAATGATGGGCCGCTATTCCTCCCACTGACACCAATGATGGAGCACTATTCCTCCCACTGACACCAATGATGGGGCACTATTCCTCCCACTGACACCAATGATGGGGTGCTATTCCTCCCACTGACACCAATAATGGGGCGCTATTACTCCCACTGACACCAATGATGGGACACTATTCCTCCCACTGACACCAATGAATGGGCACTATTCCTCCCACTGACTAATGATGGGGCACTATTCCTCCCACTGACTAATGATGGGGCACTATTCCTCACACACTGACACTAATGATGGGGCACCATCATTGGTGTCAGTGGGAGGAATAGTGTCCCATCATTGGTATCAGTGGGAGGAATAGTGCCCCATCATTGGTGTCAGTGGGAGGAATAGTGCCTCATCATTGGTGTCAGTGGGAGGAGTAGTGCCTCATCATTGGTGTCAGTGGGAGGAATAGCACCCCATCATTGGAATACCATACTGAAATACCATACCATATTGAAATCAAATCTGATGTTTTTTTATTTGGTGTGCGTTGGAAGAGGGGTAGTCTTATACGGCGAGTATAGCTCAAACCCTATATTTTAACAGGAAAAGTAGGGGGTCGTCTTATACACCCAGTCGTCTTATACGCCGGAAAATACGGTAATTTGATTCTATTATTGAAAGTTTGGTTGTCTTTTTATTCCATTATGGATTGTTGGAAAGTGATTTAATTCTATCACTGAAAGTTCAAATGTGATTTGATTCATTATGGAAATTTGGAATGTGATTGGATTCCATTATTACATGTTGGAATGTGATTTTACTTCATTGTGGCATGCTAGCAAGTGATTATGCGATATGATTCTGTTATGTAATGTGATCTGATTTCATTATGGAATTCTGGGATGTGATTTGATTCCTTCATGACATGTTGAAATTTAATTGTATTCAGTTCAGAATGTCAAATTGTAATTTGATTCCATTATGTGTTGTTGAAATGTGATTTGATTAGATTATTAAATGATGGAATGTGAATTAATTGAAAACATCTATAAGTTTTTTATGTTCTCTACACTCTCAGCTAGTATTACATCCTGGGGGAGGGAGTTCCACATATTACTGCTCTAACAGTAAAGAACCCATACACAGATTAAACCTCCTTGCTTATAATCTCAAATCATGGCCGTTTGTCCACTTCAGGGACCATAGAGTAAACAGTTTATTACAGTTGCTGAAGTAACCTTTGATGTATGTGTACATTGTAATCATATGCCCTCTTAAGTGCCTTTTCTCCAGAATTTATAAAAGTAATCTATGTAATTGATCCTCATAACTTAGGTTCTCCATCCAAATTATTCATTTTGTTTCCCTTTGCTGGACTTTCTCTAATTCACCAACATCTTCTCTGAGAATTGGTGAACAAAACTGAATTGCATAATCAAAATGAGGCTGAACCAATATTTTGTGAAGACGTAGAATTATTGATTTATCCCTTGAATGTGTGCCCTTTCCAGTACATGAGAGCATTTTGATAGCTTTGTTAGCTGTAGCAAGAAACTGTATGCTATTGATAGTTTGTGATCTACAAGTGATCCCAGATCCTTTTCCATCACTGATTCTTCCAGTGAAGCCCCTTCTAATACATATTTTGCATGTGTATTTTTGGCACCCAAGTGCATAAATTTACATTTCCCAAAACTCATCTGCCATGTAACTGCCCAATCCTCTCTTTTGTCAAGGTCTTCCTGTAATGATGCTATATCCTGTGCTGAAGTTAATTAATTACATAATTTGGAATCATCAGCATGTGATTTGATTCTGTTTTGGAATGTAGGAATGTAATTCGATTCCCTTAAGGAAGGTTGGAATGGGATTTGATTCTATTATGGAATGGTGGAATGGTGGAATTCCTTTATGAAATGTTGGAATTTGATTTTATGAAATGTTGGAATTTGATTTTATTGCAATATGAAATGATGGAATGTGATTTGATTTTATTATGAATGTTAGAATGAAATTTGACCTCATTATGACATGTTGGAATATGATATGATTTCACTGTGAAGTGTTAGAATGTGATTTGATTGTGGAATGATTGAATGTGATTTGATTTTAATGTGGAATATTGGAATGTGATTTGATTCCCTTATGAAGTATTGGAATGTGATTTAATTCCATTATGAAATGTTGGAATATGATTTAAGTTCCATTATGTATTTTGATTTGATTCCATTATGAATCGTTTGAATATGATTTAAATACCATTATGGAGTGTTGGAATGTGACTTAATTCCATTATGAATACGAGCTTATTTTATTATGAAATAGATTTGTGATCTTTTTACTTTATGGAATGTTAAAATGTAATTTGATTCCATATATAGGTCCGGGACAAGGGAGGGGCAGGAGGGTCGGCTGCCGTAGGTGCAGTATTTTTATATGGAAGACTCCTATGCACTCTGTATGTGGGTAAGAGAATTGAGCGCACACTTCACAGAGGAAAAAGGTGCTATATGGCATCTTTGCCCTCGGTGATGGAATACATTCTCCTGGCACTGCCATTATAGAATGTGATTTGGTTCAATTAAAAAATATTAGATCATGATTTTATTTTGTTATGTTAACCCTTTGAGGACCAAGGGACGTATTTGTCCCATGTTTGTAATTGCGTGTATCATCTGATTAAGAACTTAAAACTCTTTTTTTTTTTTGGTTTGAGTCAAAATCTTAGTTCTTATCAACAAACAACAAATGGATCTAGCTTTTTGCCAATTATTTCATGAAATGGCTTAGTTACAGCAACTGAAGTGTACGAACTTTAAAAACAAAAAAATTGATTCTTTTGGCGTTCCAAAACCTTATGGTCCTCAAAGGGAGTTGTAAAGACATATACAAAAAGTATTGGGATGCCTGCCTTTACATGCACATGAACTTTAATGGCATCTTGGTCTTAGTCTGTAGGGTTCAATATTGAGTTGGCCCACCTTTGAACCTATAACAGCTTCAACTGTTCTGGGAAGGCTAAGTGTGTATATGGAAATGTTTGACTATCCTTCCAGAAGCGCATTTGTGAGGTCAGGCACTGATGTCGAACAAGAATGCCTGGTTCGCAGTCTCCACTCTGACTCATCTCAACGGTGTTCTATCAGGTTGAAGTCAGGCCAGTTAAGCTCCTCCACCCCAAACACCCTCACCCATGTCTTTATGGACCTTCCTTTGTGCACTGGTGCACAGTCATGTTGAAACAGGAAGGGATCATCCCCAAACTCTTCCCACAAAGCTGGGAGCATTAAATTGTCCCTTCACTGGAACTAAGGGGTCAAGCCCAACCCCTGAAAAAAAAACCCACAACATAATCCCCCCTCCATCAAACTTTACACTTAGCACAATGCAGTGATATGCTTCTGATATGCTAAAGTCCAGTGGCATTGTGCTTTACACCACTGCATCCGATGCTTTGCATTGCATTAGGTGATGTAAGGCTTGGATGCAGCTGCTCGGTCATGGAAACCCATTCCATGAAAATTTTTTATGCACTGTTGTTGTGCTAATCTGAAGGCCACATGAAGTTTGGAGGTCTTTAGCTATTGACGCTTCTGCAGACAGTTGGCAACTTTGGTGGACTGTGTGCTTCAGCATGCGCTGACCTCGTTCTGTCATTTTACGTGGCCTACCACTTCATGGCTGAGTTGCTGTTGTTCCCAGTTGCTTCCACTTTGTTATAATACCACTAACAGTTGACTGTGGAATATTTAGTAGCAAGGAAATTTCACGGATGGACTTATTGCACAGTTGGCAGCCTATCACGGTACTACGCCTGAATTCACTGAGCTCCCGAGAGTAACCCACTCTTTCACAAATGTTTTTAGAAGCAGTCTGCACGCCTAAGTGCTTGATTTTATACACCTCAAGTGGCCATGGAGGTGATAGGCACACCAATGATTTTGACTTTTGGCTATATAGTGTATATATATATAAATACATTTTCATAACAAACATGTATTTCACAGATCGGCCCTGGACCTTCTCTTTCGGAGTCCCCCTTCGGCTCTTTTGACTTCTCTTCTTGATACACCCCATAGGAAGCTGCTTCCTATGGTAGCCCACCTGCGGGTTCACTCTCCATGCCGAGTCTATTAATACATGCAGCGTAGCTTGGCCCTGCCCCCAATCCCTCTTCACAATATTTAATTCACAGCAGCAGGAGCCAATGGCTCCCACTGCTGTCTCTGAGCCTGTGAGAGGGGAGAGAGAAAACCAGCAATGCTGCAACCGGGCACAGCACTGGATTGATACAAGACTCAGGAAATTATTAAGGGAAGGGGGTAGGGGGAACAACTAGTGGAAGGTTTTTTACCTTAATGCAGGTAATGCATTAAGGTAAAAAAAACCGTCTGGCTTCTGAACCACTTAAAGTTGGAATGTGATCTGATTTCATTATGGAATGTGCTTTGATGAAATTATAGAATGTTGGCATGTAATTTAAAGTTCAAGTTCACCTTTACAGAAACTCTGTACCTTACACTGGACCCCCTTAAACTGGACCCCCTTCCCAGCCCCCCCGGTCCTGCTGTACCAATATCGCCCAATCCCCACTGTCAGGTACTGGGACGCCGCTTCACCAGTCTGAGGATTTGAAATCCCCAGGGCTTAATCTCCTATCTGTATCTCTCAGTGTGCATGGACAAGAGGCATTCTAATTGGTCAGCACCATCACATTGATGGCGCTGACTAATCAGAATCTTTCTAGCCCATCCTGTGAGGTGTGAGAGTAGAGGAGAGGAAGCCAGGGCGATTTCAAATCCCTGAATCGGTGAAGCGGCATATCAGTGCCTGACAGTGGGGGATTGTGGGTCACTGGTACAGCCAGACCAGGGGGGAGGGGATGGGGTCCAGGTCCAGTGTAAGCTCACTTATAAAGGTGAGCTTACATTTTAATTTTCTTATGTTAAGTTGGAATATTATCTGATTCCTTTACCAAATCTAACAAAGCAACAATGAAAACCACTCAGATCAATTTATTATCTAGCAAAAGGAAAGATGCAGAAAAATGGGAAATCAGAAAATGGAAAAAAAGTGTCCCTCAACCTTTCCCCACTTAATCCAAAAAGAGTTTAGCTTTAGATTCTCTTTAATAAATACGTGCAAGGCTGGACATGGATATCATGTTGCTTTAGGCACACCTGAATAATGAGTTCTGTATAGGCTTCAGGAGGAAGCAGCAGGAGGATGAGGGGACTGGTTGTAAGCGTAACAGGCTTTACAAGGTAAGGATGGGTTAGAGGGGGATGAGAATGAGGGATGGGAAAAAATATATTTTGGGTTGAGCAGGACTTTCATTTATTTCCCTTATTTGGGAGTGAAGGACATATTTGGATATTGGAAATGAGGGGTGGGGGTCAAATCATTTTTAATACTTTATTTTAATAGGCCATACTCATAAGTTATATGTTGTTTTGTAAACAGGCTATGTTGATTCTCTGAATAATTAAGAAGCAACTTAGTTACAATTACTATGTGTGTATGTAGGAACCTTTGCCAGTCTGTGACCAGTAGATGGGGGAAATTGCTAGTTTTTATTTCCCCAAAATTTCAGTGAAAATTGGGAGATTTTCTAAATTTAGCCATTTTGCTAAAGTGCATTAGAGAAAAGATGGAGGTAAAATAGGGAGTATTTTTCTATAAAAAATAATATCCTCTAAATAAAGGTGATAGAAAAGTAGATCACTCATCTTACCCAATGAGAAGAGAACACAGTTCAGCTACAGCTGTGTAGAAGCAGACCAGTTATTTGTCTTCTTTGTATTCTGAACATTTAATTTGATTTCCACTAGTAATCTGGCAAAGGCATTACTTTTAGGTACATTTGTTATTTGGCACCAAAAGGTGCCATGGCTAATAAGGTGCCACTTTTTAAAGTGTTATTAAAGGTTATTTTTTTCAAAATAACAAACATGTCATTCTTACCTACTTTGTGCAGTGGTTTTGCACACAGCAGTGCCGTTCCTCCTCTTTTTGGGTCCCCCACTAGTGCTCTTGGCTCCTCCCCTTTGACCAGTGCCCCATAAGAACAAGTCACTTGCTTTGGGGGATCTGGTGCATGCTCACTCCTGAGTCCCACTCTATGCATCCATAAGACACATAGCACCACAGCTTGGCCCTGCCCTCCGCTCTCTCCTCATTGGCTTACTGGCTGTGATTGACAGGTGTGGGAGCCAATGGCTCCAGCTGCTGTCTCAGCCAATGAGGAGAGAGAGACTTGGGACAGGCGAGGTTCCAATGCTGCCTGTTGCTGGATCAAGAGGGGCTCAGGTGAGTATTAAGGGGGCTGTGGGGGAAGCAGCACACAGAAGGTTTTTTACCTTCATGCATAGAATGCATTACAGTAAAAAACCTTCAGCCTTTACAGCCACTTTTCCCATCTATCTATCTATCTATCTATCTATCTATCTATCTATCTATCTATCTATCTATCTATCTGCTTCTGGTTTCAAGTTTTCAGACCTTGGGCCAGAATACATTGAAATGAGCGTATCTATCTATCTATCTATCTATCTATCTATCTATCTATCTATCTATTTATCTATCTATCTATCTAATCAAAGACCTGAAAAATAAATATATTTTTCTCTTCGTACATCTGAAGTGAATAGTCAACAGTTCCCTGAATGAAAAAGTGCATGCCAGTATTTATTTTACATGCTACGGGTTTTCTTTACTAAGTACACAGCAATGAAAAACAAAACTGTTCAGCTTCAAGAGAAATATGCAGTTTAGAGTAAATGATCTCACTTTTCCTTTCTTTTGTATCTTCTGATGAATGGAGAAACTGCAGAGGGCAGTGTGACACCATTAAACATTCTCTAACCAAAAGGGCGAACAATGCATCGTTTTTTTGCTATATGCCACCTGTAAAATAAAAAAAATCACTTTAAATAACTTTTCCAGGATTTCAGAATTTTTCATACAAGTTTAAACAAACTGATCAATACATGTTACACTTTTCTGACTCAGGCATACAGAAGCATGAAATGGGCTGAATGTATGCACAATAATACTACAGTGTCTGTCTAATAAAGCCAAAGAGTAATATTAGTAGGGATGCACAAATGCTATTGTTCCAACCGCTATTGTGAATGAAATATGATTGGTGGCATACCTGGATTTTTATGTAACATATGTTGATAACATATCAGCATACTGTATATAGCACACACTTTTTTAATTTGTATAGAACTGTGTGACCACTTGTTTTATGGTTGTAGTGGACGGTGAAATAAAATCAGCCTACAGTAACACATAAATGATCTGACCATCATTGGCCATTCTGAGCTGCTGAAAACGATATATATTTGCTCTTATCCTGGAGTTTAATACAGTTATATGTTTAGTAGTTGGAGCTTGTCCCTGAAAGGTAGAGTGCAAGCCTTGCTTGCAACAAGTCAGGCCAAGTTGAGAAAACATTATGATTTTATTATAACTAAGGTAAAACAGTCTTGGCGTTGATAGTATGCATGAGTGAAGCTGAGGCATGCCCAGAGTTTAACACTTGCTTTGAGCTATCTATGCTTTATACCACACTTAGGCTAATTTTCCCTACAGAGTCCTGGGAATTCAGCTTGTAGCCTCAAGGCTACCAAACAAGCTGAGCCACTTAAGATTGCTATCTGCCTAAGCAGGTCTGCTTATTTTGCTTTCCTCTCTTTTAATATAACTTTACAATGTAGTTTGAGTGACTTGGCAAAAGAATAAATTAAACTTGATTTCTGGTTAATGACCAATTAAAACTGAGCAATTTTGACAATTGTTTTTTTGGATCTAAGTATGTTTTATATGTTTTATTTATTGCCATATGCACCCTACAATTAATGATGCCTACTTTTAAACCTCACATTTACAGTCAAGTCCTTAACATGTGAAACTGTACATCTTTCAGACATGGACGGAATGTGAATGAAACGAAAATGTATTGAAATAAATAAATAAATACATACATACTATGGCACTCAAAGTCTGGTAATGCTTTCTCTGTGTGGTCACTTACCCTACCTGACTACAGTTAAGAAAATGCCAATGGTCTACAAATGCCACCCAGGGAGAAGGCTTGAGGAATCACTCAATCTTGCTTTCTGCTTTTTCTTTCATTTCAGTAGCACAGTTCAGATAAAGATGTGAAATATGGGACATAAAATGTAAAATGGATAATATTACAATTTATACAGTATGTACAGACCAGCGGGAGATAAAAAGAAAGGTGCATAGTAGCATCCTATCTCAAGCTGATTCCAAGCTGATGGTGGAAGTTTAGGGGAAGGCATGTCTTTTTCTGTGGATCCATTTTTTCCTGGTTTCCCTTTGTCTTTTCATTTTGGGCACATAAGTGTACTTACCTTTTCTGTATCACTGCAGGCAGGGTCGGTGCTAGACTATTTTGCGCCCTAGACAAGACCAGCTACTTGTGTCCTCCCCTTACAAAAAAAAATAAATTTAAAAACAGTAGAAAGTATTAAATCAACAAAACATGAAACTGCGAAATTTCTCTTAATTTGCAAAAATAAGTGCAATAAGATGCCACCAGCACCAATATTAAAAACAAAATCAGTGTCATGGACAGATTGTATCTGTGACTGGCAGTGGCAGGGTGACAGTTGCAGTGAGTGCAGGATGCTGGATCCACACTCTGACAAATCCCAGGCTGGAATTCCCCAGGCAATGGGGAGAGATAAAACGCTGTGACAGCAGACAGCCCAGCCCACACACATCAGAACTGAGCAATCCCACACAGTCACAGAGTCAACACAACACACCACCACCAACACTGACACAGATCAGCAGGTCCAGCAGGCACTCACTGACACATTGCGCATGTGATGGATGGCCGGCCGGGTCACACTCACACAGACATGAGACATCAGAGTCAGACATTACCTTCCTCCGCAGGCGCAGCTCCGCCTCCTCTCACGAATGGGAAGAAAAGGGCATGAACGCCACAGTGATCAGCAGCCACCAGCAGTAAGAGTATGGGATGAACACTGGAAGGAGCGGCAGCTCAGCTGCTACTCTGGTCCCAGACACCCGGCATCTCCCTATCTCCTTTCCTCCTCCTCTTTGCCACCCCTTCTCTCAGCTGAAGGATCATTCATGACGTGCGGTGTCCCACACAGAGAGTTTCGGCCTGTGCTGCGCCCAGGTACCTCTAGGTGGCAGTGCACCCTAGGCAGCCACCTAGTTTGCCTAGTAGAAGCACCAGCCCTGATTGAAGGGCACTCCCTACTCTTTGATGGGAGTTTACCATCTATAGGAAATTGTTTGTGAGCCATTTTCCTTTGTAAGCATACTTATCTTCTTTCTCTCTGAGGTCTTCCATCTTCATATGTCCTCCTTGAGCTTGGGTTAACATGTGTGCAGTGCAGGAAACAGCATGTGATTCTGATAGTAATAGCACCACATTCCTATTCAAAATACATGCGATTCTTTGCAGTGTGATTTTAGCGTATTCATTTTTCATTTCATTTTTTATGGCTCAAATCGCACCGCACCCGCACAAAATAGGTGCCAGCTTTTTCTTTTTGCTGCACTGAAATTGGATTGCATGGGTGTTCACACCCATGTGATCCGATTCTGGCAATTGCACTGTGTTTTGCGACCTGTTTTTGAGGCGTCATTAAACTTAACATTGACACCCGCAGCAGATAGCATGAACACAGTGTGATTTGGATGCGGAGTGGGAAAAGCGCAGGATCCTGCACCACATATATGTGAACCTTGGCTGAGGGGTGATTTTTTTGCCAGTGGTATTATGTAATCAAAAAATATGTTTTTGAATAAAAGCTTGTTTACAACCTGTTATAAAAAGGTCTATATCAGGGGTGTCAAACTGGCGGCCCTCCAGCTGTTGCAAAACTATAAGTCCCATTATGCCTCTGCCTTTGGGAGTCATGCTTGTAACTGTCAATCTTGCAATGCCTCATGGGACTTGTAGTTTGGCAACATCTGGAGGGCCACCAGCTTGACACCTGTGATCTATATAATAGAATATGGTGATGGCTAGTTTATAGGTCCACCCTATTAGATTGGTATAAAATATATTGTAATTTTTTTCTGATAAAGATTATCTCTGTGATCTGCCCTGCATATGCATCCTTGAAAAAGTAGACTTTGTTCCAAGAAACATGTTGGATGTAAACTATCATAGGAAAGATAACTTTATGTGTTTGACAGATAACTAGATGTTGAATGTAGACTGTCATGAACAAGTTAATCTACTATTGATATTTAACCATGTGTGTAAGCAGGTAATTTTCCTTATGGTTTTAAATAAGGGAATATTATTATGCTCTCTTATGCTTTTGTGCTAATGAAAAAGTGAAACTTCGTGTTATCGGTTTGTGTATTATACAGTATATCTTAGTATGACCTTTAGGCAGACCCCCATGTAAAAAATGCATACAGACAGTCACAAACTACAATGTAATAATCCCAGCTGTATGAAGTCATATAACACTTTCATCACACAGTAAATATCATTCGGCTGTGACAGGAAAGGCTTACTAAATTACTGTAAATAAATGCTTTACCCAAAATGCTTGTTCTAGTATGTAGATCTATGCAGAAAAGAACTGTAAAAACTATTTATTTAATGAAAACCCACTCATTGGATTCATTTATTAATGGAGATGGGCACCAGATTGCAAACACATATTCAAATGATCTTAATGATTAAGACCTCTTTTCTGATGAGTCTGCCTGGAGCAGAGGTGCTTTTTGTTCGTTAACACATTGTACCAGGGCAAAGTATTCTGTGGTGCCAAAGCCATATAGATAATAGCATACTGTATATCCTGGTGCTATTAGAATGGAATTGCAAATAACTGTTTTTTATCGAAAAAGTCCCTCCCCATATTTTTAATTCACGGTGAAATAGCTAAGATATGTTTTCAGATGTGTGGATTTTTTATTTTTTTGCTTATCTTTACTGATCATCTTTATTGTTAGCATATCATTTTTGTTACTTTAAAAAACAGTAGTCTTGGTGTGGCAATAAAGGTTTTTATAGTCAACCTGTGTAATATAATTGCTATGTTGCACCGTTGCAAGTTAGGTGGCCCATACAGCAGGTTGAATGGAAGAAAATGAATCGATTCCCTTTTGAAGAGCTATTGTATTCTGACAGCAGAGAGGCTTCTCCGCCGTCAAAATACACTCATTAACACTGCAGGCAATAGCAGATGGCACTGATCGAGTGAAAATTTTACAACAGGCTGGTTGCACAGAAGTTGATTAAGAGATCAACTTCTGTACAACCAGCCTGCCCAAAGATGGATTTAAATTTGGCCAGTCCCTTCTGAATCAGCCGAATAGGTCGGCTATAGTCTACATTTTCAGCTTGCCTGAAACTGATGGGCACCTCTTGATTTGAGGCAGGAATTAATCCACTCCAATGCACTCTTGGAATAGGGAACTGCTTATCTTGTCTTTAATGTTTGGTCCCACTAAATCTGTAAGGTAGGTGAAGAGATGCAGGTTTCCAATACTCAAGATAGTGGAATGGGCACTGCCAGTTCCAGGGTGAGCAGCTGACATCACTTTCTGAAATGTTTAGGGGAATAGACTTTATCAAAGAATTATTTATGTAAGCAGTTTTATGTTAAATAAAGCATTTTTAATGGGGATTTCTGCACTATGAGCTTCTTTGAGCCTTTGAATTCCTGTATATCAGTCACCCATTGGGAGTCTGTGCAATATGGGGACTGGAGGAGTGACATCTAAGAGGACTATCAGATGTGATATCACCCAACCCTGTGCCTACTGAGTGAGTTAGGTAAGGAGGTTTGTGCACATGGGGCGGTGTATGGTGGCATGTATGTATAGATTCACAACCTTTTCACTATATGGAGCATGGTATACTGTGAGCACAATTTATTTAGTGTCCACTAGTTGTGGTGATACTACACCATTTTAGCTATTTTCTTTTCAAGTGATACTGAGAAGAGGAGGATTTTAGGGAGAAGAACATGGATTTGGAGTGAATTGATAAGCCTTTTAAAGTGGATGTTTGGTAAGAAGATAAGTCACATATCACTGGTGATTGTCACAAACGAGTGTGAGCACAATATAGTAACTTTTTATGACCATTTCAAAATTACTACACCATAGGAGTTTTATTATTTTTTGGGGGGATGTACGCATAATGAGATGAAGAATTTTGTGGAAGATGTGGAAACACTGAAGTGAAAACACTATTTGAAGGGATAGAGGACACCAGATGTATGCAACTTTGCATGCACATCTATAATCTTCTTTAAGCCACTCGAGATCTTGTTTGATGCATACACAAGTTCACAGGCAGACTCCATTGGTGGGCCAGCAGATTAAAAGGAAGATGATGCCATCCTCCCCTGCTGACATTTTAAAAATATGACCAATGGGGGGGGGGGATAGGGGAACTTGAGGCAGGATCAGGATCAGGCCATGGAGAATGGAGGAAAGATAAAATAAATAGTCAAGTAACTGTAAATAACTTTATTGGTTTGACAACTAAAGCCTAAGATGAGAAAATCGTGAGAAATGCCTCTTTTGGAGCAATAATCTGGTTATTAGTACACAGCTTTCGAGAGTTGATCATGGCAGTTTATGTAAAATTATCCAAAGGGACAAGAACAAATATTTTTCCTGTTCGATACCAAAACAAATGATTTTCAGTTAATTAGTACAGTATTTGTCTGAAAAAAATCAAGTGACCAAGACCGAGCATGCTCGGAAATGAAAGAATACATTACAATACAATACATTATATCTCCAAAGTTGTATTCTGTAGTAGGAGAATTCTCATAACTTTAGTAACCTCTTCATTTTTTATATGAGATTAACATGCAAAAAAAAAAGAAAAAAAAAGGACGTTCATTCCTCTGATATTCTCATTGTTTGTGCGAGGCTTAAAAATGCATGGTGTTTTTGGTTTTATAAGGGAAGGAAAGGAGGGAGGAAGGTCCACTTTATAGGTGTAATTCAGAAACAAGAACAAGTACAAGGATATTCTTCTGTTCTTTGACTGCTATAGAGTTTTTATAGAATTTCGACTTATGGCAATAGGTTTTTGCATTGTATAGTTTTTTTATTCTTAAAGCAAAAACAGAATTCTTTTTCAACCTACTTGCAACCTACTATTGCACCTACATTGCCACCTCAAAGTGAACACATGTAACAACTATGTATCAAAGTCACACTATCAGACAGGTTTATAGAAATAAAACTACTACTTTATTTCAATATAAAAAAAATAATTAAAACTAATCTTTATTAATTAATAATTAATACCTCATAGCACTGATGAGCCCTATTTTATAAGTGTAATTAGTAGTATACTGATGGTTCTAAAGACCTTTATGTTAAAATTGTCCCACAGTATGGCTACCTTGCTACATTTTATTTCACTAGTAAAATGGTTTATTTCAGTGTGGGCCTTGTTAAGTAACTGATGAAAATGTTCAGATACTGTGTAGTTCCATTTTGAGCCAACACAGGAGTTTTAGCCACACAAGATAACCAATATGGGCTTTTCCCGGTAAGGCTTAGGTCCACCTACCAATCGGCAGAGTCTGGTCTCTCCTCCAAAAGGTGCTCTGCTAGATACAAAGATTCTGCAAATTGGTCTACTGTTCAATCATGCTACTAGGTTAATTGGATCCTGTCTAAATTGGCCCTTGTATATGAATGTGAGTTAGAGACCTTAGAATGTACGCCCCTTGAGGGATAGGGACTGAAGTGAATGTACAATATATATGTAAAGCGCTGCATAAATTGAGGGCGCTATATAAGTACCTGAAATAAATTAAATAAATTAGTACATCCAGCTGTCAACAATGATATGGAAAGAAGGGGTCCAAAGTTTTTGCAAGGTGCTATTAAAGGCTAAATTATATGGCTGTTCATAGTCATACACTACCCAGAGCAGCATAATTCATGTAAGGGTATGGCAAAGTGTTCATATTCAACGGCAGCCACTGCAGCCTATAGATCAGTGACAGGCTAAGAGGCTCTTCAGCTGTGAGAAATGAGTGGCCCTAACTGAATGTAAATGCTTTGTGAGTGATCCAGTGTCTACAGAGCTACTGATCTGTCCCAAGCTGCATGGAATTACTCTGTGAGCGATTACATTAGGGCAGCATCAGCTTATCATTGAGTTGTACAAACTTTCTGTTTGCAGCTAATTGGAAACACCTAGACATACACACTACAGAAATATGAAGAGCTGAGTGTGTACAGTCACATTGTTCACCCAACTTTTTGTCAGTAGCTCTGGCTTTTTCAAGGGGACTTGTTTTCATAATTTCAAAATGGCTCATAGTGTGACTTTTATTCAATGCTTGTAGGCAGGTGCTGTCTTTTTTTTCCACAGTAGGTGGCGCTCGACTGGTGCGGTACTGCAGCTGGAGAGGAAGTCAAATAGAGACGTTTTTTTTCTCTATGGTTTCCTTGGTCCCCTGTAGCAGTGTTCTGAATGGCTACACTGCACCCAGGTGGCCCTGGTGGCCATCTGGGGTCAAGCAGAGTATTTTAAATCCTTGCCCCCAGGTTTTGGCGGGCATTTCCAAGTGGTTAGTGTAGGGAGAGTTCACCCGTGTGTCAGGGACAGCACTAGCAGCAGGGAGAGGTTCTGGAAGAGTAGGGAAAGAGCAGAATCAATGTGTGCACTTCCTCAAGCTCCCTCTTAGTTTGGACCGGCCACGCCGCATTCCTGCCCCCTTGGCAAGTGCTTCCTTTAGCTCAGGCCTACTATTGCTGGCTCTCTGCTGCATTTACTGTGAGTTCTTGGTCGGGTGGCCTCCCTGCTGGAATGTTATACTGTTTTGAAAGTTCTTCTATACATTGGTTTCTGCAACCCATTTTCCCTGTTTCTTTATACGTAGTGACATTCTGATTAATTTTTGGCCAAGGCTCACAGCTGGATAAAGCTTCCTTCTGCAAGAAAGAAACAAATAGGATGACTGAACAAGCAGTGAAACATCTTCGGTGTGATATATTCTTTCATAATAAAAGTGTGAAATAAGTGAGGCAGTCAGCTGCAACATGTATCTTCTAACAATAGATAATCATTTCAGGGGTGAATTGCTTAACATGGCTTGAAAGTGATTTCCTAAATGAAATGTCCACTGAATTTAAGAAGTCAGTGACTCGTCTACAGCACAATTGTTCCATATCAAGCCTATTAATTCTTTTGCTTGCTAATAGCAAAAGGAAACTGTTTTTGTCTGGTTTAATTAAATGGTGTTCTTCATACAAAGCTTCTCACTTTTGCGCACCCCTTTTCTTTTTTTTTTCGTCAACAAGATCAATGTTTTATTAAGGGATATGTCATTTTAAGACTTGGAAGGAGTAGGCAATATATGATTGTGAGGCCTGTTAGAGTGTGACTGTGAATAATTTAAATAACTAACCAACCACAATTTGGGTACTAGAATATGCAGATCTCCATGAAAAAATATACCAGTAGAATGAATCTCTAGTAAAATAATTAATTTTACAGCTGGCAGCAAAGGCAATGTTAGGATTGTAGAGAAAGCTTGGTCACTAGTATTGGTGGCAGTTGAAGAAAAATGTCCCATCATTGATGTCGTTGGATAATTACTTGTCCCATGCCCCTCGCTCTTATGAATTACATCGGTGCCAGAACTATACAGTCACTGTTAGGCTGGAGATCAATTTGCTGAGAAACATCCTGAAAGGTAGTGACTTTCTCTGACTCGGGACATCTAGGTTTGGTTCCCTTTCTAGCAACAGCTATTTTAAAATGAGTTCCCTCTTTAAACTATTTTATTAAAGTAAATGTCCAAAGCTGAAAGGCATACAAACGGATCCCCAAATATTCCCATAACATAGTCTACTTGCTAATGGCCCTCCTAGGAATACTAGTCTTTCTATCTAGTGTACTGGGCTGGGGGCTTGGGGTTGGTTTTCTTATTTTCTTATTATTTTTATATAGGATTTATATAGCACCAACAGTTTGCTCAGCGCTTTACAATATAAAGGGAGACAATACAGCAATGATACAGTTCAATACAAGAGGGTTCGGAGGGCCCTGCTCCTTGGAGCTTACAATCTAAGAGGGAGGGGCTGGTTGTAAAAAAGGTAATAACTGTGGGGGGATGAACTGATAGGAGAGATAGAAGATTCGGGTTTTAGCTGAAGGCAGGATAGGCTTTCCTGAAGAGATAGGATTTCAGAGATCGCCTAAAAGTGGGCAGAATAGGCGATAGTCAGATAGATTGGGGTAGAGATTTCCAAAGGATAGGGGAAGTTCTGGAGAAGTCTTGAAGATGAGCATGGGAGGGGGAATCAAGGGAGCTAGAGAGCAGGAGGTTGTACGAGGAGTGGAGAGGACGGTTTGGATGATATTTGGGAGTTGTAAATGGCTTTATATGTTATTGTTAATGTTTTGAATTATATTCGTTGGGTAATGGGAAGCCAGTGTAGGGATTGGCAGAGAGGGATGGGAGATATGGAACTGTTGGTAAGATGGATGAGTCTGGCAGGTGCATTCATGATAGACTGAAGAGGTGATAGCCTGCGATTAGGTAGGCCAGTGAGGAGGGAGTTACAATAGTCAAGACGAGAGATAACAAGGGAGTGAATGAGTTGCTTAGTGGTTTCAGTGGTTAAAAACGGCCGTATCTTGGAGATGTTGCGGAGGTGAAATATACAAGATTATTTACTTATTTTATTTTATAAAGTGATTCAAACCCTACAAATAGGATCATAGGATCAGGTTTCACAAATTGCTGATAGATCAGATTTTCAGCCATTTGGTCACTTGTGGTTAAAACATTTTTTTAAAGCTGAACTTGTTTTTGTGTAGGGCAGGGGTCTCCAAACATTCTAAACAAAGGGTCAGTTTACTGTCTTTCAGACTTTGGAGGGGCCAGGCTGTTTCCATTGGAAGTAGAAAATGTCCTGGTATCAGCAGGAGAAAGCAGTGCCCCATATTTGGTGTCAGTGAGAGGAACTGTGCCCCATCATTGGTGTCATTGGGTGGGAAGAATCATGCGCCATCGTTGATGTCACAGGGAGGAATTGTGCCCCATCATTGGTGTCATTGGGAGGAACTATGCTCCAATGTTGGTGTCATTGGGAGGAAATGTGCTCCTTCGTTGATGTCAGTAGGGGGAATCATGCCCCATTGTTGGTGTCAGAGGATGAAATATTGCTCAAGGACCTGATAAAAGCAAGCAAAGTGCTACATATGGCTCCTGGGCTGCAGTTTGGAGACCGTTGGTCTAGGGGAACAGTTTTCTTACCGTGTCCCTCTCTCTTGCAGTCTTACTCCTGACCAGTCATCTTTTTGCCATTCTGCAGCCACACATACAATGACACAACAACCATCATGCATTGCAAGTGACGTTGCCAAGGGCCTGTTCACAGCCTTAGAGAGGAGAGCACAAGCTGTCAGGGAAGTGTGAGATAAGGTAAACCCACTGCAAGGGTAATTGTTTTTTATTTTACCCAGGGTTCAGTTTTAATAAAGTTATCTGCTTTAATTCTGGAGTTATTACAAACACCCTTTTTTATGGAATAGTAATACTTTCCAGAAAATGTGGTTCTGTGGATTAGCAGGAGAAAATGGTTCCCACTGCTGCCCCAATCTCCAGTGAGGAGAGAGAGATCCAAGAGAGCCACTGTCAGGAATGGACTGGCCAGCAATAGTGGGACTCACCTGCCTTATGAGCTGCAGTACCAGGGCTGGCCAGCGGGTTCTCCCAGCAATCAGAGACTCAACCTTGCAGCCAGTCAAACACCTGGAACTAATTATACTGGTGTATTTAAGGGACATTCAGACCTGCAGACTCGGCCTTGGTGTTGTGTTTCTCCTGGGCCCTGTTTCCTGTTCCTGTTCCTGTTCCTGTCTGATTCTCTGCTAACCCTGCTCTGATCCCTGGCTTGTCTGACCATTCTCCTGCTCCTGATCCCTGGCTTGTCTGACCATTCTCCTCTGCCTGACCCTCTGTACCACGCTGCCCGCTACCTGCTGAACCTGGCTTGTGACCCCGACCATTCTCCGCTTGCTCCCCCTGTACCTACCTGCCCGATTGATATTGACCCGGCCTGCCTGACGACGCTTGCATTGTATGTACTGTTATCTGTGGGTGGTTGGTTTGGTTTGTTTGCACTGTGTTATGTTTTAGTATTGCACTGCGTTTATGTTTGTATTGTTAGTGTTAATAAATTACATTGTTTATAACATATCTGAAGTCTGCGTTTCCCTGCGTCAGTCACACACCTCTGGTCACACCCGGTAGCCCTGACAGCCACTGCTCTTGGGTACAGTGCTGGATCGAGAACAGGCTCAGGTAAGTATTGGGGTGACTGGGGTGGAGATACAAACCGATTTGTTACCTTACTGCAGAGAATGCATTAAGGGAAAAAAACTTCTGCTTTTAGATCTACTTTACCTGCCTTCTACAGTCAAGGAGAACAAATGGCTTTTATTAGCCAAATTCCAGTTTAGACCCCATTCACACTTGTGCGAGTTGTCATGCGACTTTGGACATCAAAGTAACATGACAAGTTGTACCCCATGTTTTCCGATAACAATCATTCATATGTGTGCATGAACACACAACACATAATATATATAGTGTTATAGTGGCGCTAAATTAATAATAATAAAGTGATATAGTGGATACCACAAAATGAGTGTGAACAATCAAATAAATTTAGCATCCTTGAATTAATGTGCACACAAAATAATATAAAATATAATATAGTGATCCAAAATACATGTAAATGAATCCTTTTTCTTTAAATTCACCACATGCTGTTTACTGATAACCGAGTGCTTCACAAAAACCCCTATGAGTAAGTCAGAAGTGACGAAACGCGTCACGGCGTGACGTTGCAGCGACTGGAAGTGACATGGTCTAGAACCAGCAGTGACGCGATAGCGTCAGTTACCAACTATTCGGAGGTGGTGAGAGCATATACGATCTATGGCCACTTCAGGCTTATTTATGGTCAAAATATTGGGTTTGGTTTACACTTGTTTGCTTGTGAGTAATGTCCATTCATTAAATTAAAGAATCTTGCTTTTATACTATACCATTGGAGCATTTCTCTGTGTTTGTATTTTACATGATATACCTCGAGACAGTGTAGTTTCATACTTATACAATTTCTAAGCATCGTTTATAATTGGGAACATTATCTCAGGAAGCCTGTTTGCCAACCACGAGAGTGAAAGGCAATTATTTGTGGTGAGTGCACATCCATGTGGAGGATTTTGTGAAGCACTCAGTTATCACTAAACAGCACATGGTGAATTTAAAGAAAAAGGATTAATTTTCATGAACTTTGGACTGGATCACTATATTATATTTTATATTATTTTGTGTGCACATTAATTCACGGATTCTAAATTTATTTGATTGTTCACATTCATTTTCTAGTATCCACTATATCACTTTATTATTATTACTTTAGCGCCACTATAACACTATATATATTATGTGTTGTGTGTTCATTTATTTATCCCGGTTTATGTGGCAGCTCTTTATTTGATGAGTATTTTTTTAATATATTGATTACATTCAGTGCAATTTAATAGGATAATTGTCACAATTTTATAATTTCATTATCACATTTATTACTTTATATTCATATATGTGCGACTTAAAGTTGCAGTAACTTCAAAGTAGATCATGCACTACTTTGGTCCGCCTTTCATGCAACCTGAGGGCCATAGACTTCAATGTTAACCCTCAAACGTTGCATAAAAGTCCTGAATGTTTTACATGCAACAGTGGGTCAGAGAGGGACAAGCCACATCCAAGTCACACCCATCCAAAGTTGCGTCAAAGTTGCATCAAAGTTGCACCAAAGTTGAACTCCAAAGTCACAAAACTTTGGAGCAGAACAAGTGTTAATGGAGCCTAAGGGATAAACACATCTTTAAATCTATTTTATATTTTTATTATATTCTTATGAAATGTAAATAAGCATATTTGGTGATTTATTCGAATACCAATTACAATTCTGATTTACACTTTTTAAAATAAATCTTAAAATTGAGCTTTATTTAGATATAGGATGCATCCAATGTGTTTCAACTATAAATCATGAAATGTAGTATAAATAGCTTGAATTTATCAAAGTGTTTTGATAGCTTCTTGCAATCTCCTCTACAACTGAGGGAGAAGCAGCACACTAACCAATCAAAGCTCTATTGCTACAGTACTAATGGCCCACAGTAGTCTAAGGGGAAATTCACACCAGGTGTGACAGGCTGCATTGCTCAACACAGTCTGAATGCAATACAAATCAGAAATTAATTGTTTTTAATAGGCTCAGTTAATGCGTTGCACTGGTCGGCACTTTGTAAAAACAGATGATGTTGCATTTAAAAAGTAACTTCATATTTATTGAGAAAAAAAAAACATTCCCCTCTGTGTGATCCATGTACATTGCAGTTTTAACAAACTTTGTTGCAGATTCCAACCTGTTTTTGCTCTGAAGAAAAAGCTATGTGTTCCACTTTAGGATACTAATTCTAAATGGGAGTGACTTTTTCATTATTAATCAGGTGATACACTTGCAGTGTTCTAATGAAAAGCATTGCTGTGTCAGCATCCCTTTAAAGGGATTAACCTTTTGGGAGTATCTGACCCAAAATGACATTTTTGTTGCAGAGGATGCCTACAATTTTATTTGTATCTTAGTGCAGATTTATGGAAAAATAAGTGAGCCAATCATACAATCAGGAAATTACATTTCTGGGGGCATTCCATACAACAACGATGCATGGAATGCCTCCAGGTTGCCATATTGCATTGAATTTTACAGAAACGTACAGTGCTGCAGATTGCAAAGGAAAGGGATTTTTTAATAACATCCATTAACGATATGGTTTGTGTAGCAATTATAAATATATATATATAAAATATTTTTTTATTTTCCTATTTTTTCCCACAAAAGTGGAGTTACCCTTTAAATGCAGTGCAATGCATAACAACATGCCTCAACATATTACACATGCCGCAATGCATAATAAGGAAGAAAAAAAAATGTATATTGGCTCCTGCTGTGAACAACAGACCCTGCATATCAATGCATATTAAAAAATGCTCACCAACACGTGCTAAAAAAACAAAAAAAAACAAAAACAGATGTCAATGCATATTACCTCAAGTGCATTTCAATGACACCAAATATACTGGAAGAAGGGAAGAAAACATCATCATCAGTGTGCATCTACTATTACTTTGGAGTAGGTGTCGTAGGTGTCGCTGTTATGTAGTCTGCAGGACCTGACTGCTGTCTAGCAGAGGTGGCTGGATCACAAGCCTAGGCAAAAAAAGTATACATTTCCCTTTGGAAAATAAATTCCAGATTCAGATTTTGTTCAATAAAAAAGAATGAGGTCAAGAACACCTTATATTCTTTTTGGGGTGAACACACTAAAATCTGTCCATTTCTTACAGCAACAGTATTTAGACAGCTCCGACTATGCAAGGTAACAGGAGGTGTAAAAGCATTTTGCTCCTGCAAATCCTCTGTTCTGTATTCATACTGACATGTATTTGGCCACAAATATTTAGTGTAATAAAAAACTGGCTGCCACACAGCATTTACATTGTACAGCGAACTTCCACTGGAACTCAGAAAAATATTTTGATTTAAAGCTACCGCAATAAGATATGACATTTCCCCAAAGTCAATAGTGACTTAAGATGTAGCTAAATGGTGTAGTAACTCTTTCAATGAGTTTCTGTTCAGGGATCATAATGTGAACGGGCTCTATAAATAATGTAGAGACTTTACTGGAAATTGAAAGTGCTAGTTGTATTTGTGTGCACATGTACTGGTAAATTAATTAAAGCTGAAATACAGGTAGGTAAATGAGAAAACCACCATTGCAGTGGGGCTCCCCCTGCACTGCAAGGGTTAAATGCTCATCTTTGCATAGGGCACCAGTAAAAAGCAATTTTACTTAACTAGTCCCTCGCTTCTGCAGGATTCCTCCTGTTCATGCAACTGATCCCCTGAAGCTGCTTCTCTTTACTGCTGCATCTGTTGGCGTTATCACTTACAATACAGGACCAGCAGTTGTATTGCAAGTGAGGATATTGAGGGTACACCCACAACCTGGAGCATCAGAGAAAAGAAATGAGCGTCGACTGCTTGAAGACTGAGGGGTAAGGTAAGTAAAGTTGCTTATTACTGGTACACTAGGCAAAAACTAGCTTTTTAAGTCCAACTTTAGAAACGTAAAAAAATTCACCCTTGCAGTGAGGCCCTCCTGAACTGCAAGGGTTTAATGTTTGCTATGTCTAGGGGTGCACAGTGCAAGATCTATCACTTACTTTATACTCAGCTCCAGCATTCTCCTCCTCTGCCCAAAGACCTGGTTTGTGAGTGGAGCCTCATCATTTTCACATTACAGGGATATTAAAGAAAATGTAAACCTAACATTTCATATTACTCATATGTGCCTGCTATACTATGTACTTGTATAAAAAAAAGTATCCGGTTTTCTTTGTATTGTTTCCCAAGTCGCACAAGTGTGAAATCCCTGGTGTTGCTGTCAGTTCCTCTGCTTTCCCATTAAACACTTGGGTACTAACCCACAGCGAAATGCTCTTGCAACCACATTTTATCCTGGTAAACCTCCCTGTTACTCACCAGAGAACTTTCACAAGAGGTCCCACAAGTTACTTTGGCACCAGTGAGTGAGAGATCAGATCTGTCTGACTTCGCCAGATCCATGATTCACTGTGAGCTCATTAACATTAATCTCTCAAGGTTCACCCCCTCAGCTCACCCCCACAGTCTCCGCCCGCATCACTCACCTCCTAAACGACATCTCAGACTGGATGTCGCTCCATTTCCTCAAGCTTAACCTCTCCAAAATCGAGCTCCTCGTCTTTCCCCCTGCCCACGCCCCCCCCCCCCATCCTATCCATCACTACCAACAACACCACCATCAATCCCGCCCCACAAACCAAAGTCCTTGGCGTCATTCTGGACTCAAACCTTTCCTTCCAACCTCATGTCAAATCACTTACAAACACATGCAGGCTCCACCTCCGCAACATCGCGAAGATACGCACCTTCCTTACCCCAGACACCACTAAACTACTCGTACACTCCCTGATTATCTCACGCCTTGACTACTGCAACTCCCTTCTCACCGGCCTACCCCAGCGCAGGCTCTCCCCGCTTCAGACCATCCTGAACTCAGCGGTTAGACTCATCCACCTCACCAACTGCTCCACCTCTGCCACCCTCCTCTGCCTATCCCTCCACTGGATCTCAATTGCGCAACGCATCAAATTCAAACTACTAACTCTGACCTACAAAGCCATTCACAACACTGCCCCTAACTACCTCACCAACCTGATTCCCAAGGACCACCCTACCCGTACCCTTCGCTCCTCACAGGACCTCCTTCTATCTTGCTCCCTGGTCTCCTCCTCCCACGCACGACTGCAAGACTTCTCCAGGTCCTCCCCCATCCTCTGGAACTCACTACCCCAATCCATCAGACTGTCACCTTCCCTCCTCACCTTCAGGCGCTCCCTGAAAACCCACCTCTTCAGGGAAGCCTACCCCACCCTCACCTAACAGCCATTCTCCTTCATTCCTCCTACCACTCCATCCCCCACAGCCACATCCTCCTGTACCACTACCCCCTCCCTCCTAGATTGTAAGCTCGAAAGAGTAGGGCCCTCTAACCCCTCGTGTGCTGTTTGTTGTTGCTGTACTGTTTCATGTATTGTCCCCCCCCCCTCTATTGTACAGTGCTGAGCAAACCCTTTGGCGCTATATAAACTCGATGTAATGTAAGGTTCGATGACTATCTAAAGAACTACAGGACTTGGAGATCAACCTTCAAAACTGCTATTGTTGATCTCAACCTTACTGCCAAGGAGGAACTTGGTTTGCTCCCAAGTGGCTGGGGCCAGAATCTGCAGATTGTGTTAAAAGACTGAGAGCAGGGCATATTGACTACCCAAATGCAGGTCTTGGTGTTGCATGGGCAAGACTTGAGCAAACCTTTGGTAGCTCTGAATCCATAGAAAGCATTGTTTTCAAGATACTGAAAAACTTTCCAAAAATGGATAACAAAGATCATTGCAAGCTTCAAGAACTAAATGGCCTCCTCATGGAGCTAGAGTTTGCAAAGGCAAACCCTCAGCTACCTGGACTAAACTATTTGGACAACGCTCATGGCATGAATCCAGTGGTGTCTAAACTACCACACAACCTGCAAGAGAAATGGGCCCAACGGAGCTCAAAATATAAAAGAGACTATAATGTATATTTTCCTCCATTCACATATTTTTGCAGGTTCATCACTGAACAAGCCTGGATGAGAAATGATCCCAACTTCAGGTTCAGTAAATCTAGCTTGCCTGCCTTATCATTAGGTATGATAACAAAGCAGCTAAACATAAGAGTCTGGAATAAAGCAGTATCTGCTAAAAAGACAGACATCTCACCTCCTGTATCCTCTCCTTCTCACCAGAGTGATTCGGATGCCACAACAAAAGTTTCTTCTTTATGTACTGAAGTCTGTGGAGAAGGATTAAGCTACAAATGCTGTGCCAAGCTATGTCTAGTCAAAATATATCCGAAGGATCAACCTGAGAAAGCACTAAAATATAAATGAAAATAAAATAAAAACAAAAACACCCGTGACAAGTGTATAACACAAAAAGGAATGAACAGTCCAAATAATATCAAAATATTCAAGGACAGTCTTCTCCTCTGTGACTTTTCTTTATATAATAACTTAAATCATGTTTGACCTCCCCCTTGAGTTAAATGCACACTCAACAGATCCAATTGCTGTCTAAATGAATAGAACAGCAAATAACACTTTGTTAGACAATGAAGCTCTTCTCCAAGAAAACATGCTCCAGGCGAACCAATATTTCTTCACCACTCTCTTAGCCCGTTGAAACCACAGAAGACCATCAACAATAAAAAAAAAGGTCTTATAGTGTAGTAGTTTTATTAAAAATTCACAAACATAAACATAATGGACATTTGTTAAAATAACCAACCCAATGGAATTCACTTACATGCTTAGCCTCTAAACTCAAATGAGATTGACTGCAGGACCACTGGTATATCAAAAAGCAATCTCTCTCTACAGCTATTTCGCGCAAATGTGCATCATCAGGAGAAAACATAGGGTGTACAACTCCCACACCTTAAACAGTCCATCTGCAATCAAGTTGAAATTGCATTCCAGAGTCACTTCCGGAATCGGCGCCATCATAATGACATTTCTTCTGAAGACGTGGAACGCATTGGAATAACTCCGGTATTGGCGTCATTCTAACGGCATCATAACCGGTCCGGCGCCATGTTAAAGAAGATCGGAAATACTCCACAGAGAACACAGACAAATGTGCATATATATTCTCGTATAAAAGAACAAAAGATAATTAATTGCCAAATGGACTATTTAGTACAATCTGCGGGCATATAAAATAGCAGACAGTGATAAAGAATACATTTAAAATACAAACATATTATAACTCAAAAAGATTATAATGATAAATAATGCTGAATAAAATTTAATAAAATAAATAAAAACCACTAACTGGTATCTATAAACGCATTAACATCCCAGACAATATTCAGCCCCATAGGAGACAAAGATTGTAATTAGTAAATCCATTTCATTTCCACTTAGAGACCTCTTGCGCTTGATGACATCCTCTCCAATGTGGATTATCTATTGCTTTAAATTTCAAACCCTTCGGGTCTCTGTTATGATGGGTGGAAATGGGCTGAAAGACTGTGATTTTTAAAACCTTTTTTAATGTTGTAAACTTGCTCTTTTAATCTGTCTCTTACCCTCCTGGTGGTTCTTCCCACATATTGTTTGTGGCAAGGACATTCTAACAAATATAATACGTACCTAATTTCACAAGAAATGAATTTGTCTATCTGGTATGGTTTGTTAGTAATGGTTGAGGAAAAATTCATCATTCTTTTCTTCCTCATACCATCCACTTTGCATATAACACACTTGTTGCAAGGCTAAAAATCTATTAATTCCTCAAAAAACTGAACTTTTTGCAAAGGATTAATAATATTGAGAGCTAAACGATCTTCCACATTCGGCGCTCTCCTGAAAACAATTTCTGGTCTGTCTCGTAATACTTTACTTAAAATGGGATCTGCTTTTAGTATACTCCAACTCTTTTGCATAATGCTTCTAATTTGAGAATACTGTATTGAAAAACTGGTAATCAAAGGACAAAATAGTTTATTTGCACCTCTATTTCTGGTATTAGGGACCAATAATGAACCTCTATCTATATCAGCAACTTCCTGTACAGTATGATTCAGGTTATCTGGATTATAACCCTTCTGTAAAAACCTCTCCTTTAATATTGATCATCATGATCTCTACAATTACAAATCATTCTTAAAAATTGTCCTTTAGGGACATTTATGAGCCACGACGGATGGTGACAGCTATTTAGGGGGATATGGCTATTTCTATCTGAACTTTTAAAAATAGATTTAGTATATATTTCACCATTGACTATCTTTAGATTGACATCATAAAACTACAGGATCAATGCACATCTCATGCAGTTGAAAACCACAGTGTGTAGATAAGAAGGTTTATAACACCTTTAAACGAAAAAATAAATGTACTTTAGTATCTTTCAATTCTTTTTTATTACATTTTTCAAGAAAATAACAAAATATTGGTTGAGTGTACCAGTAGGTATAAAAAAAAAATCACAATTCTGTCAAAGTTACGTATAATGCATTCAGCAGTTACATTAGAATATCCAATACATGCATCAGAATATATCAGTGCACCTTTCAATTGACAAGCTGTCACATGCGGAACATGTGGATCAAAATTTGTATCCATTGTGGAAACAGTTGAATAGAAGAAGAATAGAAGCTTAGAAAAGTAATATAAAAAGAAAGGGAAAAAAATAAAACACAAAAAGAAAAACTCTGAAAAGTAAAAGGAGATAACAAATCCAACAGAATTTAACAAGGTTCCATCATTTTTGCCATAGGATCCCTCACAGTTATAGGTTGGGGAGCTTAAATAAATTGTTCCAATGTTGCCATTTAATTTCAAATACTCTTATAGTATGATTCAAGAGTGCATAGGATCTCTCATATAAGTAGTGGGAGTGTACTCTATTAAGCACTTCCGAAATAGGCAGAGGCATAGAAGATTTCCACGCTTTAGTAATAGTTAATCTAGCAGCAATTAAAATATGGGCAATAATTGTGCAAAATTTGACAGAAAATAAATTCAATGTAATGTTTAAAAGTGGCAAATGAGGATTGGGATTTGTTTGTACTCCGGACACTCTAGAGATCAATGCAAAAACTTCTCTCCAGAATTCCCTTATACTTGCACATTCCCACAGTACATGCAGCAAGCTTCCAACATCTTCACAAGCTCTCCGACAAACAGGTGAAGCGTCGGGGTATATTTTTGAAAGTCTGTAGGGGGTGAGGTAGCTGCGATGTAAAATCTTAAGAGAGCTATCCCAATGGTTAGTGTAACAAACTAGCTCATCAGACCTGGAAGCAGAGTTCTTCTTTTTCTTGTTCCTTCTGTTATTTGAGGTATTCCTGGATCATTCCTCACATCCCCCCTTTCCAGTCCTGAGAGACCAACGTTATCTCCTGACAGATGGTGGGGGTCAGCCCAGGAGAAACATTCCTGGTGGGGTCAGCAGGCTGGGAAAACTGTCACCTTTCTCACCTACATCTGATATGGCCGCATTTCTCAGATAGCTGGGAAGCATTGACCCAAAACGGCGTAAGCCCACACATTATCGAACTGACCAGAGTAATTGCACATTCCTCAGGTCAACCGTATGTTTCATGTCATGTATTATGAAGCTATAGTTAATTCAGAGTTTCCCACTGACCACTCCCAAAACGTGTAGTCAGAGCCCCCCCCCCCTTTGAGAGGGACTTTTAAGAAGAGACCAGTGAGTTAGAGCAAGACACACACAGAGATCTCCCAGCAACATCGTAACAAAAGGAGATCAAGAAATCACCTTGCTCTACAACTTGGATCTGCAAACCCAGGCATATGGGCAAGTAACTTAACCCTGTAATCTTCTTCCTAATTATCTCTTTGCTGTGTCTTTATATACATATATATAAATTTTTGTGACATCTCTTTGTAAATATTGTATTGCACCTGTTTTGACCCTTTTAGTAATAAATCTTTCTTTCTGAAAGTGTTAAACTGTTTCTAAGCGCTTACTTGCAATTCACGAATCCCTGCCTTTGAAGAGACGCTACTGTTTGTTATATCTCTGTATAACAGGTCCGCGGGCCATGCTATATAGATCAATATTTCAATCATTATAGTGTATATTTAATAACGGGAGTTTCCCAGTCTCCGACAAAAGTGGTGGTGGCAGTAGAGGGTTAGTTGCATAATTAACCTGACCCAGTAACAAGCGCATTTAGGCTGCAGGCACCGATTGTAGTCCATTAGCTGGGCAATCGCTGTGCTGGGTGCAGCTGAGTGTGGCCTTGTTACGTGCGTCACACCGCGGTTTTAGATTGGCCGGTCCTTCGGTCACGAGTTTGGTGAGAAGGTCTGGGGTCTGACGCCGTGGGCGTGACGTATTACTGTTAGTCGCGGTCGTGCGATTGTCGCCTGTTGGTGGCAGCGACCGTGGATCCGTGACAGTTAGTACATTTTGAAAGGCTAAAATTACAAGTCCAGGCTGCTTGCCACTCTTCTTGGGTAAAGGATCTACTTTAAGTCCCTTTCCCACCTCTCCACACGTTATCACTGAACTATCATGATCATACTGCAGGAATCTGTAAAACCATAAAATTCCCTTTTTTAGTCCAGACGGATTTGATAAAACATGCCACATCTTAGAGTCCACCTCCAAATTGCAATTGACTCTATGGTAAGCTCGAATCTGAAAAAAGGGGTATATGCTACCCCTCACTTGTGAAGCATGGATGTCAGTAAACTTAGAGTAATCCGCTTCTCTCAGAGATTTCACAGTAAGATTGGGAATCAGATGTTCATGGTATATCTAGTTTAATCTTAGGGGTAGATGGGGAGAATTTAGATAAACATATTGTCCATGCACTGAGTGTCGCAGAAACAGAGGGAAGATAGGTATGGATTAACCTTGTAGAGATAACTTTCGCCAGCAGTAGTGCCTGAAGATCCCCAGCTGGGACTGTGCTTCTCTCTATTTGTACCCATAGCTTCTCTGAAGGGATCAGCCAGTGCTGAAGTTGATCTAACAACGCAGCGTAGTAATAGGTAGATACAACAAGGAAATTTACTCCCCCCTTGGATTTATGTTTAATGATTGCTGAGAACGGGATGCTAGGTTTTTTCCCCTTCCAAATATATATTTTTTAATGATATATCTAATTTACTAAAATAGGAATGAGGATTAAGTAACGGAATCGTTCTAAAGTAATATAAGAGTTTAGGCAAAACTAACATCTTAAAGGCCACTAATCTGCCCATCCACGAGAGTTCATGTTTTCCAATTGCTAATAAATCCATTAATATCACCTGGTATAGCTTCTCATAATTAGCTTTGAACATGTGGGAAGGAGAGGAAGACACTCGAATTCCCAGATACTCCAGATGCGTAGTCGACCAGCTGTACTTAAATTTATGTTTAAGATATTGTAAATTTCTTTAGGTATATTTAAAGGGAGTGCAGAAGATTTAGTAATGTTGAGTTTGTAATAGGAAACGCTGCTAAATGTTTTAAGTGTAGAAGAGATTGCTGGCAATGAGGTCAGTGGGTCCGTTAAGGTAAGTATGACATCATCCGCGAAGAGGCCAATTTCGTGGGAAATATCTGCTGTTTGTATACCCGAGATCAAAGGGTTCACTCTGATTGAAGTCGCTAGGGACTCCATCACCAAAGAAAAGATAATAGGTGAAAGGGGACATCCCTGTCTGGTCCCGTTTGTGATGAGAAAGGGATCCGTCAAGGCATTGTAAAAACTTGAGTGGAGGGCACAGTACATAAGGCCATGATAGCCGATTTGATATGGCCATTCAAACCGAAATTAGAGAGAGTTGAGTCGAGATACTGCCAATGTACTCTATCAAAAGCCTTCTCGGCATCTAATGCCAAGAAGACAGTTTGCGTTTTACGAAGTTCAGTAATCCTCAGCAGATTGATTACCCTATGAGTGCCATCCACTGCTTGCCTACCTTTTACAAATCCTACTTGATCTGATTGGATAAGAGAGGGAGTCACTGTTAGTAATCTGTTAGAGAGAATTTTAGCATAAATCTTAAGATTCGTATTAGGTAAGGATATTGGGCGAAAATTTTGGGGGCAGTCTGGGGATTTACCCGGTTTAGGTAGGGTAACAATAATTGTCCCGAGCATCTCTGAAGGGAAAGTAGTTTTTTGTACAGCTTGTAAGAACACTTTCTTAATATGGTGAATTAATATATCCTGAAATTCTTTGTAGTACTCTGCCGCAAACCCATCTGCTCCAGGTGATTTCCCCTTCTGTAGCACTTTAATGGCAGCTATTATCTCATTATCAGTTATAGGCTGATTTAGAATATCCAGCCTAGACTGGTCCAATTTAGGAAGAGATAGATTCGCTAAGAAACTATTAATAAGGTCAGAGGTAGGTTGAGGAGTATGTGGGTCATCTTTAAGATTGTACAATTGAGTGTAATAGGTCCGAAAGGCCTCTGCGATTTTATTAGGATGAAAGACCTTTTCTTTAGATTGAGGATCTATTATCGAGGAAATTTTAGATTTTGCCTGTTTGACGTTGATATGGGAGGCCACTTATTTTCCGGCCTTATTGCCTTGGGTATAATAATTCATTTTGACTCTTCTGAGATATTTTTCATGTTGAAGTAGAAGAATTTTTTTAAGAGCCAGTCTATTAGGCTGCAATTCCTGTAATACCCTAAGAGAAAGACCTTGTTTATGTTGGGTTTCTAAGCTAACTATCCTAGAAAGTAGATCTGACATGGCCTGTTGTCTACGCTTTTTCTCCTTTGAGGCCAGCTACAGTAGTACGCCTCTGCAGAATGCCTTATGTGCACACCAAACATTAAAGATATCCGCCTCTGAGGAAACATTAAAATCAAAATACTTCTTTTTTAGAGATAGAAGAGCGAGTATGGGGGTTAAGAAACATGGAAGTGTCATTACGCCATAAGAATACTGGTGAAAATCGCAATGTCTCTTTAATACTAATAGATATAGGCGCGAGGTCTGACCACATCATGGGGTGAATTGTTGCCTTGGTAATATGTTGCAGAAGTTGTATATCGGTTAAAAAATAATCAATTCTAGAATAAGACTTGTGCGCGGCTGAGTAATATGTAAAATCATGCTAAGAATCATGGAGACATCTTCAAGGATCATAAAGATTCGATTCTTGTAAAGTTGGTGCCATAGAGTACCTTAATCCACGTGACTGGCCCGATACATCCAAAAATGTATGGATGACAGCATTAAAATCGCCACAGTAGAGTAAGAATCCCTTCTGAATTTTCATGACTTTCCTATTCAGGGAATTGAAAAATGCGATTTAATATTAGGGGCATATAGATTCACAGTCGTGTAGAGAACATTATTTAATTCACACACCATTATTATAAATCTGCCCTGTCGGTCGCTCTCCAGTGAGTGGAGAGAGAACGATACAGAGCTTTTTATGGCTATCGAAACCCCACGTTTTTTCACAGGGGCATTAGCTGTAAACACTTGTGGGTACAGTTTGTATGAGCAGTGCAGAGGTTTAATTGTAGAGAAATGAGTCTCCTGCACACAGACAATATCCCCCTGTAGTTTCTGTGCTACTTTCCACATCATACTATGTTTGTAAGGTCTATTGAGACCTTGTACATTTATGGACACAATATTCAGTACCATAATAAAATATACAAATTAGATAGGGCATGTTCACCATCTAGTGGTCTAAAGAACAATAGCAGTCCTCTATGGCTGGCAAGCATAAAATCATTCACAATAATCACCTCTCCTTGAAATGGGTACATAGACAGCCCTAATATCAAGAACCTTTCAGTGTCCCATAGAAATTGCTGGGTTGGAGCAGTTGCCGATACTCTGTTGGAAAAACTAAGAACAAAAAACAGAAAAAATAAAACAGAAACAATGTGAACACTTAACAAATAATTGCAAGTGAACCAAATCACTTTAACGTATTGGGGGAAATTTCGGGAACTGCGAACAACAACGGTAGACAATAATCTGCAGTGCTAGGATAGTGAGGCATCCTCTCAGGTACAAAATATGGAAGTGCAATGGCTATCCAGCCACTTTGTCCCATTCCGAAGTAACCTTTCTAGGGGGAGATTTAGCGGCCGTCAGCTCCTCTCCTGTAGGTACAATCCCCCATTTTTCCACAAGCCAGAATCCTTGTTCTTCCGAGCTGACAGTCAATAGACGGTTATCAGTAATTTAGTGGGGTATCCCCATTTATATTTTATATTATTATTGCGGATTAATTTTGTAAAGGAGAGTAATTTCTTGCGAGCAATGATGGTGTATTGGGAGAGATCTGCAAAGAGAGATATTCCGTTTTATGGCGTCGGTAGTGGATTGTGTGTTCTCTCGAAGATCATCAATTCCTACTCTATGTGGTAGTAGTGGATTCTAGCGATAGTGTCCCTGGGAACATGATCGGGAAGAAAAGAAGGCTTTGGCAATCTATGCGCCCTATCCACTATCACATCTCTCTCTGGCAGATTTGGCAGCAAAGCACGTATCATCTGTTGTATATAGCGTCTGAGGTCTGCAGCAGGGACGGTCTCGCTCACCCCCCTAAATTTAATATTGTTCCTGCATGAGCGGTCTTCCAAATCCACCACTTTTATTTTCAGTGCTTTTAAATCCTCTTCCACATCATTATGAGCATCGACTAACTCGTTATGAGCAGACGCAAACTCTCCCAATTTAATTTCCACATGGTTGACGCGCTCTCCCAAACTTTCAACCTCTGTGTTTACTTGTGACACAAAACTCATCATATCTTTATGTAAAGAACTTTTAAGTGTAACAAGCATATCCTTCATAACTGATGCGGACAAGGGCAGAGATTCAGCTGGGTAATCTTCCAGGTTCTCAATAAACTCTCTTGTATTATGAGAAGAATCATTAGATTGCTCACCTTGCAGTTGATTGTCTGGGAAGCAGTGCTGCTTGGATTTTTGGGGGCTGCTGGTAGGTGAAGTTCCCTCTATACTTGCAGGCTGGTTATTCTGAGGGCTGGAGCGAGTTCTCTCCTCTGCTATGTGTGGCTGCACAGATGGAGAGACCCTGGGGCCCACGCCATCTTGAGGGGAGGGGCCACCCGCAGGAGTGAAGAACTCCATTAGTTTGCGGGGCCCCTCTTCCCCCTCAGTAACTGTCAGGTCTGGGGACTACTGTGCAGCTGTCAGAGGTGAAGGGGTCACTCTCTGCTATCCCATGTCGCTGGTATTTGCCTCGGTTCCTGGAGCACACTCACTATACAGCCATCCCTCTCCTCGGCCGGCCATGCCCCCCTGTACTTTAGTATCTAAACCCAAAAACAACGGTTTAGCATATCGCAGCTTACCAGTCCATGAATGTGGTGGCTGCATTCTTTTTATTTTTTCAGATTTTTATTTTGTCTACCTGGTAATCCTGCCAGTAATACACTTCATGTCCTAAAGTGACAATGCTTACACATTGCATAGTATCTATGGAGGATCTATGCAGCATTCTCAACCTAAACTGCTCTCCTGATTTGGACTACAAAAATGTCCTCATCTTCACTACATGGGGAGAGATAGCTTGGAAAGCTGATAACATTGTTTGTGATAACAATTCAGTAGACATGAATATGCTACGGCATGCTATGGACTAAGATGCAATATATTACATTTTTGTTGTCCAATCATGTGCAGGGAAATTAAAAAAAAAATTATTGAAGTGAGCACAGCTTTATGCCTTTATTAACAAGATAAGTGAACATTCACTATTCCTTTAGTAAATCAAATCCATAGTAAGAATTTGCAAACTTAAACTTTCCATTCTTTTACTCCTAAACTTTCCTTTAATCTTAAATGACTGTGAATGTAGAGCAGTAGGCTTCATGGCAAGGTTAAGTACAATGTAAATAAAAGAACTAATGAAATAATAATACTTTACTTCATGAAAAAAAGAAAAAAATGTTGGCAAGAAAAACCAGCCCACAGTTAACTCAAACACCAAAGCCAAACCCAACTGACAATGGGCCCTTTTTGTTGACAGAAAAGGGCAAAGTGTAGAAGAAAAAGTCAAGACAATGTAATCAGTTATATTGTTGAAATGTATATTTTGCTTAGACTGCAGCTTTCCAGAAAAATGACTTACAGTTGCAAGAAAAAGTATGTGAACCCCTTGGGATTACGTGGAGTTTTGCATGAATTGGGCATAAAATGTGCTCTGAACGTCATCTAAGTCACTACAATAGAAGAACACAGTCTGCTGAACATAATACTACACAAACATTAGATCTTGCCATGGTTTAATTGCACATAACATGTAAACATTCACAGTGCAGGGAGGAAAAAGTATGTGAGGCCCTAGCTTAATGACTTCTCCCAGAGCTAATTGGAGCCAGGAGTGAGCCAACCTTGACTCCAATCAGTGTGATGATATTGGATGTGTTGCTGACAGCTGTCCTGCCCTTAAAAAACACACACCTGTTCTGGGTTTACTGGTTTCAAGAAGCACTGTCTGATGTGAACCATGCCTCGCAGAAAAGAGCTCTCAGAAGACCTATGATCAAGAATTGTTGACTTGCATGAAGCTGGAAAGGGTTACAAAAGTATCTCCAAAAGCCTTGATGTTCATGTGTCCACGGTAAGACAGACTGTCTACAAATGGAGAAAGTTTAGCACTGTTGCTACTCTCCCTAGGTGTGGTCGTCCTGTAAAAATGACTGCAAGAGCACAGCACAGAATGCTGCATGAGGTAAAGAAGAAGCCCAGAGTGTCAGCTAAAGACCTATAGAAATCTCTGGCACATGCTAACATTTTTGTTGAGACATCTACAATAAGGAAAACATTAAACAAGAATGGAGTACATGGGAGGACACCACGGAGGAAGCCATTGCTGTCCAAAAAGAATATTGCAGCATGTTTGAAGTTTGCAAAAGAGCACCTGGATGTTCCACAGCACTACTGGCAAAATATACTGTGGACAGATGAAACCAAGATTGAGTTGTTTGGGAAGAACACACAACACTATGTGTGGAGAAAAAAGGCACAGCACACCAACATCAAAACCTCATCCCCACTGTAAAACATGGCGGAGGGAGCATCATGGTTTGGGGCTGTTTTGCTGCCTCAGGGCCTGGAAGGATTGTTGTCATTGATGGTAAAATGAATTCCAGAGTTTATCAAGACATTTTGCAGGAAAACGTACGACCATCTGTCCGCCAACTGAAGCTCCACAGAGGATGGGTGATGCAACAGGACAATGACCCAAAGCATACAAGTAATTCAACAAAACAATGGCTGCAACAGCACAAAATACGCCTTCTGCAGTGGCCCAGTCAGAGTCCTGACCTCAACCCGATTGAAATGCTGTGGCATGACCTTA
Organism: Staurois parvus; assembly: GCF_062004578.1. Taxonomy (NCBI): domain Eukaryota; kingdom Metazoa; phylum Chordata; class Amphibia; order Anura; family Ranidae; genus Staurois; species Staurois parvus. The sequence goes on along the minus strand of NW_028317797.1, from coordinate 3,881,938 downwards.
AGAGAGCGATTCACACCAGACATCCCAAGAATATTGCTACACTGAAACAGTTTTGTGAAGAGGAGTGGTCCAAAATGACTCCAGAACGTTGTGCAGGTCTGATCTGCAACTACAGGAAACGTTTGGTTGAGGTTATTGCTGCCAAAGGAGGGTCAACCAGTTATTAATTCCAGAGGTTCACATACTTTTTCCTCCCTGCACTGTGAATGTTTACATGTTATGTGCAATTAAACCATGGCAACATCTAATGTTTGTGTAGTATTATGTTCAGCAGACTGTGTTCTTCTATTGTTGTGACTTAGATGACGTTCAGAGCACATTTTATGCCCAATTCATGCAAAACTCCACGTAATACCAAGGGGTTCACATACTTTTTCTTGCAACTGTAGCTACATTTTTTATTCATTTTAATGAAATATTCAAAATATTATTTGTGTTTTATTGGAAAAGGTCTGCCCATGTATCTGTCTGCTTTTCAGGAGAGAAAGAACATAAGAAAGGTGGGTTAGGATGTGTGCTGTTAAGACGCCATCATTTTGTACTGAATGGTCTTTCTAAAGAGGAATTCCAGGTATGGGTATTTTATACATAGTTACATTGGTCCAGCTTGGTCCAATGTAACTACGTATATACAATACGTGGAAGCTGTACGTGGAGCTCCAAAATAGCTGCCCTGCTGCTACACGGAAAGTTGGAAGCCCATCATGGACACCATTCTGAGAATGCTTTGCATATTCTGAATGAATACAAAGCATTCTATAATTGGATGAAGTGGTGAGGTGAGTGGGGTGACGTCACACTCTCCACCTCATCCAATCAGAGAATGTTTTGCATTTATTCATAAAATGCAGCGCATTCTCGGAATGATGTCTATGCTGAGCAGCCAACCTCCTGTGTTCAAAATGCAATAAGGCAGCCGCTGATGGGACTTGGCAGCAAGTGGAGACCACTGAGTAGTGGTGTCTACTTCAGTATATTGTATTATCCAGGCATGGTCTATGCAAAGTACGCCTACCTATGCACCAATCAGCCAGGTAAGGTGTATGCATAGTTACATTGATCCAAGCTGGACCAATGTAAATATGTATAAAATATCTGTGGGAAGAGAGAGGAAGAGCACACCCAATAATGTAGTAAATGGCAAAAGATTTATTAAAAAAATGAAATATTGTTCTCACAAAACAGATGACTGGGTGCTAAAGCGTGAGAGGTGGCTGGAGCACTGGCACTACTATGGCACATTAATTTATTTGTATTTTATGATTTATAGTCATTGTTTATACAGCCCTATGGCCGACACTGCTCTTTAATTGCTCAAGGCCATTACTAATTTAGCCCTTATTGTTTGATCAATTTATTGATACCAACACTGGGCTGCAGTGAACCTTTCTTGGTTCATTGCTGACCGCTGATAGCAGTTATACATCCCTCTGGGGGTGAGTACAGTGTGTTTTTTTTATAAAATATCTATACCTAGAACTCCTCTTTAAGGGATGTTTTCCTACTGGTTGCACAGCATAAGTGCACTTATTGAACAAGCCAGCTGTTTTTAAAACAATCCAAGAATTACAAAACTATGGTTTACAAACAATCACCATGCAAGTAACATTTGTTCTGGTAGTGTTGTGAACAGAGATTTTTTTCAGCCAGATCTTGGTGGAACTCACCACTATTACTTGTATACACAGAAGTCTGGCTTTTCTCCCAATAGCTCCCACAGGTGTGATCTCCTGAAGGCTCCTACTGACTGCAGGATGGGAACAAGGGACATGCAGATGCCCAGGGTTCAGGGATGCCAACATCTCCACTGGATGATCTCTCTCCAAGTGGGAGAGGTGGAGCTACCTACACAGTGTGTGGGGAAGTACTGGAGCCGGCTGGGTGCTTCAGCTTAATACAACAACAAAAGTAAGACAATGGAGCTGTTAAGGAGGAGGAGAGAAGATGGGGGCAGTGGAGGGAGGTTGCATGCAGAGGTCAGAGCTAAAGAGGGATGGAAGTGAGATGTGGATGGGTGATGCAGACAAAAGCAGCTGTGGAAAAGATCTAAACTCTGCACTCTGTGTGTAGTGCACCTCTGAACTCTGTACTCTATATGTACCGAGCCCCAAACTCTGCACACTGTGTGTAACCCCCTACCACTGCACTCTATACATAATGCACTCATGGTATTTAATTCCCCTTTAAGACCCTCCCACTTTTAGTAACATTGACCACACCTACTATTTGATGAGGTTTGGAGGTTGTGTGTTTGTGGTAGTGGGGGGTTTTGAGAGGTTGTGGCTGAGTTCCTGTACGTATTTTCTGAAAGAAAAAGCCCTGGTTGTGTATGTAGACAAAGGGCTGTACACCCTATAATGTCACTTTTGGGCCAATGTCTATAGTAGCAGGGAAAGCTGGGCAGCAGCAGCATTTATAGGTGGTGAAATATTTGTTCTGATTTTTTTTCCTTCATTTGTCACCACTAAACATTTGTGGCTAAATTGAACAAACCCTCTAGGGGTGCACATGCATTTGAGAGGAGTCAGGAGACTCGCTATGGTTCAGGAAACACAAAACCATCTGAACTCTTCTTTTTTGCTGCTTTGTACAAATATCTGTGAATATAATGTAGACTGCATACTTTTTCCAGCAGCACATTCTAGCATTAAAGTAAACATAAACCCAATCACTAAAATCTAATTTTCAAGTGTTAACAAGTTAATGTTATTTCAAAAGCTGTATTAAAGTGGTTGTAATGGCTGAAGGTTTTTTTTTTTACCTTAATTTATTCTCTGCAAACTTTTATCTTCAGCTACTCCCCTCCCCAGCCCTCCCAAATACTTACCTGAGCCCCATTTTGATCCAACACTGTGCTATTCACTTCTGCTGCTGTCAATCAAGTTCAGTGATGATGGAGCAGGGGATTGGAGGTGAGCCACACTGTGTGTGTCAATGGACACACAGAGTGCAGCTTGTGATGGAGCCTGCATGTGTGACATGCCATAGGTAGTAATACATGGCACATGGAGAAGAGGAGGAGCCCAGAGCACCAGAGGGGGATCCCAAAAAAAGAGGATCACGGCTGCTCTGTGCAATGGTTTTGGTAAGTAAGCAAGTCAGCTAAGTATGGCATGTTTGTTATTTAGAAAAAAATGAATAACTTTTTGATCATTTTATTCTTTCTGAATATTCAGATTTATTTACATTCCAGAATACCTGGTGATTTTGCCATGGGGTTCTTATTCGGGTCTTTCCTGTTTTATTTTTACATTGTAACTTTGTCACATGCACCACCGTTGGAAACACCTCCACCAGCACACATTAGGCAGGCATGATTCATTTTGATTATCAGGATACCATTCCATAGCAATGAGCAGCCAATGTTGGAATGAGTGTATGTACACAGGAAGCAAATGTAGAAGGCTAGGGAAAATCAGCTGCACTGGGATACAAGGAAAAAACTATTTAAAATGTCAATTCTTTATGTTACAAAGTACTTTGGCAAATTAAATGTTATTCAGCTGGGGATTAGAGTTACTTAAATTTTACTGAAACAATTGCATGATAAAAGGAGTGAACCTTGTATAAAATTCAAGTGTAAGCAAAGAAAAGCCGTCATTCCGGTGTATGCTCTCCAATCATGTGTTTATTGGGGGGTAACAGATAACAGCCACAAATGTCAATGCGTTTCAGCCACACTGGCCTTATTCACACTTCTTCTCCTAACCTCTGGGGATATCTCCCCAAACCCTGGTCCTTCACCACCTCACTCACCCACTAGACACCCTCCTACCCCCACGAACCGCCGCAACCCCCTCAACCTTATACTTGTCCCCCTCCTCCCCGCATCCATCCCTCCACTCTCGGTTGCACTCCTGAACGCCCGATCGGTTTGCAACAAGCTCACCACCATCCATTACCTCTTTATTTCCCACTCCCTCAACCTTCTAGCGGTCACCAAAACCTGGATCCAAGCCACTGACTCCACCTCCCCTGTGGCACGCTCCTACGGAGGTCTCGTCTGGTCCCATTCACCCAGACCGAGCGGTCGTAGAGGTGGTGGGGTCGGCGTGCTTCCAGGTCCTCCCAAACCCCCCTCTCTATCCTTCTCCTCCTTCGAGGCCCACTGCATCCGACTCTTCTCTCCCACCCCTCTGAGGATTGCAGTAATCTATCGGCCTCCTGGACCCGTATCCCGCTTCCTTGACAACTTTTCCGCCTGGCTGCCCTTCTTCCTCTCCTCTGAGCTACCCACCATCATCCTTGGAGACTTCAATATCCCTATCAATGTCAACAATCCGGCTACATCCCAACTCCTCCACTTAACCTCTTCTTTTGCACTCACACAGTGCACACAATCCTCCACCCACACCAATGAGAACACCCTGGACCTCATTTTCTCCCATCTCTGCACCCTCCACAACCTCACAAACACCCCTTTCCCTCTCTCTGACCACAACCTCATTACGTTCTCCATCTCCCCATCCTATAACGACTCCCACCCCAAATGTAAAACCATCACCAGCCGTGACCTCCGCAACCTGAACCCGGCCCCTCTCCACTCTGCAGCTGACCATCTGTACGACAGTATCCTTCCACTGTCATGCCCTGACCTGGCCACTACTGCGTATAACGACTCACTGTCAGCTGCCTTAGACTCCTTAGCACCCCTAACCACACGTAGCATTAGACCCCGACCGCTTCAACCCTGGCAGAACGACCAAACTAAAAATCTTAAACGACACAGTCACGCGCTGGAATGATTATGGCGCAAAACCAAATCCCCTCGAGCGTTCTCCCTCTACAAATCTGCCTTCCTCACCTACTCCGCCTCCCTCCACGCTGCCAAACAAGCCTACTTCATAACCCTCATCAACACCCTTTCCACCTGTCCTTGCCGGCTTCTCCACCTTCAGCTCCCTACTCTCTCCTTCCCCACCCAGTACCTCACTCACCGCCCACGAGATTGCCAATCACTTCCAAAATAAGATCAGCGCAATCTGTAAGGACATCTACAATGCTCAACCTACCTCCCCACCTAGCCTCCCTCCCACTATAACCCCATCAACTCTCCCCTCCTCTGACCTCGCAACCACCCTACCCCCCACCACACCTAACGTCCCGCACACTATAACCTCCTCAACACTCCGCTCCTTCAGCCTTGCTACCACTGAGGAGGTCACTAAGGTCTTCTCAGAAGCCTGCCTCACCACTTGCCCCCTTGACCCTGTCCCCACACAACTCCTCTTGTCACCCTCCTCCTCCATCCTACGCTCCCTCACCCACATCTTCAATCTCTCCCTCTCTACTGGCGCATTCCCCTCCCCCCTAAAGCACGCGCACATCACCCCCATACTCAAAAAACCCTCCCTGGACCCCACCGACCTAAACAACCTTAGACCCATCTCCCTGCTGCCATTTACTTCCAAGCTCCTTGAGCGCTTAGTCTACAATCGCCTAAGAGCCCACCTCACTGACAAGAACCTCCTCAATCCACTACAGTCTGGATTCCGTCCCCTACACTCAAAATCACTAATGACCTGCTAACCGCCAAAGCTAATGGCCACTACTCAGTCCTCTTACTCCTCGACCTTTCCGCGGCCTTCGACATAGTCGACCACCCCCTCCTCCTTAATAAACTACACTCCCTCGGCATCAGAGACTCTGCTCTCTCCTGGCTCTCCTCCTATCTATCCCAACACTCCTTCAGCGTTTCCTATAACGCTACCACCTCCCCCTCTCTCCCCCTCTCTGTTGGGGTCCCCCAAGGCTCTGTCCTCAGGCCCCTTCTCTTCTCCATCTACACCTCCTCCCTCAGCAAACTGATACACTCCCACGGCTTCAATTATCATCTCTACACCGATGACACGCAAATTTACCTCTCCAGCCCTCGCCTCACCCCTTCAGTCTCCGCCCGTATCACCCACCTACTAAACGACATATCAGACTGGATGTCGCTCCATTTCCTCAAATTGAACCTTTCCAAAACCGAGCTCTTGATTTTCCACCCAGCCCGTGCCCCTCCCACCCTCTTCATCACGACCAGCAATGCCACAATCAGTCCCACCCCGCAAGCCAAAGTCTTAGGTGTCACTCTAGACTCAGACCTGTCCTTCCAACCCCATGTCCAATCATTGGCAAACTCATGCAGGCTCCACCTCAGCAACATCTCCAAAATACATTTGTTCCTAACCCCAGACACTACTAAACAACTCGTTCACTCCCTTATTATCTCACGTCTGGACTACTGCAACTCCCTTCTCACCGGCCTACCTCATCCCAGACTATCCCCGCTTCAGTCTATCCTGAACTCAGCGACCAGACTCATCCACCTTATCAACCACTCCGCTTCTGCCACCCCCCTCTGTCATTCCTTCCACTGGCTCCCGATTGCCCAACGCATTAAATTCAAACTACTAACACTGACATACAAAGCCATTCATAACACTGCCCCAAACTACCTCACAGACCTGATACCCAAATACCACCCAACCCGTAATCTTCACTCCTCACAAGACCTCCTACTTTCTAGCTCCCAGGTCTCCCAGGACTTCTCTAGGACTTCCTCCATCCTCTGGAACTCATTGCCCCAATCAATCAGACTGTCACCTACCCTCCTCACCTTTAGGCGCACCCTGAAAACCCACCTCTGTCAGCCTACCCCCCCTTACCTAACAGCCAATCTCCTCCACTCCTCCTACCACTCTATCCCCCACAGCCACTTCCTTCTGTACCACTATCCTCTCCCTCCTAGATTGTAAGCTCGAAAGAGCAGGGCCCTTGAACCCCTCATGTTTTGTTTTGTTCCTGTATTGTCTAATGTTCTGTCCCCCACTCTAATGTACAGTGCTGAGCAAATCTTTTAGCGCTATATAAATACTGTATAATAATAATATTCATTACTCAAGGACGGATATAACGCGTTGACGTTTGTGGCTGTTATCTGTTACCCACTAATAAACACAAGATTACAGAGCATACACCGGAGCGTACACCAAAGTGCCAGCTGTTCTTTGCTAATATGGACCGTGTGGATGAGGAGTCAGCTGCCTCTGCTTGAGCTCCAGTGGTAAAGCCGCATTATAACATTTGGAGGTAGTAGCACCTACTTTCATGTATTTGAATTACTGAGGCGTGTCCTGGAGCAATAATATATTTTAACGAAGCCCTAATTATACATTGGCTGCACAAGCATTTGCCACCACTATGAAATGATCATTTTGTGCCCTTTTTAGACGCTCTGAGGAAATCACCACCAACAAAACTTGTCTTCTTATATTTCATGCAAGCAAGACGCACCTCAAAAGTCTACAGCACATGAGCCTTGAAAGATATCTTTTTCCTCGACAAGGGCAATGAAGACAACGCATGTGGAAGTTATATAGGGCTGACGGCCTCACATTTCTTGCTGAGATGTAACTGCACCATCTACCTAATTTCATAAAGGATTACAACTTGCAGTTTGGGCTGAAATTGTAGTCCCTCTGCAGAAATGAAAGGTCAGAGCAACCGAGATTCAGGTTTAATGACTGAGAGGGGAAAAGATCACTAGTCAGCAATAGTTTTAATTATGGTGATGTTAACATTGACATTTCGTCCAATTAGAGTTTATGAAATGAAAAACACTATGTTATAAAAGAATGTTAAGGGTCACAGACATGCTGACAAAACCAAACAAATTCTCGGTTAATATGCTTCAGAGCAATGCCTTGGAACTGCGGCAAGGTTCAGCATCCTGATAACCTTTACTAGATATTGCCTTGATATACGTTGCAGCTTGATCTAATGCTGCTATGACATTTTAGTTCATGATGTCCTTGGCTTGCTTCTGCCTTTCTGAGTTACAACTATTTAGCCCACTGCTTTTTTTTTTTCTACTCCCTCATGGTTCTGTCTACAATACCCTATCGCATTGTGCATCATGTGAAACCATTAAATAAAATGCTCACCTTTCTGTTTTAAGGTTCAACCTCATATACTCTTAATCTAAAATGTTGCCAGTATATACCAGACACCAGTGAGATTTTAAATGGAAAGTTGATTTAAAAGGTCAGGCAAATTCCGATTTAAGCCAGGAAATTAACATTTCAACTACTGTCTCGAGATCCAATGGCTAAATTTAATCTGAGATTAAGCAGTCCTGGTTGACTTGACCTGGGACGATCGTTTTTATTTTATATAGTGTTATTTTGAAAATCATATGAATACTGAAGTCGTACATGGGATCAGAATATTTTTTGTAGCAGTTTAGATTTTTCAAATATTTATATAGGCTTTCCATTGTGTATATTACAAATAATGTGATACTTTATGGATCACTATGATTAGAAATGTAAATACATATATACAGTACGTTTTTTGCTAAAAAATCTGATGCAAATGGAATGTTTGTATCACTATGGTAAAAGTAAGAAAAGGAATTAATAAACAAGCACCAGCATGGATGCGTTGAACCCACACACCAAATACACAAACACACACACACACACAAGTCTATCTAGTTCAACCATAAAAAAAAAAGTTATAATCCTATACCAACAGTTGAACCAGAGGAAGGCAAAGAAAATCAGCAAAGCATAAACTAATTTGCTCCTGCAGGGGAAAAAATTCCTTCCTAATCCCCTGAGAGGCAATCAGATATTCCCTGGATCAACTTTACCTATAAATGTTAGTATCCAGTTATATTCTGTGTATCCAAGAAAGAATCCAGGCCTTTTTTAAAGCAATCTACTGAGCTGGCCAGAACCAACTCTTGAGGGAGTCTATTCCACATTTTCACAGCTCCTACTGTGAAGAAACCTTTCTGTATTTGGAAATTAAATCTCTTGTCCTCCAGATGTAAAGAGTGCCCCCTTGTCTTCTGTGATGAATAACTCATGAATAACTAATACATGTTGATCATATCCCCCCTTAATCTTCTCTTCTCAAGAGAATAAATTCAGTTTCTCTAATCTTTCATCATAGCTGAGCTCTTCCATGCCTCTTATCACTTTGGTTGCCCTTCTCTGTACTTTCTCCAGTTCCTCAATGTTCTTTTTGTGAATTGGTGTCCAAAACTGAATTGCATATTCCAGATGAGGTCTTACTAATAAATCATTACAGGGGACAGGGGAAAATGATATGTCTCTCTGAAGTCTATATCTCTTTTACTACAAGAGAGGATTTTGCTCGCTTTAGAAACCACAGCTTGGTATTGCATGTCATTATTAAGCTTGTGATCTACCAGAACTCCCAGATCCTTCTCCACCATTGATTCCCCCATTTGTACTCCCCATAGTATGTATGGTGCATGCATATTCTTAGCCCCCAAGTGCATAACCTTACATTTATCAACATTAAACCTCATTTGCCACATAGTTGCCCAATTAAACAGTGCATTGAGGTTGGCTTGTAAGTTGGAGACATCCTGTAAGGACGTTATTCCACTGCACAGCTTGGTGTCATCTGCAAAGACTGAAATGGGATTCTTAATCCTAAACCCTATATTGTTTATAAATATATTAACAAGGGTCACAACACTGAACCTTGGGGTACACCACTGACAACCCTAGACCATTCAGAGTATGAATCATTAACCACTACTCTTTGAATACAATCATTTATCCAGTTTTCTATCCATTTACATACAGATTTTTCCAAGCCTGTAGATTTTACCTTACATATTAGCCGTGTGTGGGAAATTGTATCAAACACCTTTGCAAAATCCAAGTATACCACGTCGACCACCACCCCTCTGTCCAAGGTTTTGCTCACCTCTTCATAAAAAGAAATCAGGTTTGTTTGACAACTTCTATCTTTCATGAATCCATGGTGTCTGTTCCTTAAAATATTTTTTTCCAGCAAGAACTCATCTATGTGATCTTTTATTAAACTCTCCTGTATTTTCCCAACTATAGATGTTAAACTAACAGGTCTATAATTACCTGGTAAAGATTTTGACCCCTTTTTAAATATAGGCACCACATTGGCCTTACGCCAATCCAATGGTACCATGCCAGTCATTAAAGAGTCCCTAAAAATTAAAACAATGGCTTTGAAATGACAGCGCTCAATTCTTTAAGGACCCGTGGGTATATACTATGCATTACAGGTGCTTTATTCACCTTTATTCTGTCAAAATGTTTTTGGATCATATCAATTGTGAGCCAATGCGGATCATCTGCGGCTGTGTAAATACCTTGCCCAATAATGTAAGGACTATAAAAAAGACACAGAGAACTGCCACGTGTGTGACCATACTTATAGGGCAATATAAGTCTAGTGCAGGGCCATGATGTTATAGTCCTAGAGGATGTATACAAAACATATCAACAAACAGCGAACATGTTTTCCACTGTTATTGAAAATGACTACTGTCTGGAAGGAAAAGTATAAAGGGTAGGGTCATATCCTGACCAATTCCCACTACCTACAGACATGGACTAGTGAGTGGGTTCAGGGAATCCCTGCTGGTGCTTGTTTATTAGATATTAGTGCTTCATTATGATTAGTTTTTTGGGCAAAAATTAGAATTTCGGAGAATCGGATGTATCCAAATTTCCAAATGGACATGGTAACAAATGTCAACAAATCCAAAAACAAGTTATAGCAAAAATGATAAATACACGTATTTTATTCGGATTCATTGCGAATAGCTGGGTGACCCCGCCCCCATGTTTACTTGTCAGTTAGTGATTGTCTCTCAATGGGACTCTTGCTACTTGGCGAGCAGTGGGTTTTTTTTTTCCTTGCAGGTCTGTGTTCAGTGATTGGATTTACAATGGGGGACATGTTTTTATCATTAATATTTTTTTTTTTTACCGAACTTCCTGACCAGGCCATTTTTTGCTATTTGGCACTGAGCTATTTCAACTGGTAATTGCGCGGTCATGCAATGCTGTACCCAAACAAAATGTATGGCCTTTTTCAGACAAATGGAGCTTTCTTTTGGTTGTATTTGATCACCACTGCGTTTTTAATTTTTTTTTATATGGACAAAAAAATACTGAAAAGCTTGAAAAAAAAAGATATTTTCTACTTTCGGTTACAAAAAATATCCAATAAACTCAAAGTTAGTCATAAATTTAGGCCAAAATATTCTGCTACATGTCTTTGGTAAAAAAAAATCCCAATCCATGTATATTAATTGGTGCTAAAATGCCAGGGCAGTGCAAAGACCCCCCAAATGACCGCTTTTTGGAAAGTGGACACCCAAAGGAATTTGCTGAGAGGCATGTTGAGAGTCCATAGTAGATTTAATTTTTTTGCCACAAATGTTTGAAAAATCTATTTTTTTTTTTTTTACACAAAGTTGTAACTTAAATGATATATTGTTCATGTATGCCATGGCTATATGTGGAATAACACACCAACACACTTTCTGATACCTCTCCCGAGTATGGAGAGACTTTTTGGCAGCCTATCCACATACAGGCCCCCAAAATCCAATGACCACTTTCAGGCTTTCAAAGGGCATTCTTCCTCATATCACTTCCTCACTGCCTATTACAGTTTTGGAGGCCCTAAAATGCAAGGATAGTAAAAATACCCCCTCTCCAAATGACCCCTTTTTGGAAAGTAGACAATCCAAGGAATTTGATAAGAGGCATGGTGAGTATTTTGCAGATATCATTTTTGCCACAGGGTTTTGAAAAAAGAAAAGAAAAAATAAATTTTTGTTTTCTTCATTCTCCAAAAACAAATTATTTTTGGACAAATAAGATCTGAAAAATACTCACCATGCCCCTTAGCAAATAACTTGGAATGTCTACTTTCCAAAAAGGGATTATTTGGGGGGGGGGTGCTTCTACTATCCTGGCATTTCAGGGCCAACATTAAAAGCTTCTGCCACACATCACCCACTTTCCTAACCACTTGAAGAACAAGCCTTTTCTGACACTTTTTTGTTTACATGGAAAAACTTTTTTTGCTAGAAAATTACTTTGAACCCCCAAAAATTACATATATTTTTTAAAGCAATGGCCCTAGAGAATACAATGGTGGGTGTTCCAATTTTTTATGTCACACAGTATTTGTGCATCAATTTTTCAAACGCTAATTTTATTGAAACAAATACACTTTTTTGAATCAGAATGCACAAAAACACAATATATTGCCCAATTGTTTGATAATATATATAAGATGATGATATGCTGAATACATAGATACTAAACATGTCATGCTTTATAATTGCACTTGCCTGTGCAACGGCGACAAACTATGTAAATTTTTAATATTGATAAGTGACACTTTAAAAACCTTTACAGGTCACCACTTTATATTCTAAAGTGTTGGAATTACTGTCCCAATCAAATGGTTGCAGTGATACCTCACATTCATAGTGCAATCTTGGTTTACATACAGACACGGAACCAAAGCTTGGGTTCACCTTTGCGCATGAGCATGGGAATATCTCCTATGACAGTAATAGGCAATGACAGGTATTCTTTGCTGAGAAATGGGTCTATTAAACTCTAGATGTCTCTTCTGCCCTTAAAGCATCTGATCACACCAAACTCAGTGTGATCAGATGCTTTCCCAATTTAAAAATGGTGCTGTTAATATCCCGCAAAACAGAGATGATGAAATGCTCATATCTTCTGGTTTCTTAGACCATAGAGATGATTGGAGCCATTCTGGTCTCCGATCAGCTCTATGGTCAGTCGGCAGAAATGCTGGCTGCATTCTCGGATTCTCCTGTGGGACAGGAGAGCCCAAGGAAGCCATAGAAGGTGGCAGGAGGGGGGGACTTTCCTTCCTGCTGCTTGTAAAAATATTCCAGCAGCTAATTAGTTGCTAGGATTGCTTTTACATGAAAGCTGAAAAAAATAATACCAGGATGATGTCTGTAGCTGCACTCAAAGTCCAGCGATGTACCAGTACATTGCTGGTCCATGTTGGGCATATATGTAACAGCAGAGAAAATGGGCATATGTTGAATCAGGTCTGTGGACCAATATGACTGCAATTCATTCTTTTTTGTAATGGCCATGTTGAGGGTTAGGCCCAAAAAAGTTTTAAATTCAGAAACCATGATAGATTTCTGTGAATTGCCTGGCAAGAGTTGTATTGTTGTGAGTATAAATTGCTTTGGCCCACAATCAATTGATCCAATTCTTCCATGAAAATCAAAGGTGGGGCTAAACACTAGTGCTGGCAGCGAATGGGGCTGATCCTGCTAACACTGTGTTTTTGGGGACACTATACAAAGAAGGCACTAGTATAGTTCTGTACATGATCAATATATTGATCTGTACAAACACTATACTGGTAATGGCGGTGATCAGTGACCTATAGCGTGAGTGCGATAGTGCGGAGGAGATCTAATGCTAGCTGACCCTGGCTGGGAGGGACCCTTACAGACCTTGACACTATCTGATGTTGCTAGTGGTAGTAACACAGTGATCTGTGAAAAATGACGAAGTGATCAAAGGGTCTATAGGGATGATCAAAGGGTTAAATGTGCTAATCTAACGTGTGCGTGTAAAATGTAGTGTTTTTACTCACAGTGCGATGTTCTCTCTTCCCTTCCTGGACAGATGGAGGGGGCAGTGGGGGGCGTGGGCGTGTTCACAATCCGAAATAGAAAGCCCAGAGCCACTGCTTGCCTGCACAAAGCAAGCAGGTGGTTGGCAAGTGATTAAAAAAAAAAACCCTAAACATTTTTTTTTAATTCTCAATACAGTATTTTTTATTTTATTTTTTTTTACTTTTTAAAAAAAAAAATTTTTTAACTTTTTTTTTAACTTTTATAACCATAGTGCTATGTTACCATAGTAACATTGTACTACTTTGGGGGGTGATTAGGGATTTTTTTTTTTTTTTTACACTTTGCATTGCATGAGCAATGCACAGTTCAAGCACAGTGGCTAAATGGTTAGCACGCCCGCCAACCACGGCACCACCTGCCTGGAGTTTGCATCTTCTCCTGTGCCTGCGTGGGTTTCCTCCCACACTCCAATGACATTCTGATAGGTCTATTGGAACCTGTCTAAATTGGCCCTAGTATGTATATGTAGGAATGTAAGTTAGGGACTTTATATTGTATGCCCCTTGAGGGTTAGAGACTGATGTGACTGTACAATATATATATGTAAAGAGCTGCGTAAATTGACAGCGCTATATAAGTACCTGTATTAAATATAATAGTGATCTGTGATTGGCTAGAGCTGGTCACATAGTACAGGGTGCTGTGATTGGTCCCATGTATCACCATGAAGAGAAGCAGAGCTTTTATAAATCAGGTTGATTCATAACAGCTTTGCTAACATTGTGGTCATGTGATTGCATAGTGATCACATGATCACCGGGATCTTCAGTCTGCTGCTGGGGAGCAACCCCTCCCACCCGTATTAGTACACGCAGAGCAACGTACCTGTACATCGCTTTACCTGCAGCTGTTGCCCGTCCGCAGTACATTGCAGGCGGGCAGGTGGGCGGCAAGCGGTTAATAAAGGACTTGTTAAAAACTGTTTGTGTTTTTATTTACTTTTGAAATTCTTTGGTGAATGAGTAGGGGGACAAAGTACCCCATACTCATTCACATGGGTTTGCTGGGATCTGGAAAAAGACAGTGTGGTTGTTTCAAGACGCACAATACCATAATACTTGAACAAAAATGAGCTGCATGGTCAAGTTGCCAGAAAGAAGCCTTTACTGTTCCAATGTCACAAAAATGCCAGGGTGTTGTCGGGCATATTGTAACCAAGCTTTTTAGTGGCATTGGCACATTAAGTTCTTCTTTCTGGCAACTCAACCATGCAGCTCTTTTTAGTTCAAGTATCATCATATTGTGCTCCTTGAAACAACCACAGCATCTTTTTTTCGGGGCAGCCTGTATTGCTCCTGAGGTTACCTGTGGAGTTTTCTTTGTATCCCAAACAATTCTTCTGGCACTTGTGGCTGCAACCTTACTTGGTCTACCTGTCTTTTGACAGTTTCTTTCTGCTCCCCATGGCTCGGTATCTAGCCTGCTCAGTGCATTTGCGTGAGAGCTAACAAACTCATTGACTATTTATACACAGACACTAACTGCAATTTAATAAGCCACAGATGTGGGAAATTAACCTTTACTTGCCATTTTAACCCATGTGTCACCTTGTGTTTCTTTAACAAAGCCAAACATTCCAGAGTATGTAAAATTTGGATCAGGGCCATTTGGGTGATTTCTGTTATTATTATAATTTAAAAATGAGCCGAACAACTATGTGTTAATAAATGGCTTGATATGTTCACTATTCTTACATAAAAGACAGGTTTTTCTTGCATGATCAGTCATATTTGCAATATTAATGCAAAAATGTCTAATTTTCTGCCAGCATATGCAAACTTTTGAGAACAACTGTGTTTATACATCACATCACTTTTTATTCCTTAGAAAAAAAAGTAATTGCAACAATTAAATGATTTAGAGAGAGAAAAAAGATGGGGTACATGGGGATTGGGAGTGGGCTGTCAAGGAATACCAAAGCTTAGCTTAATAAATAAGGTGAGACTGTGTTCACTTTAAATACCCAATTATGTGGAAAGAAAAATAATTTTAAAAAATGGATATTTGGTCACATATGATTGGAAGACTGTCAAGGTCCTACCTTTTCCCTGAGGTTATGTTACTCCATGTGCTGGCGTCCATCTTGGACTCTGCTGTGCATGATGGGAATCCTTTTATGCCTTCAGGTTTCTGTGGTCCATCCCCCAGAGGGGTGTGGCTGATGACATATAAGCCTGTGGCCCGCACATGCTCTTTGCACTTGTGTCTTTGTGTTGCTATTACTCTGTTCTGACTCTCGTGACTCTCCTGGTATCTGATTCGGCTTGTGACTTGACTATTCTTTGTATTCTCCTTTGATCTGACCCTCTGTTGCTGAACCCGGCTCGTGACCTGTGATTCTCGTCTGCTGTCCTGTTTTGTCCTGTTGTTGTTGACCCCGGCTTGTCTGACTACTCTTTTGTCTCTTCCACCAGCTACACGCCATTGGCGGCGGCCATTACCGCAGCTGAGGTGTCTCGGGGGCCGCGACCTGGTTCCTGGCTGCGTCAAGTCCATCCCCACCATCAGGGGCCAAGGTGAAGGGCAGCCTGGGACTTAGACTCCGCGCCCTGAGGGACTTCGGTCTGTGGGTGGTGGTTGTCGTCAGCCAGTGCGTTACATTGTTAGGCCTGCCTGTCCGTTCCTCAGCTCCTGCCCTGACAAAGACTGAAGTCAGAATCTAATTTGTTAAGATAGGTAAACAATCTCTTTGCAAAGTGTAAATTCACTTTGTTAGGTGAATAGCCTATACTTTAGTAAATGAACCCAAATGTATACAGTATTCCTGCCATCTCAGATTTCCCAGAATGGAATGTAAACTGATAATTCCTATAGTCTTAAACATACCAGAATCATCTATGGTCAGCCTTAGGTCTGCCATGGAAAGCCAAATCTTTAAAAACTTAGAAGACCAATTTGAAGCATCACTTTATAGGGGCAAGCAAGGTTGTTCCTTCCAAAGGAGAAGGATGAGTAGATGTGCTTTTTATTAGACATGTGTGTTTTGTTTCGTTACGACTTGTACTTTGGATGAAAATTTCATTTTTGGTGATTCGGATGTATACAAATTTCCGTATGGACATAGTAATGAATGTCAAAGAATCTGAAAACAAAACAAAACATTATAACGAAATTAACAAATGCATTTATTTTATTCAGCTGCCACCCCATGATGTGATAGTTGTTCGGGCTCATGGGGAAATAAATTCAATTTTTGAATTTGTTTCATAATTCAAATTCGGATAACAAATGGATCATATTTTCCTTCCATTCATTAATTCAGATGCACATGATACCAGTCAATATTGTCCAATCAGCTCATTTCCTTTGGTGGGTTGTGGTATTTACTTTGGTGGTTTGTGTTATTAACCCATCTGGAATGATGGCAACTACTATAATGAAGGAAGGAATTGTCCGTTGTGGGTTTGGTGTAATTAATGGTAAATATCTTGGTGCCCTCATGGTGTAATTCCAAATCCAGAAAAGGCAGCACATGGTAATCATGGACGTGACTGACTTCTGCAGGATGTGGATGATGGTGGCATACTTAGAGATCAGCCCTTATCGATGGTCTTTTTTATTACTTCACCGTTGTGAGTGTTTATGTATATAGTGGCTTATTAAATTGCGTTAATACTGCTCTTTTTCTTCCTATAAATTATCCATATAGAGTTGGCTTACTCTGGGATGGCTGCCACCTAAGCGGTTATACAGTGATGGACATTATAGACTATTATGGACTAGCGTCCAAAAATATTGAATCCTTCCGATTAAAATTGTCCGATTTGATAATTCGACAAATATATAGCAAACTTTCAGAAAAACTGCAACATTTTTTTAACCCATGCAGACCAATGGTTATCCAAAATGAATGCCGAAGAAACAAAACAAATTCTGAAAATGAATTGGTTCAACATAACAAATATGATTAAATGAAATTCTTCAATAAACGGATGCATCCAAAATGAAACGGAAATTTGCGATGTGCACATGTCTATGTCTATGGTTTTCACATATTGGAAAATATCTGAAGTTGCTCATTGCATTTTTGCTGTCTCCACATAAAAAAAAAAATCTGTTTGCTGTGTTCTAGAAGCTGAGATGAGGAGAAAAGCTACTGGACATCTTAGCAACATATCACCCCAAACAACAGTGGGCAGGTCTCAACACTGCTCATTCTCAGAAATACCTGTATATGTATGGTGGCCCTAAGAAACAGAGCATCTAAATAGTGCATGCAAATACAGATAAAGATGTACTTCACAAAATGAAAGTTTTGCCCTGCATAGACTTCAGTACAGTTTTATGTCTATACTTTGTGGAAAGAATAAGGCAAAGATATCAACGCAAGCTAACAGCACACATTGGTCTTGACATTTGTGGCAGATTATGGAGAGATGAGGAGTTACAGATCCCCTGTTTTTGTTAGTC
This sequence comes from Staurois parvus, assembly GCF_062004578.1. NCBI lineage: Eukaryota > Metazoa > Chordata > Amphibia > Anura > Ranidae > Staurois > Staurois parvus. Next base: position 3,864,018 of record NW_028317797.1, on the reverse strand, counting down.
AGTTTTAACTGGTGCTGGACCACTTCAAACGTTTTCTTCTTCCACTGCACAAAGGAACTGAATGAATATATTCATTTTAGCTATTAGCCCTTTTCTCTTATTATGTGGTTAAATAAAACATATTTATGCTCCGTAGCAACAGTCCATAATAATCCATCTGATATTTTTGCTGTTCAAAATTAGAAAAACGCTGAAGTGAGTTTTTAACAGATTCTGGCAGAAAATACATTTGTGGTAAATAAAGAGATCAAAGAAAACCTATTGTTGCAATAAATAGTAGACAAAAAAAGTTCAGTAAATGTCTGCTTTCATATCAATAAATCACAGTAAACAATAAACACATTACAAGAGAGAACACAAGCTTCTTCAATAACACAGTACAAAGATTAATAATGAAGTGTTAAGTACATCAGCCCATAGCAGCCAGTCAAAATTCCGGTTTCAGAAGTCAGATCGCTTAGATTATTTAAGATTGGCTGCCAGTGATGGCTGAAGCATGTGAGGTCTAATGTAATTTATCTTGATGAACATGCATGAAAACTTACAACTGGTCACAGAAATCACATGAGATGAACTGTAAAAAGAGGGAATCACATTTATGAGGGTTGAAATACAACAGAGCAATAAAATTGGTTTTACCATTTTTTACTGTTTAACCACTTGTCATCCACAGGCTGTTTTTAAATGGCCTGGAAGTCAGATGTCCATATCAAGTTCACAGCTGCAGCAGTGGATGTTTAGTGGGAGCAGAATGGGGAATATCCATCCCTCAGTCTGCTCTGTGAGCAATTAACCTTCAATCAATCAACTCTGAGCATTTTTTGGGTTCAGAGCTGTCAGAATCCCAGACAAAATGCCAGGTAAACTGATGATTAAACACAGTCCTATTCATGATCAGCTGGAGTGGCAGGCAGGAGAGATAAAAGGGGTCTAATAGACCCCTGATATCTTCATAAAGAAAACCTGCCCCCTGCCAGTTTTATCACATAGGAACTTTGTGCTCCCCCTGAGATAGTGATAAAGTTAAATGAGAAAAAAAAAGTTAAAAATGTAAATTGTAATGAAACTAATAAAAATAAAAACATTTTTTAAAGTAACCTAGCACACACATGCAAATGCAGAGGTGCACGTAGGGTGTGCATGTGTGTTTAAACAGTGATTGTGCCACATTGCAAATGTTAGAGGGAGTGAAATAATTTTAGGGCCATGATTCAGCTCTATGGACACTGAGTACCATGTTTTTCACCATTTCACAGATGCATGCAATTTAATAGCTTGATATGTTTGGTATTTATTTATTCGATGCACCACAAAATGACAGCTCCCTAGCCAGCTGCTGTTGTGGAAAACCAGTTGAGGGTCTGTCATTTAACAATGGTTGCAATATGCAGCCTGGGTAGGCAGGAAAAGAGGGAAGAGAGCATTCTTCCCCCTCCTGAACCACACAAGGCTACCTGCCTGTGACAATGGGTGGGTACCTTGCATGGGGGGACAGCAAATCCCAGCAACAAGGGTCTCATTATTATTATTATTATACAGTATTTATAAAGCGCCAATAGTTCACTCAGCGCTGTACATTACAAAGGGGGACAGAACATGTGACAGAACAATACCAATACAATGCAAAACATGAGGGGATTGAGGGCCCTGCTCTTTCGAGCTTACAATCTAGAAGGGACGGGATAGTGGTACAGGAGGAGATAGCTGTGGGGGATGGAGTGGTAGGAAGAGTGGAGGAGGTCAGTCAAGTTAGCAGGGGGTAGGCTTCCCTGAAGAGGTGGGTTTTCAGGGTACGCCTAAAGGAGAGGAGAGTAGGTGATAGTCTGATGGATTGGGGTAGGGAGTTCCAGAGGATGGGTGACACCCTGGAGAAGTCCTGGAGGCGGGCATGGGAGGAGGAGACCAGGGAACTAGAGAGAAGGAGGTCTTGTGAGGAGCGGAGTGTGCGTGCTAGGCGGTACTTGGATATTAGGTCAGTGATGTAGTATGGGGCAGTATGGTGGACAGCTTTGTACGTCAGTGTTAGGATTTTGAATTTAATCCGTTGCGCAATCGAAAGCGAGTGGAGGGATTGGCAGAGGGGGGTGGCGGAAACGGAGCTGTTGATAAGGTGAATGAGTCTGGCAGCCGTATTCAGGATCAACTGAAGCGGGGATAGCCAGCGGAAAGGCAAGCCAGTGAGGAGGGAGTTGCAGTAATCGAGTCGTGATATGATGAGGGAGTGGATGAGCTGTTTAGTGGTTTCTGGGGTTAGGAACGTGCGGATTTTGGCGATGTTGCGGAGGTGGAGTCTGCACAAGTTTGTTAAAGATTGGACTTGGGGCTGGAAGGATAGGTTGGAGTCCAGAATGACACTAAGTACTCTGGCCTGCAGGGCGGGTTTGATATTGGCGTTGTTGGATGTGATGGAGAAGTCAATGGGGGGTGGGGTTCGGGCTGGGGGGAAGACAAGAAACTCGGTTTTGGAGAGATTCAGTTTAAGGAAGTGGAGCGACATCCAATCTGATATGTCGCTCAGTAGGTGTGTGATTCGGGCAGAGACCGAGGGGGTGAGGTAGGGGGTTGAGAGATAGATTTGTGTGTCGTCGGCATAGAGGTGGTAGTTGAAGCTGTGAGAGTGTATGAGTTGGCCAAGGGAGGAGGTGTAGATGGAGAAGAGAAGGGGCCCAAGGACAGAGCCTTGAGGGACCCCAACAGAGAGGGGGAGTGAGGGGGAGGTGGTAGCATTATAGGTAACGCTGAAAGAGCGTTGTGACAGGTAGGAGGAGAGCCAGGAGAGAGCAGAATCTCTGAGGCCGAGGGAGTGTAGTATTTTGAGGAGGAGGGGGTGGTCAACTGTGTCGAAGGCCACAGAGAGGTCAAGGAGTAGGAGCACTGAATAGTGACCATTAGCTTTGGCGGTTAGAAGGTCGTTGGAGAGTTTGAGTAAGGCGGTTTCGGTGGAGTGTAGGGGATGGAAGCCAGACATCTCCATATCCTGTCTCCAAAAAAGAGATGTGGGCATCTGCAGGGGAGATTTAGTAGAATCTGGAAGCTTCCTTTAGAATAAGGGCTCCCCAGGTGAAAGATATCTTCTCCCCAGGTGAAAGAGTATGGAGTACATATTACTCCTTGCTCATTCCCAAAAAAGAGAAAAAAATAAATACATTCACATCATTAAAAATTCCTTTACCAAGAAAAAACCCATGTCCCTCTATGTAAGTCCAATGTCATTCACATTATCCAGTAATTATTATATTATTATTATACAGGATTTATATAGCGCCAACGGTTTGCTCAGCACTTTACATTATAGTGGGAGACAATACAGTAACAATACAGTTCAATACAAGAGGGATTTGAGGGCCCTGCTCCTTGGAGCTTACAATCTAGGAGGGAGGGGTGAATGGTACAATAGGTAATAACTGTGGGAGAGTGGTTGGAAGAGTAGAGGATTTCAGTATTAGCAGAGGGCGGGATAGGCTTACCTGAAGAGATAGGTTTTCAGTGATCTCCTAAAAGTAAGTAGAGTAGGCGATAGTCTGATAGATTGGGGTAGGGAGTTCCAGAAGATGGGTGACGCCCTGGAAAAGTCTTGGAGGAGAGCATGGGAGGAGGAGATAAAGGAGATAGAGAGTAGGAGGTTTTGTGAGGAGCGGGGAGTATGGTTTGGGTGATATTTAGAGATAAGGTTGGTTATGTAAATTGGGGCAGTGTTGTGGACGGCTTTATATGTCATTGTTAGTGTTTTGAATTTTATCCGTTGGGCAACTGGGAGCCAGTGTAGAGATTGGCAGAGAGGGGTGGCAGATACAGAACGGTTAGTAAGGTGGATGAGTTTGGCAGCAGCGTTCATGATAGACTGGAGTGGGGATAGCCTGCGATGAGGTAGGCCAATGAGGAGGGAGTTACAATAGTCGAGGCATGATATGACAAGGGAGTGAATAAGTAGCTTAGTGGTTTCCGGGGTTAGGAAGGGTCATATCTTGGAGATGTTGCGGAGGTGAAGTCTACATGATTTTGTCAGCGATTGGATCTGGGGCTGGAAGGACAGATGGGAGTCTAGGATTACACCTAGTACACTGGCCTGAGGGGATGGACTGATGGTTGTGTTACCAATATTTATGGTGAAGTCAGTGGAGGTGGCACGGGCAGGGGGGAATACTAAGAGCTCAGTTTTGGAAAGGTTGAGTTATGTAGATGTAGATCCTTGTCAGTCAGAATGGCCTGCTGCTCAACAATGCTGTTGACAATGCTGCTTGCTGATGCTAACCTGTTGCACCCCAAAATTGGGGGGCAGCAAAGCCCAGCAACAAGGATCTCATCTCCATATCCTGTACCCAAAAAGACATGTGAGGGGTCTGCAATGGTTATTTAGCAGAATATGGAAGCCCACTTTGGATTAAGGGGGCCCCCAGATATCCATCTTTCCCCAAGATTAATGAGTATGTGGTGGACTCTACAACTTGTTACTTCGCAGAAAAGCTATCAAATGAATAAAACCAACCACACTGTGAAAACATCCTTTATTAAAAAAAAAACCTGTAAATGATAAATTCCTGTCCATCGTATGTATGTTAACAAGCTGACCAGAGATCCTAGGGTACATCATTAACCAAATCCATTCATCACCAAATTTGCTCAATGATATCAGCTAGAATCCCAAGCTGACTTGATAACAAACTGAAGCTGGCAGGGATATATTATTTAGTGGTCGTAATGCTGTTTGTAAAATGCCCCTTTGAAAGTACTGCATACTGATCTCTACATTTGAACACATATTTAAGACATTACTAAACCATGCTATTTTAAAGATTTGTGCTTTTTTTGTGTTTGCCTTTAAGCAACATCCCCACTGAATTATAGTTGTATTTTTTTCTTTTTTTGCATTGGTACATGTCCAGCATGGCAGTGCCCAGCTTCCCATGTCCTTTTTTAACAAAAGTTTGAATATTAACCTTGAAAAAGGCCTGAAAACAATAACAAGATTCAGCTTCAGTTGACTTCAATGGGTTTAGATTATTTTTCATGTTTGTGATGTCCAAGTAACCAAACTTTGCCTTATTTGTCCCTCACTGTGCTGTGGTTCTTCTCATTGCCACCATTTCCTTTAAGCGATATAGGGTCTGAAGGTTTGAGGGACTAAAAACAGCAGGGGATCAGGAATCCAGTGTGGCAGTATCTGTTCAGTAAAGTGAATTTTGCCAGAGCACACATCAGCAGAGGTTTACTGTGTTCTTTTTTGTGCATTTTTAATTTAGCAACAGAGCTTTAGCTGGTTCTAGGAACCAAGTATAGTGGCATCAAGAAAAGACTGTGCTCCAGACCCATATGCAAGGTAAGTAAAAAACTGACACATCTTGTGACCTGGGAAGTATTTCCAATTTAAGTCCTTCACCAAGTAACTTAACCCTGATTAAAGGATTAGAATATATAGCTCAAATACCCAAGCTACAAAGATCTGCTCTAAGGAGTTTGTGCCATTGCTCTTCGCTACCCCATCTAACCTTTGCTTAGAGGCTATTTTAAAGTGTTACTAAACCCGCAACAGTAAAAATCAGTCTGTATATGCAGTAAAGCATGCTTGTTATATTCACTGTGGAACCTAAGGGGTTAATCCTCTACAAGGTGTAAAAGGCTGTTTGGTCTTGTTTTTTCTGCCCCTCCTCTTGTTCAAAATTCCAAGTGATAAGACAGACTGAACCTGTAGTCACATGCTCAGTTTAGTGTGTATTGCTAGAGAGTTTTTTTTTTTTTCATGGGAGAGTGCATGTGATCAGCACAGGGCCAATCAGCGCTGTCCAGACAGAGGGTCAGGTGTTCTGCATCGTCTTAGATCAGAAATAAAAATCCTCCTGCAAGCTTTAACCAGTGCTCTTCTGAAGTCACAAGACTGCTCTAACTTCTGATGAGAAAAGGTATTTAGCAGTTTATATTTAGTAAAATAATTGCATTTCCATGTTCTGTGTACTGTGGGAGACCAGATATAGTGAATGCAGGGTCCTGGGAGACCGGATATAGTGAATGCAGGGTCCTGGGTTTAGCAACACTTTAACATTTTATTGCTCCCTCTTTCAACTCTATAGCAATCCCTAGATAGCAGCTGTGAAAACTCTCTAAAAAAAATTACTTTGCTTTCTTTCAATTTCACTTTTCCATCTGGCATTCCTCTTCTCTCCATCAGCCGGAAGTAATTTCTTTTTGTATTGGGATAGCAAGATGAATCACAAGGGTTTTTTTAATGTCTGTTCGCTATGTGAATATGGCTCAGTGGTGGCACCCATGACTGAACTTCATACATCAGCACCAGTTACCGAGCTGGCAGGTAAATGCCGTGTAGCTGTGCTGATGATCACCACCCCTCCCCCACCAGACACTCTTTTGTGTGGAGGGGAATCTAAATGACTTTCTCCCTCTCCCTGCTGCATGATTTGCTGTTATGTTGTCAGTCTGTGTGTGTGACAGGCGTGTGGAGGCTGGATACTCTGCAGCTCTCTCTATGTGCAGATTCATCCCTCTATTTGCCCCGCCCTCACCAAGATCTGTGTGAGAGCGGGCTGTATTTGAACTCACTCCTTTGCTCTTCCCCCTCCGTTCTGCAACAGAATTGGCTCCAATCAGCAACAGGGGGGGATACTACAAAGGACACTGGGACTTGTAGTTTCTTAAAGAGCACAGGACAATACATAGGAATGGAGGACAGATAGCTACCAAACTATAGGAGCTAGAATTCTCTGTTCTGAGAGGAGGAGAGGCAACACTGCTTTCTTGGATGAAATCGAAAGACTGTGGTCTTTTGTGGAGGAAAGCTGTGCTGAAATGACCTGCGGTGGGACGTGCTGCAGCCATCTCAGAGAGAGTGCTACATAGGGGTGACTTGCTACTGGAGCCTGACTGCCTACTTTAACCCCCCTGGCAGTATTCCCGAGTGTTGCTCGGGGTTAACTTTCAGTACCAAAAGCGGTAACCCTGAGCTACACTCAGGATTACCCTGCAGCATTGTTCAGGGATTCCCTCGATCACTTACTTTGTCCTTCGCTCCCGCGATGTCCCCCCTGCAGCTTCCCCGGTCATCTCCTCCAGCTAATGCCGGCATCCATCTTCCGGGTTCTGTTCCCTGCAAGCGTCGGGACGTACAGGATGTACGGGGGACGGAACCGGTGGGAAATTAAAATTTTTTAAAAGTGACATTCACTCAATACACTAAAATCACATAGTATAACATTACTGTATCAAACCATTTCACATACATTTTGTCCCTAGTGCTTTGTCCTGTGCCCTGCCTGCATTTTTACTGTTCTTTCTGCCTGGAAACTTAGAAATGTCCATGGCGTCCAAAAAGCATCCCTTCAGGTCAAAAGCGGTTTTAGACCAGCTAGAGAACAGTGATAGTAAATTAGAACCACTTGCAGAATTGAGTGATAATGATTTGTGGGGAAATTCCTCATGAGACACTGAAAACAATTCTGCGACTGAGCTCAGTGATGTGCAAACTTGGCACTCTTTTTCAAATTTCAGTGTTTTTGGTTTGATTACAATTGAATTACATTTATTATTATCATTATTATTTTTTCTGATTATTTGTTATATTATGATTTATGATTTCATGTTTCAAATGTTTACTAGACTCTTGTTCGGACAGATTTCAGTGAGTTATTCCGAAGAATTACAGGCCTACAATAAAAAAATGACATATTTCCATGCAAAAAAATGTACTGCTTTGAGCACAGAAATATGGACATAATCAGATCACTAGGGAGGTTAAGGGGAGGACAGACTTGCTGAGGCTGCCAAAGTTGTCAGAGGCTACTTGTGTGTGATCCAATGGTTGCCTGTCGGGCATGGAATCTTGTTTATATCTTAGTTCATTCTGAATTTATTAAAACACCGAAAACTGACTGGCTCTCTGATTATCAGAGAACAAAAGGAATGTTCCCTTGTGGAAGATGTCAAATATGCCAGTTTGCGGATAGAACTAATTTATTCATGGATTCCCAAAAGGAAAAGAGGTATCAGATTAGAGGCTTAATTAACTGTTCTACAACTAGGGTGATATATATGATCGCTTGCCCTTTTGATGATTTATGTGGGCAAAACTAAAAGACAGATAAAAACTCAAATTGGTGAGCACTTAAGTGAAATTAAAGGAAAGAACCCAAAAATATCCTGAAAAGCCACTAGCTAGACACTTCTGTAAAGTTCATGGAGGGAGTCCAGGTGGTATAAATATCAAAGGTATCTACTGTATGCCCTTAAATTATCACCAAGAAGGGGTGTTTTTAATAATGTCCTGCTCAGAAAGGAGAAATGGTGGATTTACCATCTGAGATGTTTGGTCCCTTTAAGCCAAAACACTGAGATGAATCTCCAAGTATATTTGCAGGAATAAAATACTCTGTCTCTAGATCTGTTTGCCCTTTTAATCCCTGTTGATAAAAATGTGGTTGAATATTATGTGTTCTATCGTGGTGTTAGGTTGGAAGCTGATAAAGGACTAACCTGCCCTTGTCCCAGATTTTATAGACAAGGGGACTTAGACAATGACCAAGTTAAGTAAAATAAAATTTATTTTATCATGTGAGGATAAATGCCCAATATTATCATAATGCTAGAAATTTTTGAAGCCTAATTAACGTTAGTGATGTATATGTGACAGACACGGGAACTGGTATCTTTTTGGGACTAATATGACAATGTCTCTTGGAGCATGCGGGAAGGACTAGTGGAGCTACTAAATATAAGGAAGTGCTTTGCATGTCACACATTGTCCTGACGAAGCTACACTTGTATGTAAGAAAAACAAGTAGACATCACCAGTGCATCAGTGACTTCAACATACCATGCCACCAATGCCCAACAATGGCAAAGGACCACGAGGAAAGGGAGCAATGATCGTGGTAGATGCTGCAATAATGAGCCAATGCATGGCGAACTGAGGCCAAAGTGGGAAGAGATACCCAGTGTGGTAAGATATGCATACATTGACAAGAGCACTACAGATATGGAAGACAGCATATATGGGACAATGTGAGATTTACTGTAGTAAGGCAATACCTACTTATCCTGTTTGTGGAAGCCATTATCAAGCAGTGGAGATTACTCTAGCTCCCCTAATGGAACATCACTAGGGTAGAGTTACTGTGGAAGATCTAGGTGGTATGATAAACGCGATACCAAAGACTTGGCTTGCTCTGCTTCCAGCTGCCCACACCTGTATGTGCTTTCATTGTTATTCCCCAATTTTTTGCTCCCTGCTGATGCCTTATGACATTTATCATTGTTGGAAATGCAACCAGATGAATACAGAAGATGATATTAGCCTTCTATATGGAATGGACTGATGTTTTTTTATGAGTCCCTCAGGACCATTAATATATGAATTTATGTCTTGTGGCATCATTGTCTGTCGCTCTGCCAGTATCCGCTCTGCAATTGTCCTTCCCAATACCATAAGTTACCTACTGTGGATTTGATGATAAGCTATATACAGTAACTATGGTAAATTATATTTTTTAGTGGGATGTACAATAATTAGTGGATTAGATACTTTGGGGCCCTGGGAAAAAGACGTATGTATTGCATTATTGGCATATACTTGATTGATATACTACAGGAGATGTCTTCGCTAATCTCTGCAATACCTATATTTATTTGACGTCTGGGCGTTTATTGGGTATCATTATTTTTATACACTATTGGTGTTGATTGTACTATGGTATTGAGCACTGTATGTTTCTCAAATTAAGTGAAAAATTGCCATTTCTATGGTACTTTTTGATTAAATTAAATTTGTATAGACTTCATTAAAGCCTTGTTTTCTGTATGTGTAACCTGTTTTTACTTAAACAGGGAGCTTTACTTCCTGGATAGGTATAATTCTTCTGTATCGTGTGCGATCCAGCATTGAGAGAGTGAACCTCTGGGACCTGACATCTGAGGGCCCCAGGAGATGCCCCTGGTACCTTTTTCATAGGCTTTTTTGAGTTTGGGCAAGGACACAGGGGCCCCATAATCCCCTATTGCCCGGGGGCCCCATAAGTTGTCAGTCCGCCCCTGCTACCATGGTGTCTTTATGGTGACTTACTTACATTGGGTCTGGATGGTTCCCCATTGGGAAGTTGGTCCTTCTATTTTAAAATTATGTGTACAACGCCAGTGGCTGTTTACTGAATGTACCTGAATTTCCCACATGAGAGGCAGTGGCTTCACTTTGGCTTACTCATTTGCACATGCTAATAATTCCAGTCTACCCTACTGGCTGATATTACTAAGATTACTATCATTAAATATTATAAGTGGGTTCCAGTGTACTGATTCTGTCACATGTGCTCCTGAAGAAGGATTCAAGAAACGTGTTGAGTCCATGTGTAAACTGTAATCAGAATCTTTGCATGTTGTGAACCCTTATGTGGAGAGTAATTTGTAATGTTGGGTAATAGATTTTTATTGGTACATAATAAAGTTGTTTTTATGGTACTCAGTTTCTCTTCTATATGTTCACACAAAGTCCATGACTATATATTCTGTTCATAGTTGTACTGTCTCAGCTCAGTTAGGCCATCCTTTTATAGGTCACTGTTCATTTATTTCAGTTCTATTGTTTTGATGCTTATTCATGCACTGTTTGCCTGCTTTGATATAATACATTTACCTAATCCACCATTTGGGAGACCATGGCTTAATTTTCTGGGCATTGTTATACATTTGTGACACACTAATGCTTAAGTCATCCAGGTACTTCTAACCGGGGGTGTCAGTGGGGACCAGGCAGTTTTAAGAGCTGTAGCAGGACAGAGGACCCATCATTACCAGTGGTTCCTGTGGGGTGAGAATTACACACAATTTCATACAGTCTGTCCTCTCACTGGCATGACACCTACCATATTTCATACAGTCTGTATTTTCATGCGCATGATATACAGTATATGGCCTCTGCCGTTACACCTATGTTTTTGTTAAAATTAAAAAAAAAATGTTGAAGTAAAGTCACAGGCAAAGATGTCTGTGTGCCCTTCGCAAAGTGTCTGAAAGAATTATTGCCGAGTTTTCTTTTCAGACAATGATAAATGAAGCTGAATATATTTTTGAACATACTAAAATATAGTGCCATTAAAGTTCACTGTTGTTTTGTTACTTGGATATCTACAGGCAAATATGGAGGTGACATCACAACAAGACCTCACCGTTGCTTTAATAATGTTGCTTTGAGCAAACTAATCACAGTTGTTTCTTCTTTCTAAATACTTTTTTTGGAGGGGAAATTCTGATTTAAAATTAGATTAGATGATTCAAGGTAATTGCTGCAGTATGGAGATACATTTATATGAGGTGTTTATTTAACAAATACAATTAAGAGCACTTTTATAAAAAAAATACCACTTATCTATCACCCTGTTTTTTGTTGTAAATCAAATTAAAATCGAGTGAAAGTAAAACCTATTAAATATATTGCAACTCCTTTGTTCCTAAATTGCTGCTGGTAATAGTCTTTTTTTATTACTTATTATAGTGTTCAAGTCTATATAACCCTTACAGCTCATTATTTTAACCATTTGGAGCCTTGCTTTTCTCACACTGTTCATTGCATAATTAAATTAAGCATGGGCATCTGGCTTGGAAAATATTTGACCACAGGGAATTAAAATGGATTCTGAGTAAAAACAACCTATGGTTGAAAGGGTTTGGAAGACGTAGCCTAACAAATCAAGTACAAACATTAAAAGGAAAAATAGAGGGTATGACCTTTACTGCATGGACAACGAAACTGAGGTTTGAATAAAAACACATCCTATTGTGACAACCTTTGAATTTGTCTTTTATGCTTTTCCTACGGGCTCCTTTCGTAAGATACAGTAAACAATGATCTCAATGCTGATAACAACAATAATAATAATGATACCATTATTAATGATAATGTATTATAACAATTACTTGTTGCTGACTCATTTGAAGGAAATATAAGAAAACCTCTAAACAGATCAAACCATTCCATAATAATTATAGTTAAATTAACAATAATAGTTTAACAGCTATTTTGTTTCTTGTGGCTATTTTTTGCTTTGAAATACCTCATTTGGGAGTAGACTAGTCCATGCATTTTTTTGGGGAATAAAGTGGCAAATTTAGTAGGTATTAGATAATGAACCTCTTCTTTGGGTTTTACATCTAAAACTAGCTATTACATATTATGCGATTTCATTCAGCTTTGAACCCTCCCTTAACAACATTTTGACTTCATATTTTTACACTGTAGCCCTTGAAGTATTTGTAATGGCAAAGCTATGCAGACTGGAAAGCGATTACAGCAGGTTTTTATGACTGTCTGTGTCCTCCATTCACCCTCTCTGTGTTCTGATTACTGTTAAGCAAGTAAAAGTGAAAGAAAATCCCAAATTTTGGGTTGTCACCAGAACAGGAATAGAGAGGAAACCCTCCAATGGGGACACAAGTTTTGGTGACCCTGATGATAACCAGGGATTCCCTTACTTTGGAGGAATTTCCTCTGGCTTTCTGTTTTGGCTGTGGGACAGGAAGTGAAGGGAAATCTCTTCAATGGGACACAGATGGCAAAAATAAAACTGACTGGAATATACCGGTAACTCTTCCTTTCCCTATCAGTGAAATACATAGGTTTGCTTTTAGTTCAACTTTAAGAACTGTAGCAATGTTTTTATTTTATACACCTTTTTTAATCAAGGAAGCATGTATTATGGCCCTTAATTAAAAATACAATAAATTCATTCAGTATCTGTCTCTGAAAGCACTTGAAGCTGAACTCCAGGCTAAAAAAACATAACTATTGCAGTTTTAAATCTATGAAAAAATTAAATGTATTTTTTAAATGCAATTGGTGTAAGTTTCTGAATCAATGCCCTTTATTTCTCTGCACAATGAAACTGGCTGGGACAAGGTTGGGCAACACTTTGAGTCAATAAGTGTGCTGCATACACATATTTTCACAAGGAACACACTGACGGGAGGAGAGAGCAGAGTGATAAACTAATCAAATGGTGATTCTTTGCTGTTTTATTCCAGAATTAGAGGCAGGGAAGTGATGAGTGTTTACTGGCTAACTGCAGTGGAGAAAGGTTGAGTTACCATCCTGGTTGCGCTGTGTGATAGATTGTGTATATCTCAGTGCTGGGCAGAAATACACATTTTTGGCAGCTTTCATATATGTAAAGTTCTTATTTAAATTCCACTGATTATAACCCAATTAAGATGTTTGGACTGCAAGCAATTGGACAAAATTCTGAGGATAATCAAAGGAGTTTAACTCTGGAAGCTGTGCCCAAAAAAGGCAGTTAGAAAGCAAAGGACTTGTCACCAGTATTGCCTGTGGTCTCCCTGCAGCTGATCGTTTCCCCATTATTGACTTACCATGCCTTGTTCTCCACAGTCTCTTTGTGGAAGAGGCCATCATGGTAGAGGCAAGGAGTTGCTTCCTTATGTTGGAGCTTCCAGCAAATAGAAAAATGAACAGAACAGAAGTCACATCACTAGTCACCAGTATTGCCTGTGGTCTCCCTGCAGCTGATCGTTTCCCCATTATTGACTTTCCATGCCTTGTTCTCCACTGTCGCTTTGTGGAAGAGGCCATCATGGTAGAGGCATGGAGTTGCTTCCTTATGTTGGAGCCTCCAGCAAAGAGAACAATGAACAGAACAGAAGTCACATCACTAAATCTCACTCCAAAACTCCTGAGACTGGTAGTTAGAAGCATCAATGCCTTAAAATGGAAGTAAACTGCAATCAAAAATGAAAAATTGGGCCCCCCCTGAAGCTTTTTGGCATCATATGCAAGTATGCACAGCATTTTTGCACAATATGGCTCTTACCTACCAAAGTGATCCCTCCAGTGCTTTAATGTCTACGTTGCCCTTCATTGCCAGCACTTCTATGTTCACCTGGGCTTTTCCTAAGTTTAGGCTGAAATCACACAACTGTTTTTCAAGTGTATATCCTTTGACTTACATTTTACAAGTGCACTAAAATGCAGATCAACGCAAGTCAACATGTGTTAAAACACACATAACATGGATGGAAATGTACATCCATTTTCCATGCATTTTAGCACAATTCAGTGTGAATTCAGCCCCAGAGTCTTTGACCATTTTGACTGGCCAGGCTAGGATGATGTAACTCCCACTCATGCACTAGGAAGCTACTTCATCCCAGCGCAGAATTGTGCTGAGACTGTACACTGAGATGCACACACAGTCATAAAGGGTGTGGTAGATGCTCTTTAGAATTTTGTTGGGCTGCAGCACCAAAAGTGGCAGTGCTTGCACCCAATTATGTATCTCTCAGAGACAGGTACATGAATCTGTTGATGCTGGCACTGAGGTCGGAGTGTCCATACTGGACATTCGTTCCTCAGTGCATTTACTTCCTCCCTCACCACCCACTGAGCCCATGACACTGACAGGTGCTTCATACTGGACTTTTGTACTGGTTGCTCATCAAGTCTGCTTTACTTTTGATTGACTTTTGATTGACAGCACATGGCAGTGGGTGGATCCACAGCTGCTATTTAGTCCAACAGTGACTATTGCATCTGCCCACTGCTGTGTGCTGTTAATCACAGGCAAAGCAGACTTGAAGAGGAAATAGTCTCAGAGTTCCCCATCACCCACCCCACACATGCTGCAACAGTGAATTTGAGTTGTCCAGTAGGCAGGGTCTGAACTCTGAGAGACTAGTTACCCATTAGGTCCACATTGCCTATGATTGACAGCAATTAGCAGTGGGCAGGTTCATGATCTACCCACTGTGACCTGCATTCTTGGTTGCTAGGATGTGGGTGACTCTTGTCCCAGAAACCAATGAAGCAAATGTAAAACATGTTCAAATATATAAAGTAATGAACACACAACACCCCCCCCCATATGCCAACTTTGAGTTAGTCCTAATTACCGCCAGTTGCTTATCTGACAACTGGGGGTTATTCTTTTCTAACCTGTCGCAGCCTAACTGACAGATTCTTAAAGTAGCAACAGTAACACCAATCTGAATCTGGTGCATGTGTCGGTAGTCATGAATTAGGAGCAAGCCATGTTAAAGTAGCCATACCACCAGAAAAGTGATGTTACTGCTTTATTGAATTCCTCTAACAAAGTTTCTTCTGTCATAAAACGCCTAGCTTTTTTTTTTAATTCTTATTTCTTATCCTGCAAATATACAGCTCTGAGACACCCTCACGTGCCAGGGGGTACACTACTATTTTCAGTAGGAACTTAAGACAAAGGTACATTTTCAGGGTACTGCCAGGCACAATTAAAATTTATAAATGTGCCCTTTAACCACTTCAAGCCTGCACATTTCACCCAATTCCAGTCCAGGCCAATTTTCAGCTTTCAGCATTATTACACACTATCAACACTGTACAATTTGAACTTTTTATCATTTTTTTGAGACATAGCTTTCTTTTGGTGGTATTTGGTCACCACTGTGTTTTTTATTTTTTGCTATATAAATGAAAAAATACTTTTTTTCTTAGTTTTTGTTATAAAATGTTGCAAATAAATCATTTTTATTCATACATTTAGGCCAAAATGTATTCTGCTACATTTTTGGGGTAAAAATAAGTCAAAACTGTGTATATTACTTAGTGTGTGTGAAAGTTATAGAGCCTACAAACTATGGGATATATATCTGACAAATGATCAGTTGAGACCTTAAAATTGAAGACGTTGGTACGGCATACGGCAGTGATCAGGACGCTGGTATGGTGGTGATCAGGATGTTAGCACGAGGTATGGCAGCAATCAGGACGTTGGTGTGGGGGTGATAAGGATACTGGTATGGGGTATGGGGGTGATAAGGATGCTGGTATGGGGCATGGCGGTGATCATGACACTGGTATGAGGTATGGTGGTGATCAGAATGCTGGTATGGAGTATGGTGGTGATCAGGATGCTGGTATGGTGGTGATCAGGATGCTGGTATGGGGTATGGTGGTGATCAGAACGCTGGTATGGTGTATGGAGTGATCAGGATGCTGGTACGAAGTATGGCGGCGATCACGATGCTGGTATGGGGTATGGCGGTGATCAGGGTTCTGGTATGGCATATGTCAGCAATCAGCGTGTTGGTATGAGATATGGTGGTGATCAGGGAGCTTATGTGGGGTATGATGGTGATCAGGACACTGGTATGGTGGTGATCAGGAGGTTGGTATGATGTATGGTAGTGTTTTTGTGCGCACTGGGACTGGTGACAGGGCTGGCTGCATTCTTTATTGTCCTTACACTGGGGCAGTGATCAGGGACACAGGGGCAGGCTGGCACAGCAGTCTGTGAGTGTAAAAGCAGCATGACAGGCTGCTCTACAATCACAGGCTGCAGTATCACTTATGGTAATGGAAAACACAACAAAGAGCCAGAGCCTTGCTTCTACTCTATGAAGAGCTGCCCTAGAGTCCACTTGGCTTCCCATTTTTTGGTACTATCTTAGCACCAATAGAGGTCTGGTTCCTGCAGGAGCACCCTATGGACTATGTATATTCTGCAGCATCGCTTATCTCTGCTCTCACATTGAGGACAGAGAGGAACGACCTTTACTTTCAGTTTCTAGTGTTTACTATGTGATTGCTGTGATTGGACACAGCAGTCCCATGGTACAACACAATTGTAATGTGATCTGCTGTGTCCGGACAACATACCGATCGCTAGGCTCCCAGGTGTGTGCTTTGTGAGCCACACAGGAGACTCCGATGTGGGCTGACATACAGGTACATTAGCCCACATCAACAAAGCTTCCCCGCTGCCATCTATAGACTATGGGCGGACAGGAACAGGTTAAGATAACAAATCTTAACTTTTAAAATCAGGTCCACTTTAATGGTAGACATCATTTATATTATTCATTATTATTGAACTATGTTCAATTTAATTTAATTTATATTAATTTAAATTTTTAATCTAGCAATACTACATCTTAAATATTTCCCGTTTTATTTCACTGGCTGTATTGAATTCTTCATTTCAGTATTGCAGATGAACCCATGTCATGCTTACAAGGGGGTTCTGAGCATAAAAAAATAATAATAGTAATAATAATCTGATCAAAAACATTCAAAATTAATCAGTACTGTATCACGTTACACACTGAATGCTTTCAATCTATAGATCTGGAAAAGTACACAGCGGTACAATTATAATAATTCATTCAGCACCAGCTGCCAAAAAGGAATGAAGTCTAATTTTGTAAACTGAAAAAAGCAGACAAATGGCAAATTATGATTACATAACATAATATGAACATCCACAACAGACAATGGGCCATTCTCTTTCTCGTTATACCATTATTCCGTTATTCCGTGAATATCATTTTTTTTTCAGTAGTTTTCTAAAGTGGTTGCACACATGCTAAATCTTTAACTTCAAGTGCCCTTCTGTGGTGACCAACTAAAATATTAGCAAAATAAATGTTTTATGGGGCAATGTTGGCAGGAGACCCAAACAAAACAGGTGGTATTGTATTATTTCAATATAACATAATGATGCAGCCAGGCTCCCATCTGTACAGCATGCGGTTGTGTCTACTTAGAGAGTACGAAGCAGCATGAGCATACACCGGGGATGAAGCGTGCACACAAAGAAGCCACGGGCTAGCTATTTTACACAGTAATAATCCAGTTTCTAGGTCCTGAGGGTTAAATAATATCTTGTAAATTTTATATTTCTGTATAAAATATTAAAATGCTGGAAAAGGAGCATGTACTGTGCTGTAAAAGTCTTTGAAACAAGAAATGCATTATAGTGCTTCACAAGAAAATAAGAACAGCTTTAGTTGCTGAAAAGCAAGTTAACCACTTGAGTACTATAGTCTGTAATACAGCTTCTTTACCAGGTCATTTTTTACATTTTCGGCACTGTGATAGTTTAACTGGGTATTAAAAATTATAATAATAATATAATAATAATATAATAATAATAATAATTAAATTCCTCTTTTTCTAAAAATCAAAAATCACAATCAAAAATAAAACAAACAAATGTCCAGAACAAATAAAGCCCACAGGTGTAAACAATTGTCCAAAACAGTCTTTTTTTCTTTTCTTCCTACAACAAGTCTCTTTCTCAATACCCGCAAATCCTGATGGCAATATACCTCAAAAAACAAAAACTCAACATAGTGTCATACCTTACAAATAATAAATACACACGTGCCACTCAATGTGCAACATGCAAAAAAAAAATATATATATATATTATATATATGTGTTCACTCTGTGTACGAATATCTACACACAAGCAAACATTCCTTTGTGTACCAGAAATATACAAGTGAAAACACTCACACAACGTGTCTATTACACAAACTGTGAAAAAAACAAAATATAACAATGCAGGAGTGTATCACCACACTCTATATTCATCAGTGAACACCTTTAAACCCAAACCAACACTCTCCAACTCGTGTACTGATGGATAATTACCCTATAAGAAAAATGACAGGGCATAAGACAAATCCGGGTTGACTTCTTGTCATTAGGGTCACATCCAGTCTCAGGGTTTATCTTCCATTTTCCTCATAAGAGAATCAGCCATTACAACAGTGAATCCAAAGATAACATCCTTTATTATAGCAACTTACATATAAATTTGGATGAAGCAGCTCCTCCTCACAGGAATACAAGTGTAGGCAAGTTAGGGAACACTGGCCACATGTTCCCACTTCCAAGATGGCCGCGATCGCACTTCCGGTCAACATCGATGCGTCTGACGTCACGTGTCGCTGACGCGTTTCGTCACTTCCTATGACTTTTTCAGAAATCCTTCTGAACTCTGAATCAATAATCAGCACAATATATTACAGAGGAACTAAAGGTAAAACTACTTACATTAGTTCTACACAAGGCCTCTCACTGGCTTCAGCATCCTCTCCTTGGCTACTTTTGAGTGCCGGCTTTTGGCCATCTTGATTGGCTGCCACAGGATGATGTCACTCCTGCACTGTAGAACTGCAGTCATTATGGCACACAGGCAGTAAGCTGAAATGTAAACGGAGCTGTGCATGCGTAGCTCACTGTAAATTCTACAGAGGATTGTGAACAGACAGGAAAATGTATTTTATTGCAAAAGAGACATTGCATGTCTCTACTGCAATGTAGAACCTGCATGTTGGCAATTCATTTTCAACTGAAAGGATAAGTTCACCTTTTGGAACATGTTACATGTTCCACCTGTTTTTAGGGTGCAACGTGTAGCATGTTCCCAATGCTGCAGCCTCTGCCCAATGCCCCCATCCCTGTGACAGAAGTACGGGGAGAAATTCCCTGTACAAGCTGTCACTTCTTAAATACAGCGCACCTGTGCGGGGCTCCGAACACTCGGCCATGTCATTTATTCACAGAGTTCTGTTCATGAATGAACTACAAGACTACACAGCCTTACCAGCTGTGAGCTTGTACCATGGTGCTGTGGTAGTTCATTAATTCTTCCTGTCAGTATATCTGCTAGTCCAGGGGTGGGCAAACTTTTTGACTTGAGGGCCACAATGGGTTCATATATTGGACCCGGGGGCCGGACCAAGAGTAGATGAATGATGTGTATGTGTCATCCATAGTAAGTATAGTAATATTCCCCCATAGTAAGCATAGTAATTAATCCCCCATATAGTAATTCATCCCCCATAGTAATTCATCCCCCATATAGTAATTCATCCCCCATATAGTAATTCATCCCCCATAGTAATTCATCTCCCATAGTAATTCATCCCCCATATAGTAATTCATCCCCCATAGTAATTCATCCCCCATATAGTAATTCATCCCCCATAGTAATTCATCCCCAATAGTAATTCATCCCCCATATAGTAATTCATCCCCCATAGTAATTCATCCCCCATATAGTAATTCATCCCCCATAGTAATTCATCCCCCATATAGTAATTCATCCCCCATAGTAATTCATCCCCCATAGTAATTCATCCCCCATAGTGTAATTCATCCCCCATATAGTAATTCATCCCCCATAGTAATTCATCCCCCCTATAGTAATTCATCCCCCATATAGTAATTCATCCCCCTTATAGTAATTCATCCCCCACATAGTAATTCATCCCCCATATAGTAATTCATCCCCCCTATAGTAATTCACCCCCCCTATAGTAATTCATCCCCCATATAGTAATTCATCCCCCATATAGTAATTCATCCCCCATATAGTATATTCATCCCCCATAGTAATTCATCCCCCCTATAGTAATTCATTCCCCATATTAATTCATTCCCCATATTAAGTCCCCAAGTCCCCCATATTGTGTCAATTCACTTACCTTTGCTCCGCGCGTTCCTCTCGCCGTGTTCCCGCGCCGTTCCGGTGTAGCATGAAAATCTGTCTCCTATGAGGATCTGTCCCCCTCGACGTATCTGCGCATGTGCCAGTTTCAGGCATTAGCAGCTGAGCGGCGATCTCCGGCACATGCGCAGATACGTCGAGGGGGACAGATCCTCATAGGAGACAGATTTTCATGCTACACCGGTCTTCAGGGCGGACTGTGAGAGGAGCCTAGCTCCGCGGGCCGGATTAAAAGGTCCGTCGGGCCGTATACGGCCCGCGGGCCGTAGTTTGCCCATTGCTGTGCTAGTCCATACATCCCGTACGGACAAGTAGATATACTGACAGGTCTGTAGGAGACCTGCATAGCACCAGCGATCTGCTGATTGCTGGTGCAATGCTTTACAGGCTCCTGCAAACAAATATGCATTTATTATTTTTTGTCAAAAAGTGAACTTATCCTTTAACGTTTTAATAAACCCACAACAGTAAAATGAGTCTGTATATGCAGTAAAGCATGCTTGTTATACTCATTGTGGAACCTAAGGGATTAATCCTCTACATTATGTAAAAAGGAGGTTTGATCCTGTCTTCTCTGATCCTCCCCTTCTTTTACTGTCTCCAATCCATCTGCCATAGTGCAGAGCAGAAGTGGCAAGTCTGCACATGCTCTGTTTGGTGTGTATTGCTAGAGATTTTTTTTTATGAGGAGGGTGCATGTGATCAGCACAGGGCCAATCAACGCTGTCCAGATAGAGAGACAGGGGTCATGCAGTCACATAGGACAATCAGAGGAGAATGAAAACTCCTACAAGATTAACCAGTGCTCAGCTGGACATTGAGGTCAAGGTCACAAGACTGCTATATACTGCTGACCAGAAAATGTATTTAGCAGTTTCTCTTTACTAAAATAATTGCATTTCCTTGTTCGATGTAGTGAATGCAGGGTCCTGGGTTTAGTAATACATTAGGTTCCAATTTAAGGCTTTTTACATGGAAAGCTGTGATGTGTCTCTACAGATGCATCTTACTGAAACATCCCACAGCAGCAGAGCTGAACCAATAGATGCATATACATATATACAACTGCATTGGCCAATTACTGAATCTGAATGCAAAGATCAGGGCGCACTGCCATCTAGGGATGCTTGGGACCTTTTAGTATATATATATATATATATATATATATAACAGTATTCCATGTAGAAGTGAAGTGTCGGGCCCCCCCTAGGATGGGAAGTGATTACATTAGCCCAGGACCTGGGCGGTCAGCAGTCTCTGATCAGAGGATCGGTCCGTACATCTTCAGTACACACACTGGCACACATGATCCTCCATCTGTAACAGTGAGCCGACTCGTGACCGAATAGGGCATGTCCAGTGCTGGCTCTGCCTTCTTCTACACAGCTGAAGTCAATCAATAGGCAGGGGTGTGCTCCGGTTGCAGGATTACCCCTATGTGAGTAGGACCCAATGTGTTTGAGAGGGAAGGTGTGTAATACTGGGAGGCCACCTGTCCTCACTGAGAGCTGCAGCCTGGATTCCGCATCCAAGCAGGAACCATCAAAGGTGAGTCGAGCCTAGGAGGATGGCGAGTCATGGAGTGACAGGAGGAGGAGGGGGGCGGACAATGGTCAGGGTGAAGGGAGCGGATGCTGATTGATTGTGTGGGATGCCACCACATCATGAATGATCCTTCAGCTGAGGGGAGGAGCGGCATATGGGGAGGAAGAAAGGACAGATGAAAATGCCGAGTGTCTGGGGCCAGTGTAGCAGCTGAGCTGCAGCTCCTTCCAGTGTTCCTCTCAGACTCAGTCCCTTACTGGAAACTGGCTGGCGGCTGCTGATCACTGTGAAGTTTTGTAACTGTCTCTTTTTTTTTTCTCCATCTGATTGGTTAATACAGTAAATTTATATTTGGTTAATATATATTTTGCCTTTAATATTGGTGCTGGTAGCACCTAATGGTACACTTATTTTTACAAATTAAAATGTACAACATTTTTCTGATATGTTAATATTTTCTACTGTTTTTAAAAATGTTTTCTTTTTGAGGGGGGCACAAGTAGCTAGTCTTGCCTAGGGCGCAAAATAGTCTAGCACCGGCCCTGGTGCTATGGTGAATTTCTATCCTATTGTTTGCACAGTGACATCATTCTTCTGCAGAGATGCATCAAATTTACCCAGGTGCATAGAACCTGACTTGTGTTGTGAGCCCACCCTTTATAGCGGAAGTTGCGTGGGCAGGAGAAAAGACTATGCACAACTCTATAGGTTGTTCCTTACTTCTCCTGGTGAAAGTGAAAAGCTTTCAGTCAAAAGTTTGCGATCTGCAAACTTCAGGAATTTCAGGGGCTCACTGCGAAGTGATAGTAACGGCGAACCCAAACTTCATCCCTAATACTGATATATTTAAAGGTTCACCTTTCACCAAAAAATAATAAGTGCACATTTTTTTTTCAGGTAAAAAAATGCAAATTTGTTATCTTTTGTTTTGGGAGCCTGGAAAGCATTGTACCAGCAATCAGCAGATCGTTGGTGCCATGTAGGGTACTGTCAGTGTATCTGTGCACATGTACCTCGTACGGGCATGCAGATACACACTGAAAGGAAGAATGAATGAACTACCACAATGCTCAACAGTGCTGTGGTAGTTAATTGAGAACTACAAGCCGATAGCTGCAAAGGCTGTCAGAACTTGAAGTTTTCCTATTCACAGAATACTGTGAATGAGTGTCTTGGCCAGGCTGGTGGAGCCCCCCATGGCCATGTTTTTTAAAACTTGTTACAGCTAGTGGGGGGAGAAGATCCCCCGCTAGTTGTCACAATGGGGGATCGGGGGGGAGCAGGGGCCAGTTCTTTTGTAACATGTTACCTGTTACCCCCGTTATGGGTGTAACATGTAACATGTTAGTAAAGGTAAACGTATCCTTTAAAATCACACTAAATTACATCTTTCTGCTCATCCACTACTTACAGAAGAACTTACCTGTGTATGAGCACCACAAACTGAAAACACTATTTAATTCATGTTTAATTTTCAAAGCAATCAATCTTCATGCTTTGTTTTGTTGAGAAACCAATTTGAAAAACACTCCCCTAGAAATTCTAGCTTAGGCCATTTTGACCCCTGGTTCACATATCTGCGGCCGTGCAGGCTGTGCTTTGCGCAGGTACAAGAGCCCATTAATTTGATTTGATTCGATTGCGATTTCCAGTGCGGGCGGCGTGCCATTAGAATTAATGGCACCCGCCCGCGGGTCTGCATTCTTCTGTGTGGGTGGGGTGGCTCTACGTATTTTTGTGCGGATCCACAGCGACATCACCAGCGACATCACCTAGCCTGAGTAAGGGCAGATGATTCATGTTGCATTTACTTTTTGGATTCTGCTCTTAGCTGGGGCATGCAGACAGGAGGGCGGACTTAGCTGAGTAAGCCCCTCCTTCAGATAAAAGAAAAGCCCCTGAAAACTCCTAGGATTTATGACATCATTTTGGCCTAGGCCCGAAAGGAGGAAGCAATTGAATTAATATAATTTACCTTCTTATTTACTTACTCTAGCAGCATAAGGCTCCATGCACACTGGGCTTATAAAAAAGCCAGTTCCCTTGGCAGAAAAAAACGCTGATATAGAGCGTTTTTGTACACAGTTTAGGCGAGTTTAGGAGAGTTTAACGTGTTTTTCTGCCAGAAAGCTCCAATCAAAACCTTTTTTTTTCCTGCCTCTAAACATTGAGCTTAATATATGCCTCTAATCATCCTAATGTGCATTGACATAATAGGATTATGGGCTTCTTCTACAGGCAAAACACAAAACTCCTGTAGACGCAGCAATTTTTATGCCAGTGTGCATGGAGCCTAAGGATTAAAAATAGTCAGTGTTGATTGAGAAAGTTTATATTTTAATGGCTCTGTAATCTATCGATCATGTACACTGCTCTATGCACACTACACATCCCACAGTCCCTAGTCTTGGGAGTAAGAGAGGGTGGCTACGTTCCTACATACAATGGGAACATGGAGAACAAACGTAGCCACCGTATCACAGAAAGAGTAGAGCAGCAAACAAAAGCAATTTGGAAGAAGCTGAGAGCAAAGAAGTTAGGAAGGTACTTTTTAGAGATAAGAATACAGGTCGTCAGTTATTTTTCTGTTGGACCGGTCTCTTTTCTGTTACCTTCTTTTTTTCAGTCATGTCTTTTGTAGTTGCTGCATATTCACAACTTTGTTACAGTGTTATGAAAATTTTATAAAGTTTAGCTTTAAGAAAAAGCCCAGACTCTGGAATAGCACCCTCTTTCAGAAACCGTTCCTGCTGTAAATTACTGTTATATTATGTGTGTGGTAGCTCAAGTGGGGATTTTTCTTAAGAAATGTGTTTATGAGACCATAAAAGTAATTGTGTGCTGAGAACTATGTGAAATCTGGAACAGTTAATAAACTCTGAAAGGAGTTTATCCTCTTCACAGTAAACTTCTTTTTATTAATCAAAATCTGATTTAACTGTGTGGTTAATTACTGCTCTGCAAGTTTTATCAACTCAATGTTTTGTTAGACTGGGCCTGTCTCTAATTAAACAGTTTCTTTTTCTGTTTAAATAAAAAAAAAGGACCACGCTGAAAAAAAGTGGTATGCACGCTTTTTTATGGCTTGATTTACACTTGCCTGTTGTGCCATGTGATGCTGGGAAACACAAAAAGTATTTAAATGTACACTGCAATCAGCTGTGGAAATGTTGAATTGAGTCTGGCTTTGGGAATAGATGCTGTGTGCCTCCAATTTTTTATGGCTATAGTTTAAAGGGTATTTTCACTTTTGCAGTGAAATTGGAATAACACCTACTTTATATTTGTTACATGTTCCCATTAACATAGCATACTGTAAAGAAATTATTAAAAAATCAAAGGTTACCTTTTTAAAAAAGAATTCCGGGTATGGATATTTTTACATAGTTACATTGGTCCAGCTTGGACCAATGTAAATATATGCATCATATTTGTGAGATCCCTGCAGAAGCTGAAAATCACTGTAGTAGGTACCAGTACTCCAGTCATCTCCACTAGCTTCAGGGTCCTGTGTAGAGAAGCTTTCCTGTTGCATTGTGAACACAGAAGGTTGACCACTCAGCATGAGCACCATTCAGAGAATGCTTAACATTTTCTCAATGAATGAAAAGCATTCTCTGAATGGACAAGGTGGATAGCATGACATCACTAGGCCATCTCTCCACCTTGTCCAATCAAAGAAAGTTTTGCATTCACTGAGAACATACAAAACGATCTCCAAAGCAGATGTCATTCTGAGTTTAGGATGCAGTGAACCTGGAGTTCTTCTTTAAGTGCTTTTTTACTTGCATAAAAATTTCTTACATGCTGGGGGTGTAGAGTACTGTTTAACATAATTAAACCTGTCTGCAGGGGTGTATTTACCACAAGGCAAACAAGGTATTTGCCTAGGGCAGCATTTTTCAGAGGGGCAGTGCAACCCCCTGGAAGAAGGGAAGGAAGAAGGGACATTTGCGGCATGGGAACCAGGTGGGATCTGAGAGAGACTGCAGGTTGCTTGATGCCTGACTCTCGTTCCCAGGGATCTCCGGAGCTGTGAAGGTTGATTGTCTTCTCTCTCTCACTATGGGGGAGGGGGAAGTTGGTGGCCAGTGTATGGGGGGCAATAATAGCTGGTCGGTGATTGCTCTCTCCACAGAGGGAGAGGGGATATGGTGTTGGTTGGTGTCAGGCTCTCTCCATGTGCGGGGGATGGGGGTCGACTGATTTTTGTGTTGCCTAGGGCAGCACAAAACCTAAATACATCACTGCCTGTCTGTACTGTGTTCGAAGTTTTTCAATTTTTCATTACCAGTTGTAAACTAGATTTGAACACTGTCTGTTCTAACAAAAAAACACCCTCCTGCATTGTATTTTAATGAGGGATAGCTCAGTCCAGGGACAAAGACACTGCAAGATTGTCCAGAAATGCTTTTTTTTATCTCAAAGAACTTTATTGAGCAATGTGAATAAGCAGTACAAAGTCCAAAGCACAGACATCTCACAGAAACATCAAAAAATTGTTTGCATCATACTTGGATTCTGACACCATCAAGAAGTACAAAAAGAGTATCCACTAAGATGTATAAACAGACACATGGACATATTACACAAGCAGACCTCATCAGCAAAGTCAAGGTATAACACTAAATGACACCTCAACATAACAATAGTCAGTCCATAATAAGACTGACTTGGGCCAGGCCAGGAGTACCTAACCATGGTGCCCAAAGCTTATCAAATTTACCAAAACACAGTCTGTGCTGATAGATACTGTATATGGGTTGCTTAGATATATCTGCAGCAGGGATATTACAAAGAATGCCTAGTCTTCTCATACATGGACCTAAAAGACCTGGTTAATAGTGGCTATAACCCCTTTCCAGTAAAGATGCAGTTTTGGATACTTCCATAAAAGATGTATTAAATCGCCATGATCCCTACTGTAGTGTGTACAAGTTGGGTTTTCTCTCATTCCCATGCGGAATAGACTCGTAGATGTATAATATACCCTCAAAAGTAAATACAACTGTGAAAGACGTTGAGCAACATTCACAGAACACTGCTGGATAGCGAATAGAGCCTCCTCCCACTGCTCTTCCTCAAAACCCCCCACATCTTTTTCCCAAGGGGAAGCAACTTTAAGAGGTTAATATTTAAAGATATCATTCAATAACATGAAGTAACGTTGGGATATTAATCTTTTGAGTCCACCTCCTACATGTAATTGAATATAGGGGTAGGAGACTGCATCCACAGGTCCATCCCTTATTAACCGCATGTTGAAGCTGTAAGTAGTAAAACTGCATCGACTGAGGAAGACAAAGGTGGTAGGTGCCTGATGCCATATTGCTGTCCAGAAATTCTTAGAATCAGTGATGACACCTTTTCCTTAGAAATATCTAAAAAGTAAGAAATATTCTTTAAAATATTTTTTGGCCCCTTTCACATGGGGCAGATTTCGTTCCTATCAACAGCGGATCTGTGAGCTGATCCCCTGCTAATTGGAGCAGAGCGGGAGGATGACACATCTGTGTCTGCTCAGTTTCTGCAGACTGGATACAGACAGAGCTGGCTCTGCTCTATGGGCAGTTGTGTATAAACAGACTCCACTGTCTGTTTACACCCGGCTACCTTCAATCCACTCCACATAACCGGAAGTGGATGGAGTCATCTCCCTTTTTTTTTTTGAGGACCCGATTGCACCTAGAGGTAGGCGGGTGAAAATGGCCACAAGTCTGTTTACACCCACCTATCCATAGGGATGAATGGACCTTCTGATCAGGTCCACCTGAAGAACTGACAGGTGAACCTGTAAAGATTGGCCATTTGAAAGGAGCCTTAAGATATGCTGTGTGAATGGGAACACATAAAACATGTAGTGGGGTTTTCTAAACTTTTACCGCAAAAGGCCATAAACGCTTTAAGGCAAACGTTTCAGGTTGGCAATATACATATCTTTTTAGTGGTGCTGGATTTGAGTTTTCAGGACAGGGTGAGGTCTGGTTAGACCACTGTAAACTTACTGGGGAACAATTCTTTAATGGAGAACAATTTGATCATGAAGATCAGTGCTGCATACTATCTGGCCTCATTATGCATTATTTCAGCAGATACATTTATTATAACAGAAACTGGTGTTGGGTTTCAAAAATAAATCAATTATAGGGTTATGATGTGTTGACTTTTATATATCCCTCACAGTGAAGCTGAACTTGAAAAGTGAATACTTACTATGTTATAGGGGAAATCTATAATTGTTGATAGTGCCTAAATAGAATGCAGCACAAAGCATATTCATGTCTGGAAGGCAGTATACCTGATTTGTCTCTGCAGCAGTTGAATAAAACCTATAGGTCATGTCCCTTTCTTGTCCTGTGACTGAACAGTGAAAAGAGAAGCAGCAAGCTGATGAGCTCATCTCTCTGTCACTTTCCTCTCTCCTCCTCTGAGCATATTCCTTGTTAGTATATGAGCACTGCAACACAACTGAATGGATCCATGTTCTGCTTTCTTATCATCACAGTCAGTTCTGTTTCAAGAAGCTAATAACAAATCATATTCAGGTACACTGCCAGCAAAAAATAATTTTGTTGATGTATAAATGAACACGGAACTGCATTCTTTTTATATCTGCCTGACGTTCAGCCTTAAACCTAGTAAGGTCTTTGAAGAGTTTCAAGGTAAGTGTTTCAGAGAACATTGAAGTTTATAAGTGCATAAATCATCACCTTGATATATTGTACAATATCAATTCTACTACTTCTTTGCAAGGATTTATCTTAATTCCTTCAGGTCCTGATGCAACATGAACTAGAACCCCATGACATTTTCTTATTATTACTAACAGCTACTCTACACAGAAATACTACTAGTGGCATAGGAACAGGGGTCACAAAGGACACAAATACCACCAGGCCTCTCGCTAGAGGTACATAATAAAATAAACCTGACAAACACAACTCTATCACATATCATAAACCATAAATACATAAAGTGCCAAGCCTTTCCCATCTTTCGAGAATTGCTTTGTGGAACAGGTCATCTTTTATGAATTTCACATAGCTATATTGAAGTGGGAGTTATGTAATTACCTCTTCGTGCCATTTAAAAAAAAGGCAAGAAAGAAAGTAATACGGAAATGTAGAACCATCAAGATTTTAATGGAGTCATGTACCTATGCAATCAAGCACTTGTGGAGTCAACCCAACAAAGCAGGGAGTATGTATATATATATATATATATATATTATATTTGCTACATAGCAATATGCTGGATTGTTTACAAAAAAATCAAGACATATGTTGTTTCTAGTTTTCGACCAAATCTTCCATTATGCACAAAATGTGATCAAACAGACAAGCTGGTGAACCAGTAGACATACAAGGGCTGATAGTATGGCAGTTTAGAATCTTCACTCGATGGATCTGATTTACTAAAGGCAAATAGACTATGCACTTTGCAAGAGCAGTTGCACTCATTTTCCCCAGAGTTTATTGAATGTAGTGAAGCTTTGCTAATTTCCATTATTCAATCATGTGCAAGCAGAGATGATGTTTTTTAAATGTTCTTTCCACCTGCTTCGGTATTCTTTACAAAGTGAAGCTTCACCACATTCACTAAGGAGAAAATGAGTGCAAATGCACTTGCAAAGTGCACAGTCTGTAGGCAGGTGCAGTCTACATTTTCTACTACAGGTGGCGATTGACTGTAGCAGCAATGCAGCTGGGGGAGGAAATCAAGAGAAAGTGGGTTTCTCTATGATTTCCTTGGTTACATGGAGCAATGATCTGGTTGGAAGCCCTGGACACAGATGACCCTGATGGCCATCTGAGATCATGCAGAGTCTTTCTAAGTCCCTGCTCCCATGTTTTGGCACGCTTTATGCGAGTGGCTAGTGTGGGGACACGATATCTGTCTGTCAGGGACAGCATTAGCAATAGGGAGATGTTCTGGAGGAGTAGGGTCTACAGCTACTTCAGAAAGCTCCCCTTTGGGTTGGACTAGCCAGGCCATTCATAACAGATGCTGTCTGCAGCTCTCAGCCACATACTGCTGACTCCACACTGAACTGTTGTAAGTGCCCCGGTCAGGTGAGCCTTGCCACCATACCTGTCTGTACTGTTTTTACTAGTTCTGCAATATATCATTTTTGGCAACTCTATGTGCTTTCTGATGACGTACCATGCTGCACCTACCCAACAAGTCTATTTGCCTTTAGTAAGTCCACCTGAATATATTGTGTGAATTTTCACTAAATTTATCCAATCACGTGAAAAACATATTTCTGTTCACTTTGAACACCCAATCATGTGCAGATAAAATGAGTAAACATGTTTTTCACATTCTCATCTTCTTTACTAATTTGGCCTACGATCTTGGTAAGGATACCTGATGGGATTCTAAAAAAAAAAAACAGATTAGTGCTGGACTACATCCAATGCTGGATTGTACTCCTTTCTCAGTCTTCTTGTTCTGAGAACACAGACACTAGGGAATAACAGACATAATACATTTCTATATAAGGACAAGTGCCTGGAGGCTCTAGTGCAGAAGCTTCCTACCACGTTACGGCCTATCCATTTAAATGTTCTACTCTAGGGAAGTCTTCTTTAAATCTTACTCAAGCTTCTTCCATAAAATGCGCTAACATTCCCTTCTATTTTAAAACATAAACAGGAATAACCTCTAATTAATCTACAACTCATTCTGACAAATTTCAAGGGTCATGAATTTCCTGAAAAATCCAAAGTATTTAGCTGAGTTTTTATTCAGATATAGATGAAGTCATGACATATGTTCCAAGTAAACCTTGGATGGAGCCATTTTGCCCTGATTTATTTGAGCCTGTAAGTGAAACCAATTGCTTTAACTGCTTTTGCTGAGGTCCATCTAGTCAGATGGCTCATGCATAGGAAGCATAGAAACATTTCGGTGATCATATTTCAGCGCTGTGGAGGTTTATTGTTGATACAATTATATATCACGAGCGCAACGCGTCTCGCTTTCTTGCCTGATGGAAAATCAGATATTAGTCTGGGAGAAGGAATAATTCTCAGGCCAGCTGCTGCTATTGCTTCCCTGCTTCAGTTTTAGGCTGAATAAAATCTTGAAACATGTTTAAAAATTTGATTACAGCTTATAATAACAATAATCACCATGAAATCGGTTGTTACTACAGTTAATGACCTGGTTATTAGTTCAGCAGCCGCCTAAGTTCCCCTCCGGCTATTAAATAACAAGCTGCCGGTTAGGTTCACCTTATGTCTCTTTCATGCTCTCTCCATAAAAGATAAAAATAATGATGCATCTGTTTTCCCCTTGTTTTACATGTGTCTTTCTTTGTAAATATTTTTATTGAGTAAACCAGAGAATGGGAGAAAACAATCCAATTAGAGGACTAGTTGAAAAAGTCTGTTTTGGCTTTGTGGTATTTACTTTGTTTATGGTACTATAAAATTATATTTACACTTTTATTTCGTATAATAAACTTTATTGGTTTTTGGAACACTGTGCCCCCACAGAATGAGCAGAGCAAAGATGGAAGGGGCTTTGTAATTAACTGTATGGTATCTGCCCACAAACTAAACAGGTAAGGACAGAGAATAAAAGGCTATGCGTACTCACAGAATATTAGTTTCAAACAAAACATATGTGTCCACCAAAGACGAGATCAGTGATTTGAGCTAAATTAATTTTTATTCATTGAGTATCCATTCTGCAGAATTTCATCAAAACAGAGACTCTTAGGAGTTGATTTACTAAAACTGGAGAGTGCAATATCCGGTGCAGCTCTGCATAGAAACCAATCAGCTTCCAGGGTTTTTTTTATCAAAGCTGAAGTTAGAAGCTGATTGGCTACCAATGCACCACTGCACGAGGTTTTCAGTTCTCCAATTTTAGTACGTCAATCCCTTAATGTCGCTCATTAACCTCCCTGGAGGTATTCCCGAGTGTAGCTCAGGGTAAAGTTTCTGTACCAAAAGCGGTAACCCCGAGCTACACTCGGGCTTACCATGCAGCGCTGCATAGGGAGTCCCTCCAGCACTTACCTTGTCCTTCGCTCCCGCGATGTGTCCCCTGCAGTGTCCCCGGCCATCTCCTCCGGCTGATGCCAGCATCCAGCTTCTGTGTTCTGGTCCCTGTGACGTCGGGACGTACGGGCGCCGCCGGCGGTGGGAAATTTGAAAATTTTAAAAAAATTTCATTTTTTTCAAAATGAATTTTACACAGTAAAACATTGCTGTTTCAAACCATTTCACATACATTTTGTCCCTAGTACTTTGTCCTGTCCCCTGTCTGCATTTTGACTGTTCTTTCTGCCTGGAAACATAGAAAAGTCCATGGCGTCCAAAAAGCGTCCCTTTAGGTCAAAAGCGGTTTTAGACCAGCTAGAGAACAGCGATAGTAAATTAGAACCACTTGCAGAATTGAGTGATAATGATTCGTGGGGAAATTCATCATTAGACACTGAAAACAATTTTGCGAATTTGTTCAGTGATGTGCGAACTTGGCGCTATATTTCAAATTTCAATGTTTTTGGTTTGATTATATTATTGAATTAAATGTATTATTATTATATTATTATTTTTTATGATTATTTATTAATTTATAATTTATGATTTTGTGTTTCAAATTTTATCATACCCGGGATGTTTAATAGACTTGTTCGGACAGATTTCAGTGAGTTATTCCTAAATATTACAGCCAATTACAATACAAAAACTACTTATTTCCATGCAAAATAATGGTACCGCTTTCAGCACCAAAAATCTGAAATAATCATACCGCCAGGGAGGTTAGGCTGCTTAGGAGAAATTTGTGTAGAAAAAAAGTTTTGTTTTTTAATTTAGAGGGTATTTGAAGTATATTTATGTAAATATTCACTTTAAGTGCTTTATAAATATGCCCTTAATGTTCTTAGTATAATGTTTTTGTGTGTATGTTATTGTTATTTGAATTTTATTGTTTGTATGTTTTTTCTTCTGAAAAAAAAAAGAAGCCAATGCAAGGCAATTTTGTGGCAAAAAGGTCCAGGATAGTGACTGATAAGTCATTTTTAAAAATAAAAAACATGAAATATCCCACCTTTCTGTACAATGCAATTGCGCAGAGCAGCCCCGATCCTCCTCTTCTCAAGTCCCCTTCTGTCACTGCCGAATCTTCCTTTTCTTGGTGTACCACCATAGGGAGCCACTTCCTATGATGGCACACCTGCGGGCTTGATCCTAAGCCACACTGGCTGCCCACCACCCCATCACAGGATTTGACTGGCAGGCACTGACTCTTGCCTGTGAGACCAGAAAGTAAGAGGAGGCAGCTACAGACGGTCACAGCGTGGGATCGAGTGAGGGCTCAGGTAATTATGGGGGGAGAAGGGGCGATACTGTTATCTAAACAAGTTTTACCTTAACCACTTCAATACCGGACACTTTCACCCCCTTCCTGCCCAGAACAAATTTCAGCTTTCAGCGGCGTCACAATTTTAATGACAATTGCGCAGTCATGCAACAATGTATCCAAACAAATTTTTTATAAGTTTTTCACACAAATAGAGATATCTTTTGGTGGTATTTAATCATCACTGGTTTAAATTTTGTTGCTAAATAAACAAAAAAAGACAAAACATGTTGAAAAATAAAACGTGTTTTTCTTAGTCTCTGTTATAAACTTATGCAAATAAATAATCTTTCCTCATAAATTTAGGCTAAAATGTATTCTGCTACATTTTGTTGGTATAAATAACCCAAATTAATGTATAATAATTATTAGTTTCCTATAATAATTCTTAATTCTTAATAATAATTAGGAAAGATATAGAAGCTACAAACTATTAGATATACAGAATATCTGGAATCGATTACTCCTGATGTACCGATGCCTCATTTTTGAGGCCTGAAAATTCCAGGACAGTACAATTATCGCCCAAAGGTAAACAGTCTGAGGTATTTAGTAAGAGGCATGGTGGGTTTTTTGCAGTTGTAATTTTTTGTCACAATTTTTTGGAAAATAAAGAAATTAAAAAAAAATGTTTTTTGTTGACATTTTTTTAACATACTGTCACCAGTGCAGTAAAGTGCCAGCATGTATCTATTGTGGCGGTGATCAAGGACACTGACTGGTGACAGTATGTAAGAAAAAAAATATATATTTTTCAATGTTTTAATTTCTTTATATTTTTTTATTACATTTTATTTCCTTTTTATGATTTTTTTTTACATACCAGAGAAATACAGTCTTACCATAGTGACACTGTATTACTCTGGGGAGGTGATCAGATTTTTCTTTTTCTACACACTATATTTGCATATTACAGTTAAAATTACTGTTATTAGCAACCATTTTTTCTAAATGAAATCCATTCATTCTGTGTGTTTCTATTATGATTAGCTGTGATTGGCCACAGCTAATCATGTGGTACAGATAGGCTGTGATTGGCCCTGTCTGTACCATGTGATCACTGTGACCAATCACATAGATCAACACAATATTACACAATGAATGGCATGAATGGAAGAATTGTCATCTGATCTGCTGTCATTGGTCACAGCGATCACATGGTACCAGCAGCAGCTCGGTACACTGATCTGTCATCCAATGGATCCAGTGGACACAGAAGGTGACAGATTGCTTCATAGCATGGTCCTTGGGGCATGTGTGAGGCGGGATCCTGTAAGGACGTCATATGATGTCCACCCAAAATGGGAGAGCTCCCACCTGACCTATAGACAAATGAAAGTGGTTAGCCACTTGACCTGTAGAAGGTTTTACCCCTTCATGACCAGGGCATTTTTTGCTATTCAGCAATGTTAACTAGCAATTGATCGGTCATGCAACAATATACGCAGGTTAAATTTATATCAGTCAAATTATTAGTCTGTGGGAGAGCTATAGAGTCTAAAATCTATGGTACATATAGTATATTTGAAAATTGATCAGTACTAATGTACTGATGGCATGTTTCATTTTTTGAGGCCATAAACTGCCAGGACAGTACAAATACCAACTAAATGACCCCTTTTTGGAAAGTAGACAGTCTGAGATATTTGGTAAGAGGCATGGAGAGTTTTTTAAAAGTTGTAATTTTTTGCCATTTTTTTTAAATGTAGAAATTAAATACATTTTTTTTTACATACTTTCACCAGTGCATTATAGCATTAGCATATGACTGGTGTGGCAATGATCAGAAATACTGACTAGTTATATTATGTAAAAAAATTTTTTTTACATACTTTTATCAGAGTAGTTCAGTATCACCATATTGACACTGTACTTTTTTTTTACTGTGATTGCTGTTACAGTGATTATCAATGTATCAATAGATCAACTTCAGTACAGTCTGCCCAAAGATAGATCAAAATTTGTCCAGTTCCTGCTGAGCTGGTCATATTTTGATCCATCTATGGCTGACTTTAGCGTACTTACATTCACTGAACATCCTCTTGATAAAATTTCAGATGCTGGTGATGTGGGAGAAAAAAGTAAGAAAGGAAGGACAGGAAGAAAGAAGGGAGGGATATGTCTTTCAATCATTTTACAACCATCACAATTGCTAATCAGCATTTCATATGTCTATATATTTGTTTCTGATATGATTTCAGTCCCAGAGGCTGTTTAAATGCTATGGTAGTTTGAGATAAATATATAGCTATTGACAAAGCTATTATGTTTGTCCTTGTGAAATCTACATTAGTAATGAATTCTTTCCGAGTGAGTAATATTGAAGATGGCCTCTGTGTCAGTGAAATCCATGTATGATAATGAATATGATAATGCCAATATATATGTATGAAAAAAGAATATTAAAATTCTGTTATACTCATTAAAGGCATAACTCCACTATTCTAACAAATGCAGTATTGCAGGAGAGGACAGTGACATTCTAAGCAACAGTGAAATAAGTCATAGAGCTAATCTTATCAAGCTTATTTATTTAACATGCAAACGAGTATAAGTCTTCATACAATTATCCGTAAACGCTTGAACAAAATCACTAACTGGGAAAGGAAGGGACTGCACTAGCAGCTATCTAGACACAGCTGTAGTGCTAACAGTAACCATGCAGAAGGGAGGAGAAAGCAGAAGGGAGGAGAAAGCAGAAGGGAAGTAAGAGCAGAAGGGTGGAGAGAGCAGACGGGAGGAGAGAGCAAAAGGAAGGAGAGAGCAGAAGGGAGGAGAAAGCAGAAGGGAAGAAAGAGCAGAAGGGTGGAGAGAGCAGAAGGGAGGAGAGAGCAGAAGGAAGGAGAGAGCAGAAGGGAGGAGAGAGCAGAAGGGAGGAGAGAACAGAAGGAAGGAGAGGGCAGAAGGAAGGAGAGAGTAGAAGGGAGAAGAGAGTAGAAGGGAGGAGAGAGCAGAAGGAAGGAGAGAGCAGAAGGGAGGAGAGGGCAGAAGGAAGGAGAGAGCAGAAGGGAGGAGAGAGCAGAAGGAAGGAGAGAGCAGAAGGGAGGAGAAAGCAGAAGGGAAGAAAGAGCAGAAGGGTCGAGAGAGCAGAAGGGAGGAGAGAGCAGAAGGAAGGAGAGAGCAGAAGGGAGGAGAGAGTAGAAGGAAGGAGAGAGCAGAAGGGAGGAGAGAGCAGAAGGAAGGAGAGAGCAGAAGGGAGGAGAAAGCAGAAGGGGGGAGAGAGCAGAAGGAAGGAGAGAGCAGAAGGGAGGAGAGAGCAGAAGGGAGGAGAGAGCAGAAGGGAGGAGAGAGCAGAAGGGAGGAGAAAGCAGAAGGGAGTAGAAAGCAGGGTGCTGCTGCTGTTGAAGCCAAGGTCAGAAAATTAACTGTACTGTTGGACACGTGTGCCCTATGACATGTAAAACATGCTCCCATACAACAAAATGGCCAGATTTGGCCAGTTTTCTCAGCTGCCAAACCTCTGGCTGCAGCTAGAATGCAGTAATTTAGTGTTGTATTACTACCACCACAAAATGTAGCTTCTGGACACGCGCCCACTGGCTTATTTCAACTTGTAAACATTTTGGTTAATGACGTTAGCTGGCCAGTGTGTTGGCATTCAGATACCATCCTGGGAACAGTCATTTTCAGCAGAGGATCTCTGGGGCGGGTTTGTCATGTTTGTTTCAGCAGGTTATTGGGGCATTTTTCATCCTGACCCTTATCCAGTCATGCAGCCTAGTTGGTCAAGAGAGGAGTGGCCAAAACTCATGTGCCCTCCCAACCCCTGAACCATTTCAGTCCACATGCCCCTTTTTTTTTTTTTACAAAAATCTGTCATTTACACCTTGGCCCCTGCGCCTCCTGGCCCTTTAAGGATTTCAGAAGTCGGGAGGCAAGGCGGGGTTTAGGGTCATGTGACGGTGGTCACAGGATCGGGAAAGGTCCCGATCGAAAGAGATCGGGACCTTTCTGTGAGCACTGGACATGTGTGTTGGGAGCGTGCAGGGCACGCTCTCTCAGCACATATGTTCTTTTTTAATAGAACGCAAATGTGCGGCCGCTCGGCGTCTAGGCCCAGACACTGGGAGGCCGCACATTTGCGTTTGGCCAGCTTGAAGAGGTTACAAAGGCTGAAAACAGATATGGCTCCCATAAACCTCAATGGGGTTTTGGTGCTATGTACAGGGTTTGAAGATTTTTTTACAGTGTTGTCCAGTACATAAACTATGGTTAGTATGCTCATCGCTATTTGCGATTTTCTTGGAGCTTTAAATTTTTCATAACCCAAGGTTATGATAAACAAACCCTTTTTACTCCTGCACAGATACATCCTAAATAGAGATGAGCGAATTTTTCAAAAATTCGATTTGGCTGATTCGGCGAATTCTAGGAAGAAATTCGATTCGATGCGAATTAATTCGCTACGAAGTTAACTTATAAAAAGGGTTTCTAGGCTTCAGAGAGCCTTTAAATTAGTGCAGAACACTGTACCTTTAATTTAAATGCCCTTGGAGATGAGGAAGGAGAAGGAGAAGGAGAAGGATGAGAAGAAGGAGAAGGAGAAGGATGAGAAGAAGGAGAAGGATGAGAAGAAGGAGAAGGAGAAGGAGAAGGAGGAGAAGGAGAAGGATGAGAAGAAGGAGAAGGATGAGAAGAAGGAGAAGGAGAAGGATGAGAAGAAGGAGAAGGATGAGAAGAAGGATGAGAAGAAGGATGAGAAGAAGGAGAAGGATGAGAAGAAGGACAGTTCTGTGACAGTTTCTGTCTATTTCTGACAGTTCTGTGACATTCACTCCATACAGCGGTTTCAACCGCTGTATGGAGGGAATGTCCCAGAACTGTCAGAAATAGTCTATTTCTGACAGTTCTGGGACATGTATGGAGTGAATGTCCCAGAACTGTCAGAAATAGTATATTTCTGACAGTTGTGGGACATTCCCTCCATACAGCGGTTGAAACCGCTGTATGGAGGGAATGTCCCACAACTGTCAGAAATAGTCTATTTCTGACAGTTGTGGGACATTCACTCCATACAGCGGTTTCAACCGCTGTATGGAGGGAATGTCCCAGAACTGTCATAAATAGTCTATTTCTGACAGTTCTGGGACATTCACTCCATACAGCGGTTGAAACATTGTATCTATTTGTTTCCATAAATGACATTCTGCAGATACACTTAGAGGAGCTCTGCAGATACACTTTTTGCCGGCTTGGAATTATTCTTATTTTCATCCTACTTCTTCTTCTTCTTCTTCTTCATCCTCATCCTCATCCTCTTCTTCTTCTTCTGAGGATGAGGATGAGGATGAAGAAGAAGAAGAAGAAGAAGAAGTAGGATGAAAATAAGATTAATTCCAAGCCGGCAAAAAGTGTATGTGCAGAGCTCCTCTAAGTGTATCTGCAGAATAGAGGAACTCTGCACATACACTTTTTGCCGGCTTGGAATTATTCTTATTTTCATCCTACTTCTTCTTCTTCTTCATCCTCATCCTCTTCTTCTTCTTCTGAGGATGAGGATGAAGAAGAAGAAGAAGTAGGATGAAAATAAGATTAATTCCAAGCCGGCAAAAAGTGTATGTGCAGAGCTCCTCTAAGTGTATCTGCAGAGCTCCTCTAAGTGTATCTGCAGAATAGAGGAACTCTGCACATACACTTTTTGCCGGCTTGGAATTATTCTTATTTTCATCCTACTTCTTCTTCCTCATCCTCATCCTCTTCTTCTTCTTCTGAGGATGAGGATGAGGTTGAAGAAGTAGAAGAAGAAGAAGAAGTAGGATGAAAATAAGAATTCCAAACCGGCAAAAAGTGTATGTGCAGAGTTCCTCTATTTCTGACAGTTCTCTGACAGCTTCTTCACATGTACAGCGGTTGAAACATCTGTATCCTAAATGGAAACTAATAGATACAATGTTTCAACCGCTGTACATGTGTTCCTTCTGTCAGAGAACTGTCAGAAATAGCGGAGCTCTCTGCAGGGACACTTTTGCCGGCTGATCGGGAAAAATCCGATTCGCGCACCCGAAGTAGGCAAATATTCGGATTCGACGCGAATCAAATTTTTCCTGAAATTCGTATCGAATTCCGGTTCGCCTGGTTCGATTCGCTCATCTCTAATCCTAAACTATGTGTCCTATGTATAACTACAGGGTTGCTGCAATCATTCTGTGTCACTCTATCACTAATATATATCTATATATGTGAAAAACAGTGTTGAGCTTTCCAATAAGGCTTATACATATACACACATGATTATTAACACAAGATAATATTCCAGTTTGATAATAAAAAGCATATATCATAAAAATACTAATAAAAATGAAAAAAATGTCTCTGTGTGTCTTTAATGATCACTCCACTTTATACTGTGCATTTAAGTCTCTTCACATGTCTTTCTTAGTCCACTCCATGCTGTGCAGACCAGAAAAAGGTACACGGTCCTTTATTTACTCTCCACCACCACCTGTGCCTGAACAGCAGATGTGCTCTCACCTCCTATTTTTGACCAATATGTTGCAACAGATCAAAACACACTTGTTTCCTCTTAAGGAATATGTCAGCCTCCAACTCCAAGGGGTGCCTGCACTTTTATCCACTTCTCAGAGTAAAGAGAAACATAAAAGCTCCATAGTCCTTTATTGCTTTAAAAGCATTTATTAAAACCAGTTTCACACATTGTGCACCAATGTCAAGCCCCCTTTAAAGCTGTTTTTGCAAGATTACTAGCAGTTAGTATACATACACCCTTTAACACGGCCACTTTCTATTTCGCTTCCACTTGATGATGTCACCCAGGCTCTGCCCAGCATGTTTCATCACCAGTGATCCCCCTGAGAAAGTCACATGACTGGTGATGAAACATGTTGGGTGGAGCCTGGGTGAAATCATCAAGTGGAGACAAAATAGAAAGTGGCCTCTTTTAACCATTTCCCATCTGGCCCATGTAAATAAACGGCCGGACGGGAGCAGTGCAGGGGCAGGTGGCCGTTTATAAACATCCTCCCCACTCCCTGCTTGTGCGCACTCCCTGGGATCCGGAGGACACAGCAGAACACCGATCACTGTACGGGACCTCTGTGTGAGGTCCCGATCATGTGATCACTGATTGGCCAATCAGTGATCACATGAAGAGTAGTAAGCAAGATGTAATTTCTGACATCATTGCTTAGTACGTGTGAAATCTGTGAATGATCACAGAGATCACATGGTACAAGGCTATTCACAACAGCCTTGTACCATGTGACAAGCTGTGACCAATCACAGCTCAAACAGTATTTCTCAATGGCTGCAAGAATGCAGCCAGAGAGAGGGAGAAATTATTGCTTTTACAGCCTTTATGGGTATAAAAGCAATCAGTGTTATAAAACAAAAAAATCTTCATCACCCCCCACAAGTAGTACAGTGTCACTATGGTGACACTGTACTGTTAGGGTGACATTATGTAAAAAAAGACATAAATAATAATATAAACAAATAAGATAAAAATGTTAAAAAAATTTAGAAAAATTATAATTTTTGGTTATAAACTAATTTGGGTTATTTTTTTTTTACTAAAAAGATAATTGAATACATTTTGGCCAAGATTTATGAGGAAAGATTATTTATTTGCAAAATTGTATAAGAAAAACACTTTTTTTTCAAAATATTTGGACTTTTTCATTTATATAGTAAAAAAATAAAAATCCCAGTGGTGAATAAATACCACCAAAATAAAGTTTTATCTGTCTAAAAAAAATGCAAAAAAAATTAATATGGGTACAGTTTTGCATGACCGCTCAATTGTCATTCAAAGTGTGATAAAATTGAAAGCTGAAAGTTGGCCTGAACTAGAAGGGGGTGAAAGTGTCCAGACTTGAAGTGGTTAAAGG
The DNA here is from genome assembly GCF_062004578.1 of Staurois parvus. Taxonomy (NCBI): domain Eukaryota; kingdom Metazoa; phylum Chordata; class Amphibia; order Anura; family Ranidae; genus Staurois; species Staurois parvus. Next base: position 3,822,962 of record NW_028317797.1, on the reverse strand, counting down.
TGCATGTATACCGAATGCTGGTAACCCTGCAAAAACTGTCCTGTTCTTTCCAGATTCCTGAATGTGAGGATCTGTGCTCATCATAACTACCTGGTACACCCTCAGTTTTTGATGAGGAAGGTTGCAGGGTTTACATCTCTCTAGAAGTAGTAAACCGTTAGGGAGAATTGTACAGAAATTGAAATATGTATTGCAGGGATCTCCTAAAATTTGATTTCTCTTTTAGGGCAGACATCTGAAAAAAACAGTCAACCAGTCACCAAGCTGGAAATTACATTTCTGGGGGCATTCTGTACACCAATGGTGTACAGAACCCTCCAGGTTACCATATTACATTGACTTTTTTAAGTTTTAGAAAATAACAGTGGCTACAGATTGAAAACTGATTAGTGGCTACAGTCTGAAACAGCAGCTACAAACTGAAATGGTGATGTAATTTTCTGTAAATTAGAAAATGGCTTGTGTAGCAATTTTGCATGCTATATATATTTTCTCCATTAAAATGTTCTCCATTAAAATATACATGGTTAATTAAAACTGAGAGCAAAAAAAAAAAAAAAAGATTACTGCCATTGAGGAATACTAAGTCCTATTTATTTAAACATTGCCTTACAAAAATAAGCTATTACCAAATTGGTGAGAAACCTTTGAGAGACTAGCCTGCCCCCTGTGTCATGCAGGATAGCCACTGAAACGTTCCTTTGAAACTAACTCTTTGTTACCAGCTTGTTTTTGCAAGGTTGTGCTTAAATAAATGAAGTCTAGGCCTCCTCCTTGGTGATGTTTGTTTTGCGTGCTGTTTTACTTATCCGTGTTGTTTGTACCATGGTAAGTGGCTCTGACACACAGCTTTTGTAATATTATCATTACATTTATTAGTGGAGCAATCTTTTCACCTTTTTCACCTTTCACTTTAGTTTAGTAAGACATAATCATTAATATTTTCTACTTACTGATCCTTGAAATATCAAGCACTTTCAAACTATACAGACATGTCCATTTTTTGCTACACTAACTAGCTTTTAAGGAAACATTAGATTTTCACTTACCACAGACTTTAACAGTCCATAGGTCAACAGAACCTCATAAATATCCATGTTGTTAATTTTTTGTTGCACGCTAACAGTTTGTGGCTGAAGAAAGCACTGCTGCATTACAAGCACATATGATTTATTGCTGCAGAAGTATTGGAAGGACTTGAAATAGAGAAGGTGCAGCTGTAGCTGTTGTAAGTGACACAATTTAAAAGGCTGCTTGGATGTCTAGGACCCTGCATGCTGCCCTCCCTTTATCTTACTCCTTCTCCTGGGCTGCAGACTTTTAAAACAGGATTAGGTTCATTTCTAATATTGCACCTATTAAAAAGAACGTAAAGTATAACTAAACCCAAAAACAAAACTGTAACATTTTGCAGCTGCATTAGTTTTTTTTGCAGCCCTTTCTTGTCTTTATTCTCACCTGGTGATCCTGCCAGTAACACATTTCCTGTCCTAGGGTGTACTGTGTTTATAGAAAAGCAAAGTTGTCACCCTAAGGCAGGGGCGGACTGACCATTTGGAAACTCGGGCACTGCCCGAGGTCCCGGGGTCAGTAGGGGGCCCCATGAGATGCCCCTGGTACCTTTTTCATAGGCTTTTTTGAGTTTGGGCAAGGACACAGGGGCCCCATGATCCCCTATTGCCCGGGGGCCCCATGAGTTGTCAGTCCACCCCTGCCCTAAGGTTAGCCATAGATGGGTCAGTTTTTTTCATTCAAGCCATGGGTTGAAGGAAAATAACTAACCAGATTCCCTCATCTGCATATTCAAGGTGGATGGGGGGATCCTTCCAGCTGTATCATATCATTGTGTTCTGATAGTGGGGAGACTTCCCCGCCATCAGAATACCCTGATCAGCATTGCAGCCTATATCCTGAAATGCAGGATATAGGAGCAGGGAAAATCTAACAGGGCTGTTGTACAGACTTTGAACAGTAGATCGACTTCTGTACAGCAACATTGGCCATATGTGTATTGAAATTCGTCCGTTCCCTTCTGCACTAGCTAAATTTTCAATACATGCAAGACCGGCTTTAGAAAAGTAGTGTGATAGGACTACAGAATAACATCTTCTATCCTTATCTCCATAACATAAGAGGTGTAGTGTAATCCACAGAATTCTAACTGAACAAAAATACCATATAATGTCATATACTGGCCTGCCTCACCGCTGGCTATCCCCGCTTCAGTCGATCCTGAATACGGCTGCCAGACTCATTCACCTTTCCAACCGCTCCGTTTCCACCACCCCCCTCTGCCAAACCCTCCACTGGCTTCCGATTGTGCAACGGATCAAATTCAAAATCCTAACACTGACGTACAAAGCTGTCCACCATACTGCCCCGAACTACATCACTGACCTAATATCCAAGTACCGCCCAGCACGCACACTCTGCTCCTCACAAGACCTCCTTCTCTCTAGTTCCCTGGTCTCCTCCTCCCATGCCCGCCTCCAGGACTTCTCCAGGGTGTCACCCATCCTCTGGAACTCCCTGCCCCAACCCATCAGATTGTCACCTACTCTCCTCTCCTTTAGGCGCACCCTGAAAACCCATCTCTTCAGGGAAGCCTACCCTACCCCCTGCTAACTTGCCGACCTCCTCCACTCTTCCTACCACTCCATCCCCCACAGCTATCTCCTCCTGTACCACCATCCCCTCCCTCCTAGATTGTAAGCTCGAAAGAGCAGGGCCCTCAATCCCTTCATGTTTTCCATTGTATTGGTATTGTTCTGTCACATGTTCTGTCCCCCTTTGTAATGTACAGCGCTGAGCGAACTATTGGCGCTTTATAAATACTGTATAATAATAATAATAATATACTGCAGCTACATAAGTTTCTTTTTTTTTCATGCTTTTTGTCTTTATTCCCACCTGGTGAAAATGCAAGTAACACACTTCCTGCCTAGGGTGACAAATCGGGGCCAGGGATCTCAGGCCAGTAAAAGAATGGGGGACGGTGATATCACTGGTTGCTAAGGACATAACTGGTATAAATATTACTACTTTACATGGACGTTCAGCTCCTGTTGAATGAGTAAAAGGTCTGGCGTTCAAACAGGCAAAGTTCAGTCGACACTTGTTTGGACTGAACTTTGAGCTTTTCCCTACTAGTGATTCCAAGTTCAAAAGAAGTACATGTATATCTTCCCGTGCCTTTAATTTTCCCTTTGGGCACTAATATTTCACTGTATGATTTTGTTTTAGCGTACAGAGTAAAACTATTTTATATTATAAAAATAATGCAAAGGCTAGGGGTGTGACGATTGTGCGCACCAGAGACATGGAAACTGTACATGACAGCCATCTTGTTAGGTCTCAGCCATGTTCTCTCCTGTCCTTCCTCCTCCTTTTTGAATGGAATGTGAGGCTGTAAGTTGAACGGAGGTCAAAAGGGCCTCTTATCCTAAATAAAACACAGCTAGATAAAGCTCCAGGGCTGTAAACCGTTAATTAGTCTGGTTCCAGGGGTCTGCTTTGAAAAATTACTTTCCTCTGCCCGATCGTAAAACAATAACTCAGTCAGTCATGATCTGTTAGGCTATTAGGGCTAGAGCATGCCATAAAACGTACATTCCACATGAGTCATCTTCATACAATTCATAAACTTCAGCAGGAATTGGGCACATTAATATGAAGTATATATTCGGATAGATAATTTTAATATGAATCACACAAGACCTTACATCACTATATTAGTACCTACAAGAGAGAAGAAGCAGTCTCTTTTATCCTGGGTGACAAGCTATGTTTGGTATCTTTGCATTTGGAATATACTTCTGAATAATAATCTGCCAGTTGCTAGGATGCCACCTGTACCTATTGAAGGTTATTGACTTTAGTATGAAATTGTAAGGGATTTGGTCATAACCTTGGTTACCGCCTAACACCCATCCCCAAACTGGATGATTGGTCATTTGTTCTCAGGAGACACCCCTTTGATATGATAGAAAAAGACTGACAGACCTGGAGAAGACAGCTCTTGCTTAACATCTATCAGAAAACATCTAACAGACTTGAGAGCCAAGGAAGCCTTCTTGTTCGGACAATTGGACTCTGCTCAAACCAAGGACTTTTGCAAGTATTCTGCCTTCTGAACTTCTTTCTTTTATTTCTCTGTTGTTTTATTGTTCTCTTTATATCTTTGTTACATCTTTTTTCTGTAAATATTTTAATTGCACCATTTTGACCTTTTTAGTAATAAATCCTATTTTTTGAAAAGTGTTGAAACTGTCTCTAAAGCTTTTAATGCAAACTAAAGAATACCTGTCTCTTGAAGAGTGCTACTGTATGTAATAATCCTCTGAATACATCTGTCTGTGGTGACAGTGTGTATTACAGACCCTTATACTAATATCATAGTGTTACTGCTAAGATTTGTGAGTTTCCTCCTTCTCTATAAAAAGGTGGTGGTGGCAGTGTGAAGGGTTAATTGCATAATTAACCTGACCCAGTAACAATCGCTCTCAGGCTGCTGGCACATAGATTGTAGTCCCGTGAGCTGGAAAATCTTTGTGCAGGGCGCAGCTGAAAGTGGCATTGTTACGCTAGTGACAGCGTGGTGTGAGATTGGCTGGTCCTTTGGTCACGATTTGGTAAGAAGGGCTGGGGTCGGATGCCGCGTTATGTCACAAGGGGTGTACAAGCCCCAAGCAATTTATAATGCACCAATGAAGTCAGAGTTTGGTTGTAAAACCTCCAGAATTCCCGTGCTCCCTATTGGCCTCAAGATCAGGTTTCCCAATAGACCAAATAAGCCATGGCCATCCCAAGGTGCTTCCCTCATATTCTGAGGGCAAACTGTTTTTAAGAGTACAGGAACTATTTTAGTTCTATGGATTTTCTGGTCTACATCCAGTCTAAGCCCTGATTAAGGGAGTATGTAAATTCCAAATGCAGTGGTTTATAGCACTATATCTTTTAATAAACCTACGTCATTATACACAAACATTATTTACGCTATAGCTTCCAGCAATAGATAGCAGGGAGCTTGTGTTTTTTTCTTTCTTTTCTTCAGATTCCCACCCTGATGATTGGATGATGGAGGAGAAGTAGATCATCACTCTACTCTCTCCTACTGTCTACATTTTCACTACAAGAACACTTGCACATCAAATGGTTCCAAATTATGGCATCGCTTATACCAAGTCTACCTCGCGTTTAGGTCGTTACAGGTTGATGATAGCAAGACAAATTTAGGTACTGCACTAAAAAGACGTAAAGCTTTTTTTTTAATGATTAATATAACTGCATTACTTGGTGTTTTATATCTACCTGGCCTCAGCATTGATCAAAAGTCCCTTTTATCTCCAAATATCTGCATACAAAACTGTTTGAACGAGAAACATAGAGACTTCTTTTGAAGACAAGACTAAAATCCGTGCATTTGCTGAAACTAGATCACATTCTTAAATTACAATCAATAAAATAAAACTTTGCTGTTAAGATTAAGTTTTGCTTGAGACCTGGACTGTGGCCAATCTCTCACATCCGCATTTAATACCCATTGACCACACTTATGGCAGGCACAGAAATCCCTTTAAAACAAATGAACTGCTACACAAAAGGAACATTCTGTACAAGTTACAATCATCGAACAACCAAGTTCACAAAGGGGACATGAAAGAAAGCTTACTAACTTTGCTTACTAAACGAGACATGAAACACCAAATTAAATGTAATGAGCAGAATTAATATGCTAGACACTTCAGCGCTATTCCCAACCACTTTCCAGTGCTGACTAAAGGGTGGATATAAATATATTTTCTTTGTTTAAAGAATGTATAATGTAATTACATCTTTCATGATGGTTGTGGGTGTTAATACACCATGGCTAGCCATTCCGATTTTTGGACTGTTTACAGAATTCTGTGGCTTTTTCATGGAAGGTTTCTTAGATTTCAGGCACAAAAAAGGCTTTGACAGCTATATAGAACTTGTTACTTCCAATCTACAGAAACTAACTTATAACAACTGGAGTAATGCAGCATTTAGTTTATATCAATACAATGCTTTCAGATTGTATGTGTTTTGAAAGAACTGTAAAAAATAATTTGAACTGAAAAATATATATCACCTATAGGGATTTTGGGGTTGATTTACTAAAGGCAAATTTGAAAAACAGAAATTTTCCTTAGTTTAACAAATGAGGTGAAGCTCTGATTTTCACCATCCAACCTGTGCAAGCAAAAACATTGAGGTTGATTTACAAAAACTGGAAAGTGCAAAATCTGGTGCAGCTCTGCAGAGAAACCAATCAGCTTTTTTGCCAATACTTAATTGAACAAGCTGAAATTAGAAGTTGATTGGCTACCATGCACAGCTGCACTAGATATGGCACTCTCCAGTTTTAGTAAATTAGCCACACAATTTTTTCCCTTTGCACGTGATTGGATATTCTCTGCAAAGTGAATTTTCACTTTATGCTCTAAGCTAAGGGAAATTTCTCGAGCAGAGTGCATATTCCCTTGCAGAGTAGACAGGCTATTGTCTTTAGTAAAACAACCACTTGCCCTCAAGGTTCTGTCCTTGGACCCCTTCTCTTCTCCATCTACACCTCCTCCCATGGTCACTTGATAAACTTCCATGGCTTTAAGTACCATCTCTATGCTGATGACACACAAATCTATCTTTCTACCCCTCTCCTCACCCCTTCAGTCTCCTCTTGCATTACTAACCTACTTATCGGCATGGATGTCACTCCACTTCCTCAAACTAAATCTTTCCAAAACTGAGCTATTAGTATTCCCTCCAGCCCGTGCCCCCTCCCCTGACTTCTCCATCAAGATCAATAACACTTAATCATTCCCTCCCCTCATGCTAGGGTACTAGGTGTAATCCTAGACTCCCATCTGTCCTTTCACCCCCAAATCCAATCACTGTTCAAATCTTGTAGACTTCACCTCCACAACATCTCCAGGATACGCCCGTTCCTAACCTCGGAAACCACTAAGCAACTTATTCACTCCCTTGTTATATCTCGCCTTGACTATTGTAACTCCCTCCTCATTGGCCTACCTCATCGCAGGCTATCCCCTCTTCAGTCTATCATGAATGCTGCTGCCAGACTCATCCACCTTACTAACCATTCTGTATCTGCCACCCCTCTCTGCCAATCCCTCCACTGGCTTCCCGTTGCCCAACGGATAAAATTCAAAACATTAACAATAACATATAAAGCCATTTATAACTCTGCCCCAAATTACATCACAGATCTTGTCTCCAAATATCACCCAAACTGTACTCTCCGCTCCTTGCAAGACCTCCTGTTCTCTAGCTCCCTTGTCTCCTCCTCCTATGCTCATCTCCAGGACTTTTCCAGAGCTTCCCCCATCCTCTGGAGCTCTCTACCCCAATTTATCAGACTATCGCCTACTCTGCTCACTTTTAGGCGAACTCTGAAAACCTATCTCTTCAGGGAAGCCTATCCTGCCCTCAGCTAATAATGGAATCTTCTACTCTTCCAACCAGTCCATCCCCCACAGTTACTACCTTTTGTACCACTAGCCCCTCCCTCCTAGATTGTAAACTCCAAGGAGCAGGGCCCTCCTTTTCCTCTTGAATTGAACTGTATTGTTGCTGTATTGTCTCCCGTTATATTGTAAAGCGCTGAGCAAACTGTTGGCACTATATAAATCCTGTATAATAATAATTTAAATTTTGTGAATATACATGTGAGCTTGACTGACTTAATCACGACTGGACTTATGAAAGAATTGTAACATTCAGTCTTAGATTATTACTTTACTTTCTCTGTTTGAGCCTGACTAATGAGCTTGAGAGTCAGGGTGCCCGGAGCTCTCTAAATTGCTATTTTTCTTTCTCTAATTACAGCTGCATTAGACACTGAAGAAGAAGACATTTCTGCACAGTGTCCAACTTTTTTGTACACTGCTAAACACATTGGCTTGTAAACCCAGCTGTGTGTATGGCCCAATTGATTCCCATAATTCTGCATTTGGGGCATACAAAACTATACACTGCACACATCTAAATCTGGTGTTTTAGATGCTCATGTGAATGAGCCCTAAATTTAAATTTTCAAAGACTACAAAATTGGTTACCACTTCTTAAAATGACCCTTTCTTTTGCCAATGAAGGACAAAGTGAAAAAGGTAACTTACTCCCTCCCCCCAACAACATAAACATACCTTTCCTTGGTTCCCCCACTGCTTTGTTTAGAAATAAACTCATACCCATTAACGTATGGGAGTGCATTTGACTCCCCCTGTGTGGGAAAAAGGGCTGTATGAGATGATAAGATTATGCTTTTTGTGATAAAATAGCAAATATGAAAAAACAAGGCTTAGGAATAGTTAACTGCCTATTTCATGTAAAATAATATTTATGATTATGAGTTGAACATTTTTAAGATAAAAAGAGAAATTAATTGAAATAATATAACTCCCATCTTTGTCAATTGAGTTTATGCTGTCTTTCAGTTCCTGAGTTTGTATAACAGTAGAAGATAACTGATCCCCTTAGTTAAAGTGAACCTATTGGCTTACCTCACTTTCCAGAGTGGCCACATGCATCTCAAATTGCCCGCATACAACAAAATAATATCTATCCTGGCACTCTATTATGGAAACATCAACCAGAGATACTGTGGTTAGGCTCTGGCCTGACCCGTTCTATCCCTTGTCTTGATCTTGGCCAGGAATGCAAACCAACATGTGTCGTTGATATCTGCATAACAAGCTGCCCTAGGGTTATGGAATCCTGAAATGTCCCGAAGATAATCAGGGCATGGGAGTAAGCACTTGGTAGTGTATGATATGGACCTGGCAACACATGACAAAAGCTGAGCGCATAACTTCACTTCAGTAGCCAACTACACATTTACGTTCCACACTTTTTATGTATAATACAGCCACCACACCCACTAGCCTCTGTTTCCCTTTCTTTCTATTTTACTGACACATACACAAGCACGTTAAAATATATTATATATGTTAATGCCAAACTTCATCCTTAATCGGAAGTTCTTCTTTTAAGAATCCTCCCTTCCTCCTCTAACATTAGAGGTTTATTTTTTGAGTGGGGATCATGTAATTAGCTTTGGCAGGTGCCCACTCCCACTTTCGCTGGAATTACCAAGACAATTCAACCGGGAGTTCTCCAAACTCCACCGGCAACCTCCTGGGACATGTCACAGGTCCCAAGAGGCTGCGGGACCATTTACATGTGCAACTCGCACATGCACAATGGGAAGCCAGATATGAAGCTGAAAGGAGTTATACATGGTTTCCCATACTGAATATGCCAACGATGGGAACCCAAAGACCGGAGAAGAACCAGCCTTGGTGAGGATGGCCCTGGATCCCTGGACATGTAAGTGTCCTTTTATTAAAGGTCAGCAGGTACAGTATTTGTAGCTGCTTACTTTTATTGCTTTTTTTTTAGAGACTGTAGATCATTAGATATAAACAGTCAGAGATGCTTAAAAAAGGATACAATCCTGCTGCAGGAAAAATTAGGAATATGTAAAAGATAAATGTTTTCTTTTGTAATTGTGATTATGATAGTATCCACCACTTTGTTACTTTCTAATACACAGCTTTGCTGCTTCCTCCAGACTGGGTATCTTGGTAACACTATATAGAACGAACACAAGCATCATGTTCATATAACCTAACTAAAAAAGCAGTAAAATGTGGTACTCACAAACATTCTTTATAGACTTGCTATATCACAAAAATAGCAACTAGAAAGAGACCTGACCAACCCTTACTGCACATAAAAAATCCCTATAGTGGATCCTGTTAGAGAGCATGCAGCCACTGCCTGTAGCAAGCATGTAAGCCTATAAAGGATCTTTGTGAGTGCCCTATTTTGCTATTTTTTATAAAGGTTATATGAAGGTGTCACACCATACTTTTGAGCTTTCCGGTTTTTCTATAGTATATACATCTTAATATGTTATGTACAAGTGAGTAATATTAAATGTCAAAGTCACCAATAACTCTATAAAAAAGAAATGATAGACTACTTTAATGAATATCCAAAACTGGTTCCAGAATGTGTGCAGGTTTGTGTCCAGCTTCACATGAAATATAATTTTACTTGTACTTTTACAATGTCATTACTCAGATTAGACATGAGAATTCATTAAAACTGTCTACACAAATTCTCTTAGCTAATCAATACAGCATATTAATTATAATCATTATTCCTTAATAGGTAGTACTTTTTGGTATTGATAGATTACTTAATTTTATGTTTCAATCACATCATTTAAGCCAAGATGTTGTTATACAATTTTACTGTATATCTTTCAAACATTTTTAAAACATTTGGGCTTATTATCTTGAGCAGTTGAGTAGTGACATCATGTTACAGGCTAATATAAGTCTGGTCGGCAAGGCTGGTAAGGAGAATGGAAAGCAACCTCAGACCTGACTGAGACCTGACTGAGAGAGGTGCCAAAAAATCATGTGACTATGAGTTAATATATGCTTGTATCCATTTTTGAGTGTTTCCCTTTTAAGAAAATTCTAGGTAGGTTCAAGGGGTTTGATATGGGAAACCTTAAGAGCAAAAGTATTTTCAGAATAAATCAGAATGGTCTTGTACAGCGGTAAAACAGACACATAAAAGAGTACAATGATAGAAGAACTATAGGGAGATGGCACAAACACTGTCTGGTCTGGGGAAAGACACCACATGGGGAGTTTAGTTCATCTCCATTGGAGGTCTGTATTACCTTAGAAAATTCTGATGAAGAGGATGGAGGGAAATAAAAATGATTTATTGTTTTTTACCTTTTAAAGGGATCTCATTACACAGCCTGAAAATGCCATTATCGTCTCTTCTCCCCAGAAGATTTGCATCATCTTTGTTCATGCATTTTCTTTCTGGACCACAATGTTTTCCCATTGATGACACAAGTCATTACTTACAAGTCAGAGTCACAACAATTAGAATTAAATCTTATGTCTGTAGTGGAGAGGTGACCACTTTAGTATTTCAGAGACCAGATTAAAACACCCTTGAAAAAAAAAAAAACACAGCTCAAGACACAAAGCAGAGTCATCATAATCTCCATTAAAATATTCCAGTAGAAGTACCTTTAACAGGACACAGGCAGATAAGAGAATAAAAAAAATTATACAGTATCACGCTATTGGTTCTCCCCTTTTTTTGCATTTGCCATCTGTCCATGAGCGAGAGTTTGGAAGTCACCAAGGAAGGATCTTGGTTTTTTCTTTTTTTTTGCATTTTTCATCGATTCGTGAGGGATCGTTGTGTAAGGTTACTAAGATTCGCCAAGTGAGATACACCTGTGGAGACCCCATCCCACTTCTAAGCCTGTTTTTATTCTTAAGCCACAACAGCTTGGGAATCCACTTTATTTGGTGAGTATGGGTGAAATAGAATATCACAGATGATGTGAGCACTCTGGAAAATGTATATTTATTTATTTATTTATTTCAGGTACTTATATAGCGCTGTCAATTTACGCAGCGCTTTACATATTGTACATACACGTCAGTCCCTAACCCTCAAGGGGCATACAATCTAAGGTCCCTAACTCACATTCATACATACACATACTAGGGACAATTTAGACAGGATCCAAAAAAATGTATTCTTTTTACCACATTCTTTTTGTTTTGGAGCACAAGACTTTATTTTGGACTTATTTGAACTTTTCTTACTTTTATATTATTATTTTTTTGCACTGAGTTTTATTATAATAGCTAAGAGAATGCAGCATTGTCATTATAGTCCATTAATGGAATGTGCTAAAGCATTCAGCCAAAGTCTTTCAATGGAAGTCATGTTATAAATGCCCTGCCTATTATGTGACTAGTATGTGAATCCACAATATTCATTTGTTACATACATTCCACATCAATAACACTGTTCAACAGGTAAAAAGTTTTGGGCATAAAATTAGCTAATCTTACATAATTTTGGGGTGCTGAAAACGAAAATGACCCTAAAAAATGTTGATTGGCTCTAGTTTCCATGATATATTCACCCATCTAATGACGTAAGCCATTCAAAATTATGATGCAACTTCAGCTGCATATTGCGCAATTGATACTGGTGACCAATAGAAAATTGCATGTATACTGAGATGATGCAATATTAGCCTTTAATTGCATCACTTCACTGCATAAAAGCTGCAGTATCTGTAGCTGATTGTAGTTCGACAGCGTCTTTACATTTCGTTTTATGCTTATATAGGCTACTCAGTAATGCCTCGAACTTGTGTGAATAAAGCAGATAATTTCTGCTATATCTGCGGTGAAATAACTTTTATCTCACAAAAAAGGAGGATAACAGGAATGATTAAGAAAGCCTACAACTTGTATTTTGGCTGCAAGATAGGAGACCAGGACAAGAGCTGGGCACCACATATATGCTGCAATTCTTGTGGGACGGCACTGGAGCAATGGTTGAATGGAAAAAAGGCATCTATGCCTTTCGCTGTGCCAATGATTTGGAGAGAGCCAACAGATCATGTTAGTAATTGTTACTTTTGTATGGTGCCTCCAATTGTAACAGGGCTAAATAAGAAGAAAAAGTTATCTGTGCACTATCCAAATATTCCATCGGCAATACGTCCAGTTCCTCATGGAGAGGGGCTACCAATTCCTAAAGCACCAGAATCCTTCGTGGTTGAGTCAAGTGAGGAAGAACCTGAAGCGTGTAGTCACGTGCAGTTGTAAGAGATAGCCCTTTCCTCGAATACAAGAGAAAAGCCAAGAGAAGCAAAACCGACACAAACTGAAGACAAAACTAGTGAGAATCCTAAGTATTAAAATGATTCAACTTAGCTTATGGCTATAATTTTTCTTGGTAATCCTATGCAATATATTATGCCATTTAGGCTTTGTTATGTAGTCAATATCACTTGCTTTATATTTGTGGAAAGACATCTATCTATATAATTATTGTGCATTATGTAGTCATTACGCCTATAGTAGAAAACTTTGCGTTTACAGAAAAACTAGAGCCAATTGACAAATTTCATTGTTATATTTGAACTCAGAATGTGAAATTCATTAAGAAATGGATCCTTTTGTTTCCAAAACTGGCAAAAAATAAAAATTTGTTGAACAGTGTAATTATGCTACCAAAATTAAAGTGTTCCAGCATTGTTGCAGTTTCTTCTTGCTCGAGGATGCCATTTTGCTGAAGCCCAGAGCCCCTGAACAGCAGTAAATCTTTAGGCTGTCAGCAGATCTGCCTCTACATTTTCAGTACTGAAAAATTGAGAGCAACTGAGCATGTGCAGGGCAGGGTGAGACAGTGTATCACTGGATTTTAAACAGTAAAGCCACTTATTTTTAACGTTTTACATAGCTATACCTGCAAAAGGGGCCTAGGATGAAGTGATCTAGCAGAAAATAATTTTCTGACTAAAGTTCCACTTTAATTCTACAGAATAGTTCAGAGTGGTCATACTATAGTAGATGGTCAAAGACTGCAGAAATGCTACATCCTCCTTTCTTTCCTCAAGAAGAGTTCAATTACTCTGTTGTACATGATATCTGTGTGTTTCGGTTCCAACAATAAGTTATTTTCTATTGCCATGGAGGCTAATAGTGAAAGTTGACAGTTGTGCAGTTGTATTTAATACATTTTTCCAATGAATGTGTAAAAGATTATCCCCAGTAGTCTATTTTCTTCATTGCATAGCTTTTCTACTGATTGCACTACTTACAGTAGTGTACTGTGTGTTTTATGTTATAGCATTTACTCAATCATATTTCAGCCAAGTTAGCCACCAAGTGTAGCCAGGAACAAAGAAATCTGCCTTGAGCCCTTCTGGCATAAGTACTGTACAAACTAAACCCCTGTTTTTCATGTGAACTGTTAGATAAGACAATTCGGGTTGTTGCAGGCTGGCTGGTAAGCTGAACTGGGAATTTTCCTTTGTTGTTGTTTGACATGCATCGCCCTTTTTTGTGCTCCTTGCTTCGAAGGCCAGTTATAGGTTGGAGCAATTTCTGTTTGTTTGTACCATTGGTAATTTGTTGAGGGGTGCACTGGACACCCTGGCTGCCATTGTGCTATATGCTGGGTGTCTAGTGCACCCCTGTGCCTTTAAAAAGGGGTAGGCTCCCTCCAGGCATACCTGTCCTCAGTCTATTCATTATTATCTATGTGCTCTTACTATGGAGGCTCTCAAAAATGCATTGTTACGGAGCTGACCCTTCCCCCCCATCCTCTAGGTTTGCTGCCTGCCACCCCCCCACCCACCCCTCAGCAGCCCCTCACTCTTCTGTCCTGTCCATGCTGGGACTTCTAGTCCTCCATGTCCCTGACACAGGCAGCCCTCAGCAGCCCCTCACCCCCCTGTCGACTGCAGTCTGGCCCCCTGCTGAGGGAATCCACAAACAGGCCCCCACCCCCTCCCTTCCCCCTCATGCACATCTTCCCGGGCTCCAGGCCAGACAGGGACAAAGGCCTTGTTCCCTGGGCGGGTCTGGAGACCTGGGGGACAGGGCTCGTTGCCATGGTAACCTTACAGGAAGTCTCGGGTTACCACTGCAGCAGCAAGGCGCCCAGCTCTGTACTTAAGAGAGAGCAGGGCAACCCCCCTTCTGTTCTCTGTGCTGCAGTGCTAGTTTCTCTCAGACGACCATCCCCCGGGCCCCTTCTCCTCTCCCCGGATGACCTGACTGTCCGTCTGCTGCTGGATCCCTCTCCTGTGTGTGGTGAACTCTCTGCTGCCTGGAATCCCTTCCCTGCCTGGACTTACCTCTTGTTTCCTGTGAGCCTGCGGGCTGAACACCTTTCCTGCCTGGATTTAACTCTTTGTTGCCTGTGAGCTGAACGGACTTAACGCTTCCCTGCCTGGAGCTGCCTGTGTGGATTGACCCTGTGCTGCCGGTGTGGACTTTAGCCCTCTGTGTCCGGCTCCCCGCATCCAATAATTGGACCAACCCCGCGCTGCCCAAAAGACTGAGCCCAATTCTCCCCAGGAACCCGATGTCCCACAAAACCACCCCGCCCTTGCCTTACGGAACCCTGTGGATTACCATACCCCTGCTGTGTCAGGTGTGGATCTGAGGACTAAAGGAACTGTTTTCTGTGCCCCAAAAACCTCCCCAATAAATGCCTGCAGTTCGGGTTCCATGCAATCCATGTATTTGCAATGTGTGCAAACTAAACCTTTTGTTTTTAATGTGAACTGTTAGGCAGAAAAATTCAGCTAGTTGCAGGCTGGCTGGTAAGTTGAGCAGGCAATTTTTCTTTGTTCTTCTTTGACATAAGTTATGTAGGCTGGCTAGATGCCACCTTAAAATCTGATTGGTTACAGCAACAGCTTCATTACCATTTACTTTATGTAAACTACAAGAGCCAGAATTGTTGATTCTGAAGGCCTCAAGGCAGCTTTCTTTGACCCTGGCAATACTGGCCATGGCTATCATGGCCAAATATGATTAGATAAAACATAAAACATACACTACTGGAAGCAGCTAAACCAAAAGAAAAGCTATGAAATGAACAGAATTGACCAATGGGAATGATGTAATACACAATTATGGAAAAATATAGTAAAATGTAAGCCAGTGGTTATGATAATTTAGGCATTGCAAATGGTAAAGACCTATGCACTGCTATATTCCAACCATAGTAATAGTATCAGGGTAGAAGATTGCTGCACTCACTCCTCTGGTGTACTCACACTCAAAATAAATAAATGAAAAAAATGTGGTGCGCTATCTCATCATAAATAGAACCATAAGCTTTGAAAGCATAAAGTGGCAGTCCAAAAAAAATGTAACAGATAATAAATGTCCAATCCAGTATATGTTGCATTAACACCCAGTCATAATCAATACCGTCCTTTACTTGTGGCCCCACTCCCTGCTCACCTTGACCATTGACCTGTACATTATAATAGGCCAAAAATGTTTTATAAGGAAAATGTGTCTCCAAATTTCTGATCCTTGACATATTCCTTTTATGTATTATGCTTCTTTAAACTCCAGATCCGTGCAAAAAAAAACACAAACATACCATAGTGCAACACCATTTTATAAAACCAAAAATTAAATGTGTTGCAATATCTACTCACATTAACCAAATTATATGTGACTCCGAATTATGGTGAACATATATGCATTACTCCACCGTGCCGACTATATTGTGGTGTTTCCCATCATCAGGTAGGGCACCATGCACTCACCTTCTTCCCTGACCTAACAGATAGGTCATACATGCTTAGGGATGAAGCCAGATTCTGCTTATCCACTACCGATCATTAGTAGCTACTTCATTAGTTCTGGCCCTTTAAGGGAACATGCTCTCCGATATCCAGTGGAATTAAGGTGGATATGATCAAAGATAAAGGGAATAGATCATAGTGCAACCCCATAAAATATGAATACTATATTCAAGTAAAAAATGCACTCACAAAAGTAATATCATAGCCATCAATCAAAATGGTTCCTCACATCACTCATGGCGGTTTGAGCATGACCGGAAGTGACATCACTATGCCCCACCCGGTATGTTGCATCACAGGTCACATGACTTCTTCAGGGTAATTTAGGCATTGTTTAGGCCAGCAGAGAAGGTCTTGCTGGCCCTGACAGCCCACTACTGAATTATACAGTATATTCTTTAAACATTAGTAGTTTATTTTTTTTTATATTATTTGATATCATTGCCATATTCTTATTTTGAATTTTTAAAAAATCAACTAGAATCAACTCAAGGAAATGTCTGGCACCAACAACCATGCCACGTTCAAAGTCACTTAAATCCCCTTTCTTCCCCATTCTGATGCTTGATTTGAACTTCAGCAAGTTGTCTTCCCCATGTCTACATGCCTAAATGCATTGAGTTGCTGCCATGTGATTGGCTGATTAGCAATCTGTGTTTCCAAGCAATTGAACAGGTGTACCTAACAAAGAGTCCAGTGAGTGTATGCCAAGGCATGGAGAAAAACCTACCATCTGATTTGAGGAAGTCCAACTAAAAATATTGGTACAATGATTTTGAAAAAATAACATCCCCACAAAATACTTTCTGAGAAAATCTGGTCTATCAGTACCACACATGCTACTACCCTAGGTGAGATTGACTAAAAAGCATAAAAAATATCATTATACAGAATATGTAGCACTGTGCCAAAATGTTTACTATTCAATTTCCTTATGTGTTTAAATCTGTGCACAATGTATGTTAAATGTAGCTATCAATTGCACACATCTTTATCATTCTCCTTTTCAGTAAAACCCCCTAAAATCTGCAAATCCCCTACGTCTGACTGTGTTGTGATAAATCCAGTCTTAGATATTACTGGAGGGGGGGCTCTTATAGGGTTGAAGGGGAGTTCAGCATTGGATTGATTGATTGATTGATTGATTGAAAAGCCCATCTTTACTGGCAGACAGCAGGGGCTTATTCAAGTGGTTGAGCTGTGGTCTTACCAGCCACCCACCTGAATCCTAAAACACGCTCATGATACTTTACTTTGCAGGGTTGCAGAGTTTGATAGGTGGCATTACCTATCAAACTTGCCCATTGAGAGCAATGAGGCCACACTGCACCTGGAAGTCAAACCACTTGGCCTGCAGTTGAGGTGTGGTCCCACAATGTAAAATTGCATTTTGCTGCTTTACTGTCCTCTGAAAATTGATGATGATCTGAAAGAGACCTTATTGCTGCTATAGATTTGGTGTTTACAGCATAGTTTTCATTTAAAGTGAACCTATTAGCAAATTAACAAGACTGCACTGTTTCTTTGAAGGTAAGAGGCTGCAGCAGAAGATGATTTGTGTTAGATACTTCCGAGCACCAAGAACTGCCAAGGCATAAGGATTTTTGTGCATCATTGTGGTATCTCTAAACCAGCATCATGGACTAGGAAAAAGATGCTGACCCTGGGTAATGCCTGAAAAAAAAGCCGCCGTCCTGGTAAGAATAGCAGATGATAGCATTACCTCGGGAAGAACTGCAATTTTGTTGAGAGGTAATAAATATCTAGTATTATCACAGCCACACAGCACTTATTCTACATGCACCTAATATATAACATATATCTGATGTTAAGTCCTTATGCAGGATATATGATCAGTAAAAGAAAATACTCTGTATTTTCCCTTAAATATGAACATGGTGCATGGCCTTGGTTTATTTAGCAGCTAGAATATTTTATTTATATACTGTATCTGAACACAATGCTTAAGTAGGCCATTTGATCACACAATCACATCACTGACTGCTCATTGTATTGACAAGAGTCATTCAGCTTAATTTGTGTGCTCACGCCTCTTTAGAGGTGGAAACCTCAGGGCAGATTCTCCTTCACTAAAGACCATTCACAATAGTTTTCCAACGTCACCTAAGAGCGGCTCAGCTTTCATCCTTAAAAATCTTTTCCTGAAATGAGGGACTCTATTGGATTAGAAGAAAAATGTTTACATTGCTAGCCTCAAGGTTTCACCTGCCCTTCCTATGATACCCACAATGCACTTCTCATTTGGACAAGCAACTATATTGCTTAGCGTTAATGTAGGATTGGCAGCTGCAAAATTGCATCTATTGATTATGGTGTAAGCAAGAATGTTTCAGCAACCTTTAATTGACCAGATCCCTAAATGGAAAAGCATTAACTACAACTTTGCAGCTGAGTCTGGGGAGTTTAATGCCGATTTCAATGGGAAGACTAAGCTTATACTGCACAGTTAGCACAAGATTTCATAACGAGTGAAAATTTATAATATTACTATTCTTGTGATCATAAATTTGTTCTGCAGCAGTGCTTGAAAAACTCCTGTATTAATGTTATTGTATGAAATCTACAATACATTTGAAAGTTTTGCTGGTCAAGGTTTTAACCTAATAGAGTTAAATGTACCTGAACCAGCCTCTGCCAAAGCAAGGAAAATGTAACAGCATTCACAAGTCTGATATATAGCTGTAGTCTTTTCAAGCATATTAAACTGTTAAAGGGACATTACCCAAATATTGTAAATACTTATGCTGGGGTTATCTTACTAAACGAATAGAGTATGTTCTCTTTAGTTTAATTTTGCCTTAGCTTAATGAATGTAGGGAGCTAACTGAAATTTCACTTTGCAAAGATGTCCAATCATGTGCAAGCAAAATTTTAAAAACTTTAATTTTTTTCTTGCATATGACTGGATGATTCAGGTCAGCACAACTTCAACTCATAAACTAAGCTAAGTGAAAATTCACTAGTAACCTATCTATCTATTAATCTATCTATCATGGTCAGGGGTCAGGCTCAGAGACCAGTAGCTATACCAGTAGAGAGGCTCCCACCAACAAGCAGGTCAGATCATCCTGGTGGATGACATAGGCTCACAAGAGGTGTGGGGTCTAAGAATTTACGGGTATTCACCAGAGCTCCTGATGGTGGAGATGTGTTTGCAGCATGTTAGTGCCAGGTCACGGTCCTCAGGGTTTCTCCACCAGGAGGTGAGCAAGTCGGGGTCCAGTAGCAGATATAGTAGGTAGGGATCAAGCAGAAGCGTAGTCAGGAAAGAAGCCAAAAGGCAGTAACAAGTGCTTGCAGGTTGGGGTCAAGCTGAAGCATAGTTGAGGAACAAGCCAAAGGTCATTACAAGTGGTAGTGAAGATGAGAACAGCTGCAGATATGCAAAGTAGAAGAATATCGGAAGGAGAGCGCACAATAATCTGACAAATAGGACGTGTAGAGACATAGCTTAAATCAAGAAGTTCATGGGAGGAGCAGAGAGTTCAAGATTTATGAGAAACAAGAGACAATGCAAGGTTTTCTTAAGAGATCAGACAGGGAGCTGTCCAGCATCTCAGATGGAACAGTGAGAAGAGCTACAGTCAGACACCACAGAAGCCTAAGGTTCAGATCTGGACCTAACACTATCATCTATTTATCCACATGCAGAATTTCATTGCAAAGGAAGGGGGAGAGTTAAAATTGTAGCTATTTGTAAAGTGATTTACAAGAATATTACCTTGGACAACATACACCATTGCCAGGTGGATGCTTGATCACTTTTAAGTGGTTTAATTGATTCCTACTATCATTTCTTGTTTTCCTATGGAAAATATACTTGCATATCTCTGTACAACCTAGTACTTAAATGCTCACATAACTGCCACACACAGTAAATCCAACTTGTTGCAGTCGAAGATGTATGCATTAGATTGTATTAATACAATCCAATGGTTCTTCAGTGGTGTTTGTACCTTTATGCATCATTTAGTCAGAAATCAGATATTGCAAAGCAGATGACAACCACCATGATGGCATTTGTGACACAGAGTAAATTATATCAGTACCTGCATCACCTGGATACCTTTTCTTCTACCCATCTACTACATTTCTCCTTTCAATGTGTTCCTGGCCTGATATATGGTACTGTTTGACATAAATAGATAGGGAAAGGGAACTGTGGCCACAGATGGGGTTTTCTTGGGATCTTATCAAAGAATGAGAGTAATGGGTGTGATGATAACACTCATACTTTGCACCCTGTTTAGGGAATTTCCTGTCCTGAGACTGCAATCTAAGTACCAGCAGACTGAGAGTTGTCACCACTAAAACAGGCCTACTACTCAGTTAATCCATTACACACACACACACACAATAACCACCACATGTTTAAACAGAAACATGAACAAATCACAGAATCTGTTGTTGCAATTCTGATTTTTGTACAAGTGTCTATATCACATGCTGCAACGTCCAGACAGGAATGGAACATAGTTTACAATATGGTAGTTTCTTAAAATAGACAAAAATGATAATTTCAGTCTATAGCATTCAGGGATTCTTCTTGGCAATGTTTAAATATTGTTTTGATGAAAAGAAGAGAAAAGCAAGGTAAGAAAATATTTACAGAAATATATTAGAAAACAGACATAAGCAGCAGTAAAATAAAAATAATTAAAAGTGAAAAATACTTAGTAAAATTTGCATGGTCTTTGATTCCAGGTTTAGCAAATCCAATCTGATGTATCAGTGTGACTGGCTCTCAGAAACATGGCTTTCTCTGTATTCGTAGTAGGTTTGGTGTCAAAAGAGAGCTCCACGTGCCAATTGCAGCAGCTTTTTGTTGCATCTAAAAAGAGCATCACAGATCTGATTACATCCAATCAAACGATCTTAGGGTTGCTCTGAAGGGGGCTGGAAATTATTTTATTATGCCCCAGTGAATATGCCCTTTCCGCCAATTATTCTAAATATATCTATACAAAAACTTATATTAAATCTATATAAAAAAGTCTTGGTTACAGATAAACTTTAAATAATTTTTTGCAAGCTTTTCACATACATTCACTGTTTTTTCAAATTAAAACTGTTCTACTTGGATATATTAAAATGGGTTGTATTCAAAATGTGAGTCAGAATGTGATGAAACATATATAGCTCTGGGCTGGGCTCTTTAAAATCTGCGCAGCTGCTGCAAAAGCTGGCTTGGGAGGAAAGATCCTTTTGCTGTCCACCGAGCGACCACCTGAGACATGAGTTGTGAGAGTCCTCTGGCCACCATCTTGTTTACCTAATTGAGTGCTCCAGCACAAGGACTCCAGCCCTGGCAGGACTGAAATAGTATTCCACTGACCAGAAGTTATATGAAGCCTGTGCACAGTAGTTAGGTTGATGTTATTGTTGTTGCCTTGTTTCCTACACTACTTCTGATAGTATTGTGGTATTGTCATTCCTCCATACTGGCTTAGTGCATTTGGCTTGGCCATTTCACAGGTGGAATGTAGGGAACAGTGTAATTTTATTAATTGGGGTCACTTATAAAACTGTATTTGCTCTACTATTGTTCTACTTGTCCTTCTACAAGCCTTTGCCTCTATAGGTATGTTGGTGTAATATTGGGTCCAGGAAAGTGCAGACCATAACTAGGGTTGAGCCAAACTGCCCTGCATTCAATCCAAGCACTGTTCAGCAATCTTAAAAGAAGTTTGTATATTGAACTTGAAGCACATTGAAACCAATAGGATCCAAATCTGTAAAATTAAAAGTGTAAATTTTTGGGGATAATAGGCAAGGCGGTATTAAAAAAAAGTATTCCATTCAGCCATGGCCAGTGATTTTTTCAATGCTTAAAGTGAAACTTTACAAATACCCAATTCCTTTAAATAAAATGCTTGGGTGCACTTATCCTGCCTGTGAAGGGGCACATCATTGTGATGAATGGACAGTGTTGCAGCAGCACTAACATTTACAAAGGTAATAACTATTTAAAATTGCCATTTCATTTCCAGCTTCTTTAATAAATTAAAAACACACAAACCTCTCCAAAGGTCTGCAATGTATTTAGCGGGACCTTTGGAGGGGTCTGTGTGCTGTTTTCTTCTATTTTTTCAGAGCTAGCAATAGAATGTAGCAATTTAAACTGTATCATTGTTTTCTTGGTAAATGTCACTTTTGGTGTAGCATATCTTACAGCAAGTATGAAAAAGTATAGATGTGGTATGATTGGATTGTTGATGGAAAAAGGGCCTCTTCCACACAACCCTGGTGGATGGTTGTTGGGGTCTGTGCATGGGGGAGCTTATCAGAAATCTGGAAACCCCCTTTAACAATGACAATGTCTCCAGATACTGCTCCCCCCTACATGAATAAGTATGAGGTGCATAAATAGAAAAGTAAAGAAATTCAAATGTTTGACAAGTTCTTTTAAAAAAAAAAATTCCCAAATTCCCTCATTGTAAATCCATCATCAGTAAGGATGTCCACTGCCTACTGACTCACAGTGATGTCACTATTATCCCTGCCCCTTTGTTTTTGTGGCCAGGGAATCCTAACCATGTCAAAAAACAAACAAACATTCCCAGCTCACTGCCAGCCAGCCTGTATCAAACCAAATTGACCCTGTCTAAATGTTCACAAATAAAAACATAGGGTTTAGTTTGCACACATTTGGAAATATGTGTGTAAGCTGCAGTTGTCACCTCAAGGCACCCAAGTGTACTCCAGTCCAGTTGAGAGTCTCCCAAGTTGGAGCACATATATAGTAATAGATAGACTAAGGGCAGGTATGCCTGGAGGGAGCACACCCCTCCTTAAAGGTACAGGGATGCACTAGACACGCAACAAGAGCACAATGGCAGCTGAAGGTATCTTGTGCAACTCCACCCCAATTCATCAACTGTATGAAGAAATAGCAACCACCTTAACCTATAATTAGTCTTTGCAGCAAGGACCGCATTGAAGGGCAACACATCTTAAAAAACCCAAAATATTCTCAGCTCACTCCCCAGCCAGCCTGCAAAAAACTGAACTGACCCTGTTTAAAAGTTCACATTAAAAAAAAGGGTTTAGTTTGCACACATTTGCAAAAGCTGCAGAGGCCAAATCACGGCACCCCAGTGAACTGCAGTCCTAATACTATTTTGAGAGATTCCCAAGTTTAATGTGAACTGTTAGACAGGGTCAATTAAGTTTGATACCTGATGGCTGGTAAGTGAGCTGGGAATTTTTGTTTGTTTGTTTGACTTGCGTTGCCCTTCCATGTGCCCAACGCTGCAAAGGTTAATTATAGGTTGGGGTGATTGCCATTAGTTTGTACAGTTAAGGAATCCCAACCATGTAAGGCAATGAGCCATGATGTCAGCGGTTTACAGGGATGGGGCCGGGGCAAGCACTTGTTGATTCCTTAGAAACCAGTGACAGCAGGAAGCTGTCATACATAGGACTGTAAAAATACTGCATCTATATATGATGCTCGGCTCCCACAGAAAAAGGGTGCAACGGGCAAAAAATGCAAATATGCATTTTTAAAGTTGATTACAGGGACCTTTTAAACAATATTTTTTTTTCTACAGTCGGTCATCAAATAATTTTACTATTACCACATTTTCAGTAGAAAAAATATTTGAATTGTACAAAGAATTCTTGCAGCCATGAGAGTTATTAAGGATATTTGTATAGGCCATAAAATTGCTACCATATATTTATGATGTTTTCTTATAGTTCCACTTTAATCTATAGAACCCATCTACAGGAAATAAGTTTTTTCTTTTCTTCTATTGTGCCAATGAACCATACATGAGTTTCTGTACCTAAATGGTGGAATGTTTACCTTAGTTTTTGCCTTATTACGACCTATTGAGTGGGTAGAGAGAATCTTTTGTATTAATATCCATACAGGTCACTCATGTGACTTTTTTATGTACGTTGCTTACTACATTCTGTCACATATTAAATTATATAAAAAACACATTTGAAAAACACATAGTCTTGTGTTTTCTACTCTGCCTAAACATGGCTCACCTTGGTCCTGCAATAAACCAAAGCTCGCTCAAGTCCAGCTGTGTAGCTGTAGAATAAATGTTAATTTAATACAGGTTACTGGGTCAAACGCAATCACAGTCTTGTGGGAAAACCTTAATAGTGTTCTGCTTCTTCTAACACAGTAAACTTGGATATTATATGATAGGTTAAACACAAGTGAACCTTAGCAAGAATGTTCTTGAAACTAGGATTTACTACAAAAGAAAATACATTGGAAGAGTGACCTAGGATTGACTTTGCTCTCAAAGAGATCACTCAAAAAGCTAAAGTTTCTTGTGGAACGTGTCTCCTTAAAAATGTTTGCTAAGTAATTCCCCAGGTCAGATGATTGTTGCAAGTCTGCATCGAGATAAAGGTTTTATTTTGTTCCAAAATCTTTTTTGCCTTCTTTGAGTGCAAAGAAAAAGTTTTATGAAATTATATGGAAATTTATTATGCAATGGCTAGTTTCATCTCCCATGGTCTCCTCTGAGATCGTGTACAGCATGTTTGAAGTAAAAAGCATATGAATACACAGCCTTTTGTTATTCGAACATCCCAAAGAGAAGGGAAAATTGTGTACTCTGAAGCTCAAGGTCTCTTGTGTTTAATGTCTTGTCTCCATTATTTTCGTATTTTGCATTTTCCCTATGTTTAATGTCACTGGTCTTAATGTACATAAATGGAAAAGGTTCCAGGTCGGTTAAAAAATTGTTTGTTGTGAGAAATAAATGCATAATTCATTAGCATGTTAAGGTCACAGGGAAACATGGGAGTAATAAAACAGATTGTGTTTTTACTGAATGACTTGTGCTAACAATATTACAATATCTAAACACTAGGAAGAAACGGTCTGTACTTGGAATACTTTATTTGAAACAATTGTATTGTTTATGCCATACATTACAAAAGTAAACGTGATAGAGAATTTTACAGCAGGCTAAAAAATTAAATATGCAATATGTAAATCTCTAGGATGTGTTTATCAAAGGAAAAAACAAGGGGCAGTAACCCAAAGCAAATTATCAAATATCACCTCTTACTGATCTGACTGAAAAGAACTAAAATCTGAATAGTTATTATGGGCTATTAGAATTTGCATATCATTCTTTTCCGAAATGGCTGTGAAGGTAATGCTTCTTATATTAATTGCATTTGGAGCAGATACAGTATATTAAAGCAGCACTTTACTCTCTGTGGCTTCCAGGGCTCTAGCCATAATGTCCAAGTAGGCATATCAATTTTGCACGTTATACACACTTATCTCTTAAAATGCCCCTCTCCAGTTGATGCTTCCCTTTATTGGTGCAATGCTTCCCTTTATTGATCCATCACCACCACAGCAATCTTCTTTTAGTCTTCTTCCAAGTCCAGTCTTCAAGCTTCTTTACTGGCTGGTCATGGATGATATTACATGTGTGTTTGCTCACCTGGCTCTTACTATGTGGCAGTCCATTGACAAATAGGACAACATTTGCTAGCAGGCAGTTTAAGAATGTTTTGTGTCAAAAAGAGACATTCTTCTGCCATAAAAACTTACCTGCTAGCAATTTATTTTTTTAAACAATTGCTACTATATTCCTGTTCTAAAGGAGTGATGTAATTTAAAAAGAAATCCCCTGTTAGGTTGTCCCCCTAGCTGCTCCTTTGTGAACAATAGCGGGATCTATCATGTATTCTTTTTTTCTGCACAATGCATTTGAATCTGGATTGCTAAGGCTTCTAAAACACATGTATATCATATAATGCATGGGTGCATGACCTGTAGGCCTCCGTCAGCCCAAGAGGGCTATAAATGCACCCCAACACAAAACTGTAAACTTATGGCTAGGAATGTTCACATCTGGAGGGATGCCCTGTTTGGTATATCACCAAGCAGGGCCCAGGAATGTCTGGAGGGAAACTGTGTTTGCAATAGCATCAGTGGCACATGCAGGGACTCCCGTTAGCTACATGG
The DNA here is from genome assembly GCF_062004578.1 of Staurois parvus. NCBI lineage: Eukaryota > Metazoa > Chordata > Amphibia > Anura > Ranidae > Staurois > Staurois parvus. Next base: position 3,796,755 of record NW_028317797.1, on the reverse strand, counting down.
CTGGATATAAGGGGGTGCTGGGGTGGGCTGCACCCCCAATATTTCTGTTGTGCCCTCCTCCCAAAACTCCCTGTGCTCAACCCCCCCCCTACCCCTGACACTGTGCCTGGCCGTCTCCCATTCCTGCACTGTACACACACAGTCTGAACACACAGCACATAGGTGAAATCTGATCATCTGTACAACTTTTTTTCACATCAGCTATCCTTAGGTCCCATTCATACTTTGTGATTTTGAACCGCGCAACAGAATCACATGGTGATCTTTGCAAGATTCTATCACATGGCAATTGTGGCAAAATCATGCCGTGTCTGAATTGCCATTAAGAATGAATGACACCCAAACACGCATGGTGCGTTTTGCCAGAATTGCAGTATGATTTGGAATAATGGGAAGAATTCAAAATCACAAACTGTGAATAGGGCCTTATTGTTAGTGTTTTTTATGTTCCAAGACAAATACTCTTCTTCCAATGTGCTACAGAAGAGTCACAAGGTTGGACACTTCTGATATAATGTATGTCATAGTAATATTTCTGGGCTATTTCTTTTCAGCTAACTCTATGCAGGCTTTGCAACCCGCTTAAAGCAAACTTTACATACAAAGTCAAGGTCTGCTTATCAGGTGGCCCCCCACTTTTGAATACAATTGCCCTGCCTAAAAGTCTAAGGCTAAAAAAAAATAAACAAACCTTTAAAATACAAAAGAAAAAATACTCATCTTGGACAATTGTTTCAGACCACTTACCCACTTCTGGCTCTTTTGACTTCAAGGTTTTCTTTAGAGCAGAATTTGCACCAAAATGCAAGGTTCTGCTATACAGAATGCCCCCATCATATGAAAAAAAAAAACCTTACTGCCCACGTGCATAAGCTACTAGTGATGTCACTTGGTCTTCTTGTGGGATCCTGGGAAAGTTGAGAATCCTAAATATTACAAGAATGTATTACTGCTTAGTGCAGAAGCACATTTTCATGAGATTTGTGACCCCCAGCTAATAGTTGTTTGGGGTCACAGAATAATAAACTAATGAACATTAGGCATTACAAATAAGCAACCAGCATTTTAAATGGAAAGATCAGCAATGCCCGCCCCCTATGGTTCTTTTACGACGTGCTTCGTTTATATTAAGAACATTAAATGTATAGTAAATTATTGGAGAATGCTAAGAAATCTGTGAAACTGCTGCAATTAAATTAGTGAATTACATTTTTAAGAAAAAAAATAAACAACACATGTCAAAATTGTAAAAATCTTGTTAATGAGTTACATTTTATTGTTTTATCATTTAGATTTCTGTAATAGGCAAATACCAAGGAGTCTTTTATTAAATTTACCCATATAAAACAAATGAAAATTATTTATGTACACCAGTATGAGCTCATGAGGAATAATATAAAAATGTAATCTGCGCTGTCCTTGGGAAGAGGTTCCCTTGGTAGTTGTTTGCACTGACCTTGGCTACATTTGTAAACAGTAATCATATGTCCTCACAGGCTCCTCTTTCTAATGCGAAAAATGTCTAATCTGAAAAGATATAAATCAGATTTATTATTTGGTTGCATAGTGTCTCTTTTTACACTGAGGTACCGGGAGCCGTATAATGCACAGGTGAGCGGTGACCTTCTATGAATTTATGCTGGGCTGGAAATACAGTTTCATCTGTTTATTTTTGTTCAGTAGCATCTTTTATATTATACAGCTACTTGTACGGCTTGAATATTTCTTGAAATTTTTGCAAGGACTTATACACCCTAATTTAGTTCTTAATAATTACTGGCTAGTATTTTATTCCAAGTGTATCATAAGCCAAAATATTTCTTAGTTTTAGTTTAAACCCATACAGGGTTATTTATTATCTGCCTGTGTCCGAATAAGGGGATATCCCTTCACTTTCTGCCCTGGAGATGCAACAGAAACTGAAAGGAAATTCCTTCAAAGTGAATGGAACTCACAATGATGTTCCAATTTTCGGGTTGTCCTGGTCACCGGGACAAACAGATGGGTTACTCCCCCTATTGAGGACACACACAACAGTAAAAACTTTGGCAGAAGGTTTAACTCTTGCTTGACCTATCCAAAACTAAAAAACAAAACAGTTTTTATTTTTTCCTACACATTGAAGTTAAACAATTTGCAAATATTTTTCCACAAGGCCATATATTTGCTTGCAAATTAAAATGAGGGAGTAATCAAAAATGAACTTGGTGGTTGCTTTGCTGACCCACTGGCACAATCTGGTTTGTTGTGTTTGATTAATTTGCAATTTTTGCTTACTTTATTAAAACCATGAAATAATTTTAAAAATGTGAACTCCTAAACTTTATGTGATTCCTAATAAACAAGTGTGCAACAAGTACCTGTTGATATTCACACCACAAGGGGGTGAAAGCTGATGGACTATGCTATTAGCATTCAATAGGTCTAGCAAAAATGGTTTCCCTCCCATAAAACACCAACCTAATATTTATGATTCTTCTGCATCACCAGTGTATGAGAAGGTCACATGGAAATCAAGAGTTTTTTGTGTGCCCAGTTGGTTGTCACCTCTTGCTCAGGTGAACAAAAAATCTATCCATTGACCTGTTTACCTTGATATAAGTGAAGATGTAAAAAAGATAAATAAGACCTAAAACAAAAAAATTCAGTTTTTAAACCTGAGAATTGGATTTCTGGAGTGAATAAGGTGAATCACTGGCAGAACATTTTCCTTAGCATATTATCATCGTAAACAGAATTATTCACTAGGCTAGTGCAGAGAACAATGTTACTGTGCAAAGTTCAGTAAATGTATCTTACAATCTGATTTTAAATTACTGAGCAATGAAAAAATGATTTTTAAATATTATGGGCTACTGCACTTTTAGATATTGTTCATTGACGTAATAACAATCAGTTCCTGGAAGCAAGTGAAACCAATCAATGAGCTGCTATTGCTATCTAGTAAACACTGCTGCAGTGCTAACATCAGAAAGTTCACTCTGTTTTCCTTAAGGCTTCATGTACACCGGACATTCTGTTAAATCTCCTAGAAGCCTTTCCTCCTGGCAGTAGCGTTTTGGCAGAAAAAGTGCCTGATGCTTGCAAAGGTGTGTAGCATGTTTAGGTGCACCAAACACATGGGTGTTATTTCATTTAATTGGCCAGAATGATCATTTATTCTGGCCATTGAAATTAATTAACACTCAAACACTAAATGCACCTAGCATTAGCATGCCTTTACACGCGTTTGGGGGGCACTTGCAGGAGGCAAGCGTTTTTTCTGCCCTGAATACATTGGCAGTGGGGTTTTTTTTTGCCTCTAAACACCTTTAAAAGCCTATGTGTGCATGGACACAGAAGCTAACTTGCAGGGGAGCAGGGGCGGACTGACAACTCATGGGGCCCCCGGGCAATAGGGGATCATGGGGCCCCTGTGTCCTTGCCCAAACTCAAAAAAGCCTATGAAAAAGGTACCAGGGGTATCTCATGGGGCCCCCTACTGACCTCGGGCCCTCGGGCAGTGCCCGAGTTTCCAAATGGTCAGTCCGCCCCTGCAGGGGAGTTTAGCAGCAGGAAAAAAAATGCTCGACACCCTTAGGAGCAGCTGAAAAAATGTCCAATGTGCATAAGGTCTAAGGGATAAGTCCATAGTTATCCAAACTAATGCTAACACACCCCCTTCTAAACTAAAATGGACTAATCCTTTCCCAAGCCCCTTACTTTTCTCCAGTACACAGATGTGGCGCAGCCCAGTATTTACATCCTCGCCGATGAAGATAATTTTGACATTGACTTAAATAGGGTTGTACACCAAAGCTGGAGTTCCTCATTCAAGTCAAAGATCAGCACTCAAGAGAATTTCATTGCTAAGGATGTAAACAATTGAACCAGGCTTCATCTGTGTAAAAGAAATAAGAAAGGGGTGTTGGGGGTTTAGTTTAGTTTAATTAAAGAGGACTGAAGGAGGTGGGTTAGCATTAGCATAGGTCAATATGGATTTTTTTTTAAATCTGAATTTCTTGTACTCCTTTACAATCAGTTTTCACAGAGCTCATCAAAGATCACAATATTATCAATTAAATGGTGTTAGGGAGGGATAAGGGGGGCCGGGTGCTACAGGAATTTCTATGAATTAGGAAATTATTGGCTAGATGAATGGTATGCATCTCAAAACTTCACTTTCAATTATGATTGGTACATATCTTAAAATAAGCCTGAGCACATTCTGTAATAAAAACTATAACTCTACAGGCTTACAGTAAACATATGAGACATGTAGTCTTTGTGAAAAGTGGAACTTTAGGCAAACAGTTATATAAAAAGTTGAAATACACACAGTATATGCGTGCTGATTTACCTGACACAGGATTTTTAATTATTTTCAGCCAGTTTTATGATCCTGGCATCCCTGAATTAACTTTTCAGTTTACACAGGTTTAAAATGTTATTACATCCTTCATGTAAAATATTATATTTAGCAGTATACTACAACACTTACACAGATTGATGTGTGCCTTGTGTCCACAGCCATGCAGTTCTGTAATTCATCTACAAAATTTTGATACCCTTAATTCCCGTTTAAAGGATGTTTAAAGGGTGATTATGCTATCTTGTGGATTCCCTGGTGCCATGCCGCAGCCATCCTTATGCACATGCTCCCACCAAAGAATACAGCCTGCTGTGCATGGAAAAAGCAGTGATTACTCTGATAAGACAGGCATGTAGGCATTTTAAACTACAGCCGGCTATAGGAGGAGAGACCAACTCTAACTCTTTAGGATGGGCATGCATATGCTTTTTTACAAATGGCACTCAGCATAATGGAACATGTAGTCCCAAAGTCGGAAGTCATGTGACTTTACTTTACAATGTGAATTTCCCAACCAGAGGTTTGAGGAAGGGGCACTGCATAGAAATATGCAAATGGATTTTACAAAGAACACATTGCAAGTGTTTATGTAAATATTTTGTATATAAAGCTTTACCTGCCATTTTACAGCCATATAATTCACTTGAAAACAGGAGAGTTTACTGTACATAAATCAGCATACTGGATTAAAGAACTACAACACATGGCAGTAACCTAAAGAAACCATTAATATTTTACTTCACTGGATCCAGAACAGTGAAAGATGATTTGTGACCGATTGCAGCTCACTAGAGTTATTGTATAAGCATATTGCTTTTTGCATTGACAAATATGCCTGGACGTATTAGGAGTCAATGCGATAGAAAGTAATAAATATGATAATGATATTTATTTCACTTACTGAAAAATATTCTGTTTGCATCTCTCCTAAATGAAGGTTAGCCAAACATCTTAATATTCCCCTTCCTCCACCTTGAATTGTTACTATGCTCAATCTACGAACATTTGATTACAGCTGTTTATCTGAGCTGATGATGTCACTACACCATTTGCTGTATAATGACAGCTTCAAGGACAACCTTAGAATTAAAGCGACCCTGCCAGGTGGTGTAAAAAATAAAAGCAGCTTTTTACCTACCTGTTTGCCAGGGTGTTAAACTTTTACTGCCTAGAAGATTTCCCAGCTTTGATACTTTCTGACACGTTTGTGTGTTTGGAGCAATGCGTCCCTTCCTGATTGCTGTGGTTCTTCCTGACAACTCCTACATCACTACTTAATTTGTTAGTTTAAGTAGAGAGGAAAGAGGGACTACGCTCTTTTCATACCAGTCTGCTTGTTGAACTTGTTGGAAGTCCAAGTAACACCTAAAACCAACTGCCTACCCTCAATAGGGGGAAAAGCAGGTAGAATATAAGGCCCTCCCTTGCTAGCATTACCCTCTGGGAATCCTGGTTTTTTTTGGACCCCCTCCCAAAGCACCCTAGTTGCTCAAACGCATGTGGACTTGTGTCAGCGTAGCAAAAGGATGCACACTCCGAGCTCCCTTACTATAAGGATACCAGCTTGCATGCCTGGCATGTTGAGATGATTAGCTTTGGAGGAGAGGGTGGGGCATGCTGTTTTTTTTTTGTTTTGTTTATTTGTTTGTGTGCAAATTATTTTTATTGATATCAAACATGAGAAGTATACCAATCAGATGTGACATTACATTGCGAACTCACACAATGTGTCCAGATATGTACTACTCAATGGGGGAGATTTACTAAAACCTGAACACTCAGAATCTGGTGCACTTGTGCATGGTAGCCAATTAGCTTTGAATTTCATCCTGTTCAATTAACCACTTCCAGTCTGGACACTTTTACCCCCTACCTGACCTGGGCAATTTTCAGCTTTCAGCGCTATCACACTTTGAATGACAATTGCGTGGTCATGCAACACTGTACTCATATGAATTTTTTACCATTTTTTGGAGACTGATAAAACTTTATTTTGGTGGTATTTATTCACCGCTGGGATTTTAATTTTTTTTGCTTTGTAAATGAAAATGTCCAAAACATTTGAAAAAAGTGTTTTTTACTTATAAAATTTTGCAAATAAATAATATTTCATCATAAATCTTGGCCAAAATGTATTCTGTTATCTTTTTAGTAAAAAAAAATGAGCCAAATTAGTTTATAACCAAAAATTATAATTTTTAAACATTTTTTTTTACATTTTTATTTTTTTTATATTATTATTAATTTTATTTTTATTTTTTTTACATACTGTCACCCTAGCAGTATGGTACCATAGTGACACTGTACTACTTTGGGGGGGGGGTGATGAAGATTTTTTTTTTTTCTTTACACTGATTGCTTTTATACCCATATAGGATGTAAAAACAATCATTTCTCTTTATCTCTGTCTGCATTCTTGCAGCCATTGAGAAATACTGAGTGAGCTGTGATTGGTCACAGCTTGTCACATGGTACAAGGCTGTTGTGAATAGCCTTGTACCATGTGATCTCTGTGATCATTCACAGATTTCACACATAGTAAGCAATGATGTCACAAGTGACATCTTGTTTACTACTTTGCATGTGATCACTGATTGGCCAATCAGTGATCACATGATCTGGACCTCGCACAGAGGTCCTGTCCGACGATCGGTGTTTCACTGTGTCCGGTGTTTCACTGTGATTATAAAACCTGAAGCTGAGTGGTTTCTATGCAGAGCTGCATAGATTTTGCATGCTCCAGATTTAGTAAATCTCTCCCAATAAAAACTACAAATTGAAAAAAAAAACTGAACAGCACTAAATAAAGTGTGCAGAAGCCCTTACAATGAAGAATCGTGTTTGGAATAAAAGCAAACAATAAGCAGATCGGCAATGTAAAAACAAGTGTGGACAAATATCTGAGCAATTTTAGATGACACCTTCTGCCAGAGAAGTTGGGGCACCTTACAATTCTAAAAGGCCAAGAAAACAGACCTGCAACACCTCTGGAAAGATGGTATGAAATTTATGGGGTGGTACCATCAAGTATGACATTTGATTGATGCTGTTTTACATACTGTAATGAAGCAAGTGCTCTTATTGAGATTGGTGAGGATGTCTGTCCATTCTTGAGGGAAAAGCTTCCTCGCAATCCATTCCCATTGTTCCATTGAAGATGTTTTCTCTGAAAGGTGTAACACACTAAGGTGTTGATATAGGGAAGATATTACTCTCCTACCTTTCCTGGGATTGGAAGGACAAAGCTGTTCAAAATCAGTAGATGGCCTTGTAGTAGTGAGTAGTGTTAGAAAGAGACATTATTTTTTTTAAAATCTTTTATATTAAAATTACATTTAACATGTGTTGAAACTGTGTATAACTGTGCTGCACCACTTTTAGAATGTTTCTCTGTACGCAAAAGAGAGTTGGTCTCCAACTTTACATTTGCCGCATTCAATGCCACAGAATGAAAAACTGGCACATTCAATGCAAGACAATGTAACACAGGCATCTGAATTTGGTGCACAAGTCTTTGTCAGAAGTGTCGCAAATACTTAAATTTGGTGCAATATATTAATAAGTGGGATTAACGCACAGCAGCATTATTGAAATCCCCCCACTATGTTTATATATAGTTGAAGTCACATTTTCCTAGTAAATATATATTTAAAAAATGGTCATTGGCTAGGTGTGCTCACTGATATACTGTATTTGTTTATTTAGACTTAATGTACAAATATGTGTCAGCTAAACCGAAAAATAAAATTTGAAGCTCTCTCTTTTTTTCTTTCTTTTAGTTTTTTTTTAAATTATTTTGCAGACCTAATGAAGCTTCATGGATCATTTATATTTTTACACTTAAAAAAAGAATTGCAAGCCCAGTAAATATGTGCAAAGTTACTTCTCAGCATCTGAAAGTGCTGACCTAGCCAGGGGGCACTGGGATTTAAATTAGGGTACTGTAAAGCAGATGGTTGTACATGATAGTTCATTTATCAAGCAATCCTCTGGAGCATAAGCTTGCTTTTGATTTTTAGCGATCAAATGCTAATTGTCAAAATATATATTCTGTTTCTTTCTAGGATAAATCTGGACTTTTATATTTTATATTTTATACAAAATCCACTAGTTATATACAGACATTTTTTTAAAGTGGCACACAACCTTGAAACTCACAGTAGTATATTGTGGTTTTCAGACTGATGTCATTCAAACTTTTTTCATTAAAAAAAAATTTATATTTACTATTTGTCACATAACAATTTTTCATATAATATAGTATTTAATGGAATTTGATGTTCTAGTAAAAGAATCAATCTCACGGCATCTTGATATTGGTAGTGCTGAATTGTTTTATCCACTAGCTCTTGTTTTCTTCTCTTGGTTTCCTGATTAGGCCAGTACAGGGGATGGTTGGCTGCTTTCTCCGTATTTACATAGAAAGACATTGTCATGACACCTCAGGGCATTTTTTAACATCTATTTTTTAATTAAAATGAAAAAAACCATTAGCCCCTTGGCACCGGCACCTCACAGCCCTTTAAGGGGTTTGTGACACCAGGAGGCAGAGTGGAGTATAGGGTCAAGTGATTGGCTGTCATTGTGGTCACATGAATGGATAGCTCCCAACTGCAAATAGCGATCGGGACCTTTCCGTGAGGTGCCAGTAAAGGTGTCCGGAGACCGCATGGTGCGCGCTCTCGGCACATCTTTTGTTTACATTGGGTACGCAAATATGCGGCCCCTCAGCACCAAGGCCCAGCTGTCAAAAGCCCGCATATTTGCGTGTGCTCAGCGCCAAGGAATTAAAGACCACATAGAGAAGGGATTAAAAAAAAGTATTCCAAAACAGTACCAAAGTCCATATTAACACGTTCATCAAGTTCAGGGTCCATGCATACTGGCATGAAAAACACTGCTTCTACAGCGGTTTTGTGTTTTGCCTGAAGAAGCATCTCAATGTACACTAGGATGTTTAGAGGCATATTTTAAAGTGGAGCTCCACCCAAAAGGGGAAGTTCAGCTTTAAGGACTTGTCCCCCACTCCTCTTGAAGAATTGGCACTTTTGAGGAGTGGGGGGGAATCAGGTACCCGATTTTGACAGGTACACGTTCCCTCTCCCACTCCAACTGTCTAGATGAAAGACACAAGCAGAAGCAGAAGTTGTTCTTCCCGTCTCCCTCCTCACAGTCTCCTGGGACATGTGACAGGTCCCAGAAGCCTGCGGGACCATTCACAATACACAGTGCTGTTCGTTCATGCACAGTGGGCATCTGGCTGTGAACCCGCAAGCTGTCACAGCCAGGTGCCCACAGTTAAGATGTCATCACCGAGAAAAGAAGACAGCAGGTAAAACCAACTGGCCTGAGCACACCATTGGATAATGGGACAGGTGAGTAGTTGTTTTTTAAAAGTCAGCAGCTACAGTTTTTGTAGCTGCTGATTTTTAATTTTTATCACAGGAGACTGGGCAATCTCTTTAAGCTCAGTGTAAAGAGACAGAAAAAATATTTTGAGAGCGGTTTTCTTTCAGAAAAACACTAAATGTTCCTAAACTCTATTAGAAGCTCCTAAACTCCTGTACAAAAATGCTCTATATAATCATTTTTTTCAGCCAAGGGAATTAGCATTTTTTTAAGCCCAGTGTACATGGACCCTAAACCAAAAACATAAACAGTTACATAAAACAATCTTCTGGTGGCAGTACAGTGGCTACACATCTGATCGCCTTTCAAACCTATAATTAGCATTACAGTTCCACACCAAAGTGACTTCAGTAATAAAAATTATTTTGCCCTTTTAGGATGATCAGATGATTTAAAGGAATCAAAATGATGCTAAAATATAAAATAAAACCGTCTGTTCTTAAAAATAAATATGGATATAATATTGTTTCCATCACAAATCAAGTTACTAAGGCTTTATTCCTTATTTAAGGATGACAGGGAGAGACATACAAACAATTCCTTCAAGTCCCTGTGGCTAACTGTGTACCCAAACTCTCTTTTAATATCACATATACAGTGTAAGAAATAAAGCCATTCAACCAGCTTGGTTGTAGCTGTTTAAGACTTGTTAGACTCTCCATTAGGGTTACAGAGATGGGGCCAAGGCATCTCCTACCACTAATATAATAGGTAAGATGTACAGTACAGAGTTTTATTTGCAGGTGAAAACGATAGAAGAAATCAAGGTTCAAATTTTAATTTCCCAGAGAAACTAATGCTGGACATGTGCTATGGGGTAGCCTTCTGTGTTACTAGAGGGAGAGGCCAAAGTCAGTAAAATAGGGTTTAAATCCCCTTAAATGGCAATGTCAATTTACATAGTGCTTTACATATATACAGTATATTGTCAAACATTAAACAAATAGTGCAGCGCTCATAGGAAAAATCTATATAATAAATAACTAATATAAGGTGTAATTCATAACTGAAAAAGTGCTAAGCAAATAAAGTGTCAAACCCAAATTATTAACAGTATCTAAAAATCATTAGGATGTGCCTCTCAATCAAAGACCGTGTACACACACTTAATAGAATATAGAAACCCCCCTCAAATCAAAGGGGCTAAACAGAAAGTGCTAGAGTGCAATAAAGTGTCCACACTTTAAAAATGCTCAAATGATCAGGAAAATGTCCATAAACAATCTATAAGTGATAAATAAATTCATGCAGTGTGCAATAGTGTTTAGCAATTCCGTGACTGTGGCAACACACTTCTTCCGTTTACGGCTAGATTGCCTCCTCACCTCCTCCAGGTGACCCCAAGGGGCCAAACCGCTTGCAGGATCACCCTGGATCCTTAATCATAAAGGCCAGCAACCTTCTTCCTCCAGTGGATCTCCTTATGGGGCTCCTGTTGCCCCTGATCAGACCAGGAGTCTCTAAAGGACAATAGCTCACCAGCCCAGTGAGCCAAGAAAAGAACTTCTAAGTGCAGTATTGTTAGAAACCAAGACTCCTTTTATTTAAAAAAAGAAGAATGCCACTCACATGTCTTGCAGTTCTCCCTCCTCACCGATGTGTGGGTATACTGCATGTGTCTGGGACTTCCTGAGTATACCAAAATGGCGTCGAACGCCAGAAGTGCGTCACCACGCACCGGAAACTGCGTATTAGCGTACCTACGCGTTACGTCACAGACTACTCGTGACTTCCTCACCTAGACCGGACAGTATATTGTACATTCACATCAGTTCCTAACCCTCAAGGAGTGTACAATCTAAGGTCCCTAAGTCACATTCATATATATATATATATATATTAGGGCCAATTTAGACAGGAGCCATTTAACCTACCAGCATGTCTTTGGAGTGTGAGAGGAAACTGGAGTACCTGGAGGAAACTCACGCAGGCACAGGGAGAACACGTAAACTCCAGGCAGGTGGTGCCATGGTTAGGATTTGAACCAATGACCCTAATACTGCCAGGTGAAAGTGCTAACTATTTAGCCACTGTGCTGCCCCATTTTAATTAGACTTTTTGTTAAGTGACTAAGCCCCCATTCACACTGGTGTGACTTGTCATGCGATTTGAAGTTTCAAATCGCATGACAAGTCACATCCTATTGTTTGCAATGGAACCGTTCAAGTTGGTGCAACTCCAGCTTTGCGGTCCGATTAGAAATAAAAAGATCCCTGCACTTTTTTTTGCGACTTCCATAGACACCTGTGCAGATGTTGCAGAGATGTCTTACAAGTCGCACCTGAAGTTGCATTGACATGCAACTTTAGAATTGTGTGACTTCAAGTGAAGTTGTATGATTTCAAAGTCATATTCAGTATGAACCAGGGCGAAAAGCACTTCCATTATTCCCTCTAAAATAATATAAATATCCTCAGTTGAATGTAAACAGATAGCATGCAATTCAGCACATGCTCCTTCTGTTTGATGTGGTTGGTGCAGAGAGAAGTAGGCTTCAGCACATACTTGGCAGAGCAGAGTTGTCACTGGAGAGGACTGTTTGTGGTTAACAGTTAAAACTACAGTTCATATTAACCACAAGAAATCAGAAATATATTCACTTTTACTGGAAGAGTCTTTTTGTTTCTTCAACTTCATCATTTATTTTACTTCATTCATGTTCCTTAACCTCATAAACCACTGTTCCTTTCAATCTTTCTACTAGGGTATACAAATGATAATTTAGGAATATGAATCTCTCTTATGCATTATGTAGGCATGCTGAAAGAACATCTGCTTTGGCCTTTACCTATTATCAAATTATCGATCTTACTTTTGTGTTAGGAAACACAAGCCATTTGTAAGTAGTAGAGATACGCAAGTTTCTAAAAGGTCTGATCTGTTGTGATGCAGTTGAGTTTTACAAAATTTGCCAACCACAAAAGTCAGAATTTCTGAATCAGAAGTCCCACTTAAAGTGTCACTAAAGGCAAAACTTTTTTTTTTTCATTTTGAATGGAATAAGGGAGGGTTATGTTTAGCCAGCTGTGTCCCATTGTGGAGATTTCCTTTCACTTCCTGTCACTACCAAATAAGGAAGTGAGAGGACATCCCTCCAAAGTGAGGGAATCCTGGGGTGTTATTAGGGTTACCAAACCCAAACGCTTTAGCAAAACTTAGAAACCATAGTCCGGTCTGAATAATGTGCCTGGGTTTTAGGTGGACTGCAACCTGACCACGTTTCAAAACCTATCCAGGTGAATCCCAGACAGGTGGCAACCCTATTTTTGGGGTGATCTCCAGTGGATGAGGACTCTCCTGCTGTAGTATGGGGGAGTAGGAGTTCTCTAGTGTGTACAGTATAGGGGAAGGGGTCTCCCCGTGTATGCTGTATTCTCTCAGTGGGGGAAGAGATTCCCCCAGTAGGTACCCAACCCAGTAGGTCAAACAGGGTTCAGTAGGTGCTCTCAGTCCCACACTGTACAGTGTTCAGTCCTCCAGCAGTACCTGGCTTGGTGGGTACATGTCTCTCCTGAAACGCCATGCAGCCCTCTAACCCGGAAATGATCCAGTGCGTTCCTGTCCCCCTCTAGATGTCCCTGCTCTGTAGTAGAAAGGCATGGGCTCTCCCTGTCCTCTGGCTGCCTGCTCTTTCCTCAGCTCGAACAGGTGTGGTACTCCTCTGTTCACCTGCTGCCATTTTGTATACTCCAGACAGAGACTTGTCCCCCCGCCTCCTACTCCATTCTTTTCACCATCGCCCCATCCCTGGTCCTTCACGTCTGCTCCCATCTTGGCTCCCCTCACCCTCTTGCCAGGCCCTGCTCTGAGTCACAGTCTGGTCTGAATAATATGTCCAAGTTTCAGGCAGACTGAAGCCCGGACACATGATTCAAAACCCGAACTGTCTGGGTGAATCCCAGACAGGTGGCAACCCTAGATTGCCAGGGTCACCAGAAATAGTGTCCCCATTGGAAGATTTCCCTTCTATTTGTGTACTGAAGTCAACCCAAAATTTGGGATTTTCTTTAACGTTCACTTTTGATGATAATGATAAACAGAAAAAATAGGGAGGGTTAATCTCCCTAACTCCCCTAATAATCTCCCTAATAACAGAGAGCAATATAATCTGACAAGAATTCAAATCTCTCTTTATTCTATCCAAAACTAAAAAGAAAAAGTGTTGCCTTTGCTGACACTGTGAGTTAAAGGGGAACTATACTCACCTTAAATCCAGCGACACCCCAGAGCTCCCCTCTGACCATTCATATTTTTGGGTGGCCGGCTTCCAGGTCTCGATTGCTGGCTGGGCAGGGACAACATCACTCCCACGCATGCGCAGGAGTGCGGTCAGCTTTGCCATTGCTAAATTTGTACAGTTAACTGCATGCTGCTCACTGTGCAAGGGAGAACAGGCAGGTATTTAACTTTAATGCAGAAGAGACAAATCATGACTCTTCTGCATTAAAAAACATGCCTGTCCACCCATTTTTATTTAGTCAAAATGTTTGAGTTGTCAGTGTCACCAGAGCAAGACATGTAAGTAAACTTATCAATGTGGACAAATGTTCTGAAGACAATGATCTAAGATGGGAATTCCAGTCACTTTAAGAAAGTTTCCTCTCACTTACTGTTGGGTCTCCAGGACATGAAGTGAAAGTAAATCCCTTCCCCCCCACAGAAAATAAAATAAATAGTTTTGGTTATGCATACCCTCTAATGGAAATCATATCCAGGTGCCTGAGATACTTAGATATAAAAGGCCACTAGCATTCAAGCTAAAGGTGTGCAGGCAACATCAAAAGCTGATATAAGCCAGAAACAGCTGTTGGAGCAACCTTTGGTACCATACCTGAATCCTGATTTGGCTTGGGATCTCAGAATTAATAACGTTTGTTTTGAATCTCATGTCATCAGTATTACAGGATCAGCCCCATTCTGTAGGCATGCTGTATTTCAGCAGGAAACAAGAAACCATATATTGGCATGAAAAACAAAGTAACAATTAGGCCAACAGATTTAACAAAAACCTAGCAAGGAAAACTCTAGTATCAAAATCATCAACAGCAGATTTACCACCAACCTATCAACAATGAACAATTATATGTGTATCTATCTATGTATCTATCTATCTATGTATCTATCTATCTATCTATCTATCTATCTATCTATCTATCTATTTATCTATCTTACTTTTATTTATCTACACAACTAGCTAAAGCTCTGAACTTATTTTCCTTTTTTGTTAATATTTGTTAGCCTGTGTTCATATCAAGACTTATATCATCTGCCAGCCTGTCTGCTTGTCTGCCCATGCAATTGTCCATCCATCCCTTTATTCTTCCTTCTATGCATTTATCAGTCTGAAATTCTGATTATTGAGGGTCCACTAAACATTTAACTGTCAAGGGCGTGAAGAACATTTATTATTACATTATGTCTGTATCCTTATTGCTTTTAATGCCTGTTAGTGTTCTCACCATGTCATATATCATGTGCTGAAGATGTAAGACTTCAACAGGTCACTCAGAATCACATAATTAAAGACAATAAGGTCTACATCAATAGGGTTAAAAGAAGATGTAGTAAATTGGACAGACACACTACTGACTCAGAAGATGAGATTTATTCATTTGGCTGGTGAAGTCTTTCTCTTCTTCCGTGGGTTCATTGTAAGAGTCAGGAGTGGATGACAGATTTACATGGGCTAGGTAGCTTTGTCTCCAAAAGGAAGATGATAGAAGGACTGTCATAATGCAGCCAGGAATAGGGAGGTCATGCTGCCATATATAACTGTGTAGAATTATAAACTTTAAATTAATAACTACTAACTGTACATGGCATTTATTTCCCTGGACTGGGATCATTCAGCAATGATTTTCTTAAGGATCATAATTATCACCTCTATGTCTAATGTCTCCTTATCCCAGCTAGAGAGTGCCAGAGACTGTGGAGGCTGGCAAAATAGTAAAAAAAAAAGTTATGCTTCTTATTACTGTAGATCTGTGCCAAACAAAATGTACAGCGGAGCATGAAATTATTCTTGTTCACTGCTACTGGTTTTATTAACCCAAATACATCGAAGGAGAAGAGAAACAGTTTAAAACAACAGACTTCTTTGTGTACATGGATTTGATTCTAACAAAAAAAATGATCAACATTCCTATAATTTAATGGAAATATATAAATAATATGTACGATATATTATTTGAGATTACTGTGCTGAAATTCCTTGCGTTGGATATACCCAAATCTAGAAGAAAATTGCAATTATTATTTCACTGGTATCATCATCATCACCATTTCCCATCAACATAATTATCATTATAGTTTTCAATCTACTTATACAAGTAGCACTAAATGAGAATCTAAAAGGCACAGGTGTGAGTCCAACATATATCTTCATCACTGTCTTCACCGAAAGTCCACTCAGATGTCTTTCTGACCAGCCTTTCAGTGAAGACATAGATCCAGATGAGAGGATTTTCTGATGAGGATTGGATAACTCTATGGTCATTAGCTAAAAGGTAATCTAATTTTTTGAGCTGTCATCAGAGCGCAGCAGAGGTTAAAACATGCACTGAGGACAAATGCTCTGGTGACAACTGTCTAATGAAAATTCCCCTCACAACACTTGCTTCTGCATTTGTCCACAATGTCACTACCGCCCAGCTCTCCACAGAATGTCCTCTCCATGGGGTAAAACAAAGTCTGAAACCTGTCAGCTACATAAAAGTTATTTTATCACTGCTGTCTACATATTAGCATATAGTTTTAATGGGCAGTTGCTTGAATGTAATAAAATATAACTCTAATAAAAGTAGAACTCTATGAACCTAAATTTTAGATCATGTGCTTCTCACCTCTTATTTCACATCAAACATATATGTAAGATCAGCATAAAAAAATCAAACAAAAAAACAAATAAAGTCTCATATTAAAACAATAAATCAAAAAAAGTCTCTTTTGAAAAAAACTTTATGTGGCTCTCTTATCCACTATTTCTGTGCACACCGCCATTCTTCCACACTGCAGTGCTTCTCTTCCACCAGATATAATCACACCTGGCAACTATGACCCACATATTTTTTCCATCATACATTTAAGAGTGCTTCCCAATGTGACATACAAACCAAAAAACAAAACACATATCATGCATATAATTATATTAACCTCCTTGACGGTATTCCCGAGTGTAGCTCGGGGTAACATTTCAGTACCAAAAGCGGTAACCCCGAGCTACACTCGGGCTTACCCTGCGGCACTGCTCCGGCATGTTGTCTTCACTTACCTTACCCTGCGCTCCCACGATGTGTCCCCTGCAGCGTCCCCGGCCATCTCCTCCGGCCGATGCCGGCATCCGGCTTCTGTGTCCTGTCCCTGTGACGTCGGGACGTACGGGCGCCGCCGCCGCCGGCGGCGGGAAATTTAAAAATTTTAAAAAATGTCATTTTTTTTTTTTTACATTTTTCATAGTAAAACATTGCTGTTTCAACCAATTTCACATACATATTGTCCCTAGTGCTTTGTCCTGTGCCCTGCCTGCATTTTGTCTGTTCTTTCTGCCTGGAAACTGAGAAATGTCCATGGCGTCCAAAATGTGTCCATTTAGGTCAAAAGCGGTTTAGATCAGCTAGAGAACAGCGATAGTAAATCAGAACCACTTGCAGAATTGAGTGATAATGATTCGTGGGGGAAATTCGTCATCAGACACTGAAAACGATTTTGCAACTTTGCTCAGAGATGTGCGAACTTGGCGCTATATTTCACATTTCAGTGTTTTTGGTTTGATTATATTATTGAATTAAATTTTTTATTATTTTTATATTATTTTTATGATTATTTATTAAATTATAATTTATGATTTTGTGTTTCAAATTTTATCATACCCGGGATGTTTACTAGACTCTTGTTCGGACAGATTTCAGTGAGTTTTTCCTAAAAATTACAGCCTACAATAAAAAAAATACATATTTCCATGCAAAAAAATGGTACCGCTTTCAGCACCAAAAATCTGAAATAATCATACCGCCAGGGAGGTTAAGTAAAGTCCTTAGTGCAAAACTTGTTTCTTAAATTGTGCACATGTGATTTCCATATAAACTTTGCGATTCATGCTCTTTGCTCTCTACTAGTGGTAACACTCACTCACCAGCTACTGTGGACTCTTATATTTAAACAAGAGTCTTGTTCATTTTGGTGGGACAAATCTAGTTCTGCTGGCTCCTGTAGTTCTCCTAGGATCGACTTTGCTTATCACCATATATCATCTTGGTGTCTCAATTGGAGTAGGATGTTCGTGCATATAAGGAATAGAGGAAGGCATCCAGATAGTGCGATATTGTTTATTAAAGGTAAAATATATATATATATATTCCACTCACATGAATACAATATTAACAGACATAAAATGCAGGGCTAGAAAGTAACGCGCCGCTGTGCATTCCAAAGGCAGGATATGAGGTCACCACAGTCTGCAGCTGACACGTTTCGCCTCACCCACTGGACGACCCACATATACAGAGGTTGGACAAAATTCTGTAAGCACCAGGTAACAGAAAAAAAGTAATTACCTAATATGGTGTTTGACCGCCTTTGGCATCCAAGACGGCCTGGATTCTCCTGGGAATTGACAAATATAAGTCTTGGATGGCGGATAATGGAATCTGATACCACACTTAATGCATAATCGTTCCAGTTCTTGCAGAGATAGTGCAGGCTAAAAACAAGTCTGAACCAAAAAATTGACCATAGTGGCACTATGATATTGAGGTCCAGCAACTGTGGTGCCCAGGGAAGGTGCAAGATTTTGTCTGCATGCTCATCAAAGCACAATTTAACAACACCAGCTATGTGAATCAGAGAATTATCATCTTGGTAAATGGCGCTGTCTTCGAGAAACAATGTCTGCACCATTGGGTGCACATGGTCGGCCAAAATTTGTACATAGTCACTGGCAGTGACACTACCTTTCAAGGTGATGATGGGGTCTTCAGATTACCAAGATATGGCTGCCCAAACCATGATTGCGCTGCTACCATGCTTTTCCTTTGGCACAAGATAGTCCTAGTTATAAGCTTGGAACAGAATATGCCACAGGTAAACACGTCCAGTGGTTGGGAACAAAGTGAAGCTCGATTCATCGGACCATATTACAGGCTTCCATTGATTGGTAGTCCATGATTTATGGGTGTTGCACCACTCTCTCCTCTTTTGAGCATTAATATTGGTCACTAGTGGTTTGGCAATTGCAGCTCACCCAAGAATATTTTGCTTATTGAGTTCCCTCCACACACGTTTTTGTGGACACAGGCTTTGAAACACAGAGATTGAGCCCTGAAATCACTTTTGCAGCAGTTGTTTTCTTACTCCAGATCACAATCCTGTGCCATGTCCTTTTGTCTCTTTCGGTCAGTTGGACCATGTCAACCATACTTATGCTTATCAGACGATGCTTATCAGAGATTTTCCTGGAAACTGTATATGCCGTTATAACCTTTGATACTGTACCTTGCGATACGCCAAAAAATTGACAACTTTAGTCACAGAGGCACCAGCTACGCAGGCACCAATAATTTGCCCTCTTTTAAGCTCAGTAAGCTCTGACATTACTCTATATTACTAGCAAGGCATATAGTGAATGACGTAAGTGAGGCTTCCCACCTGTTAGCTAGGTCACAGTGGAAGCAAAAGAATGTTGCAGCACTTCTACTTTCAACACGAAACACGATGTCACTTTCACACCTTCAACCCATGTAGTGTTTCCATACTTTTTGTGCAACCCTTGTATAGGTCAGTTCATGTAAGGATTTTGTCCACTTTAAATGGGAGCCTTATGCACTCATCCTCAGTGATCTCCATAAAAACTGGATACCACCTCGCACTGAATAATAGCTTCATAAACAACCAGGTTTCCACTTTTATTTCTCCTTTATCCTTCATCTTCACTATATCTGTCTTTGTCTCTTTAAATCATTTAAAACATAATAATTCATACACCCCACAAAGATAACAATCACATTTTACAGGTGCCTCAACGCACAAATGAATACAGGCATGAAAAACAGTACAGCTCCTCTTTACCAAACAAAGAGGTATAGTTACATAGGAAGCTGTATCTCGGCACTCTGTGTGTGATGACATCATCCTCACCAATACGCGTTTCATCACAGGGTCACTTGACTTCATCAGGGGGAAAAATCATATTGGTTTTATTTTGCTATTAACCTCCCTGGCGGTATGATTATGTCAGGAATTTTGTGCTGAAAGCGGTACCATTTTTTTGCATGGAAATATGTAGTTTTTTATTGTAGGCTGTAATTTTTAGGAATAACTCACTGAAATCTATCCGAAAAAGAGTCTATTAAACATTCCGGATATGATAAAACTTGAAACACGAAATCATAAATTATAATTTAATAAATAATCATAAAAAATAATAATATAATAATAATAAATTTAATTCAATAATATAATCAAACCAAAAACACTGAAATTTGAAATACAGAGGCAAATTCGCACATCGCTGAGCAAAGTCGCAAAATCGTTTTCAGTGTCTGATGACGAATTTCCCCACAAATCATTATCACTCAATTCAGCAAGTGGTTCTGATTTACTATCGCTGTTCTAAAACCGCTTTTGACGTAAAGGGATGCTTTTTGGCCGCCATGGACTTTTCTAAGTTTCCAGGCAGAAAGAACAGTCAAAATGCAGGCAGGGCACAGGACAAAGTAGTGGGGACAAAATGTATGTGAAATGCAGTGAAAAAGCAATGACAGCAAAAATGTCATTTTTTAAAAATTTCAAATTTCCCGCCGGTTCCGCCGCCCGAACGTTCCGATGTCACAGGGACCGGAACACGGAAGCCAGATGCCGGCATCCGCCGGAGGAGATGGACGGGGACGCTGCAGGGGACACATCGTGGGAGCGAAGGACAAGGTAAGTGCTGCAGGGACCCCCAGAGAACGCTGCATGGTAAGCCCGAGTGTAGCTCGGGGTTACCGTTCTTGGTATAGAAATTCTACCCCGAGCTACACTCGGGAAAACCGCCAAGGAGGTTAAAGACACATATGAGAGTGTTAACCCTTTGAGGACCGTAAGATTTTGGACCGCCAAAAGAATCAATTTTTTTGTTTTTAAAGTTCGTACACTTCAGTTGCTGTAACTAATCCATTTCATGAAATAATTGGCAAAAAGCTAGATCCATTTGTTGTTTGTTGATAAGAACTAATATTTTGACTCAAACCAAAAAAAAAAAAGAGTTTTAAGTTCTTAATCAGATGATACACGCAATTAAAAACATGGGACAAATATGTCCCTTGGTCCTCAACAGGTGGAGGCAGCTTTGAGGTATTTGTGGTTTAGCAGCTCAGGTTTTAACACATACAATACTATGAGCCTCTTTTCATTTTTGGAAAACCCTGCAGAAGTATTGCATTAATAATGCAAATGTGTACACCTTCACAGATTCATATATATTGTATACAGAAATAGATAGAAAATCAACTGCCTTGAATTTTCCTTTCACCTCTCTCCTTCACTCATTCTTTTTCTCCCTCCCTATCTTTTTCTCTCTCTCTCTTTCTCTTTATATATATAAGTACTTGTAAAACAAATAGCCATATGCATCTTTAACAAGCTGTCATGGCCAGTCCATGATGAATGAGGTGTAAAGACATTTTTATCTATTTATACTATCTTTTGTGACATCAAGGCCATGGGCAAAGCCAGCTTTACTGTGAAAATATGCCATGACACTATCTGAAATCTTAAAATACTTTTTTGAGGCCTTCATTCTGTTTATTTAGTACTATGCTCACACAATCTGGCTGTATGCGTGGGGACAAAATCCCAAACTGAACTGAAAGCATACCACACAAGCACCAGGCTCTAATTCTCAAGGACAGGCTGCCTTAATAAAATATTCCCTTTGTTCTTATTGCAGACATGGAATGTGTTTTTTTCTCATTTGCTCTAGGGTTCTGGAAATCTGTTTTGGATTATATAAAGTAATAATTAACTCAATTAGCATCTTTATAATCACCTCTCCCTGTCTTTTAATGAGAAATTGTTTAAATCAATGTGATTGACTTTAGAATTGTTTAAAAGTTTATTAGTCAGTTTTCATGAATTCACTACGAATATTATTTATTGTATATTAAAATATTGGATGTATAGCTTTTGTGTGAAGTACACAATTACAATTGAAAAGTTAAAGTGTATACAGTAGATAGATTTTTAGATATGGAAGTAGGGGAGGGTTAAAACCCCAGCCAGTTTATTTTACCTGCCTGTGCACAATTGAGGAGATTTATGTTTACTTTAATTACTCTTTTAGACTCTTGGAAAAGTGACCATTATTATAACAAAATTAGTTATTATTAAACTTCAGCATAAGTATTTTGAATAATAAGTTACACAATGTGAATATTAGAAGCTTTCATTTGTCGCTACAATTCTGAATTACAATATATGCAGTCCCTTTAGTATAAAGTTGTCCATACAAGCGGTAACTTTTAATCAATTTCAACTACATTAAATTTAATGGAATTGTACACGCCATAGCAAGTAATCACCAGAAACTTGAGAATAAATTCACGGCTTCAATGCAGGAAATTGGAAAATTCAACCAAAGGTGGAAAGAAAATACAGAAATATTCTTAAAAGCTATAGTTTTTTTAACCAATCACCTTGCAGTTAATAGAAACCACCTTTTTATGTATTTGATTGCTTTTTTAAATGAAAAGTTTGATTGCTTTATTAAATTGCCACCTGTATCTCCAGCTTTAGGGTATTGAATATGTGAACTATAAGAAATACTACATCCTGTGGGAAGCATGGGGAGGTACAGGGGTTTATTTACTAAAGCTGGAGAGTGCAAAATCAGGCTCACTTTAGAAGCTGATTGGTTTCTATGCAGAAGTAAGCCTCATTTTGCACTGTCCATGTTTAGTAAATAAACCCCACAGTTTGTTCTTACTCATCCTTAATTCCCTAGTATGAACTTGGTCAGACAGTAACTTTGGCTTACAGGAGATTTTGCTTTGCAATGTGCAACCTGAAAGAAGGCCACCTTGAGGGGAAAAGGATCCTTGGAGGCCAGTGCCCCTCAAGAGGAACCAATGGGTTAGGGACACACTCAAAGAGGCCTCTTAATGCATGATTTGCATTCCCATGTTTCTAAAATAGTTATTGGAAACAGTGTGCAAGAACTTCACACAAATATAAAGCAACAACTTGTCCAGAAGGAAGGGATTCTAAATTTGTTTTATTCTGTTGGCGTAAAATAAAAAAAGTACTTTTAAAAAGTATAAAATATTTTAATGTACTGAAGAACACCAATATTCCACCATTCCTATACTCCATTGATCTGCTACTGGTTTACAAACTACTGGAAAAAAGCAACCCTTGCTGAACTTTATCTAAACTTTGAGAATCACAGATTTTGCAAGAAGACACACACCTTCTCCCTCTCTTACATCTAAAGCAGGTGGCACTGAGTACCAGGGAACAATGTTCTTTATTCTTGTTGGCTTGAACTTAGGGCCATTCTAGAAATAAGTCATAGAAATTGACCAAGCAAGGCAGCCATGCACACAAGATAAATGCCAGGATAAAAGCAAGAGCCATTTAGCACATGTTGTGTTCCATGAGTCAGTTTAAAGCCTAAATTAAATCTTTCTGAGCTGTGTTGTTGATTAATGCATTGTACAGGGGGTTTACTGGACTGATGGAGACCTGGGCCACTAAGCTCTGAGTGAGAGCAGAAATTTGGTTCTCCAACATGCTGCAGGCACACGTCAGATTCTTGTAGTTCTAATCACACTTAATGAAAAACAATACAGTGTATACTATATGTCATATTCTATGATTGTTATGCAGCCCAATTGTGTAATATGTATAAAAAACAAGACTTTAATTGGGTTTAAATGCAAATTATTCATGTTTCACATGTTTTACTCTTAACATCTAAAGCCCAATGACTAGGATATTTGTGAGCATGGGTTTACTTGGTTAAGTTAAAAATCCCTGTAAGAAAGCACCCCTAGGATCAGTGGTAAAGTAATGTAAATTATATTGTATCTCAATGCTAGGGTCACTTTGACTTTTCGGTGTCTAATAAATGAAAAAGAAAATACATTTTAGATTTACTGCAGAGTGATACATTTAATCCTGAGATTCTCAAAGCATTATGAACCAGAAGACCCTACTCCATGCTTTGTATATAAAGAGCAGAAGTTGTAAAACTTGAACTTTTACACTCAAACATTATGATTGCACCTGCTTCGTCTATTTATAATACATGATGGATGCAGGGCTCAGAGCATGACTAGCATACGCACATATTAAAATGCAGCATAAAGTCTGCCACTTGTGTTAAAAATAGCTGGTGACTTGTACTAGGTTTTGAAGTGTCACTGTGCAATATATTACACAGGTAACACATAGGAAACTTTTATGCTGGCCATTCATGGGCTGATTTTTTTTTTTTGGCTGATGTGATCTTGATAATATGCAAATATATGAGTGACAATGAACAGCTCAAAACAGACATTTCTACAGAAATATGTAACATTCTCGCACAAATCTGCCAACATGTTTGCAAATCTGTAATGTTACATGAAACACTTTCAGATGTAAGGATTTGCAAAATTATCCTTTCACTGAGAGTATATTTACTGTAAATGGATACGATTTGACATTTATAGTTTTCTAGCAAAAACTGTAGAGTATTGGAAGGATTAGTGCACCACAACAGTTCAGTAAAGGTTATATTTTAACACAATGCTAAATTAAAAACATGTTTTGGGGGGCTCAAAACTCCCCCTTTATCAGGACTGAGAGATTAAATAGTACAAAGAAGTATATATTTAAAAAATTGTATATCTAAAACAATGATCTATAAGAATATATATAAAGAGTAAACACATTCCTAATAATATTGATAACAACAATAGTAGCAATAAAAATAATAAGAAAAGCTTGATATTAAAAAAAGAATAAGTGCTAAAGACATATTACATAATAATTGTGTCTCCGTGTGTAATGGTAAAGGACATTAGCAGTATAAAAAGTGGTACAAGAGTGGTTGAAAACAAAAATAGTAAACTAATATGCTAATGTATGCATACACATATTGCAGGCATTTCAATTAAGGTTGGGGTTATTTCTGTAATATCTAAAATATGTAAACAAATGTAAAAAATGTAGAGGATATGTAAGTTTATTTTATAATGTAAGGTATAAAATAAATATTGTAAAATAATATTGTGACGAACGCGGTGCCTTTCTCACCAACTCGTAGCAAAGGACCGGCCGATCTCACCCTGTCGCTTACATAAAAATTGCCGTCTCAGCTACATTCTGCACAAAGATTTTTCAGCTCTCAGAACCACAACCTAGGTGCCAGCAGCCTGAGAGCGATTGTCACTGGGTGAAGTTAATTAAGCAATTAACTCTTTAAGCTACCACCACCACCACCACCTTTTGACTGAGGAGGTGGAAACTCGCAATCTTAACAAGAACAAATATGAAAAACAATTGTCTGTACACACACTGTCACAACAGACAGGTATATTCAGAGATATATCATATATAGTAGCACTCTTCAAAAGACAGGGATTCTTTAGTTTGCATTAAAAACCTTGGGGACGGTTTTAACACTTTTCAAATTAGGGTTTATTTATGGAAAGGTAAAAAAGTGCAAATTAAATATTTACAGAATAGCCAAAATTGCAGTGATAAAGTTCCTCTTGACACAACATCAACATAGGCTATAAATAGAGATGAGTGAATCGAACTTGGCGAAGTGGAATTCGTTTTGAATATTAGGAAAAATTCGATTCGCATCGAATCCGAATTTTAGCAAACTTCGGATGCACGAATCGAATTTTCCCCGATCAGCCAGCAAAAGTGTCACTGCAGAGAGCTCCGCTATTTCTGACAGTTCTCTGACAGTTCTGACAGTTCATTTACAGTGGTTGAAACATTGTATCTATTTGTTTCCATTTAGGATACAGATGTTTTTATTCGGAAATAAATAGATACAATGTTTCAACCACTGTAAATGAACTGTCAGAACTGTCAGAGAACTGTCAGAAATAGCGGAGCTCTCTGCAGATACACTTTTTGCTGTACTGGAATTCTTCTTCTTTTCATTCTTCTTCTTCTTTTCATTCTTCTTCTTCTTCTTCTTCTTCTTTTCATTCTTCTTTTCATTCTACTTCTTCTTCTTTTCATTCTTCTTCTTCTTCTTTTCATTCTTCTTCTTCTTCTTTTCATTCTTCTTCTTCTTCTTTTCATTCTTCTTTTCATTCTTCTTCTTTTCATTCTTCTTCTTCTTCTTTTCATTCTTCTTTTCATTCTTCTTCTTCTTCTTTTCATTCTTCTTCTTTTCATTCTTCTTTTCATTCTTCTTCTTCTTCTTTTCATTCTTCTTCTTCTTCTTTTCATTCTTCTTTTCATTCTTCTTCTTCTTCTTCTTTTCATTCTTCTTCTTCTTCTTTTCATTCTTCTTTTCATTCTTCTTCTTCTTCTTTTCATTCTTCTTCTTCTTCTTTTCATTTTTCTTTTCATTCTTCTCATTCTTCTTTTAATTCTTCTTTTCATTCTTCTTCTCATTCTTCTTTTCATTCTTCTTCTTCTTCTTTTCATTCTTCTTCTTCTTTTCATTCTTCTTCTTTTCATTCTTCTTCTTCTTCTTTTCATTCTTCTTCTTCTTCTTTTCATTCTTCTTTTCATTCTTCTTCTTCTTCTTCTTTTCATTCTTCTTCTTTTCATTCTTCTTTTCATTCTTCTCATTCTTCTTTTCATTCTTCTTTTCATTCTTCTTCTCATTCTTCTTTTCATTCTTCTTCTTCTTCTTTTCATTCTTCTCATTCTTCTTTTCATTCTTCTTTTCATTCTTCTTCTCATTCTTCTTTTCATTCTTCTTCTTTTCATTCTTCTTCTTCTTCTTTTCATTCTTCTTTTCATTCTTCTTCTTCTTCTTTTCATTCTTCTTCTTTTCATTCTTCTTTTCATTCTTCTTCTTCTTCTTCTTCGTCGTGCCCCGTGACTGCCCAAATGAGTGAAGTGTGCGGTGATTCTAAGATCGACGGCACTCATCTGCATGTCATACTGACTGACAGTATTATTTCTCTTCCCCAGCAGACTCCAAGGGCATTTAAATTAAAGGTACAGTGTTCTGCACTAATATAAAGGCTCTCTGAAGCCTAGAAACCCTTTTAATAAGTTAAATTCGCGGCGAATAAATTCGCATCGAATCGAATTTCTCCCGCAACTTCGGCGAATCAGCCGAATCGAATTTTTGAATAATTCGCTCATCTCTAGCTATAAAGACCAAAGTATATTCTGTCACTTCCCCATTGTTTACTAGAAAGACTTCTAATGACTAATAACAATAACTAGTGAACAAGTACCCCTATTATACCAGAAAAACCGTTGTAAGAAAAAAGATAGCCTTTTTGGTATTTTCGAACTAAACATCCTCATGCCCGATGGTCTGAAAGAGACACCTTTGATTTACCTGGTTCTCTCCCTCTGTTAGAAATGGTTGCACCTCTTTAAAATGATTACTATATTTATCCAGTACAGTTATATTATACAAGTGAAGAAAGACTTGCTGAAAGAAAAAAAATCAGTACGACATATAGGGGTTGATTTAAATACATTAAATAGACTGTTCACTTTGCAAGGGAATTTGCAGTTAGGTTTGTGAGCGTGGTAAAAAAAATTAACTTTGCAAAGAATACCCAATCACATACAAGAAAAGGAAAAGTATTATTGCTGGCACATTGTTGGATACTAGAAGACAGCAGAGCTTCATTGCATTCACTAAACTAAAGGAAAATTCTCTTGCAAAGCAAACAGCCGATTTAATGCCTTTAGTAAATCAACTCCATAGTCTGTAATATGTTTATCATTTTATTAGATTTAAACACACACTCATTAGTATTATAGCTCCCAACAAACCTAAACATCTTTTGTTGGTTTATAGACATCTTCTGTTGGTATTTACTCTTGACAACGCAGAGGCTATAACATTTTTACTGCCTGTTTGTCTCTAACACAACTCTACTAGTGTAATCATTTTCAATGCAAGCTCTCTTGGCATATGACCCATCATAGATAACATATACACATTATGCATTTACAGTACCTATCCACCCAATCATTGCATTTATGCTTTTATCATGCCTTTATCATTTCTGTTATTACTACTACTTCACCAAATTAGTTTTCCCTTAGATTTCCCTGTCCCCATTATATCCTCACTCTTTTCTCTATGTTGTACTAACAGCATCCCTCACACTCCTCATCTCTATTCTACTATCACAAAGTTTCTTATTGCAAGATCTTGTCTTTATCCCACCTCTATTCTAGGTATGGCTCAGTTTCTGCCACAGTTCTGCCCCTACACGGTCCCATTCTTTCCGCTATTTTTGTTTTTATTTCCATTCTACAGGCATGTTGAGTGCTGTCACGCTGGCGCCTGACCGTTATGTCATAAGCATGTTTCCATTTCACACCACTGTTCTCTCTGCAAGTGGACTTTAATGCTTTCACCACTCACAATCCTGCTGGCTACTCTGTTTCTGTTGTTACATGATACACTTTACATCCTGCTGGCAACTCTGTTTCTATTTCTACATGAGATTCACTTTATTATACTGCTACTATCTGGTCTTACCATCACTAATATTACATTATTTTCTGTTCAAGCAACCATCCATTCTTGTTTTCTTATGTAAATCTGCTATTCGTTCTCATACTGAGTAGTATCTTTCTTTTAAATAACCTTCTCTCTACTCGCCATTTTTTAATTCAGATTTTTCTCCCATTACATTCATCACTTTTTTCCCCAGTCCATTCTGTCCCCACAATTGCAGTCCAGTATCAATTGAACCCAATTGTTGGCATAAAAATCTATCCACCATACATCATCTTATATGAATGCATAATTCTGCTATTAATAATGCATTATAATTGGGTTGATTTACTAAAACTGGAGAGTGTAAAATCTGGTGCAGCTGTGCATGGTAGCCAATCAGCTTCTAACTTCAGCTTGTTCAGTTAAGCTTTGACAAAAAAACCTGGAAGCTGATTGGTTTCTATGCAGAGCTGCACCAGATTTTGTACTCTCCAGTTTTAGTAAATCAACCCCTTTGACTTACACAATGATTTGCCTGTTAGATGTGCTGTAAATGAATTGAATATATTTAAACATCATGCATACTTCTGCTAAAGTTCCCACAATTCTATAAATAATCATTTTATCAATACCTATAGTTTAACTTGAGTAATAATACCATTGTTTTTATACTATTTTGCAGAATTTGTTTTATATTATAAATTATATTAGAACATAAATTGACACATTTTAGATACAGTATATTCCTCCCCTAAACTAAATACATACAGTACTCTCTCTCTGTCTCTCTCCCTCTTTCTATATTATATATACAGTATTTGTGTGTGTGTATGCAGACCATTAGTTTACCATTTGTTTGTTTTCAGTCACCGTTGTACCACTTTTCTTATGACCACTAATGACACAGTTACTGTTTAGCGCATATTAGTTTTACTATCAAGCCTATATTATGATGTTAATTGTTACTTTTGCTTTATTATCATATGATCAATTTTATTATAAATACAGAGGGTATTGAAAAGAATCACCCCCTTTTAAAATAATCACATTTTGTTGCTTTGCAGCCTGAAATGAAGACAGACACAGTTTTTGTTTTATCCAGCTCTATTTACTCAGTGCAATTTATAACATCCAAGTGAAAGATATAACACCAACATAGTGCTCCAGTTTTAGTAAATCTCCCCAAATGTTGCTGACCCATAGCAGGAAATGTCTGATCATGGCGAGGTTACAAGGTATTATTTTAATGAAAGTGGCATTGAAAACTACTTTTGATTACATTTACAGATTAAAGATTATTAGGGGAATTTAATAAAGCATGTACAACACTTTTCAGAAAGTAATTTCCTACTTGTGCTTTATTCTGGCAAGCAGTTGCACCAGTTTTTGTAACATTACTAACACGAGCAAAAATGTAGGTACTTCTAACTACTGCCACTTTAAGAACTTGTTGCTATGGAAACTACAGATTTTTAAAGCATTTCTGACAGTTCACAGATTAGTAAACTGGTGATAATTAAGACAATCTCTGAGCTAGTTAACAGAAGTATGTCAGTACTTAGATGGGAACATGTCTCTGCTGGGAAGCTTCACAAGTCTCTATCCCTGATCCCATTCAGCTGTCATCCAGTTGATTCGGCATCTGAAAACGAAATGTAAAAAAATGGCCGGTGATAATGGTGATGTCATTACCTAAATATGACAATGGGTGGGCTGAGCCTGATGGAGAACCAAGAGACTTGCTCCCCATCTGCCCACCTTACTTTGACCACACTTGGCACTGGTTGAAATTGAAGGCTGCTATTGGACTGAATAGCAACTAAGGATCTGCCCATGGCCATGTACTATTACTCAATAGCCAGATGGATCTGATAGGGAACTGATCCTTCAGTTCCTGATCAGGTTCTGCTTACCCTTAGTATAAAACTCCTCAGCCATGAGCCTGTCAGTGTAATGGGTGCGGTGGCCGGGGAGGGAGGGAGCACACTGAGGAAGGAGGGGCCAGTATGGACACTCAAATCTTAGTACCTGACACTGACATATTCATGTACTTGTCTCTGACAAGTACATAATTCAAGTGCAAGCACTGACAATTCTGGTGCAGAGGCCCAAAGGAATTCCAAGGGGTGTCTATAACACTCTTTATGAGTTCCCCTATATAAGAAATTTTTGAATGAGTTTACATATACTTGAAGGCATGACTAAACTTTGTCAGTGCAGTCCTTTGTTCTTCTGCAGTACCTATAATATGAGAATATCAGATACTCAGTAATAGAAAAACACAAAGGGGTTGATTTACTAACAGCAAATAGACTGTTCACTTTGCAAGTGCAGTTGCACTTTGCAAAAAGAAAGTTTTCCCCAGAGCTTAATGAATGAGGTGAAGCTCCACTGACTTCCATCATCCAATCATGTTTAAGCCTTTTTTTTATTTTCCTTGCATGTAATTGGGTACTCTTTGTAAAGTGAATTTCACCACATTCACTAAGGTTTGGGCAAAAGTCCCTTCCAGAATGCAAGTGTACTTCCTTTAGTAAATCAACCCCAAAGAGTGCCAATTCAGATTATTTTGTGTAAGTATTCATAAATGCAATATGTATATATATATATATATATAATGATACAGTACGGCACTTATTATTTTCCCCCCTACTTTACTTATCAGATATTTCCCCAGCCGTGTCTCTTATACTGGAATTTTGCTTGATAGAATGGTTAAAGGATAAGTTCACCTTTCGTAACATGTTACAATCAGACTGGCCTCCACTCCCCATTTTGACAGCTAGCGGGGGATCTTCTCTCCCTTCGCTACCTGTCAAATTTAAAAAACCGTGGCCATGCTGGGCTCCGCCCACACGGCCGCATCACTCATTCACAGTCATCTCTGAATGAGAGACTACAAGTCCTGGCAGACTTAGCGGCTGTCAGCTTCTAGTCCTCAATGAACTACCACGGAGCTGTGAAGCGCTGTGGTAGTTCACACATTCTTCCTGTCAGTATATCTGCTTGCTTGTAAAAAATAATAAATGCACATTTTTTTACCTGGTGAACTTATCATTTAATGGCTAGGTCAAACCAGTTTAGGCTCATCATAAATTAGGGTAGGTGTATTGGTGACAGGCTACTAGTTTAAGCAAACTGGCAATATAATTGTAAGGTGGCTAGCATTTCTACAACAATTTAATAACACAAACCATGCATAGTCCCGTAAAGTAACTTAAAATGCACATTCTTATATTTTACATAAAAATTATGTGAAAATTTGAACCAGATGAAAGAGTGAGGAAGCTTAGCTAATCCATATGCCATAGAAAGGGTATTCAACATCCTTGAAGAAATGGGTAATTGAGTTGAAGGCCACAATGCTAGACATAACCAGTTATCACACTAGTTCTCAAGAAAAGTCATGTTTAAAAAGTAAAATACCAACTGTCTTTTGAAATGCCATGATTCCCTAAAGTCCTGTTATAGAGTTCTAAATTCCAAGTACTGTATCTCTGCATCTACATGCAAAGGACAAAGGGTCAAAGACATACTTTTTCCTTAGTTAAGAGTCTTCTTACATTTTATTACAAGACCCTAGGGAAGGATCTCTATTAAATTCCATTCTTTACTAATCAAAGGCTTATAATTTTAACAAAAAAAGCCCTATGTATTAATGTGATTATGATCACATGAAATGATAGAGCGTGTTGTGTTTCTCAAACCTGATTACTGTCAAGTGGATGGTTTAACCTTGTTTATCTACTTACCAGTAAGCAAAGGTGATTGACCAAATAATTAAATTTCTTTAACAAGATCATATGAAGCAAATTATTTTTCTTACTATCCCAGCAAGTTAATAATGAACAAAAACACAGCCTTTATGATAAAATATTTTATTATATGATCAACTAATATTTTTATGACATACTACTTTTTATTTGAACTTTAAAAATAAAAATGTAGCACGTATGCAGCTGATATTTAGAATTTCTTATAAAGCCCATGACACAAGATCAAATCTCTGAAAGACAGATTTCGATAAAATCAAAACTATAATTTTATAACTATTTTTACTTTTTCTGGCAATTCAACCCTATTGAGTACAAATTTTTTGATGGCTTTGATGCTGTTTATATGTCTGTAATTTTATGTTTGGTGAATGCTTTGTAAATCCCCCAAAAATTAGTCAATTAAAGTCAAGCCAAAAACTTGAAAAGATTTAGGTAGAATGCTCACTTCCTCCTGGTGTTTACTGCTATCCAGGGCTCCGTTAGAGAGATTTAGGACTTTAGTACATTGGACATTGCTGTCAAATGTTGGCTTTTGCATTCAAACATAAAGGTTCTCAAACTCAAGTTCTCAAAAACAAATCACAGCAAAAGGAGGGGTTTGGCCTTCAATGCAAGTGCAACTCAATAGATAATGATGTGTTCAGAGAAATGCAGCACTACCCACAGCAGGACAAATGATACCTCAGATGGGTCACCAACACTAAACTATTAAAGTAAATGGGAATCCACTAACCTGTATTTAAAGGGTTAGTTCACCTTCATCAAAAAACTGCCTATACAGGTAAATGGGGCTTGTAGATGAAAAAACTGTGCAGCTTTGACCAAAGTTAAATTAGGCCCTTTTATTATAGGTGAGACCATTTACATACCTCTCAAATCCTGTCCAATAAACTCCAAAACCTCAACCCATCCTGTCTTGTTGCTAGGATGTTGCTAAGACATTTCAAGCCAGTTTGAACCCCCTTGCATGTGCTCCCCTGTTGCAGTAGCTCTGAGCTCAGCGATGTTGCAATGGAGGAGGTAGTGGACCATATGTGTGCAAGGTGTGCTTTTGTGATGGTGGAGGTGGGCAGTAGCATTGTAGCAACAAAGCAGAATGGGCTGATGCCATCTCTGTAAGTTTTTCTTCCTGGTTTAGGGAGGTATGTAAATGACCAACACCTATAGTAAAGCCTAGTATGCACAATCAGAATATCGTACGAAAAATACCGCTTTCTAAGTGATCATACGATATTACGCTCATTTGTACACAACTTTCATCTGAAATTATTTGAAGGGACAAGCAAGAAAATTCTTCTCATATGATACCAGATGGTATGATTTTCATTTTATCAGTTCAGTTTTTGTCCTAAAATACAATACAAATACAATACATTACATCATTTCTGAATTTTTATTCTGTTGTTCAAGAATTTTCATAGCTTTAGTATCCTCTTAGTTTTCGATATGGAGACTAGCATTAAAACAAAACAGATGATTATACATCCAATATTCTCACTGTGTGTATAGCTAATATGCAAATTTAATGAAAGTTGAACAGTTTGTTTTTATCTACAGGTGCCCATTACCTGCAGAGACAGTTTTTTGGAAAGGTAAACTAACCGTTTAAGGTGTGCTTCAAATGCAGGACAACAATGCCCTCATACAGAAGTGCTTACCATCATTTTCTGTTTGGGAACAACTGCATTAGGGACACAGACAGAAATAAAATTTTGACGGAGTGCTAGCCTTCCACTACTCTACTAAAAAAATTTTTTATCTCTGACTTTGTTGCTGTTATAGTAATACCCTCACTTCCTATCTAGTCAAATGTCAGCAGGAAACATCTCTCTAACAGGCCCTGGTAGCAGTAGAATCCTGAAAGGGATTTTAACCCTTTGTCACTCAATACAAAACAAACAAAAAAGAAAGGTTAGATACCTTGTTGGAGTTTTACTGGTGTCCAGTGCTCAGTTTCAGGGATTTACTGTCACTTTCTGTCCAACTGTCCTACCAGACAGGAAGTGAACAGGATGCTCAGAAAGCAACTCAGACTAGAAAAAATGTTTTTGGCTTGACATGAAATTTATTGATATAGAGATTTAGTTAAAGTGATACTAAACACACAATATTTATGTTTTTTTTTAACAGTTGACAAATATATATTTGATATCAAATCTATTTTATTTTTTGGCAATAACATGATATAGGTAGATTTCTGCCAGTCGCATGCTGGGTCACGCCCCTCCAGGATGTGTCTTAGATTAACAGGGAGGTGAAGCCTCCATCAATCAAGATGTTATATCCTACCCCCCATTGTGTTTAGCTGGTTAGTGAGCATGGAGAAGGAGGGAGTGGGCTGTCATTTACCACTGTGTATATGCCCACATGTGTGTCTGTATAGTCACTTGGGCTGCTCAGATGTGATAGGGAAGAAATGCTCAGGGTAGAAAACACACTAAAAAATATGCAGTAGAAGCCAACACTACTCTGAAAAATCCCCAACTGCAGTGGGGATATGGACAGAAGGGGGAGACAGAGAACCGCAGGATCAACCAGGATTTTTTCAGGATACAGAAAACGAATCTTATAGTGAGTATGAACAGCACATCACACAGCATTTTTTGATAGTTTTTAATGATGTGGATTTAATGACACTTTACATTTTGATTGGGGCCCATAGAAATACAAATATCATTCAAATGTAATAGGTAACTAGTTACACATTCATCAATTACTGCTCAGAAGTTGTTAGAGTTCTGTTTGTTGGCCACAGTCGTTAACAAATAGGCTACTGTAATTAAGGTTGCTGATTACAGTATATTATTTCTTAGATGCTTAGGAAAATGTAGCATTGTTACCTTTATCACCATCTGTTTAGTCTCTCGTTTATGCCATATGATATATGTCCAATTCTTGCTGAATAAAAGAAGAAAAAAAACCATAGTGTATAAAATTATTTAAAAGGGATCATCTATAATTTTCAGATTACAAGTTCAGAGGTATTACTTTTAATATTTAAACATACAATTTAAAACCCAATCCAAATGAAACCATGATTCAGGAGGGCAGGCTAGACAGTGATCTGCAGTAATATCAGTTTTGAGCAACACGAAGAGGAAAAGCTCAGAGGAAGTACAAATTGACAAATTGTTGACATTGATATTCCAGCTTTTAAATAATAAAATGCACAGGGTTTTAATTACGTTATTTCTTAGCAATACCTGTATAGCGAAATTCAGTGATATCTGTAAAGAACAAAGGACCCTCATTTGCACCTGAATCAGGCTAACAAGTAAAGAGTGTGAATGTGTGTGTTTTGTATAATTTTCTGTTTATTAAAGATTTCTATTTGTATAATAAGTCAGAAAACAGTATATTGCAACAAAGAGATATAAATATGCTACAAATGGAAAATTATCCCTGATTTAAAAAAAACCCCAAAGAAAATGGTATATAACATTGCATATTACACCAGGAGAAGTTTTCACTGTAGGAAATACATTATTCCTAAAACAGTGTGTGTTTTGTATGTGATAGTAGTAGCGCACTAGAGATCAAACCTGCTACTCTCACAGAGTGCATTGGTCCAGACCTCTGGAGTTCTGAACCAGAGATCTGAAGTCTTGAGCGCAGCAGTCTGGCTCTCCAGCATGTCAGAGCAGGGGCTTGCTGTAATAGCATGCATTTCACTTTTGAGCATGCATTTCACTTGCTGAAGACAAAACTGAAGGAAAAATGCCCCAAGAACAAGCAGGAACTGAAGACAGTTGCAGTAGAGGCCTGGCAGAGTATCACCAGGGATGAAACCCAGCGTCTGGTGATGTCTATGCGTTTCAGACTTCAGGCTGTAATTGACTGCAAAGGATTTGCAACCAAGTATTAAAAAGTGAAAGTTTGATTTATGATTATTATTCTGTCCCATTACTTTTGGTCCCTTAACAAGTGGGAGGCACATATGCAAACTGTTGTAATTCCTACACTGTTCACCTGATTTGGATGTAAATACCCTGAAATTAAAGCTGGCAGTCTGCAGTTAAAGCACATCTTGTTCGTTTCATTTCAAATCCATTGTGGTGGTGTATAGAGCCAAAAATGTTAGAATTGTGTTGATGTCCCAATATTTATGGACCTGACTGTATGTGCGGGTGGTGCCGCTGCGGATCCACACAAAAATCCGTGCAGCCGCACCACCCACACAGAGAAATGCGGACCCGCGGGCGGGTGCCATTAATTCTAATGGCACGCCGCCCACACTGGAAATCGCAACCGTACTGGGAATCGAGATTCCCGTGCAGGCTGCGGTTTCCAAAGAAGTGAAGGGGCTTCTTCCCTGCATGTCACGGGGCACGGGAGTCCATTCGAATGAATGGGCTCTCCTGCCCACGCAAAACGTGGCCCGTAGGAACACATATGTGAACCGGGGGTAAAACCAGTTATTCACACAAAACTATGAAAGTGATCATAAACATTGTTCCTTTTGAATTATATATTTTTTTCTTAGGATGCTATTGGAAAAAAACAAGAAAATAGATGTGACAAATTAAACTTGTTTCCCAGAAGGCAATGATTGCCACATAACATAACTACAATTTTGTAGACTTTACCCCCATATTATGTTGGAATTGCCAAGCAATTTATCATTCATTTATACAACTGTGAACTTGATCACTCCTTCTTGTTACTTTACTTTGTAACTGTATTTGTTAAAACGTTAATAAAAAGTATTTGAATATAAACGTGTTGCCCAAAGTGACAAACTACATTTCACTTTTTATTCTCTGTGAAAATGAAACAAAAATCCCAATTTGCCACACTTGGCAACAAATGACTTTCTTAGGTTTTCTTTTCTCCCAATTTTCTAACATAACTTTGGTACACATGAAATTCCTTGGCAAGAGTTACAGAACTGACAGGTTGTGTCAATGCAAGGCGACAACACAGAAGGAAACGCTTACTGAAATGATGGATATGTGCAAGGCTGAATTCTGTAAGGGTTCTTAAGTAATGTGGTGAAAAATTAGCATAAATTAGTAGTACTATACATTTCCTGATGTCTGCAGGAAGGAATGGCGGAGAGAGGATACATTCCACAAATCATCACAAAGTCTAAATGTTATTTCAACACCAAATATGTCATTTTAATTTCTTCAAAATGATTGGCAGGACAAGTAAAATAGTAAATATACAGTAACATTGGGCTAAATCTTTATAATTGTAAGAAAATATGTTACTTGAATTCTAACAAGGCAATTGATGGAGGCAATAAGAATTATACCTCTGTAACAAAGGGACAACTACATGTATGTAAATGTATCTTTTTTTTTTTTATTCTTTTATTTATTTAGGCAAAGCTTTTCGCATACAAACAGTCAATTTGTTATCAAAAGCATCTCAATATGACAAATGCTACAGTCATCAAGCCATATATAAGTATCAAATATAAAAAACATACAAAAGGCTTGGCTAGTGTTACACAATACCTGCAGCCTCCATACCGCTCTGCATAGATTGTGATAACAGTAACCAGAGAGAGGGGCCGTAAAGCCTGGGTAAGCACAAAAACAACCATTCTGACAGAATAACACATGGGTAGCGTTAGTCAGTTTCCAAGTGCCTACATATGGTGCGATACTTCAGAGGAGAAACCTCCTCACAAATTAAAGCAGGATAAAGGCGAGGGAAAAAAAAGAAAGAAAGAGAGAAAGAGGGATAAAGAAGAAAAGAACAAAAAAAAAGGGGGGGGCGAAATATACGTATAAGTTTTGAATCCTGCGATTGTAAGGGACAAGTTCTCTTTTAGTGCCCATTCACCTTACTACATTTTGGCAATGGGCACCTTAAAGTATTTCTAAACCCACAACAGTCAAATCAGTCTGTATATGCAGTAACGCATGCTTGTTACACTCACTGTGAAACCTAAGGGGTTAATCCTCTGCAGTGTGTACATCAAACACTGTTTGATCCTGATTTCTTTGATCCTCCCCTTCTTCCAGTGCTCCCCTCTTATTTCCTGCTAAGACATATGGTGTGGAGACACTCTGTGCATGCTCAGTTTGGTGTGTATTGCTAGAGAGGTTTTTTTTTTTATTCTCTTGGATGTTGCATATGATCAGCACAGGGCCAATCAGCACTGTCCAGACAGAGGTCAGGGGTTCTGCATCCTCCTAGAGAAAACTCGCCCTACAAGCTTTAACCAGTGCTCTGCAGAACACTGATAGAAGTCACAGGGCGGCTCTAACTGCTGATGAGAAAAGGTATTCAGCAGTTTATATTTACTAAGATAATTGCATTTCCATGTTGTGTGTACTGTGGGAGACCAGGTATAGTGAATGCAGGGTCCTTTAAAGCAGAGCTCCACCCAAAAGTGGAAGTTCTGCTTTTCTGCCACCTCCCCCCCTCCGCTGCCACATTTGGCACCTTTTGGGGGGGAGAAGGGAATGGGTACCTGTTTTTGATAGGTACCCGTTCCCAATTCCGACTCATATTCCCCCCCTCCCCCCCCCCAGCAGCACTCTGGGACACTTCACAGGTTCTAGAGGACTGCAACCTATTCAGGGGGGAGATTTAAAAGTAAACTTGTCATTTAAGGCTAGGTTTACAAGGGGCTGTGCGGCATTCGTTTACACGGGCATGGCATCCCATTCATTTGACATTTGCATTTCACACAAAAAAGGGTGCATGCATGTTTTCAAAAATGCATCTGCAGGGAAACCACATAGGTTTTTTGACCATGTAGTTTCCCTGCGTTTCCTGCACCCATGATTGTGCTGCAGGCTGAGATGCGTGGGGTTACCATTCACAATGAATGACAGCCCCATGTGTCTCTCAAGAGCAGCGCAATTCGGCTGCGGGTGGTTGTAGGTGCGATTCCTGTACCCGCAACCAGCCAGCAGCCTGTGGGCTAGTGCGAACCAGAGATAAAGCTTACCAAGGCCTAAAGAAGAACACTGTACAGGCACAAAAGTGCTTACAAAATGTAAACAATTCTGTTTAAGAAAGGAGCCACAGCGAACTGTGAGATGTCAATGCTGAAATGATTGAAATGAGCAAGATAAGATTTAGCTCTTCAGTCCAAGAACTAAAAGGCATAGTTAGACCCTGATCTTTGCTTTGACCAATGACAAGATACATTTAGGTGTGACGATTACAACACATGTCGAGGCATATGCAGATTTAAAAAAAAATAAGATATACCTTGCAGGGAATGTAATAAACTGAATTTATTTATTATTAGTCAAAAGCAAGTGCATGCAATTATAATCACAAAACACAAACAATTTAAACAAATAAGAACTAAAGAATATTAAGAGATAAAACACCCTTTGAAACTTTACAGACTTTGCCAAATAATGGCTAGGAAAAATATAACAAGTCTATGTAAATGACTCCACCCTCTGAACTCCCCCCCCCCTTCATAGTAAAAAAAGGTTCTGTGGGGGAAGATCCAAACTGAAAAGAAATTTACTACATTTTTTATACCACTGGATGCTGGACTACTTATCATAATGTCTAAAAAAATATTTTTTGCTTTATGATTAGCTTATTTTAATTTTAATGTCAGGAAAAACTAGGGCTCTATTTCCTAAATTGATATTTACAGCTATTCAATAATTAGGATGTTTTTTTATTTTAAAAAATACTGTTTCATAGATATTTAAAACAAAAAAAAGGCTGAGCATCTACCAAAGTATTTACATATTTTGTTTCTACAAGGTAGGAAATTATCTCCATTGAATTTAGTTTTAACAACATCAATAGACATTTTTTTTATTAAATTAAGATATTGATTTTATAATTTCAACCATTATGTTTTTGCATCAATATCATCAGATGACAGAAAATGTAGTTACAGCTTCCTTATTGATCTAAGACATTGTGCTCTAAAGTACTCCTGTGACTGTATTATAAGCTCAAACCTGATTTTCTGTGCTACACTAAAAGTCTCTGCTCATGGGAGAGCTACATAGACTGTTTAAAGGTCTCTGCAATTCTTTCTTTTTCAGTATAAACCATATCACTACAGGAGTGATAACTTCTAGTGTGAATGCTATGGGGCTGTTTTGTTAACCACCTTACAACTGCCATACCAAGAAAATGGCAGGTAAGTGGACACCATTTGCAAACAGCGTTTTGTTTACTACTTTTTGCTACCTGGAACCTGAACACAATGCCTTTGATTGCACTGTTATTAGACATTGTACGCATTGTAAGCATCAGGCCCTGACCTCTACAACCTTGGCAGACTGACCACACCCGAAATCTCAAACGACACAGTCGTGCGCTGGAGCGATTACGGCGTAAAACCAAATCCCACCAAGCGTTTACCCGTAATGCCTTCCTAACATACACTTCCTCCCTTGCCAAACAAGCTTACTTTGTCACCCTCATCAATACCTTCTCTT
Source organism: Staurois parvus (assembly GCF_062004578.1). Taxonomy (NCBI): domain Eukaryota; kingdom Metazoa; phylum Chordata; class Amphibia; order Anura; family Ranidae; genus Staurois; species Staurois parvus. The sequence continues at coordinate 3,756,204 of NW_028317797.1, read as the reverse complement.
CGAATCCTAATCAGCTCTCCTCTACCTTTAACTTGCTACTTTCTCCACCATCACCATCACCCAGCACCTCACTCACTGCCCACGAGATTGCACACCACTTCCAAAACAAGATCGACACAATTCGTAGGGACATCGCCACTACACAGACACCCACCCCAGTTAGCATTCCTCACACCATACTTCCCTCAACACTGTCCTCCTTTGACCTCACTACCACCGAAGAGGTCCTTAAGATCTTCTCAGAAGCCTGCCTCACCACCTGTCCCCTAGACCCTGTCCCCTCACAACTCCTTCGGTCACTCTCCTCTTCCATCCTATGCTCTCTCACTCACATCTTCAATCTCTCCCTCTGTACAGGTGCATTCCCCTCCCCTCTAAAGCACGCACACATCACTCCCATACATAAAAAACCCTCCCTAGACCCCACCAACCTGAACAACCTTAGACCCATCTCCCTGCTGTCATTTACCTATAAACTCCTAGAACGCTTAGTATACAATCGTCTGAGCTCCCACCTCACTGACAACAACCTTCTTGACCCCTTACAGTCTGGCTTTCGCCCCCTACACTCCTCCGAAACTGCCCTACTAAAGCTCTCTAATGACCTACTAACTGCAAAAACCAATGGCCACTATTCAATACTCCTGCTACTCGATCTCTCCGCGGCTTTTGACATGGTTGACCATCCCCTCCTCCTCAAAAAATGACACTCTTTTGGCCTCAGCGACTCCGCTCTCTCCTGGTTCTCCTCCTATCTATTGCAGCGCTCCTTCAGTGTTACCTATAACGCTGCCACCTCCTCCTCACTCCCTTTCTCTGTAGGGTCCCCCAGGGTTCTGTCCTTGGACCCCTTCTCTTCTCCATCTACACCTCCTCCCTTGGTCACTTGATAAGCTCCCACGGCTTCAATTACCATCTCTATGCTGATGACACGCAAATCTATCTGTCTACCCCTCACCTCACCCCTTCAGTTTCCACCCACATCGCTAGCCTACTAAGCGACATATCGGCCTGGATGGCACTCCACTTCCTCAAACTCAACCAAAACTGAGCTCCTAGTATTCCCCCCTGCCCGAACCACCCCTACTGACTTCACCATAAACATTGCTAACACCATCCTCAGTCCCTCTCCTCACACCAGGGTACTAGGTGAAATCCTAGACTCCCATCTGTCCTTCCAACCCCAGATCCAATCGCTGACAAAATCATGAAGAATTCACCTCCGCAACATCTCCAAGATACGCCCGTTCTTAACCCCAGAAACCACTAAGCAACCTATTCACTCCCTTGTCATATCACGCCTCGACTACTGTAACTCCCTCCTCATTGGCCTACCTCATCGCAGGCTATCCCCCCTCTAGTCTATCATGAACGCTGCTGCCAAACTCATCCACCTCACTAACCATTCTGTATCCGCCACCCCTCTCTGCCAATCCCTCCACTGGCTCCCAGTTGCCCAACGGATAAAATTCAAAACACTAACAATGACATATAAAGCCATCCACAACACTGCCCCAATTTACATAACCAAACTTATCTCTAAATATCACCCAAACCATACACTCCACTCCTCGCAAGACCTCTTACTCTCTAGCTCCCTTATCTCCTCCTCCCATGCTCATCTTCAAGACTTCTCCAGGGCGTCACCCATCCTCTGGAACTCCCTACCCCAATCTATCAGACTATCACCTACTCTACTTGCCTTTCGGCGATCACTGAAAATCTTTCTCTTCAGGGAAGCCTATCCCGCCCTCTGCTAATTCTGGAATCCTCCACTCTTCCAACCACTCCATCCCCCACAGTGACTACCTACTGTACCATTCACCCCCCCCTCCTAGATTGTAAGCTCCAAGGAGCAGGGCCCTTAATGAACTGTATTGCTACTGTATTGTCTTCCACTATAATGTAAAGTGCTGAGCTAACTGTTGGCGCTATATAAATCCTGTATAATAATAATAATAATAAATGTAGAGCATAGGCAAAATGCACAGAGCCAGTCAAGGTTGCTCTGTGCCTTGTGACGACTACAATGGCCAATCACAAATATAACTTTTAAATCACCATAATTTTTTTTTTTTACGCATAGTGCACTGTACCTTTTTTATACTTATGAAGATTTATAGGTTATGGAATTCATCAATTAGTGCGGGCAAGCTATATGTTTGAATAAAACATTTAGTGCATGCAAGAGTAAAATAATAGTGTTTTTTTAACCACTTGTACTCCTGAGGATTCCCCCCCCCCCCCCCACTTTACTGACCAGGCCATTTTTTTGCATTACGACGCTGCGCTATTAAAAAAAAAAAGACCGTCAATTTTGAGAAAAGAACTGTATTTTTTACTTTTTGCTATTAAACACGTCCAGTCAAAAAATTAAAAAAATCAAATTCCATCATACATTTAGATCAAAATGTATTCTGCTACATGTTTTTGCTAAAAAAAATTCCAATGTGTGTAAATTCATTAGTTTATGTGAAAGTTATAGCATTTACAAATGGCGGTATTGATACTGGAGTTTTTTTTTCTTTTTAAATTTTTACTAGTAATGGCAGCGATCAGCAACTTATAGCGGGACTGTGGCGGGCATTCTGACACTGGGGGGAACTGACTTGGTGTCACTGACATTCCCAGTGACACCAATACATGATCAGTGCTGAAAAAAAAAAGCACTGACACTGTACTAATGGCACTGGGCAGGATCTAAATACCCAAAGGCAAGCTTTCTGATTGCGTAACTGATCGCGTGACTGCTGTGATTGGCTGTGACAGCGGTCACATGTTCAGAAACTCTTAATCACAAGTATGTATTAGAAGCTGTATGAGACAGTTTAGTTACTGTGCTACCACATACTGTATATGCATATGGCCAGCAGGAACAGGTTAATGAAGGATCATTCATTAGCAGCAGATTGTAGGCAGCAGTAGGTTCAAGGTGAGGGTTTAATTGATTTTATTGTGGGATAAGCCCTTTCACCTTTCCCTTTTATTCCATATATCACACACTTCCAGTTTATCTCTGTAGTTACCTGTATAGTAATGCCTTCAGCTGCCTTATTCTGCACATTAACCCCTTGACGCCGACCATATGCACATATTCAGCTTCTCGGCGGCTGGGGCTTGACGCTGAGCGGCTGCATATTTGCATACCATTTGAAAACACATATGTGCCTTGCGCTCTCCCAGCACATATGTCAGTGTCTCATGGAAAGGTTCTGATCTCCCCTTGTGATCAGGAGCTTTTCCGATCATGTGACCACTGTGACAGTAAATCATGGCGGTCACATGACCCTAAAACCCCACCCTGCCTCCCGGAATCTGAAACCACTTAAAGGGCCAGGAGGCACCGGTGTGAAGAGGTTAAACTGAAAAGCAAACATGTATTATATTACAGCTTACCAGTTCTGTGATGGCTGTTTTAGTTTTCTTTTTTTCTTTACCTTATTTATATCTGGTGATCTAGCCAGTAAGTCTGTTGTTTTTCAAAAGAGCAAGCTCTATCCAGTAATAAGGGTGCTTAAAATGATCAGATTTTAATTGTTTATGTAAAACCATTATCTCTAAAGGAAAAACTGTTTGCTGTAACTGCTTATAAAGTGTGAGCTGGAGTTTGGCTTCAATATGTTGGCCTATCTAAATCTGCTCGAGCATTCAATACTCCACTCCCCCCAGACTGACAGTGCCTCTGTCAAATGTCAAAAAAATCAGGAGAGTGTTTTAGTTGATCTCCTCTTGAAAATTTCCTCTATAAATATATTTTTGATGGTCTCTTGCTTTAATAATTTCCAAGACACTGACCTGGACTATGTACATCACAGAGAAATCCTAACTCGCATACTCATTTCAGGCCTGTAGCCCAAAAAAACCAAAGGCATTAGATCACTGTGAAAAGCAGGGAACCAGTATTTTCAGAGGAGACAGCCATCAATGGTTATCCTTACAGCATACACTCGCCGGCCACTTTATTAGGTAGAAGGGGTATTTAGGGCCCCATACATGATGGATGGGCCACCGCTGTGAGCTGCCACTGGGATGATCGGTTCAAGGATGGTTGCCATTTACTGATGTACTTGGTAAGCAAAATTAGTCTCGCTTATTTCTTGGACTGGGACAGATCACTGGCAGCTCACTCTCATAGCCCCTTTTTTATGTTTTTAATCTCTTTTTATTTTGATCATCCACAGGTAATATATGGGGCTTTCCCCTCCTATGGCTACTGATATCCATCTTGGGTGAGACAAATGGTGCAAAACCCATTACTACTATTTTTATAACTACTCAGTATATGAATTCATCCTTCAATTATCCAGTATATTCTATGTACCCCTGGTAGGATAACCCTCCATAACAACCCATGTTATAATTGTTTTGTATATTGTTGTTGCTTTTATTTTTCAATCTCTATTATGATTGCTATTTACCAATGTTATATTTAATTTTTAGTGTCATCTTTTGCAGTATTCATAAGTCTCCTGAGGAAGCCATAATTCTGGCGAAACATGTAGAGCTGAATTCTGTTGCATAGATCTTCAAGCCACATGGATATTCTGTGATGGTTTTATGTTCAATACTGCAAAGTGTTGTTTTAATTGCTTTGTACTGTTATAAAATGACCTATATTTTATCATATATTCTTTTCTGGTTGGAGCTATGTGTTTTTTGGCACCTTTAAAATCCCTCCCTTTTTCTCTTCCAAAATAGTTTTCTGTTAAATGGGATGTGGTGCCTTTGGTCCTCCTGACACCTAGGAATTCTTGTATTAATATAAGTTATCATAGATTAAAGAAATTATTCTCTTAAGTACAATTTTGCATGATTACTTCCATTCTTGTAATGCTACTGAGGGTCACACTTACCCCTAATGCAGGTGGTCAAGCACTGTAGCTGACTTCAATGTTAATCACCTATATCAGCTCCCTTTCCCATAAGGCAAGCAGGCCTACTGATATTTGGTTGCCCACAGGTCTTGTACACAATGCTGCAATGCCTGGCTGCCACACTGGGGCAAGCACGAACTGAGCACAATGAACATGCACTTGCAGTTGGCAGATAGGCAGAATGATCAGTTACAGTCTCAGTTAAGGACAGGCTGAGCTCTGAGCATAGTCGATATCTGATCAGAGGTCGTCAACAAGGGAATCCAAACTAGCAGGCACAGGAACAGAACAGGCAAGCAGAAAGCTTGAAGCACATGTTAAACGGTATCACAAGCATGAGACTGCAGGCTTGCCTGGCTTAAATCAGGTTTGGTCTCTACCCAGAGACTGGCCAAATCAATCACCTTGCAGATGGGCAGACAAACAGAAAGAATGTATCGCAGCCAAAACCAGCATGCTGGAATGAGAGCTGGGATGGAGCAGGAGCGCTACTCACTCCTGACACTGAGGCTAAATAACAGTGAGGCCCCTGTTCTATTTATGTTTACATTGCTGAGCAGACTAAAGTATTTCTAAAGTGGAACGAAACTCCTATCCTTTACAAACAACAAATCTGCCATCTTAGCCTCTGTTTAATCTATAGCTACTGTGGTGTTCCACATGCTTTCAGTCATGTTACCAGCCATTGATGGCTTGACTGTTCAGTTGAGAGCTCAACCATCTGTGAAAGCTATCATTCACAGCATGTCTTAATGGTAACTGTTTTGGTACACAGTTAAACGGATGGGTTTAATTCCACTCTAAGATCTAATGGCACAATTATATTTGAATAGGCAAGCTGCAATACCGAAATTTACCTGCAGGTGATGATCTCAAATGAATGCTGAGACCAGAGCAGGGGCGGACTGACAACTCATGGGGCCCCCGGGCAATAGGGGATCATGGGGCCCCTGCGTCCTTGCCCAAACTCAAAAAAGCCTATGAAAAAGGTACCAGGGGCATCTCATGGTGCCCCCTACTGACCCCGGGCCCTCGGGCAGTACCCGAGTTTCCAAATGGTCAGTCCGCCCCTGGACCAGAGATATGTAGAGCTATCAGCTAATCTATAGTATTCTAATTATACATTGATTGATCCTTTATACTTTTTGAAGAATCTCGTAGAAGAAAGCAATGCTGAAGCACAAAGTACAGCAGTTTATGACAACCATTCAGATTTCAATTTTAGTGTTATCAGATAAAATAAGACAATTTTTGACTGATTGCTATGGGCTGCTATACTTTGTACATTGCATCTAAATTATTTCACTGGCCTGCTTGAAAGAAAACTATTTTGGTTTTGAGTCTATTTCGCTATTATGTTAACAAGTTTAACAGTTCAAAAACAGATTTTTAAAAAATTTTTTATCTGCATAAAATCCTTACTTTACAAATGGAAATTTAATAAAGGGGGTTTCATATTTCCCTTCTTGTTTGCAAATCTTGTTGAATTTTCAAAAAGGATAACCCAGCACTAGTGGTGCGCTTGCTTCTGCAGATAGAAAATCCAGATAAGCACACCTCTATCCACCAGAGAAAAAAGGGGAAGGGGTTTCTTCTCTAACTGTTAAAGCTATCTGTGTGCAATCTGATATCCCACCATACTGGTCAAAACTTAAACTACTTAAACCATAGTAGTAGTAGTAGTAGTAGTTTTTTAAACCGGGCTCACACTTATCAAATGTTGGCTGAAATTGGAATATATGTATGTATACAGTAAGTCATGAACACAATATACAAAGACAATATATCCAAAACCATTAGGCGCTTTTTTAAAAAAAGATACAATATTATCCAAAATTAAATAACAGACTTAAAATGTAAAATACTAATTAAGTTAGAACATGGAAAGCAAAATAATACAAAAAACATCAGACAATTTTTATTAGGTTAACAATCACGTGATTGTCTGGTGCTAGTGCATTATCTTTTTTAGAGTTGGTAATTCTTGTGTAACCATATTTGATCTGATTATTGTACGCGGAGAGTAATAATTTAGCAGGGTAACAAAAAGGTTAACATGCAAGACAGTGGGGCATGGAGTATATTCTTTTTCATTGCCTTTTAAATTAGAAGCTGAATGTAATACAATCATCCAGTCTGCTTTAATGTTGTCTTCAAGTTGACAGTAAACATCCTGTTGGCTAAGTATATGAAGCTTGTTATGAGCCCTTAATGGTCTTTGAGAGAATTAAAGGAAGGAACAACACACCACTCTCTCCATCCAAATGTTTTGTAGTCCATTGTCACAGCAAATACTGAATATTAAATATTTAGTCAGAAAACTGTATTCCTATTTGATTCAGCTGTGAATATGAGAATTTACTATACTGCTACTGTTATATCGTCTTAAAGTAAAGGTGACCATCATTGTGCAGCTCTGCTAAGCAAAAGGCACAGTAAAAATAATATAAAACACTACTGCTCCTTGAACATTTATAATAAAACTAAACATAGAAAATGTATTTGAAAAATTAAGCTAAACTCTAGTCAGATATAAAAGACACAAATGAATGCAGCTCTGCATTCATAGTTTAATCAATAAATGTAAGTTTTGAATGCAGCTAGTGTAAGTACTTAAATATTAGTTGCTATCAACCACCACCATGCTATCTGTGACTGCAAAGGCACTCTCTTTTTTCCCAAATTGAAGGCTTTCATATTACATTTTCTCTGTTGAAGCAACATTTTCAATCCTTAGAAGAGAAAACAACCTCTGCAGTGGAATATATCAGCTTTCTTAAAGATACTTTCTCCCCTATCTCAGATACAGTACATGCTATTAATAGTGATCCCTCACCTCATAAACCTAATTTGGAGTACCTGTAAAACTGCTCATGTCAAAATAATTTACACAGGTTTCACAGAAAGGTCACAAGGTAGCTTACCAGAGGACTTCCCTAAAACTTTGCTGCATGAGACTCTACTTGAAATACAAGTCTTCACCACATTTTGGCTAGAAAAACACCAACCACTACCACCAGGATCTAAACCCTGACTTTTATTAGCCTAAATTTGGAATTTTCGTGACATTGAGAACTGTGCAGAAAAAAATAAATGTTACACATTATTAGTGCACCTATTGCTATCTTTGTTGAAGTAATCCTAAAGATAGATTTTTTTTGCTTTTGCTGCTTACAGAAGGTTTTTTTTACCTTCATACATAGAATGCATGAAGGTAAGAACCTTCAGCCTTTAAAATCACTTTAATTTTTCTTCCAAGATGCAGAGACAGCAGGCCTTTACTTTTGTCTTGAATGTTTACAGATATTTCTTGCCCTCATTCTTCTTCTATGCCCCCAATTAAAAGAAGCAATGCTTCACTGTATATCCCCGTGGTGTTATATCATAAACAACAATATGTTACTGCCTTACAAGGGTCCTACCTGTGGCCCAGAGGCCCTCCATGGATATGAAAATAAAGTTCTGTAGTTGCACATTTCCTGTCTGTGAATCCCCACTTTTTCAGATACTAATTATCCATTTTATTCCCCGCTCATCATTGGCTGTAAGGGATACGGTCACTCGTACCAATATCACTGGATGTACTGTCTCTCTGTTACTTATGGCTAGTGATGAGCAAATCGGCCTTGGTTGGATTTGTGAGTCATTGGCCAAACCCAAACTGAAGTTTGCAAACACCAAACATAACACTCAAACCCCTTTGAAATCTTTGTAAGCCAATTCTCATAATATTTTCTGCAATTTCTTAAGGTAGTTTGCAAGCTTGTGAAAAAAAAGGGCACGGGTAGCTGGACACTGCCATGGGGTGCATGTACCATGTACCAAATAAAAACATTTGTGGAGAACAGGTCATCAAAAAGACCCTTAAAAAGAGCAACATTAAAAATAACAAAACTTTAAATAAAACTGCCACACACATGTAAAATGGAGCACTTGCAGGTTGTACTACAGCAAAAGTTATATTTAGAAAGAAAAGGTTTGCCAGTAACTAACATTCCTCAAATGACTTTGTTCTGTGTATCAATAAACCGGTCTGGGGATTCTTTTTCAACATCTAACCCAGACTCTTATCCAGTATAATGATCTGGTATGGATTTTAAAGGGGATGCTACATGGAAAAAAACAGTTCAAAGCTCCCTCTGTTCATACTAGACCATTATCACTGAAGAGAGTCTAATATGAATTGTAAGGTGGCCCCCCCATACAAAAAAAAAGAAAAAAACGAGGAGGGTAGCTTTCCAGCGGCCCCCTGGCAAGGTACCGCGTCCATTTGTCAATAGCAATAAGAGCCTCTTCCTGACATCCATGGTCTGGTGAATGTGGAGGTTTGTGAGGAGTAAGGAGGCCCCCAAATCCCCACCTTTCTGCATAAATTACTAATGGGTACTTGTTACACATTCACAAAAATATGTACAATGCATATAAGTGCAGATGCTCTATTGTCAAAGCTGGATGCATTTCTAAATGTATAAAATATAACTGACTATTAAGACTTATAAGTAATAATGACAGAGGTTGTTGACCCACGGAATACTGATTGCCGGAATACTGATTAAGGAAGGAAATTTATTTCCTCTACTGGAGCATATTGGATGTTAAAGTTTGGGGTTCTTTTTATGGGGTCTGTTGAACCAAACTCTTTAAAGTTGGGGCTAATGAGCAGGAACAGAAAGGGTTTTTTGGGCATCAAATTGAAGACAGTGAGCAAACACTTAATGGTAGCATTGTTCAGGCTGGTCATTTGATGTATCTGTTTACTGTGAAACATAGCATACGTGACTATGGCTAATAGCCTTAAAATGATCTCTTCGAACGTCAGATGCATAAATTCCAAGTTGAAGAGATCATTGGTGTTCACATAGCTTAAAGGGTCTACTGCTTCCACATTGTGAGGATTGTATTTTTTGAGAATAGATGAGGTTTTGGATAGCCAAAACTTTTAATGCCTCCTGCCCCTCTAATATCTCTGTCCTTCTCTTTAAGGTCATTAATGTGGAGGTTCTAGATTTAAAGTGTAACTCCACCTTCATGGAAAAAAAAATAAAGCATATAAAATTGCAACATAAGCCATACTGTAATTTATTGTTATTAGAAATGATACTTCCATTCCAATCTGCAGCACTGTAACTTTTTTAAAATTCAATGCAATATGGCAACCTTGAGGCATTACATACACTGTTGGCGTATGGAACGCCCAAGAGATGTAATTTCCTGCTTGTGTGATTGCTTTGCTTTTTGTCTCAGAAGTCTGCACTAAGATACTTGTCAGATTATAGTTATATGCAACAGAAATTTCAGTTTTGGTGAGATGCTCCTAAAGGGTTAATCACTTCTGAAGGAAAGCAGATCCTGCCACTCTCCTCATCAGAACCCTTCAACTGCATCAGTTGATCAAAAATGAAAAACTCACTCACATTTAGGATCAGTCCTGCACAAGACATGATCTAACAAAGAGCTATTCCTACAGAACAGAAACAGGTGGGACCGTAACAAGGTTTTTTTTTTAAATACTTGCAATGTACTGTACATTACTGACTTGGAGGGGATTGTTTTCTCAACAAAAATAATTACACTTTAAATCTATATCTACTGGGGTGCCTTTTATACCTTAATTACTCAAACAATGGCACCTCTCTAGCAATTCTTAATGTCTATGCCCCAATCCTACTGGATGGTGGTATTCTGGATGGGGCTATTTTGAGAACCTTGGAGTTATTGGATGAAGCCATGGTTGTCCTGGATATTGTAAAGCAGACTTTGATTGCCACCTGGATCATTTGCAGACTACAGTTTACAGAATGAATTAACAGATATGATCTGGTTGATGTTTTAAGTTATGCAAAGGGCAGAGAATGTTCTTGCTACTCAGAAACCTGCTGATCTCTTTTTCACATAGACCCTGCATTTTGCACCACTTCTATGCTTGTCTATATTGACAGTATTGTGTATTTGCCCAAAAGAATATCAGATCATGCTCCTCTTAACTTAAAACTAGGGAGTCTGGGACCCAAAAGTACACAACGTTGGCAGATGACACCTTCTTGGTTAGATGATGAAATAGTGGATGCTGACTACGCTAAGGGTATTTTACACTATTGGGAGAAAAATGTCTCTGTTGAATCATAAATCTTCAAAGAGGAGGCATTTAATGCTACCATGACAGCCTAATTCATCCCTCATATTGAAATTATCCATAATATTGTGAAAGTACACACAGCAACCACAGAAAACACTGCAAGACATCTTTTACAGACCTTTTAAAGGACTGACAGGCAAAAAAAATCAGGATAATTTTTTGTCAAACTCTCCCAACATTGCTCAAAAAACATCAGAGTTTGGCAAAAAAGCTGGGAGACTTGTTGCTTCTCAAGCTAGATCTGAATGCTTCCCTGTTACTCAACTGCGTAACAGATGGGTCAGCGTTGTACCCAGATCCAGAATGTTGTGTTTTCCTTCATCTCCTTCTACTCTGGCTTCTGTGGGTCAACTCTACAATAAGGTACTGTCACATTATCTGAACCAGGCATCCTTGCCAACCCTTTTTCCCTGTGGCAAAAAGAAATGTCTTAGATAATGTGCAGTATCCATATCTTCTCCAAGTTGATCACCACTTTGGCTTTGGCAACAAGAATATAAATTATACTTTGGATCCAGCTTCTGTATACAAAACTGACAGTCATAATAAGAGTCAATGACAGTGTACATAACCCTTTCCCCATTCATAAAGGCATGAAACAGGGATGTCCCTTGCCCCAGTCTATACTCATATTACCCTAAAAAAACAAAAAACAAAACAGTATTACTGGATAAAGTAGATAATAAAATATACATAAAGTGCTAAATAACTACTACTATTAATTACATCAAATTCCAGCGTTGACACTATTAATTTGGCTCTATATCAATAGCACTCAGTATCAGCTATTGTTCTATTCACACATGTCTCCTATGGTTTATTGAGCAGCTGTGGTTATAGCTTTCACAGGCTACAAGACCTCATTTTTGGTTACCAGCTGTCTCGTACCTGATGGGAGACAGAAATGACCAGGTCGGCCTCACTTGTGTCACTAGTCCTGACCACGCTGGAGTAGGAACAGAGGGAGTTTAGGACCCAGGGGAACAAGAGTGCCAGTAGTTGTTGTTTGCAGCTCTTGCTGATGAATACCTTGGAAGGCTGATGATTTTGGCACAGTAGTAGTAGGCAGAGCAGGTTTTGCAGATTGCCAGGCGTGCACCAGAGCAAGGCAGGTAGTGAGGACAAGAGACAGGAGCAATGTCATGGAATAGCCAGGGTCATCTACAGTCGGGCAGCACAGTACAGAATCAGAAGGAAAAGCCAAGGTCAGGAGCAGAGCCAAAGTCAGGAACCAGTATCAGGAGAGCAATCAGAGTCAGGTGAGGAACAAGCCGGGTCAGCAACAAAGGAATCATACAAGAACAAGCAGGACACGGGGGAACTGAAGACCAGTCAGCACTGAACATGAGCAGAGACACTCCTTAAATAGGCCGTCTGGTGCCAATCTTTGCTGTGCGTGTGCGCGATTGCGCATTTCTGGTCACGATTCGTCTTGCCGGAAATCCCTTACACCAGCACCCAACAAGTTTCTCAGTTTCTTTTTTTGATCACTGGATCCCGGCCAATGATTGACCATCGGCACCCGGTGCTCAGCTCTGAGATTCATTGAACACAGCTCTGTGAATGTAAACAACACAGAGCTGTGTTCAGTGACAGGGATCTCATTGTTTGTTCATTCCCTGCTAAGCAGTATACACATTTAACCCCTTGATTGGGCTAGATGTTAACCCCTTCCTGCCCAGTGTCATTAGTACAGTGCCAGTGCATATTATTAGCACTGATAACTGTAATAATGTGATGTCAGTGACAGTTAGTCAGTTCCTCCCAGCTAAGGTCAGATTGCCATCCGCTCTATCGTGGGTTTGTTGATCACCACAATTACTAGTATAAAAATAAATAAATAAAAATTCTAGTATATATCTCATAGTTTGTAGACACTATAATTCTCACACAAAACAATTAATACACACTTATTGGGATTTTTTTTTACCAAAGACATGTAGCAGAATACATTTTGCCCAAAGTTATTAAGAGATATTTTTTATGGGATAAGTTTTATAGCAGAAAGTAAAAAAATTTTTTTTTTCAAAATTGTCAGTCTTTTTTTCATTTATATAATAAAATAACCCAGAGGTGATCAAATAACACCAAAAGAAGGCTCTAGTTGTATGAAAAAAAACAAACAAATTTCAGTTGGGTACAGCATTGCATGACAATTGTCAGTTAAAGTAGTGCAGTGCCGCATAGCAAAAATTGACCTGTCAGGAAGGTGGTAAAACCTTTCCGAGGGCAAGTGGTTAAAAAAGGATTTTTATTGTCAGTTCTCTAGGATCCTAAAAACAATTTAAACCCTTTATACACCAAATATTCACAAACTGACATTGTACAGTTATACACCTTTAAAAAAACCCTTTCAGGAATGGATTGTAAATGGTTTCCACTTGATTATTTTAAAGGTCACGCTTTTTCTCTTAGCAGAGTACTTGTTTAACGCGACATCAGAAGATGCGATCAACAATGTCACCCTATTTCTGATAAATTAAATAACACAAGACAAAGTTGAGTTTGGACTTTAAAGAATAGCCTGGATTATACTTAACATTTCGTTTTGAGAATTTTATAGTGATTTTAATGCAATAGGAAATAATTCACTTAAAAGGCTTATGTAGTCGCTACACATATTCTGTAGCAGTAAGCAGTTCAGATATGTACTGCATATGGGATCCAGCGTAAACTGATTGCCATATCTAAAGTCAGGAAGTAATATTCCCCTTTTGAGACATATTCGACCAGAAATGTTTCTGGGGTTTTTTTCATCTTCTTCTGGATCTACAAAGCAGTAATTCCTAACACAGACCTCAGGGAACATCAAGCAATGCTGAATTGGTCTAATGACTACACCTTATTTAAGATTCCCCAATGGTTATACTGGGAGTCATGGTCATTAATTATAAACATGAATGAATTAAATGATGTAACTGTTGTTCTGCTTACTACTATATAGAGATTTTCAAGTTTAAAACAATACCCTTATGAATATATCTATACATTTTTCTACAGTAAATGTATGAAAAAGTTCCAAGACTTTTAAGTAGTGCCAGTTCAGCACAGCCACTTTGGATCTTGATGGAAGAGAGAAACTGTGTATTTCATTTGAAACTTATAGAATATAAAATCCTGCCTAAGACCCGGTTCACTCCTATGCATTTTTAGTGCATTGTGCTGAAACACACTACAGTCCATTTAACCTGGTTTCCTTTGGGACATGTTCACATCTATGCATTTTCAGTCACAGCATTTTTGGAAAAGGTCAGTGACTTTTTTTTTTCCACAGCAAATTGCATTTTTCGTGCAATAACCTTAAATAGAACTGAATCAAAAAAGCAAGTGTTGTGTTTTTGATGCGTTTTGTGGGTGACGCCTGCAGATCCCCATCTAACGGATGCATGTAAACAAAGAGGCAGGGATCATGAAAAAAACAGTGCACCTCAAAATCCAAAAAACTAGCTAACTAAACTAACTAACTAACTATAATACAAACAATAATACAAGAAAAAAGAGTGCCCAAGGGACTTTGTGAGACACACCAAAGAAGGTAAAAACATTTACATTTTATTGGGCATAAACATATTAAAGCATTGACATACATATATAAATGTGAGTAGTTGCAGATATATTCAACATTAGATGAGCTCTTGCACAAATCTTAACATTTCATGAGACAACATTCACTTACTCAGGAGATGTGAGAACTCATACATATAAGACCCCATATCCCTCCTCAGCTCTCAAAAGTATTAAAAATACCAAGATTGGTGTTTTTGAATGCTTTAAATTTTTTAAAAATGGCCCTCTTGATATCTGGATAAGTCGGAAGTGATGTCAGGTCATCTCTTCTGAGTTACCATAGCGGAGAGCCATTCAAAGTCATTCCTGGCTTAGTTCCGGTGTCTGACCAGCTAGTGTATGAAGACAGTGGGAGGGGGGAAATTTCCCCTCCCACTGCTCATACTAGCAATCAAGTGGCTAGTTAGCTGATCGGATTGCTTGTAGAAGAGAGACAGCTGTTGACTCTAAAAATCGTACTGGGGTGATGCCTGCAGAAGCAGGCATTATCCCGATATAACCACATGAAGTCAAGAGATGTACCCATATGGTGATTGGCAGCATAGGCCATAGCTCTGAGGAAAGGGATTCATCCCCGAAACACATCAGCAGACCGACCGCACCATCAGTTGGACACTCTGCCATCCTTGTGGCCATCTCCATGGCCCTTTAGGCTTTATACACATGCTATGTTTGTGAGTATATTTTTTGTCCTTTTATACTTTTAATAAACCTTGGATAATGCACTAGGGGTTTGCGCCACCTGTATGCTTTCTTCCAGTTTGTTGATTGGCGGAAAGTCAATTGGTAGTTCATAACTAACATTTAAAAAAAGGGAGAAAAAAATACAAAGCATACTATATAAAGTAAGATTAAATAAATTCCCAAAAATCCATGTCCTTTAAGTAAAGAATAAAATGAGTGGAGCTTTTTTTCAAGCAAACTTTGCTTAAAGTGGAACTGAACTGAAAAAGTGAAGATTTTATATTAAAGAGAACATTCATAAATGTTCTGCCTAAGCTCTACCATGAAAAAAAGTATCTTTTGTCTTGAATTTCTACTGAAAAATAACAGCACTTCCTGCTATATGAGTGTGCCTAGGCACTCCTGTACCTGCAGACTCATAGTTGTATGTCTGCAGTGTGAGTTCTGCTGCCTCTGATCGCTAGTCTTAAGAGATTTGAACCAAAATCTCTACCAAAATGACTTCCACACCACAGAGAAACAGTGCAGAAGAAGGCATAGTAAGTCAGTCATGAGGAAAAAAATCAGCTGCAGGGCGACCATAGGCCAGGTGTCTCCTAATTTTCTCAATAAAGGGCCAGTATACTTTCCTTCAGACTTTAGAGGGGCCAAAATGTGGCCATTGGGAGCAGAAAAGGTCCCAGCATCAGTGGGAATAAATAATGCCCCATCTTTGGTGTCAGTGGGAGAAATTGCGCATCAACGTTGGCATCATTGGGAGAATTTCTGCCCCTTCATTGGTATCACTGGACCCCATTGTTGGTGTCATTGGGAGAAATTGTGCCCCATTGGTGGTGTTATTGGGAGGAAATATGCTCCTTCATTGGTGTCGGTGGGGGAACTATGTCGCATTGTTGGTATCAATAGATGAAATAGTGCTCTAAGGGTTGGTTAAAAGCAAGCAAAGGGTCCCCGGATCGCAATTTTGAGACCTCTGCCATAGATCATACTGGTGACTAGCTCTTGGCCCAAGGCCTTTTTTTGGGCAACGGTTCCAGAGTTCAGTACCTATTTAAGCAGCTCAGAGATATCAAGAGTTTCTGTTTACCAAAACTTTGCTGGTGGTAGAATCAGTAATTTGCTGCCAAATCAGTTTTAAAGTAATCACTTTGCTCTTCCCTACTGGTTTATTGTAAAATACACATCCTACCTATCATCAATCAATGATATTTCTGCCCAATGAACAGGTTTGTCACACATTTTAACATTGATTGTAATTGATTTTAATGCTGTATGTTAAATCCCACACAGGATGCAGTTTTCATTTCTGTCAATAAAATTCCCAATAAAAACACGCTGAGAGATTTTCTCCCTTATAAAAATACTGTTTGTGGGATTAATTTGAGAAGTGTCAACTAAGAGCTAAGCATGGGGCCCAAATGGTGATCTCAACAAACAATTCTTGTCCTTCATCCAAAGCAAATAGAGAACCGCTGATGAGGAAATATTTGTCGACTGCCGCAAAGATCATTAAATAAATCCGTGGAACAAAAAAATATATAAATTTGTGCTAGTGCTTCTGGCATACTATAAATTTGTAGTTGACATAAACCTGGCTCAAGCAATCCTGATAAGTTCACAGGGCTTTTCTGGCACCGAATCTCTCAGTTAGTCTTGGGTAATTTGCAAAGAAGCTTGTCTATCATGTCCAAGGCCATAACTATTTTTCCAGTGGAAGATAACAAATGGAAAAGCACCAAGTAGCTTTTTCGTAAAAAGATGCATCTTCCCTGGACTAGAATGAATCAAATAGGTTGCAATAGACCTTGCTGGCAAAGTGCCTGGCATGGCCTGTTATAGTACATTTATCCACAATGATTAGATTAGAAATTATTAATAGGGGTCTACGGAGTACAGTTAAGGGTCATCTAGAGTTTAAAACAGCTCTCGGATAACTTTGTTTATTTCATGGAATTGTTATGGTTGGGGTTTCGTATGTTTATAGGAAACCATATACTCAATAATGAACCCATGCATGGAGCTACAAGGTCAGAAAAGCCATTGTGCTGTGAATTTGAAGTCCTTACATTTGTGTAAATTAAAAAATACTGATTTGACTTAGCATGATAATTAAACACATACTAGAAAAGTTTTAAATATTTCTGAAAATTGTATCTTAAGTATCAGGGCTTTGTATGGAGGAAGGTGTAATGGGCAGAGTAAATGATTTTCTTTGAATATATTAGAATGCAGTGGTGCGACACAGTCCGTGGTGGTATATTTTATGCTTATATACATTTGTGTGCTTGGGCCTTATACTCACTTGTTTCGCAGTGTTAAACAAATAAATGTTTGCTCACAGTATAATTACCAACATTAACCACTTCAATACTGAGCGCTTTTATCCCCTTCCTGCCCAGACCAATTTTGAGCTTTCAGTGCTGTTGCACTTTGAATGACGATTGCGCGGTCATGCCAATTGTACTCAAACTAAATTTTTATCATTTTTTTCACACAGCTGGAGTTTTCTTTTGATGGTTTTTAATCACCACTGTTTTTTTTATAATGTGCTAAATAAATGAAAAAAGACAATAAAAAAAGTGTTTTTCTTTTTTAAAGTTTTGCAAATAAATATTGTTCTTCATAAATTTAGGCCAAAATCTATTCTGCTACATTTCTTTGCTAAATAACCCAAATCAGTGTTTATTATTTAGTCTGTAGGAACGTTATAGAGTCTACAAACTATGGTGTATATCTGAAAAATGATCAGTCCTGATGTACTGATGGTCTCATCTCATATCTTGAATTTCTTGAGGCCCACAAATGTCAGGACAGTACAGATATCCTCCAAATGACCCCTTTTTGGAAAGTAAACAGTTCAAGGTATTTAGTAAGAGGCATTATGAGTTTTTTGAAGTTGTAATTGTTTGTCATAATTTTTGGGAAAATTAAGAAATTAAAAAAAAATAACAAAGTAATTAAAAAATAATGTTTTACAATTTTTTTTTACACACTGCAACCAGAGCAATGTATTGTTACCAAAGTAACATTGCACTACTCTGGGGAAGTGATCAGGATTTATTTTTATACATTATGATTGTTAATAGCAGTGAATTTCACTGCGATAAACAAGCATTTTGCTGGTTGAAATCAATTCATTTAGTGTGTTTTGTTGTGATTAGCTGTGATTGACCACAGCTACTCACATAGTATAGATAGGCTGTGATTGTCCAATCACAGCTAGAAACACAATTGTACACAATGAATGGCATGAATCAAAACCATTCATTGTTTACAATTGTCATGTGATCTGCTGTGATTAATCACAGTGTTCACATGGTACCTGCAGTGAGACAGTACACAGATCAGACATTGGCTGTAGCCGGTGGACACAGCCAGTGACAGTTCGCGCCCAAGATGTGCGGGGCTCGTTTTGGGAGGACGTCACCTGAAATGATGAAAGTCCCAACCAGCCATCAATTACTATAGGCTGGGTGGGATGTGGTTAGAAAAAAAAAAATCAGGGACACCTTTTATTGCTGTGCATCCACCAAGCCATTGTAGGCAGAAAATGCACTTTAACTTGGGCGGGGCATTCATTTAAAATGAACGTGATTTTACATTAGGGATATCGGGCTTCATTTACTAAAGCATATCGTATGTGGTATTTGGGTCATGTGACATATTTTTCCCAAATATTGCTTGAAATACTGAAAATGTCAATTCACCTTTATGCAATATTTACCTCAAAAAGCAAAAATGTTTGATAAATACCGCATAAAACAGCATTGAAATCAATTCACTAAAGGAAAACAATAAATAAATGTGGTAAATAAGTAGTGGTACAGACATGTGACAGTTAAAGAATATGTTTTATCATTATACTCTTTTTTAATTTTAGCTGGTTGTTAACCACTTCAAGTCCGGACACCTTTACCCCCTTCCTGTCCAGGCCAAATTTCAGCTTTCAGTGCTATCACACTTTGAATGACAATTACGCAGTCATGCAACACTGTACCCATATGAATTTTTTAGCATTTTTTTGAGACAGATAAAACTTTATTTTGGTGGTATTTATTTACCACTGGGATTTTTATTTTTTTGCTATATAAATGAAATAGTCCAAATATTTAAAAAAAAAAGTTTTTCTTATAAAATTTTGCAAATAGATAATCTTTCTTCATAAATCTTGGCCAAAATGTATTCAGCTATCTTTTTAGTAAAAAAAACAAAACAAATTAGTTTATAACCAAAAATTATAATTTGAGAAGCATGTATTGGACATTTTTATTTTTTTTTTATATTATTATTTATGTTTTTTTTTTTTTTTACATACTGTCACCCTAGCAGTACAGTGTCACTATACACTGTGTCACTATACACTATAGTACAGTGACACTGTACTACTTTGGGGGGGTGATGAAGTTTTTTTTTTTTTTCACACTGATTGCTTTGACGCCCATAAAGGCTGTAAAAGCAATCATCTCTCCTTCTCTCTGGCTGCATTCTTGCAGCCATTGAGAAATACTGTGTGAGCTGTGATTGGTCACAGCTTGTCACATGGTAGAAGGCTGTTGTGAATAGCCTTGTACCATGTGACCTTTGTGATCATTCACAGATTTCACACGTAGTAAGCAATGATGTCAGAAGTGACATCTTGCTTACTACTATTCATGTGATCACTGACTGGCCAATCAGTGATCACATGATCGGGACTTCACACAGAGGTCACACCGGATCGTGGTGCCGCGCACTCCTAGGGAGCGTGCACAGGCAGGGAAGCAAGGAAGAACGTTTATAAACGCCCATATGCTCCTGCAATGCTCCCTTTCGGCCATTTATATACACGGGCCAGACAGGAAGTGGTTAAGGAGCCACGAGACGCCAGCGTCCTTAACAACACAATGAAAAGATGGTTGTTTTGGAGGCAGCACTCGCCGCATCCATAACTATCATGACTCATCTACATCTAGTCTCTCCAGTCTTGAAGTGAAACAATTTGTAACGCAGGCTATGATTTATAGCAAGATAGAAACTAATCTGTTAGATTGTGCCCCTAAACATTAAAATTTGGCAACCCTGGGCTGATTATCTCCACCTGAACTTTAACAACTCCTTGCTTGAACCATAAACCGACCCATCATTCTAAACCTAACTTGCCTTTGTCTAATTTTACACAGATCGGCCGGGCTGTACATCACCCCAATACCCTTCCCCACTCCCCCCTCCCTCCCCATTTCTATTCTTTCTTGCTTCCCTTCAACTTTAGTTTGTTTCCTATGGAGCCTAAATATCTGGAGGATACAGGTCAATTTTCTCCCAGATGGTCTGGGGACTGTTATTTTGAATATATTGTAAGCATATGCTCCCTCCAGTATATGACTGCTGTTATTGGTCAATAATCTACTTGCATTATATGGAAAATACATTTCTATTCTTTCTTGCTTCTCTTCTATTCAAGTTTTTTTTCCTATAGAGCCTAAATATCTTTAGCATACAGGTCAATTTTCTCCCAGATGGTCTGGGGACTTTTCTTATGAATATATTGTATGCATATGTTCCCATCAGTATATAACTGCTGTTAGTGGTCAATAATCTACTCGCATTATATGGAAAATACCACGTTTCTAT
Source organism: Staurois parvus (assembly GCF_062004578.1). NCBI lineage: Eukaryota > Metazoa > Chordata > Amphibia > Anura > Ranidae > Staurois > Staurois parvus. The sequence continues at coordinate 3,735,333 of NW_028317797.1, read as the reverse complement.
CATGACTAGAGTGTATGTTTCTGCGTATTATTATTTGCTGTACTCTGTATCTGTACACCACGCACTTTCAATAAACATTTTGAACAAGAGAAACAGCACTCATTATATCAATGGATAGAAGACACCTACAATTAAGGTATGTATGTTATATATTTTTTTAAACTTCATTGTGGGGAAAGGTTTAGAAAGGAGACAGGGTATTCAAACATGAAATGTAACTGTTAGTCTGGACCTTGCTTTTAACCAGGATTGGATTGCAATCCCTGGAGTTTATAAGCATACAACCTGTGACACCCAAAGTGACACCCCTCTGCTAGCATCATGTCTTTTATACAGAGCATTTTCTTTTACTGATCTTAACCTGGTTTATAATATTGTGACAATGTGTAAAGTTACATAAGATGATTAATGATTGTAGAAAAAAAGTGTGTAGCTGTCCACTGTACTGGGAAAAAGGTTTCCTTGCTTCTTTTGAAGTCTACTGTGACTGGCCCTGACTCTGATCCTAAAGAAACACTGTTACCCTGGCCATGCAGGGAAAAGGAACAGAGCTTTTTTAAAGGCCCCCCAACCCCTTATACTCACTTTTTCTCAGGTTCCTTACCACTCATACCTTCATTGTAGTAAGTAAGGGGAATGGTACAAACTCAAAAGAGGTTGTAATCCTTCCCTCTTTATCCAAAAACGTAAAAAATAAAACCCCAACAACTTTGACTGAACATACACTTCCACCACATAGTAAACTCTACCTTATGAATTTTTATTACACGTATTACCAACAATGAATTACTGTTGTTGTTTCTTATAAAATAATAAACATTGAAGGTGTCTATTCAGCATTTCATGTATTAAATTTGAATATATTTATTTCCAAAATTGTTTAACTTTATTAAAAGAAAATTAAAAAGAAAAAACTATTCTTGGCTGTTGTATAAATATATACATTATATATATAAATAAATAAATATATATGTGTGTGTGTGCTTGTGGTTTTAGCCCAACAAATGAGTTGAGTTTTTTACATTTTTACATGCTGTGAAATGAATCTCTATAAAAGAATCAGAATAAATAAAAAATATTACATTCTATGTACCGTCTAGGAATGAGAATATCCTCTTTTGAGCAGTCATAATATTTCCTTGACAAGAAGCATACATTCTGTACACGTACAAAACATTCTTGGTGCCAGTACTAGTAAGCCAATTAATGAAAGGAAGTTGGTGCTCAATGTGTTTTGTCGTACCTGCCAGATGATTAGGAAGCCAGAGGCATTGCCCATATCTAAGCACATCACTACAAGTCATCAGGTGGTGAATTCACCAAGGAGTTTGCAACCAGATGTTTAATGCAATTACAGTTTATTATTATGTTTGCCTTTGTTTTTCATTAGCACATTGCTTGGGATAATGTAATCATGTCATTTCATAAATTAAGAAATAGTTTGAAGTTAGAACTCAGAAGACATATTGCAATATATAATAATATACTTGTGGTAAATTGCAAAGATACAGCTGAAAAAAGCAAGCCTGTATTTCTAGCAAATAATTAAAATTATGGATTGTTAAAAAAATATCAGAATTATATAGATATATACATTTTTGATATTGGCAACATATGTACAATGAGGACTTTACTGTGTTGCAGCTGTGTTGCAGCTTCAGAGTTTAGAACTCCGAAGCACAACCTCTGACCTTTATGTACTTTTTTGTGTTGCCCCAGAACTTCAGCAATCTATAGTAGGAGCATTGATATTAATGATTTATACTATCCTCAAAGAACAGGTCTCTGCAGTCATCTGCCGTATGTTCCAGTTTCCAGCAAGCTTGTGTTATGTCCACAGTTTCTGACCATCATTTCCTGGTGTGTCTTCATTCATTGACAGTCCTCTCTAGCATTTCATACAGTGTACTGAACATTAGGTACTGTAAGGCACTTTAGCAATGTCAGGGGCCACAGGTAAGACCCCCTATACCTCAGAACTTTACAGCCACTACTTTAAAATGCTAAAACTGATTAACGTGTCTACAGCCAAAACTTTTTTCGGGGGGGGGGGGGGTTATTATTGGCGTTTCGCTGTGGAGGTTCAGCATCTCTATATGTTAAATATATGTTATATATATATACTCCATCATACATTTTTTCAATGGACTCTGAGAGGTCATCTAGCCACATTAAGTAGCCTGTCTTTGTACCCTATTATGAAGGGGAAGTTTCTTTCATTTAATATGCAGTAATTTTACAGTATATATGGACTCTGCCCCTTACTGGGATATAAATATCTGTAAAGATTGTATCTATGCAATAATGCTTTTTTTCTTTGGGGGTGAAGCTTAAAGTTATATTAAATAAAAAAAATAAACACATCATGCTTACCTGCTGTGTGCAGTGATTTTGCACAGATCAGCCTGGATCCTCCTCTTCTTGGGTCCCCCACTGCCACTCCTGGCCCCTCCTTCCTGTCAGCTGCCCCCACAGAAAGCAGCTTGTTATAGGGGCACCCGCTGCTCTATGTGTCCATTCACACATGGAGCTGTGGCTCGGCCCCGCCGCTCTCTCTTCTCGTTGGTTCACTGGCTGTGATTGACAGCAGGCTCCCGTTGCTATCTTAGCCAATGAGGAAAGGGAGTCCCAGGATTGCTGAGACTCCAGTGAACATTGCTGGATCAAGAGGGGGCTTAGGTGAGAATTAGAGGGGGTTGAGGGAGCTGCTGCACTGAGAAGGTTTTTTTACCTTCATGCATTGAATGCATGAAAGTAAAAAACCTTGAGCCTTTACAACCACTTTAATATACATTTTTTCACACAGCTGCTATGGTTGGTTTTTAATAATTGGCCAGTTATGGTTTTATAGGTTAGACAGTAGGTTTTTTGGACGTTCTAGGTTTGTCCTAATAAAGAATTCTTTTTATTTGAATCTTCACATGTGTCAAGTGGTTTGCTGAGTCTCTTACAAATACAATTGCTCTAGGGATACAATTGAGACTTTGATACATGGAGATTGAGCTTTAGCCTGCTTTTTATTATCCTTTCTTTTTCACAGCTCTATATGTTCTGTAAGTGAGGAAAAATGAAAAAAAAAGATTGAGTCACTGAAACAGGAAGAGAGGAGAAATCGCTGTGAGAAGTCTGTGGCAGCAAGTGAAGGGAAGTCTCCCCAATAGGACACAAAACCTGCCAGGGTTTTACCCAGACCCTAAACTGTCTAACAAAAAGGTTTGGTTTAGGATATACTTAAACATCTTATGATTAATACCTTTGGTTGAGAGTCTGACGTGGTAATTATGCATGTAATGGCAAATAACAACATGCAAATAGTGTATGCAGTAAAATTGCCATCAACAGGCACCAAAATAAGAAGAAAGATTGATCAGATTGATTGTACGGTCACTGGCCACTTTATTAACCATTTCAATACCGGGGAATTTTACACCTTCCTGCCCAGGTCATTTTTCACGTTTCAGCACTCTCACACTTTGAATAACAATTGCGCGGTCATACAACATTGAACCCAAACTAAAATTTTATCATTTTCTTCACACAACTAGAGCTTTCTTTTGGTGGCATTTAATCACCGCTGGGGTTTTTATTTTTTGCTAAATTAACAAAAAAAGACCCAAAATTTTGAAAAAAAACACGTTTTTCTTTGTTTCTGTTATAAAAGTTTGCAAATAAATAATTGTTCTTCATAAATTTAGGCCGAGATGCATTCTGCTACATGTCTTTGGTGAAAATAACCCAAATTAGGATGTATTTTTTAGTTTGTAGGAAAGTTATAGAGTTCACAAACTATGGTATAGATCTGAATATTGATCAATCCTGAAGTAGTGACAGCCAATCTAATTTCTTGAGGTCCAAGAATGTCAGAACAGTACAGATATCCCCCAAATGACCCCTTTTTGCAGAGTAGACAGTCGGACGTATTTCATAAGAGGCATGGCGAGTTTTCTGAAGTTGTATTTTTTTTGTCATAATTTTTTGGAAAATGAAAAAATTAAAAAAATTATTTTTACTATTTTTTTTTACATACTGTCACCAGTGCAGTACAGCATCATCATATAACTGGCATAGCGGTGAACAGGGACACTGACTGGTGACAGTATGAAAAAAAAAAAATATATATATATTTTATTTTTTTTTTATTATTTTTAATTTTTTATTACATTTTTTTACATTTTTTTTAAGATTTTTTTTCCATATTTTACTATGACCAAAGTAGTACAATGTTACCATAGTAACATTGTACTACTTTGGGGAAGTGATCAGTATTTCTTTTACACAATTTGCTTATAGCAAAGAATTACTTTGCTATAAGCAAGCATTTACCTGAATGAAATCGATTCATTCAGGTTTTTTTTTTTTTTTTTTGTGCTTAGCTGTGATTTGGCCACAGCTAATCACATGACATGTGCATGTGACCTGCTGTGACCATTCACAGCTAGGCACTAGTATACAATGGATGGCATGAATGAAGCCATCCATTGTGTACAACTGTCATGTGACCTGCTGTTATTGGTCACAGCAGGTCACATGGTACCGGCAACGGGGGCTGGTACTCAGATCTGTCATCGGCCGTGTCCGAGGTACACAGCCGGTGACAGATCGCGCCGCTGCGCGGCTCTGCAACCGCGCGAACTGCGCATGTGCGGGAGCACACCAAATGGCGTGCACCCGGAAAGCTGATGCATTTTTGCCGCCGCCAAACGGCTATAGGCCAGGCGGCTAATGGTTAAGTACACCTTGCTAGTGCTGAGAAAATATCCCCCACACCATTACACCACCACCAGCCTGAACCATTGCTACAAAAAAGGATGGATCCATGCTTTCATGTTGTTTATGCCAAATTCTGACCCTACCATCTGAATGTTGCAGCAACCAGTCTTCATACTTTTCTCTGACCTCTGACATCGACAAGGCATTTTCATCCACAAAACTGCCTCTCACTGGATATTTTCTCTTTTTCGGACCATTCTCTGTCAAAAGCAACAAGATGGTTGTGCGTGAAAATCCCAGTAGATCAGCAGTTTGTAAAATACTCAGACCAGCCTGTCTGGCAACAACAAACATGCCACGCTTAAAGTCACTTAAATCCCTCCCCCCCCCCATTCTGATGCTCGGTTTGAACTTCAGCAAGTCATCTTCACCACATCTAGATGCCTAAATGCATTGAGTTTCTGGCATGTGATTGGCTGATTAGCAAGTTGTGTTATCAAGCAATTGAACAGGTGTACCTAATATAGTGTCCATTGAGTGTATATAGTTGCTTCTCTTTCATTATTCAGTTTAAAGGCAAAGATATGGAAAGTGTTAGAAGTGTTAATGCGGACCTTTCATTAACTTTACAAGTGTATATTAATAGATTCCTGACATTTTACAATGTACAGCAATAGTTTAAAAGGAATAAGAAAACAAGTTACTTTTCACAGGCTTAGAAGTAGCAATCCGTTTGCTGCAGGCAGGAGGAGCCATTTCCTTGGTCTCTTCAACACCTACAACATTGTACAAATTTTTAGTGAGCCACAAGATGAGAGGCTGCAGCAAGGAGCTGATTTATGTCAGACAATTGTAAACACAACTAAGAACTGCACAGGTCCCATGATTTACATGACTGATTGTGTAATCTTTCTGACAGCATCTTCAGGAAATGCTAATTCTAAATAATAGCATAGCAAAGATGGTGTTGTCCTTCAGGAGAGAAAAGCCAATGACAGCATTTTCAGGAGTAATACAATCATTTATTTAGGAGAGAACATATACTTTCAAGTGTTACACTTACATATTGCTTAGCATGCAAGCACTTGAACTAAAACATATAGCTGATTTTACCACAATGATGACAAAGTATAGCAGGAATACACATTTACAGCGCAGATGTTTTAGGATTTCTGTGAATACAGTAAGACAATTTATTTTGGCTTCCACAAAACCCTGTCAAATATTTTGTCCATGATGACAAAAATTATGCATTCCTGGTCTTTGGCCTCTGTATATGCTAATGCATAAGGGGACTTCATGTCCTGTTACAACTAGGAAATCTTTCCATTGGTCCCACGGTTTCATTTTAAAAAAGAAGTATACATAAAAATATATCTTTGTTTACTAATGACAATGCACAAGAAAGAATCCCCAGAGCACTATAGCTTGCATAAGAAGACATCACAATTTTGTATTATATAACCAACTAATTCAGCCATCTAAAAGGAAAAATCAGTCTATTGACTCAGTTTAATAAAGAGTCGGCTTCATTAAGCACAGCTAAAAAAGTAATTGTGGCCAGGACTTGAAGAAGCCCAGAGAACTAATTAAACTAAAAAATACCAGCGCCAATCAAAGAAAGTATACAATTATGCAGCTGTGCACCAGTGAAAACCACCAATAATGAATAACACAAAAAAAAGCGCAAAAATTAAATAAATAAAAATAATCACAAATAAATAAATGTCCGTGCAAATATATATATAATATTTCAAACATAAGTCCTTATTTTCCCAAAAGGATTTTCAAGACAATGTTCCAAAATGTGCTTCCACCTAATCACCACGTGAAAAATAATGTTGACCGCACTCACCAGATGGAGGTGAGTAATAAGCCTCATAGGATATAAGGGATCCTATAGCCCCTCAGGAGGAACTCAAATCGCCTTCACCCTGCTTAGATACAGCAATCGACTCCACTCTACTTCTCCATGGAATCGCTTTAAGAATCACTGTAGAAGATGACCAGCTTTCCACCTCTAAAATGGCCGCGTGAACCGCAAAAGTCGGCGTGCGTTCCAAATACCGGAAGTGGCGTAGGCCAAGATGACGGAAGACCGGAAGTGCGTCAACGCTTTTCGCCCCACCCACAGGGCGTTCTCAAGACCAGAGAACTAATTGCTGGCAAGATAAAGAACTATATACAGTAATATTAGTAATATTAATCACTTGCCTAACGGGCACTTTTACCCCCTTCCTGCCCAGGCCAATTTTCAGCTTTCAGTGCTCTCACACTTTGAATGACAATTGTGCAGTCATGCAACATTGTACCCATATGAAATTGTTATCATTTTTTTCACACACATAGAGCTTTCTTTTGGTGGTATTTAATCACCACTGGGTGTTTTAATTTTTGCACTATAAACAAAAGAAAACAAAAAAAAAATGTTTTTATTTGTTTCTCTTATAAAATTTTTCTCCTTCACTGATGGACATTGATGAGGCTGCACTAATAGGCAACACTGATAGGCAGCACTGATGGGCACTGATGAGGTGGCATGAATAGGCAGCACTGATGGGCACTGATAGACTGCACTGATGAGGCAGCACTGGTGGGCATTGATGAGGAGGCACAGATGCTGCTGCACTGATATGCAGCAATGATCGGCACTGATAGGCGGCACTGGTGGCACTAACTATTGGCACTGCTGGGCGGCACTGCTGGGCACTGATGGATGGCACTGCTAGGCACTGATGGGCACAACTGCTGGGTGGCACTGATGGGTGGCACTTCCGGTCACTGATGGGTGGCACTGCTGGGCACTGGTGGGTGGCACTGCTGGGCACTGATCATTAGGGCACTAATCATCAGTGCCCTTATAATCAGTGCCGATCTGTTCTTTGACATTTGCCTGTTATCGTCAGTACTTGTTCGTAGGACACAGCAATCATGGAGTGTGTGCCGCTGGGGGCATGCTGGAGGGCGCATTCTGAGAGAATGCCCTGACGCCCTCCCAGAACTGCACAATCGCACTGTAGCCGTTATTCGGCTATAGCACGGTTGTGAAGTCGTTAAAGTGACTCTGTCACCACAAGGAAACCCATCAATTCTCAATCATCTTGAAACAATGCTCCCCGGACTCTGCAGGTATTCTGTCATTCTGGGTGTGCTCGCTGCTCCCACTGCATGGACTGATTTCTTTCACCAGTTTTTATCACTACAGGATGTATGAGCTGACAGTTTAAATCGCTGTGTGTGGCAATGAGAGCAGGTATATGACCGGCACAGAAGGGTTGAATACCTGCAGCAGCTGGGGAGAATTGAAGTGATGACCTTTTTAAGACATGCCGATGGAAATGTAAGTAAAGAATAGGCATCTTTTACAGGGTTGGCCTTTTTTTATAAGTGGCTAGGGATGAAGCCCAGGATCGGTGCTGGTACCATGGGTTTGAGGCAAATCCCTGGGGTTTGATATTCATGGTATTTGTGAATTTATGTGCAGATTTGCCCAGGAGACTTTTCTTTAATCCATAATGCACTGTATGGACTTTTAACTATACAGCAAGTTTGGTAGGGCCAGTAAGGTGACTTTTGGTTAAGCCAGTCCCCATACTATAAAAGGAGGGGAACAGCGCAGCCACAGTGCCAGTGAATTTGAAGCTGATATACGGAAAACATAAGGAAAGCTGACCCAATGCATAAGGAAGAGAATATAGTCATTTAGGAAACTGTTTTATTTGTTAGTTAGCTATTTGTGCAATATACAATTTGCTGCCTGTTTTGTTATTAGTGACGTCTTCCAATATATTGTGTAGTTGGTCTGAGATCAGGAGTCACTTTTAGATTTTGTCCTGGCCTTAGCAAACTTTTTTTCTGAAAGGCTACCCTTTAAAAATTACCTTTTTTTCAGACTGCAATATCTTATGAGTTTTCGTTTATTGTGAGGGCATATGGTTGGTAGAGCCTTTAGTTACACTGTCTTTTTTGTGGGTATTTTTCTTTTCTTTTATGTTGATAGAGTATTTTCTTAAATTTGGGGTGCACGAAGCAGAATGTTAAATTCTTGAGTTTTTTAGAGCTACCTTTTGTTTGTAGTACATCACTGTATCATTTGCAAGAGTAAAAAAAACTAAATGGAAGAACAGTTACATCTATACCACCGCACATCATATCACTGATATTTAAGGTGGTTGTAAACTCTCACATATATCCAGTGAAGTGACTGGCCTCAGGTGATACACAGAGATTAAACAAATCTTCCTACATAAGTTGTACCTGATAATCTGCAGCCATTTGTCATGTACAGCCTTCCAGAACACACAGATAAACATACAATCTAGCAGCATTTCTCAGAAGCAGAAAGCAGGATCTGAATTTATACACTGCACAGGTTAGGAAGAAGACCTCTGAGCCCTGACCGGTGAGAAGGGACCCCCCTCCTCAGTCTACACGGAGAACAAGCACAGCTGTGAATATCAGTCACAGGCTGTGTAATGGATCTCTCCTCCCCATCACCTTTTTTCTCTTGGTGCCAGGGCAAAGCTGTAAGAGGTGAGCCATGCTAATAACATGAGAAGTAGGCAGCAGAGAGAAATGAGCTTTAGAGAGAGCCAAGTATGCAATTGGAGGGATGTGCTTTGTTACGATTTCATGTCTCAGGTTTACAACCACTTTAACACACCCTCCTATCCCCATAGATAGGCATACATCAATTAGGCTTAACCTCCCTAGCGGTATGCTTATGTCCATATTTCTGTGCTGAAAGCGGTACATTTTTTTGCATAGAAATATGTTGTTTTTTTTATTGTAGGCCAGTCATTTTTAGGAATAACTCACTGAAATCTGTCCGAACAAGTCTAGTAAACATCCCGGGTATGATAAAATTTGAAACACGAAATCATAAATTCTAATATAATAAATAATCATAAAAAATAATAATAATATAATAATACATTTAATTCAATATTATAATCAAACCAAAAACACAGAAATTTGAAATATAGCGCCAAGTTTGCACGTCACTGAGCTTAGTAGCAAAATCGTTTTCAGTGTCTGATGACGAATTTCCCGACAAATCATTATCACTCAATTCTGCAAGTGGTTCTAATTTACTATCACTGTTCTCTAGCTGGTCTAAAACCGCTTTTGACCTAAAGGGACGCTTTATGGACGCCATAGACATTTCTCAGTTTCCAGGCAGAAAGAACGGTAAAAATGCAGGAAGGGCACAGGACAAAGCACTAGGGAGAAAATGTATGTGAAATGCTTTGATACAGTAATGTTATACTATGTACTTGTAGTGTATTAGTGAATTTCACTTTTTAAAATTTTTTAATTTCTCGCGGGTTCAAGCCCCCCGTATGTCCCGTACGTCCCGACGCTCGCAGGGACCGGAACCTGGAAGACATATGCTGGCATCAGCCAGAGGAGATGGCCGGGGACGCTGCATGGGACACATCGCGGGAGAGCAGGACAAGGTAAGTGCAAGAGGGAATCCCAGAGCAACGCTGCATGGTAATCCCGAGTGTAGCTCGGGGTTACCGTTTTTGGCACTGATAATTAACCCCGAGCTACACTCGGGAATTCCCGCCAGGGAGGTTATTAACACTAATTAAAACTGCCCTGCTGCAGGTCAATTTTATACAGCTCCAATATATTAATTCTTGTAGTAAAGCTCCACCCTGTGCTGTTTGTCTCTAGTAAATTTGGGCCAAGCATTGCTATTTAAAATTGTCCTGCTGATGGCCAATTCTACACTACTATGTCATTTGTGGTCTCTTAATTCTTGTTGTGAGACATCCTTGTGTACTCCTTTTCTCCAGTACATTTTGTCCAAACCTCCCTAATTAAAATGTCCTGCTGCCAGCCAATCTGCTGTATCATCTGTAGTCTCTTAATTCCTAATGAGAGTTTAATAGAAATTGGCCAGCAACAGGACAGTTTCACATCATCAAGAACAGGGACAGCAAAGCAAACTACAGGTCAAAGGAAGTCTATTACTGTTTAATGAAAAAGCATATACTGCTGCTAGAACTACCTGAAAAAACACATTTTTTTCTAACTGGCATTAAATTGGATTGCAGTGCTGCTGTATGTAAGCCAAGCTAACTGTAAAAGAAAAGAATTAATTTCACAGTCAAATATGCGCTGCCAGAATATGCTGTTGATGACACTGTGAAAATTATACTGTTCTGTAACACTGAATACAGTTTTAAGGCATTCCCCTAGTAAGTTATTTAAAGGATTTGTGCTTTTTTTATGTTGTTCTCAAAGCCACATGTAAATAAGTTACTACCTAATTTACATAATTTTCTCTGCTGTATAGTATTCCTATAATGTTTTTTCTTTTTTGCATTGGAATATTTTCCCCTGCCATTGTCCAGTTTCCCATGCCATATTTTGACAGCAGTCTGTTTAAATTTTCAGTCTTAAAAATAGGAAGAATGTTTTTTAACAAAGGCAGAATTTAACAAGATTCACTACTTATACACGTGAATGGGATTTGCTGAATTTTGAACAAGATGTGCTAAATCCTTGGCAATCTGAATCCGGGCAGAATCACCCACATCACTATAAGTGATTGGCCCGCGCTTGGGCTTTAAAAAATATTTGTGTAAAGTGGATTTTGGCTTTTAGCAGTGGATAGGAAAGTAGGGTGGAAAAAAGGATCTTTGAAAAGTTAGATTGCTCACGAGTAATCACCTAAAAATGGTGGATTACAATGAAAACTATGTGATTTCAGATTTTTTTTTTAATTTGTTAAATCTTTCATTACAGTAAAACCAAATACTACTTCACACAACATAGAATGGTGTGAGAGTTCCCACTGGAAATATCGGCTAGGAGTGTTAACAACTGCCAATTTAAATCTGGACTGAAATAAAATTCTTTTGGCCTCCCAAACATCTGTAATAATAGAACTCTGATGGAAAGAAAGTTTCTGTTTCTTGGACAGAAAAAATCTCAGATTTATCAGAGACAGCTAAGATACCAGCAGAAATATGTTTAATAAATATTTCAGTTGCTTCCACCATTCTCACTACAGTCACATACTTTGCATTGTTTACTTAAACTTGTGTTTGATACATATAAAAAAAGAATAAATATACAAAAAGTTTGTTTTCATACATCTTCATTTCTTTTGTTCATGTGAAAGAATTTAAAGTTGAAGCTCTAAGCAAATATGAGAGGAAATGCATGTAATGCGTTTTTGATGTCTTTTTGCATTTTTTAATCTCTCCAACAACAAATTGGCCAAAAAAAGGATAAAAAAAGTAAAACGCAAGCCTAAAACACTTAAGCAGCCCATAGATTATGTGATTTTTTTTCCTTCCACAGTGGGTGGAAGGACAGAAAATGTCTCAATTCCCTCATCAACACAGTGAGTGTTGATGGAGGAATCCCTCCTGCAGCTCTATTGTGTTCTGCCAGAAGGAAGATTTCCCGGCAGGCAGAACACAATGATTACTGCTAGCAGCTATAGCAGCTGGCAGTAATAACATGTAAAAATTCACATATACTATATACACTATATTGCCAACAGTATTGGGCCCACCCTCCAAATCATTAAATTCAGATGTTCCAATCACCTCCATGGCCACAGGTGTATAAAATCAAGCACCTAGGCATGCAGACTGCTTCTACAAACATTTGTGAAAGAGAAGGTCGCTCTCAGGAGCTCAGTGAATGTATGCGTGGTACCGTGATAGATTGTTGCCTGTGCAATAAGTCCATCTGTGAAATTTCCTTGCTACTAAATATTCCACAGTCAACTGTTAGTGGGATTATAATGTGGAAGCAACTGGGAACAACAGCAACTCAGCCACCAAGTGGTAGGCCATGTAAAATGACAGAGTGGGGTCAGCGCATGTTGAAGTGCACAGTGCTCAGAAGTCGCCAACTGTCTGCAGAGTCAATAGCTAAAGACCTCCAACCTTCATGTGGCCTTCAGATTAGCACACCAACACTGTGTAGAGAGCTTCATAGAATGGGTTTCCATGGCTGAGCAGCTGCATCCAAGCCTCATATCACCAAGTGCAATGCAAAGTGTTGGATACAGTGGTGTAAAGCACGCTGCCACTGGACTCTAGAGCAGTGGAGATGTGTTCTCTGGAGTGACAAATCAGGCTTCTCTGTCTGGCAATCTGATGGACGTATCTGGATTTGGCCGTTGCCAGGAGAACAATGCTTGCCTGACTGCATTATGCCAAGTGTAAAGTTTGGTGGAGGGGGGATTATGGTGTGGGGTTGTTTTTCAGGGGTTGGGCTTGGCCCCTTAGTTCCAGTGAAGGGAACTCTTATGGTGTCAGCAAACCTAGACATTTAGGACAATTTCATGCTCCCAACTTTGTAGGAACAGTTTGGAGATGGCCCCTTCCTGTTCCAACATGACTGCGCACCAGTGCACAAAGCAAGGTCCATAAAGACATGGCTGAGCGAGTTTGGGGTGGAGGAACTTGACTGTCCCGCACAGAGTCCTGACCTCAACCCGATAGAACACCTTTGGGATGAATTAGAGCGGAGACTGCGAGCCAGGCCTTCTAGTCCGACATCAATGCCTGACCTCACAAATGCGCTTCTGGAAGAATGGTCACACATTCCCATAGACACACTCCTAAACCTTGTGGATAGCCTTCCCACAAGAGCTGAAGTTGCTGCAAAGGGCAGGCCAACTCAATATTAAACTCTACTTACTAACACTGGGATGCCATTAAAGTTCATGTGCCCCAATACATTTGGCAATGTAGTGTATGTTTCAAATGTGCCACATTATGTTCAGTGCATTCATACTAAGTAATGTGTATGACTAACACTTTCATGTATTTAATACGACATGTAGAGATCAGAAAGTACTCCCCCTGACAATGCTTTCATCTGCTTTTCTTTTCAGATGGATGGCCCCATCTCTCACCTTATGTCTTGCTACAAAGTTACAATGTTCAGTCTAAAGTTGGCCATAAATGGATCAAAATTTTGTCAGCTGAGCTTGGAACAGACGAATTTCGATCCCTCTATGGCCATTCCCGCTTAACAGAAGTTGATCTAATCAATAATGTCTGTTGAACAGGAATGATGGAAAACTTTTGTTGATCAGAGGCTGCAGCCAATTGGTTGCCACAGCTGATTAGTGTATTCTGACAGCAAAGGAGTCCCACTGTCAGAATACAATGGCAAAGTGAGGAGAATTCTTTTATCCACCTCTCCTGTGTGGATGGGGATCAGTGGGGAAAAGAGAAAATTACATCATCTCAGCATAGGAAAAGTCAATTGACAGGAGCTCAAGGACTGCTAATAATAAAAGATACAGCTTTCTAAAAATGAGACTGTATATGGTGATATATCAGGAATATATTCAACCAAGATTGTACAGTTATTGAAAAGTTCACTTTAAATTTCCAAAATTCATAGGTATTGAGTTTTTTTATAGATTATTTTCCTTGTATCTCTACATCTTCCAGTAGCTGTAAACTAGCAGTTGATGAGAGCACAAATATCAGAGGACTGTGGTTTGACTGAGTAATACATGCTACATTCAGTGAGTTTATCTATTTATTTTTAACTTTCTACAGATCAGTAATTATGTGGTTAGTTTGGTTTGCCATGCTCCAAATTCATTACACAAAAGATGGAAAAGGTTTTGTCTATGATGCTTTGGTTATTTTATTCCTCTTGTCTGTTTCTGTTTTTGCATTTAAAATATAATTTTTGCATGATTTTTTTTTTTATTTGTATTACCTCTTTAATTTTCTGTTTTCTGTGATACTCATAATGTCTCCCTTGGGAATTCTATTTCCTTTCTTGCTCCATCTTAAACAGCCGTTTGAGGTTGTGGTAGGCTGTGGAACTCTACGGTGAACAGCAAACCAAATACGAGTAAAGAGATATGCCTGTTCTTTAAGTTTGTTTTTTCTTTCTACCATGGAAATGCTTCAATAGAAATATTATGAGGCTTTTACTTGTGGTCTTTCTGTCTGAAACTGATGCAAAATCCATTTGCGGCTTTGCTAGAAAGTGGACCAAAACGGGCTTATTTTAGCTGGTGATGATCGTAATCCAGCGGAACGAAGACTAGACAAGGAAAGGAAGTATTCCTATATAACTGCTGAAATGAACCTATTATACATTATTTAACTTTATTAACCATTCAGACACCAGGTTAACAGTTTACATAGGAACTGAAATCCTGTTTCAAAATATTTGGATAACATTTGCTACAGCCATTAATAGCAGGATAAGCCAACTTTAGATGTAGTGTTCTCCAAGGCCCCTGTGGTTCAGAAAAGTTAATCATTTATATAAAACGCTCTTCTATGCCGTTGCAGGCCTTTTGGAGTGTGTATCACTTACAAGTGTCTGATGTAATGTCCAGAAAACACTTTGAAGAACAAAAAGGAACATGTCAGAAATCATATAACTTAGCAGCCGTGCAACTGTACGGGAGAATATCAATTTTTCATGTTTCATAAATGAAAAATACATTAGGGGAGGCTCTCAAGTGACCTAAGGATTCAATCATATTTTATGGTCAAAGTAACCAGAGCTAAAAATCTGCAGCTTCAGACACTCTATGATAAATCTCACAAATAATAACCCCATAAGCCTCAGTATCAGCTCTTTGCAGCAAACAAATGTAGCATGTTCCTAAGTACTGATATTGACAGTAAAATTTAAATTTTTCTTCATCTCCCAAAGCAGATGTACCTCCAAGTTCATAGACTGCAATACTTAACTGCAGCTACTCATCTGTGACCTTCAGCCCTAGGCACAGTGCAATAAAATTTTCATGCAACCATATGGAAGAATATTTTAATAGAGATTTACTGTCAGGGACCGTCCCAAAAGAGCAAATAAGGAAGCTGTAACATATTGCATACTGTAAATCAAGGGGACTTCAATAGAAAAATGAAACCTCCCTGAGGCTGGAATCTTTAAAATTACAGACAACATTTTGTACAAATATGTGTACAAAGGGCTATAGATGTAGTAAACTAAGCAGCTTTAAAATAGTTAAGATGTGATGGTAATTTTTATAGTTTTTATTGCACGGTAATTAGCAGCGGTAATATTAATAATACACCAGATTAATTAATGCTCTTGAGAAATCCCACTGACTTCAGTAACATTTAACTAACCTGCTTTGTTTCGGCTTTGAGTTAAAAGTCATACAGTGGAGCTTGTCTATTCAAGAGTCAATGGCTGTACTCGTCGTGGATCTCATATGAAATAAAACAATACATTTATAAGACAAATGTTAAAATGATGCAACAGATTATTTTGTAAGAATAATGCTGCTTCTTATCAAGGTCAGATTATACACAAGTTATGTAATTAGGTCACCTTTGCTTGGTCATGAAAATGAAAACAGTAACAAAATAAAGTTACGTAATGGTGTCAGTTATGTTAATTTTACAACACGCTCATCCTTTTATAGCTGCCGGAGTTGATCATAAATAACACTAGCTCAGTATGATGCAGAGGAGTAAAAACAACTAAATCAGAATATGCAAAAAGTGACAGCATATTATACAATGCAAAGAACCCAAAGGCTAAACAAAATGGAAAATCGAAGAACACACATTGTGCATCATAAGTTGGGTCTCGTGGTTCACTGTTTTTTGGCAAAATACTGTAATGTAGAGGAAGGAAACAAAAGTGAAATATATGAAGAAAAGACACGTCCAAATCTATGTAGTATTTGCAATCTGCAGATGTATAAGCAGGTTGGTCAATCTAGCACTGTACTGGTGAATGTTGAGTTTCCGATTTGTTGGAATATCCACATGTTTGCTTATCTTAACCACTGAAAATGGTAAATGTGATTTGGAAGCTGCTCAATGTAAACTAGTTTGCTCTGTAGTTAAAAAATTACAGTGCCAAAGTGGTTAACACTTCTGCCTCGCAGCATTAGGGTCATCAGTTCAAATCTCAACCATGGCACTACCTGCCTGGAGTTTGCATGTTCTCCCTGTGCCTGCATGGGTTTCCTACGGATACTCCAGTTTTTTCCCACACTCCAATTTGGATCCTGTCTAAATTGGCCCTAGTATGTGTATGTATGAATGTGAGTTAGGGACCTTAGACTGTAAGCTCCTTGAGGGCAGGGACTGGTGTGTATGTACAATATATATTTGTGATGTGCTGCGTAAATTGAAGTTGCTATATAAGTACCTGGAATAAATAAAATGTATTAAATCTTATCCATGGTCAAAATATTAAATCTTATTCATTTTCACATTGCATTTCAATTATTTCTAGCCTATTCCTATTAATCTGACTCCCTGGCACTGAGCACACGCAAATATGCAGCCTCTCAGCAGCTGGGCCTTGATGCTGAGGGGCTGCATATTTGCATACCCAATGTAAACAAAACATGTGCCGAGAGCTGCACCTCACGGAAAGGTCCTGATTGCTACTTGTGATCGGCAGCTTTCCGATCATGTGACCACAGTGACAGCAAATCATGGTGGTCACATAACACTAAAACCCACCCCACCTCCCGGCATCACAAACCCCCTAAAGGGCCAGGAGGCGCCAAGAGGTTAAGGTGCCAACCTTAAAGCACAGGGGGTCAGAGTGGTTACAATAATACACTATGTGACCTGGGCTAGATAGTATTGGGCAATGACCTTTTATAGCTTGTGTTTACAATTGTATTTTTATCAAAGTTTACAAAATTTAACAATGAAACAATTTACAATGTCATTTTGAGAATATCAGTAATGATCATAGTAGATCAACATAAAGGTACAATAAGTGCCGAACAATAGTAAAGTATACAGTCTGCAGGTAAGTGACAATTTGAAGAAAACTATAATGGTCCACTGAGAAAGAAATGAAAGTCCAAATGTCAGCTGTAGGACCTTTTTGCTGAGAGTTAGTATGCATACTCCTTTGACCTGAAATAATAACATGAAACCATGGGGAAGAAGAAAATGGAAAGAGGTGCAGGGAGGAAGGAAGGGTATAAAGTAAAAACTAAGGAAAAAAAACAAGCCCAAAGAATAATAAAGAGTATGTCAAACTATAAGTCGCTAGAATATTTAACAGATCAAGTTCTATCTTTAGTTCATATTACCAAAAATGGAGAAAACGAGAAAGGTCATATGAGGGTTGGTCCCTTATTGCCCATACCTAAAGAAATCTATCCAAGCTATCCCAAATCCAGCCATTATGTGCTCCAACCCTGTAACTTTCATCACTGCTTCCAGTGGATGTGTCTGAGATAGGACACCAGCTAATCTCCAATGGAGGTAAACCTGGCTGCTGTCACCTCCAATGGAGGTTCCTGGCTGCTGTCAAAATATGTACTCAGTTTCTCTAGACCTAGTAGGGAATAGGATCTCTAGGAGGAAATGGATAAGATTTAGTGGGAGCATCACTCCCAAGACATGCTGAAGGGAATTATCCACTCTCTACCAGTATGGCTGTATCAATAGACAGCACCAAAATACATTAAAGAGAGTACCTAATGATCATCCACATCTGCAACACATCCTAGATGTTTATAGAATATAAGAGTACAATACAGGGTTTTTTTTGTACCATAATAATACAAAGTAAAGACTTTTAAGCAGCTTCTTAAATTTCATCCCATAAAGGTAGGGGGATAGAACATTGGAGAGCTTGCTCCCATTTTCTTGTGTACACAAGGTAGAACACTCCAAATTAAAGTAGAATTCCAGGATATCTTTAACTAATCTTTAAACTGCTCCCTTTCCCTTCCTAACACCTATGCCAAATCGTGGCCCATAATAACACTTTGGGTAACATCATTGCTCAGGCATTCCAGCCATTGTGAAGCACTTTCTCCTCTCCTCTGTAGCCAGAGCTGGCTTACATGGGGATTATGTGCCCAGAACAGAGCGGCCAGGTAGTAGGGAAGTATATGTATCTTTTTCTTCTACAGGTTAGTTATTATAGGTGTTAGGAGGAAGAAGGTTTAAGGCTAGTTGGTGATATCCTGGAATTGCAAATAAAAATACAGGATAAATGTAGGAATGTCATTCCTAGTACGGAAGTACTCAAATGTTCTTAAACGATGCGTTACTAGGAGAGTGACATGTCTGAGTTGGAACAGCCCTGCTTGAACCCAAGGTAACATAATAGAGTAAGAGAGGCTTTCAAGTACAGCAGAGTCATACAAAATGTGAGAAAAAGGGGAAGAAAGGGAGAATCTCTCTCTATAATGATGCCATAAGCAGCTGTGAATTACGCAGGTGATAGAGAGAAGCCCTCAACTACCTTAGCAATTGCTCAATAAGGGGCCACACTAAGGAGCAAGGATGAATTGGGTAAGTCTAGCTATGCTCAATCTCTGTCCAGGTATTTTAGGTGTATTGTGTGGACCATGAAGCAATATGGCAAAGATGTGTAGCATAATAGTGCTTGTTTTTTGTATAGGAACATTAATGTTTTACTTCTACTTTTAAATATTCAGCTTGTGTAAAAACTGATTTATAAAATTGATTTTCTTTTTACCATTGCAATGCCTCCAAGCTATCTGCAGTTTCCTCATAGCTATCCATTTATTTAATATGAGGTTTTAGAAGACTTGCTAGGAGACTCTTGAGCCTATACAATATTCAAACTGAGAGATACATTAACGGGGCGTCAGTGCGGTGTCACTGTGACACTTCATATCTATTGTTTCCAAGTAAATCTTTCAAAGCTTGGGGCCTTAGCAAAGATTCATTTTCTACTCTTATTAAATGATGGACTCTAAATATTCAGATTTTCAGAGGTATTTTACATTTTACCCAGTTCGTCTTAGGAGTCAATGGATAGAAAAAAAATCCTTTGAAGTTTAGATTAGATTCTAAATTCATTATATGACATTAGGGCCTCCGCCACTGAAAGTACAAAGGATACTTATTTGATTCAGTAATAAAAGCTCCAAAGGGTACTAATTTAGAATGACTATTGACTGTTCATTACTATGATGTTGCTCAAATAGCTGAAAGTATGTGTGGTGTTTAATGCGATCTTAAACATTACTGTCTACAGTAAATCAGGAACAGGGCAGGAGTACTATAGCTTCTGTTTAATGATGTATGACAAAACTGGCTGGTAAAGTGCACCATTAAGAAAAGCTAAAACAGGGCTGAACAAAGATCCAATGAAATATTGATATTGTTGCAGCCAATGCCATTCATTTCTGCGTGAAAAGTAACTAAAGTCAGGCTCTTGTCAGAAATAAAACTTTAAATAAACTACCTGAAGCTGGGCAGCTGGAAAGGAAGTGTCTGTGCAAATGTAAAAATGCAATTAACAATTCACCATCACTCACAGTCTGAACTCCTGGATTATGTAGGGAGATTCTTTTGCAAGGCAGCACAATATGCATCAGTTGGCTTAGGACATCTTGAAGTCTTATTAACCAAAGGATCATTTTCATAAACTTTTGGAACACAAATTTTTACATAATATAAAAGGACTTGGTTGAAATTGTTAAGGAAGAACTATTCTGGTCCAAGCAAATCTTTCCAACTTTGGCTAGCCCCAATGTCCTATGTACCTCTCCTACTTTTGAATACATTCGCAGTTTCATGTGCTAGTTAGTACTATGTAGACAAATTGGAATTTGTAATGTTCAAATATATAGCTAAAGCAACTCTGTCAACTTAGCCTCTACCATTGCCAAGACCAGGTTCCTCTGATGCCTTGTCCCCCACCAAGTGATTTTGTTCCCTCCACTGACCTCTACTGTGTCAAGTAGTGGCATAGGGGTTGGTGGAAGGAACCACAGTCCACAAGAAAGGACTAAGCATCAGATACTCCCAAAAGTATCAGATGCAGAATATTCTTCAGCTATCAATGGTTCTGCATCAGAGAGAAGAACATTGGTAGAGACAGAGGGACAAGGAAGTACTAACTGTATTCTTTAACAGGCACTGCTTTGTTAATTTTTTTTCTGGAAATGACACTTTAGTCACTTTAACAATGCATTTACTCATTTACATTTTCAGTGTCAGTAATCTGATAATGATATTAGGGTCTCTTTCACACTGGCAGCTAGGGGGAAGTAACAACTGGCAGCTGAGCTGTAGTTTTCTTTTCCCCCTGTAATTCTAATATAACACCCTGAGAGGGTTATACACATGCCCCTGGCCACGATGCTTTGCAGCATTGTCAACTAAGGCTGAAATGTTTGACAGAAGGCACTGCCTCTCAAACTCACCCACTGAGATCAATAGGGATCCACCACAACCACAAGACAAATGCTTGACATCCAGTTGTGGTGCTCAACCGCAAGCTAAAATTGCCATTTGGCATTTAAAGAGGCACTAACGCATTGTTTTTATTTTCTTAAAATAACAAACATGTCTATACTTACCTACTCTGTGCAGTAGTTTTGCAAAGAGCAGCCCCGATCCTCTTTTTTTCAGGTCCCTGCCAGTGCTCCTGGCTCCTCCCACCTTGGAGGCATCGTTGAATGCTCGTCCCGAGCTGATGCTCTATGCGTCCATGAGACACATAGAACCCTAGCGCTGCTTGTCCCTCTCTCTCTCCTCATTGGCTCACTGTCTGTGATTGACAGCAGTGGGAGCCATTGGGCTCCCGCTGCTGTCTCAGCCAATGAGGAGGAAGAGCCCCCAGACAGCAGAGGCTGTCATGAATATCGCTGGATTGGAGGGGGCTCAGGTATGGATTGGGGGGCCTGGGGTGGCCTCTGCACACAGAAGGTTTTACACCTTCATGCATAGAATACATGAAGGTAACAAACCTTGAGCCTTTAGAACCATGTTAAGAAAAAAAGAAAAAAATGTTTGAATGCCTACCATCCACTTCTAAACCACCCTCTAAAAAAAAGCGATCCATCACAAATCATTTTTCAGAGTGGTGAGCTTAACATCTGTTTAAAAGAGCAATCATAGGTTTAGTATAGTTCTACTATGATGACGTGTATTTGATCATCACAAAATCCTGTATGCAATTCTTGCCTATAAAGAGGACTGCAGGAACTCTAAACTCAGTATAGGACCTCCAGAAGCTTATGGTAATAATGGGCTACCAGATCATGGACATTAGTGCATTGTAGCACTATAACATTCCAGTATTAACTCCACTGACGGCGGTGGAAATCAACTGTGCAGCTCACACAGGCATACAGGAGCCTCTGGGGTCCTGTGGCCCATTACAGATAAGGGCTACCCCTGCTTTTAAAAGGCCTTAGAAGCTCAGTGGCCAGATGACAGCTAGGGCACTTGCAGTGAAAGAAATTATTTTGGCTGGCTTCTAAGTTCTTGTTTGCTACCTGGCAGTAAGGTCATGTTTTGGCACTGACAGGTTGGGAATCAGCACATCCAGGGGAGCACCTGTTTTAGGTAAGTGACCACGGACCAGCAATGAATGGGGGCCCCTTTTCAACTGACGCCAATACAATAGACTCTTCTCCCACCAAACACCAAAGATTTTAGGTGCTTCAATGACCACCAATGGCCCTTCTGCCACTGAACATTAATATAATGAATGCAAAATCACTACCAATCACCATCAAGGCAATAAGGGAATTTACACTGACTACCAGTGAAACAGGGACATTACACTGACTACTAGTAACACAGTGGAATTTTTAGTGAACAACAGTAAAACAGGAAATTTACACTGACCACCTGGGAAACAGGGGCATTTACACTGACCATCAATGTAAGGGGGCATTTACACTAACCACAAATGTAACAGGGGGGTATTTACACTTACCAGCAATGTAACAGGGGGGCATTTACACTTACCAGCAATGTAACAGGGGCATGTACACTGACCACCAATGTGAGAAGACATTTACACTGACCACCAGTATAACGGGAAGCAATTGAACTAAACACCAGTGTAATGGAGAAGGGGGAGGTGTACACTGACCACTGATGCAAAAAAAGAAATTACACTGACCGCCAATTTAACAGGGGAATTTACACTAACTAACAATGTAACAAATGCATTTACACCAACCAGCAATGTAATAGGGGACTAAATACTGACTAATAATGTAAAAAGAAATTCATACTAACCATCAAGATAACATGGACATTTACAGTGAGCAGTGTAACGGGGGGCATTTATACTGGCTACCAATATAACACTTGCAGTTACACCAACCAACAATGTAACAGAGGTATTTACACTGACCACCACTGTAGCAGGGACATTGGTGTCAGTTGTCGGATGAAGTAATTTGCCATTACAGTTTGAAATGTGATTGGAACCATATATATAATTAGTTGAAATGACATAATTATACATTATAATGTGCAGTTTGATATGGGTATGTGACACTTACATATTGTGCTCAATTAATTAAGATTGACAATTTATTTTAATGTCATTCACAATTTTATATGTGTTTTAAATGTGTGGAAACCTCTATAATATGTGGGAGCTCAGTAAGTCTGAAACAATTAAAAAAAACCTAAACTACTGTGATGCTCTGAAAACTTTCAAAGATTTGGAAGCTGGCTGTCAATCAGGATGATATAGGATGAGCACAGACTTGCAGCATGAAAGAGTATCGGGTACTGGATTCTAAATGTTCTATTATCTCCTTCTAAAGAAACCAAATAAAAACCATTAAAGAGGAGGAGAACTGTGGAAGCTGTACCCATAAAAACGCAGACAGAAAACATAGGACTTGTCATCAGTGTTGTCTGTTGTCTCCCTGCCAATGATATTTTCCTCATTCATGACAAGTGATGAGCTCAGTGTTCGATCAGAATGTATGCTCCTGCTGGTTGTTCTGAAGTTCATGAAGAATGTCACAGCTTCTGCCTGCCCATGGTTGCTAAGGAAGCAGTGGCTGTTTGCACTACTATTGTTACCTGGCCCATTCACTTACATGGCCAGAAATCTCTGCTATGTAAGCAGATGGGCAACAAATGGAGCGGGTAACACTATTGTCAAAATATGCAAAAGGGATTTTTTATCATATGAGGCAGCTACATATATAACAGGAGAAAATGTAATTATTTTTTTAAATACCATTTTATTTATACAAAGAATACAAATCAATATTAAAATTCTTCTTCTCTAATTTACATTAAAATTGTAAAAAGACCTCAATTTTGAATATTGTCTGCCACCCATCTACCGGGAGCAATATTATATGCTTAATAGCCGTAGGGGAAAAAAACAGAGAGCAATCCCTCTCGGCTTACATCATACCACATTTGCCCCTGAAAGATGTCGATAGACGAAGAATACATAAGGCATATCTTTTGGACATGATGTCATCACAGTACTTAAAGCTGGGCTCGCAGCCAGATGACTGGAACCGGCTCATTTTAACAGATGAATGCACTTTATACTATTGTTGGTTCTGACACTTTTTAATGTAAATGTTTGGTCCATCTTTACTTTTTTACAATAAACATACAGTTTTGTATTATGAAGGTCTTTTTTCTTCTTCCTTCTTTGATTCCTATGAGATAAGTGGTTTCTGTATGAGATAGCTTACAGAGGTGCAGTGGTGCAAAGGCTTCCTAAGGATCTACAGGAGGTCTCTGCTTTTTTATGCAAGTGTGCTGGTTTTTTTAAGGCGCCAGCATCTCAATCTGGTGAGTGATCTGGAGAATACAGTATAGTGATGTGCAGGGATGATACTAGTGGGGGGGGGCATGTACTCCATGTGCCCCATTAAGAGGGGCACAACCGCTAAGAGTCAATACTCCTGTCAGCCCAGCACTGGAAGCAGGACTGGGGAGGGGGCGATTGGGAGAGGTTTGATTACATTGATGGGGGAGCACTTAAACTCACTGCACAGGCTTGGCACTGCATACTGTTTGTCTGCTCAACTGTTCACCATTACACCGGAAGAACATGGGGTCAGGGTAATAGGCACATCCCCCTCCACCCAGTTCCCAGCTGAGTTGGTACCAGAGAAAATAAGGTCACAGCTCCACCCCACTCAGCCTTACAATGCTGATGTCAGGAGGCGGTGCCCAATTGGGTGACATGTGCGGAGGATGCTGCAGCTCGACAGGTGGGAAGAAGGTATCTGTCCTATATTGGGGAACCAATTATATATTGAGTCCTTATTGTGTACCGGGGATCTATTCTGTTCCAGAGACCACATTATATACAATATGTAGCAGAGAGACTATCCAAGGTTCGGGTGTGCTTTTATCTTCTGGGAGGAGTGTGATCCTCAATCGGGAAATATATACTGTTACACTATGATGGTGCACATTACATGTAGTCATGGTATCATAAGGGGGTTCCACTGGTCTGAGGTGGGTTGTAGTATTGTTGTGGTGGGCTCCAATCATGATATGGTGGGGTGTAATCTAGATGTGGTGTAGTATTGGTGTCATGTGGTATAGTCGGTGGTCTGTAGTATTGGTGGGCTACTGTATTGGTGTGGTGAGGTGTAGTAGCCGTATAGTGCGTGATGAAGTGTTGGTGGTCCATAGTACTAATGTGTTTTCTGTTGTATTGGTGTGGTGCACTGTAGTAGCCATGCAGTGTGCAGTAGCTGTGAAGTGTGTGATGTATTATTGGTGTGGTGGGGTGTAGTATTGGCGGTCAGTAATATTGGCGTGGTGGTCCATAGTATTGGTTTGGTTGTCTGTAGTATTCCTGTGTTCGAGTATAGTATTGGTGGGCTGAAGTATTGGCATGGTGAGCAAAATCAGCTCAGCTGCATCCCCCTAAAGTATGTGCACAGCGAATGTCCAACTTCTGTGCACAGTTTGAAGTGAGGACAGGTCCCATAGGCATGCACATGGGATGTGCCTGGGTACACCCTAATCTGGGGGTCAACAACTGTCGGGACCAGCTGGAGAAGAGCGATGGTGATGACTTTTATTGGAACTGATCAGCTGTATTTTCCTCAGCAGCAAATGAAAGCCTGCTTCCTTTCCTCTCCCTCCAATATTCAGCTGCTCCAGGAGCAAAATGCAGCCCATGGGTTACGCTAGATGCCACCCCTACCGCCCCTTCACTACAGGTTCTCCTTTCCTCTGCTGCCTGGCCCCCCACATCGCTGGCAGCTCCCCTACTCTCCTGCCAGCTTTTGTGGGAGATGTTTCAGGATGGAGAGCTGGGGAAGGGGCTGCTAAATATACATTTGCTGGCCCCTTTTCCTTTCCTGAATGAACACAGTGAGTGATACCAATCATTTACTGTGTCAATTCATAACTAAAGTATAATAAACTATGTTTACTAAGCTTCAGTTTGTGAGTGAACAGGAAGCTGCTCAGCACAGAGCACTTCCCACTCATTTACTGTCCAGTGCAGCTCAGTCTGCAGAGAAAGGAACTGGGGAATCTCTGTCCTCAGTCCTCTTTTCTGTCTCAAAAGTGAGACATCAGGAGTCTGTTTAGACCTTTGATATGTCACCAAAGCTCCCCAAAAAATAAAATAATTTAAAGAAATAATAAAACAACAGAACTGAGTCTTTGCCCCGGGTGAAAGAATGTCTAGCTTCGCCACTGGTGGTGGGGATTACAGGCTAGTGGTGAATTGCATCAAATAATTGAAACACAGATTGAATATAGGACTCTGGATCTCTTCATGCACAGTTTTCTGCACAAGGCACTTTTATTGGGAAAGAGCACTTATGAACTCGTGGGTGTTTGTTGAATAAAATGGACTTAGAGGGTTGACAGATAACTATTAGTTGACTGATTAAACGCATGTCACTTTATTTAAAGAGCAAATGTCACTTCTGATTTGATTGTATAGTAATTATTTATAGTTTTTAAGGTACATTTTGGTTTGTTTTTGCACAAAATATTGTTACATATTGGTGTGCATTGAAACACAGTATAATCAGAGCTAGCGCTGCTCTCACTTGCTATTATCTCTGGGGGATCTGTTGCTCCTTGTATCGGCAGCTGCTGCAGTGATTGCTGTTGTTGTGGTTCACTGATATGTGCTAGTATAGTGTCTGTATGGATCGTTATCTTGATCATTACCATCCCCGATACCTGCCAGTATTTTCATTTAGCCCCCCATCCAACAAGTGCAGTGTGCAATGTCAGTATATTTTTCTTGATCACTGCCACCTCTAATACATTGTACACAAAACCGCAGCAGCATTAGCACTAGCAGTTTTATTTCTATCATGCAAGCAGTTCCTAATTGCTAGCCAGGATGTCAGCGCTCCAGGTATGACCAGAGGTGTGTGGACCAACACAGGGAAACACAGACTTTAGGTATAGCGTGTAACACAATATAATTTATTAAAGACAACACAAACATAAACGCAGTGCAAACAATCGAACTCAACACTTACAGAAATATGTACAACCAGGTGCAATAAACCTTAAGCAAATAGGTACCAGTGCAGTCAGGGCTGGAGAGGTGGAGCGGTCAGGCAGGTCGAGCCCACAGCACGGATTTCCTCAGGGCGCGGGGTCTAAGTCCCAGCCTGCTATTCACCAGGGCCCCTGATGGTGGGGATGAACTTGGTGCAGACTGGAACCAGGTCGCGACCCCTGAGTGCGTCCGGCTGTGGTAGCGAGTACTGGCAGGGGAGTGTAGGAACGGAGTCTGATGGGAAGAGGCAGGCAGACTTACTAGAGGTGATCCGTGCGGGATGGATCGTCGGGTGAAGTAAGCGTAGTCAGACAGGCCGGGTCGGTATCGTGCGGGCAGCGTGGTACAGGAGGAGCAAGCAGAGAATGGTCGGGGTCACAAGCCAGGTTCAGCAGGTAGCGGGCAGCGTGGTACCGAGGATCAGGCAGAAGGATGGTCAGGCAAGCCAGGGGTTCAACAGGGGACGGTCAGCAGAGGTCAGGATCAAAGCAGGGTCAGCAACGAGGCAGGAACACAGGATACCAGGTACAGGGGCTCATGGGAAACATACACCAAGGCCCTGATCACAGACCTGGTCATTCCTTAAATACACCTCCTGCAATCAGCCCAGGTGTTGGCTGACTACAGGAGTGAGCTTCTGGCTGCTGAGAGCACCCGCTGGTCAGCCCTGGTACAGCAGCCCACACGGCAGGTGAGTCCCTCCACCAGTGCTGAGTCCATTCCAGACACAGGAGCTCTTTTTCCTATAGTTACCACAAGATACCTGTACATTTAGTGCCCAAAACTTCCCAAAAAAGACCCTCAAGTGAGGAGGCTTACAGGATTTAGAGCATGACAGATGAGAGCGAAGGGGAATCCTCACTGTCAAAATCAGAATAAGAGCCTGTAGAAAGCAGCACCCCAGTGTGCTGAAGTGCTAGAAACACATGATTATGCTCATATGTAGCAGAGTACCAGTACTAGCGCTGCACTACTTTTTGCTGATCTGGAAAGCACCAGCGGCTTAGTAAATCCTGGCCTTTTAGACACTAGCACTGAAGCTTCTCATGGTGAAATGGTGAGTGCCAGAAGTGTAGTACAAGTTGGCAAAGTGGCTATCTCTAGTAGCGGAATGCAAATGCAGCCACCAAGAATTCGACCACAGGCTCCTAGATCCCATAGTGTCCTTCCAGAAGTGCTTGCAAACCCTAATTGGCTACCCCCAGATTGAGCAGCACTCATTATTCTCCATTCATAGCCCAGCCTGTGGTTCAGGTGGAAACAGAAAACTTGACAATACCCCTTGATTTTTTTAGCTGTTTTTCACTGAAGACTTGTAGAAATAAGCAATCTTTATGTCCAGCAATACATCGACACCAAACCAAAGTCAATTTTTGCCAAGCCATTTGAGTGGAAACCTATCACAGTTTCCAAATGTAAAATTTTTTGGGCCTAACCCTTTACATGTACACTACAAAAAAAGAATGAATTGCAGCCAAATTGGTCCACAGACCCGGTTCATCATATGCTCATGTTCTCTGCTGCAATGGTCAAGAAAAGATTTGAGAATATAATGCGTTTTATGCATTTTATTGACAACACCCGCTCTTGTCCTTGGGGTGACCCTGACTATGATCGGCTCCATAAAATTCAGCTCCTCATAAAGTATCTTTCCCAGAAATTTGCAGATGTGTCTACGCGCCAACAGAACATCTGCATAGACGAGTACCTGGCAAGCTTGCAATACTGCAATATTTTCCCAGCAAGCATGCCAGATATGTGGTCAAACTGTTTAAGCTCTGTGAGAGGGAAATAGGTTATACATTTCAGGTTATGAGGGAAAAGACAGCCAAGTGGAGCCCCCCGGATGCCCAGACTATATGGGGAGCAGTGGCAAGATAGTGTGGGACTTGATGTCATCCTTGTTCCTTAAGGAGTACCATTTGTACGTGGACTAGTTATATGTGAGTTAGACACTTTTTAGACATTTGTTCATTAGAGAAATTGGCTGCTGTGGCACCATGCGATCCAATCACAGGGGTTTCTCCCAATGGCTCATTAACACCCCACTTAGAAAAGGGTAGAAAACCTACTTGCGCAATAAAGGACTACTCGTAGTGAAGTGGAAAGACAAATGGGATGTATTAATCCTGTCTTCCATTCACACAGACATGATGGCTCAAATTAAGTTAGCATCTGGTGTCGTTCAAAAGCCTCTCTGTGTCCACGACTTCAAAGACCAAATGATAAAGTTGTATTTAGTTTCTCACACAGACACTGGTATAAAAAAGTATATATATATATATATATATATATATATATATATATATATATTTATTTCAATTGTTTTCTTTAATGCTTTTGTAATTTATGAAGCAACTGGAAGAACTGGATCCTTCCTAAAATTTCAGAAAGCAATCATCACAGCCCTTTAATACCCAGAAGGCACTGTGGCCCAAAGCCCAAATCCAGGTGCAGTTACTTGGCTGCATGGGAGAAATTTTCCAGATTTCCTCCCTGGTACCTAAAGACAAAAGTCACCCTATAAAGTTGTTGTGCCTGTAGTAAAAGTGGAATGAGACATGACAACAGTTTTTGTGTCCCACCTGTCCTGGCCAACCTGGCTTCTGCATTAAGTACTGCTTCTGTTGTTACCACATATTAGTGGACTATTAGTCTAGGGAACAGCATGGCACAATCTAGGGTACAGCACAGCACACAATTCAGCACAAGACGGGTCTCTAAAGATGTTAGATAGTCAGGAAACTGTCTATCAAAATTTGAGAGACCCTAAAATCAGTATCCCAAAGTATTTGCTGAGTTGAGTTTCTACATTTCACTTCCTGACTACCTATCACAGTTTCAGAGGCCCTGAAATACCAGGATAGTAGAAAGACCTCCCCCCAAATGCCCCCTTTTAGGAAAGTAGATACCCCAAGGTAATTACTGAGAGGCATGTTGAGTCCATGAAAGATCAGATTTTTTTTAATTTTTTACTACGTTTTTGGAAAATGCAAAAAAAAATATTTTTTACACAAAGTTGTCACTTTAATGAGATATTTCTCACATTAAACTGACAACTTTGTGTAAAAAAAGAAACTTTTTTTGTAATTTTCCAAAAACCTGTGGCAAAAAATAAAATCTTCCATGGACTTAACATGCCTCTAAGCAAATACTCTCAGCAAATGTAATTTAAGATGTGTTTCAACTGCCCTTTTATTTTATCACCTCAAGAAACGCGATGAGCAGTCAGCAAGTAAAAGCTGTGTAAATTCCAGTATATATACTTTAGTTTGTAGACACTATAACTTTCACACAAACCAATTATTATACACTTATTTGGATTAATTTTACTGTAGAGATGTAGCAGACTAGATTTTTATTGGATTTTATTGGGTATGTTTTATAACAGAAAAAAACAATTTTATATATATATATATATATATATATATATATATATAGTATATTTTTTCCCAAATGTTCTGGTATTTTTTAAAATGTATATAGCAAAAAAATAAGAAAACCCAGCAGTGATAAAATACCATCAAAAAAGCTCTATTTGTGTGAAAAAAAAATATATATATAAATTTCGGAGTAGAGTGTTGCATGACTGGCCAATTGCCAGTTAAAGTAGCACAGTGCTGAATAGCAAAAAAATTATCTGGTCATGAAGGGGGTAAAACCTATTTTTACTGGGGCACTTTTTTTTTGTTTATTTTTGGGTTAGGTAACCTCTTAAAATCCATACCAGACTCAAAGGTGTTGTTCCAAAACTGGAGGGTGCAAAATCTGGTGCAGCTGTGAATGTTAGCCAATCAAATTCTAACTTCAGCTTCAATTAGGCTATTCAGGGCTGCACCAGAGTTTGTACTCTCCAGTTTTAGTAAATCATCCCCAAAGGGTCTGGTATGCACTTTGTGTGTGTGTATGAGGGGGGGCTCCCTGTAAATGGCTGACCGATGTTGTTCCATCAACAGATGGAAAGTCCCTGTACCACTGCCGAAACACAGCACTACATCTTCTATGTAGCTGATGCTACATACATTTTATATAGCGCTCACAGCAGGCGCATGTATTAGTAAGGGAAATAGTGAAGTTGGGCCAGCTTGGGCCAGTAACACTGCACTACTATGTGACTATTTAGTGTACATTAAAAAAGATGTATCACCACAAGTTAAAAAGCATTTTTGGACCCCTTTACGAACCCAGTACATGTTGTTTAACAGATTAACTGTTCTGAATTACCTGATCATAGGCACATTATTCAAAATAGGAGACACAAAACACACAGAAGACAGGGGGTGGGGGCCCAGTGCTGTCTGTAAAGTTGGCCATACACTGGTAAATTTTTGTAGGGAAATTTATACAAAAAGTCTTGTCAGTATATTAGATAACGCCTACAGAGACTTGACAAATTTTGTTTCATAATTTAAAAAAATTTTTTTTGCTTACAACAGTCAATTTTGGAATAAAATTAACTTTTCGAGTGAATAACTACATATATTATTAAAAATGTATTTGTTCATCAAAATGTTCCATCCTGCTTCTTCGAATTTTCTCATCACTGTGGTCAAAAATGATTGTCCATTTGATTTCCACTAATAACTAGACAATTGAATGAAAAAACTAACATTTTCAAATCAAATTCTGCCAGCACTGACAGAAAAAGAAGTGCTTTTATTTCCTAACCACTACATGCTTAAGGTGATTGTAGCTGTATTAGTGCTCTTGCAACAACACAGTTGAGCACTCTGTAATATTTTTGAATATACTTACATTTTGAGAACATTCAGGGTATACTCCTTCTTCATTGATCTAAGCAGCAAAAAAATCACTTCATAATCTCTTCTCCAAAGAATCAAACTTGCTTCCCTCTATGGTCTTGAACTCTGTACAGCATGTTCTTGTAGCAGCATATGTGTGCAATATTCAGGGATGGAAACAGGCTTCTCATAATGTAAACGGTTCATACAAAAAGGTAAAAAACAGCAGGAAACACTCACATGACATAAGTGCATCCAGCTCCAATGGATAATCCCAAGCATACACAGAGCTTCGATGAGATAGTAACAGAGTGCCTCACTCAGTATAGGACCGATGTGTCTCCAAGTCCCACCTGATGCATTTCATCACCTTGACTTCATCAGAGGCATCTGATGAAGTCCAGGTGATGATACACATCAGACCTTGGAGACATTTTGCAGCACACCCAATACTGAATGAGACACACTGTGACTATCTCTGAAGCTCTGTATACGCATGGGATTATCCAACTAAACTGGATGCACTTATGTCATATGAGTGTTTCCTTGTGTTTTAACCTTTTTAAAAAAAATAAATAAATCTAATACACTATGATAGGCCTCTGTTCTCTTTCCTTAACATTGCACACTTATATGCTGGTACAAGAACATGCTGATTTGTCAGTGGGGTATTCACCTGTATAGAATTCAAAGCCATAAACTGAAGCAAGTTTGATTCCTCAAATATAATATTTTCCAGTACCCTTTGACTTACCTTTAAACAGGTGGTCATTTTGATGTGGTCAGCTCCAATCCAGGTGGTGAAATTACAGCTAGAGTTACACACACTGGTGAGTTTATTGATTATTTAAGATTGTGCATAGTATTATGGACTATCGTTTCATGTTTTTTCATGTTTTTTTTCTTTAATTTACATTTTTTTTTAAAGTTGTTATTATATGTGCTGCCTATTATTTGTTTCTTGGCATACAAACTAAACCATATTGCCATGCTTGAAAAGAAGAACCGTTTTTTTTTTTTTTTTTGCCATTTACAGAAAATTGCATGTGGCTGCAATTTAAAGTGAATAAGTTAAGTTTTAATTTGATTAAATGTGTTTCATGATTACAACAGCTCCTTATTTTAAAACAATACCCTACCTTTTAATTAGCCTGAATATACTATACTCAAAAATTAAATAAAACTAAATACTGTACATAATGATTGTTGCAATATGTTCCTCTTAAGGATATTTTTAAGAAATTAAAATATATGTATTTGAATTTTGCAGACAGTAATTTGGAACCTAGTGCCCTTGTAATCATATTCGTTCATTTTCCAAATGAAGATTAGCAGTCTGTACCTTGCACTAATGGTACAAGCTGCTAACAGGTATTAATGGTACAAACCGGTACATGATAATTACTATTAGGAACAAAAAAAGGAAACTGCCAAATGTATTTTAGCACCCAAATCTGTAGAATTAAAGAACTGTCTGTTTGTACTTATTAACTTGTGACCCTATAGTATCTGTTGTTTGATAATATCTGCATATACGATGAATCATCTTAACAGATGGCTAATTTATATTTGTGTTATTCATAAGCGCACAGCATTGCAATATGATTTTTCTTGACTGCTCCATAACTACATTTTGCAGAACATGTAATCTAATTCGAAGATTATTGATGTTTTGTAGTATTTGGGAAGCTGGTTTCTGGGATAGGGGCCAAAACTGCAAATAAATAGGGCCATAGCAAAATCTGTTAAATAATATGATTCTCTTAGGGAAGTGAAGCAGAAGAATATTTTCTTTGTCCTCAAGATTAAAGGAAATGGCTATCTTTTGTTACGTGACTTTCACGGCGTGTTAAACAGGGCCACTTCTGACCATTTCAGTGCTCTAGGCTAGACACCTTTCTTAACCTTTCCTCCTTCCATTCTACCACCAAACATTATCAGCCATTACCACCATTAAATGACTTGTATAGGCATGACCCAAGTTTACCTGCAAACCTCCCTCTCACCCTTCTAGAGCATGTCCCAGCATTCATTTTACTTTGTTCCTAGAGCAAGAAACTGCATTTGTTACTCCCTGTGGTGTCATCACTAGGTTTGTAGCTCCTGGGAGGAGGGATCATCAGAATGCCTTATGTCAGTTCCTATTGACGTAGATACATCTCCAGAAAACACTTTTACTACCAACAGTGGCAGTCAACACAGCAGCATTTTGTGCTCCAAAGAAAACTTATTGTATGCACATGGGGATAGGAAGAGTTCTGCAGTCCAGGATGAAGGAACTCAGGCAGGGTTGACACTGCTGATTGAGATTTCACAAGCACTGTCAGTTAAAAAAAAAGAAAAAAAAAGAAAAAAGCTCACTGGATTTCTGACAGGATTGTGACTGTGAAAATATTACAATATGGTCAAAATCTTTCAAGATGTGTAATAGCACTTTTCAAGTCCCATCTACGCTCTGATGAAAGTAATTTACTATATCCACAGTAATTATCACAGGTGCAAATCTTCTAGGAAATGATATAGCAGTGTCCATATGGAGTCCCAGACCAGTATGAGTGTTTGTGAACCTGCTTCCCAGATGCCCAGTGTGTCCACATTGTAAAGGAATTCCTGAGAGACGGCTGGCTAATAGAAATGCGCATGAGCACAGCAATCTCCACAGAATAGTGACCAGACTTGCGCATGCGTACAGAAATGCGCGACCGCGCACAAGCACAGTGAATATTGGCACCAGACGAACTATTTAAAGGATGCTTCTGCCTGTGCTTAGTGCTGACTAGTCTTCAGCTGTTTCCCTGTGTCCTGCTGTATTCTTGTATGATCCCCTTGTTGCTGACCCGGCTTGTTCCTGACCTGACTTCTGATTGCGCTCCTGCCTTGTTGCTAGTTCCTGATCCTGGCTCTGTTCCTGACTTTGGCTTGCTGATGATTTGGTACCTCGCTGCCCGCCCGTTGATGACCTTGGCTATTCCTGTGACCTTGCTCCTGTCTCCTATCCCAGCTTCCTGTCCTGCTCGAGTGCCCGCCTGGCTGTCTATTATACCAGCTCTGCAAACCATAAACTGTTCTTTCTTCAAGTCAGCTGGGAGATCTGACACGTCATTTATCCTGATCCTGTTGGGCAAGCAGAGTACCCTTTTAACCCAGGTGGGATCCTGAAACATCGCTACCGTTCCTGAACTGGTAGTTCGCCAGTCTCTTCAGGACTCCAACTGCAAGCTCTTCAGGCAACACCTGCTGGCACTCTTGTTCCCCTGGTCCCTCGGCACCTCTGTTCCACTTCCAGCGGGGTCAGGGCTAGTGACTCAAGTGAGGCCGACCTCGTCATTTCATTCTCCTATCAGGTATGTGACACACATGGTAAACTTGAGTTAGTGATTCCAGCTCCAATTGGCTCTCCTAACATAAATAGGACCATTTTACAGTAGGGATGAGGGCCAAGTTTGGAGCAATGCAGGTTTCCCCCCTGGGAAGTTGTGAAGTAGTGAACTAAGTTGCCTGCTCTCCTGCCCCCCCCCCCCTACAAGGAACCTCCGGCTGTGCAGGAAAATCATTTACTATATTAGTGGTGAATGAATGAAAGCTTCCCGCTCAGGGCTTGTGGTTGCTAAGATGCTGTCAGCCACTGGCATCCTGGCAACCAATCATGCATCCACTGCCACATTCACTTGAAGAGGGAAAATGAATGAAAACAATGGGGCAGGGAATGTGGCCTAATGGCACAGCACCCTACCAACCAATGATACCATGTGGCCTAGCTATATTTGGTCAGGCATCCCTCAATGACCTATTTATAATAAGAAACATGCTGATATGTAGAGGGATAGCGGTGGCTAGGATGCCAGGAGCTCAGAGTCCTAGCAACCATTGAAGCTTTGCTGTCATTCATACCGTAAAGGGCTTCTAGAAGGCCAGTAGCTGCTGGGTTCCTAGCAGTCATTGAATCTGAAGGTTATAAGATCTGTAGGAGAGGATTGTCTTGAGACATTGATTTTATGTGCAATTATTTTTTTGGACAGCGAGGCAAATTACGTTTTGACATTGTGGTGCATTATTTTTTGGACATTGTGGGACAATATTTTTTGACATCATGAGAAATACATGTATCCCTGGCTATTTTAGCCAGGGAAAGTGACAGCCATGACCGGGAAGTGACATCATACCCACCATGGTGCTCCCTGGGCCCGCAAATGGGAAAGCGGGCCCAGATACATGGCGAGAGCGCACACGCGTGTGGGCCACCTGACAAGCAGGAGTCTGCCTGTCAGTATTATACACGATTGTGTATAAAACCCCCTGCTGTCATTTCCATACAATGTAGGCTGGGAGCCTGTTGTCTTCCAATGATCAGACTTCTGTTGACATGCCCCCCACACAGCCATTCACTGGGAAGATCAGTCTTCTGCTGCTTTTCCTCCTCCAGTTCTCTAAGCTCCTTATGCAGCTGAAAACAGAATGTGTGTGATCTCTTATAAAAAATGGGGAAAGGGTATTTATTACTTTATTTATATATGTATACAGAAGTGTTTTCCTTTCATTTCTATTTTAAACGGAGTGGGTGTTTTACAAGGTAAGGGTTCACATATACTTTAACTTACAAAAGGCAAATTGTTCACTTTGCAAGGGAAGTTGCACTTTGCAATTGAATTTTCCCCAGAGATTGAGGTGAAGCACTGCTGACTCCCGTTATCAACTCAGTCATGTGTGAGGAAAAACCAATTTTTAAATACATTTTTAACTAGCAGCATGTCTTCAGGAGAAAACCCACCCAAGCACTGGCAGAACATGCAAACTCCATGCAGATAGTGTTTGACTGGGATTCAAACTTGGGACCCTAATGCTGCAAGGATAAAGTGCTAACCACTAAGCCCCTGTGCTGCCCTATGAGAATTATATAGGGACTTGTTTTGTGACAATTTGTGCAGGAGTAAATTCAGAGCCATGCAACAAATGTTGTCAGTGGCTATAGTGTAAAAGTGATATTAACCGCTTTCCCGCCACCCTATAGCAGATATACTGCTACAGGGCGGCAGGGGTGCACAAAATCACATATATATATGTGAATTTGCAGTTCCTGATAGGGGGCACGCGTGAGTTGCGATCGCCCTACCCACGCTGCCATTCATGGCCTTGGCTGTCAGTCACCAGGTTCCCGGTCGGGGATCGCCAGGTATTACTGACGGGGGAGAGAACTGTATGTAAACAATACAGTTTTCTCCTCTGTCAATGTCTGCAAACTGCTTTGTATGGCTCTGCACAACAGAGCCATACAAAGCAGGGTGCTTACATTGGAAAGCACACACCCATCCCCCTACATATACAAATACACACAGCACACAGTTAACCCTTTGATCTCCCCACGTTAACCCTTTCCTGCCCAGTGCCATTAGTACAGTGTCAGTGCTTTTAATTAGCACTGATCACTTTATTGGTGTCACTGGAGATGTCAGTGATACCAAGTCAGTTCCCCCCCATGTCAGCATGCCCACCATAGTCCCGCTATAAGTCGCTGATTGCCGCCATTATTAGTAAAAAACCCCAAACAATTCTAGTGTATATATACCGCCATTTGCAAATGCTATAACTTTCACGTAAACCAATTAATTTACATGTGTTGGTATTTTTTTTAGCAAAGATATGTAGCAGAATACATTTTGCCCAAAATTTATAATGAAATTTGATTTTTACATTTTTGTTACTGGACATGTTTAATAGTAAAAAGTTTTTTTTTCAAAATTGTCGGTCTTTTTTTGTTTATAGCGCAAAAAAATTAAAAAAGCAGAGGCGATTAAGTACCACTGAAAGAAAGCTCTGTTTGTGGAAAAAAAAAGGACATAAATCTCGTTTGGGTGCAGCGTTGCATGACCGCGCAATTGTCAGTTAAATTAATGCAGCGCCGTAACGCAAAAAATGGCCTAGTCAGGAAGGGGGGGGGGGGTAAATCCTGTGGAGGGCAAGTGGTTAAAGGCTCACTTTTTATCTTTTTAAAAAATAAACATGTTATACTCACCTGCTCTGTGCAATAGTTTTGCACAGAGCAGTCCTGATCCTCCTCTTCTCGGGTCCCCCTGCTGGTGCTTCTTGCTCCTCCCCCCTTTGAGTACTCATGCAAGCTTGATTCTGAACTGCACTATGTGTGTCTATTGACACACACAGTGCAGCTTGATCTTGCCCCCCGCACCCTCATCAGGATTTGATTGACAGCAGTGAGAGCCAATGGCTCCCACTGCTCTTTAGGCCCCATGTACACGGGACACTTCAGAACGATGGAAACTGACTGCTGGAAAACATAGGTTAAAAAAGTCTGTTTAGCCGCGTTTGCATAACGCGTTTATGCACATTTGCGTTTAGAAGCGTTTTTTAAAGATAAGCACAGGAGAACCTCCGAAATGCCCAGAATGCACTGAAAAGTGGAAAATGATTAACTATTTCAGACTGTTTCAGAGAAATACAAAGAGTAGAAGCAGAGAGAGCAGTATGTGTTGAGATTAGCTGAGGTGCCAGTTGCTCATTAACATTTCTTTTGTTTCCAAGGGTGGGAAAGGTGTCTGGTGGAGTGAGTCATGAAGGTCTCCTGGCAGGGGGTCTTCATGAGGAATTTGAGGTGTGAATGGTCATTAACATATCTTTTGTTTCCAAGGGTGGGAGAGGTCTGAGGTGTGAATTGGTCATTACAATGTGTGACAAGCTTGGTAGGAACATCCTGTGTTCAGTGTTTTGTCCATTTGAGTACCTTGAAAACACTTTGCATGCCTTTTTCATGATGAAAAAAGGCTCTGGACAGCATCGGGAACTGGAAGAGTTATAAAAAATTTAGCAAACGCTTATATATGCGATTTGCCGCGTTAAGCCACGTTTACAAGTGTTTACAAGCAGTAAACCCAATTTATCAGACTATCGCCTACTCTGCTCATTTTTAGGCGATCTCTGAAAACCTCTCTCTTCACGGAAGCCTATCCTGCCCTCAGCTAATACTGGAATCTTCTACTCTTCCAACCAGTCCATCCCCCACAGTTACTACCTTTTGTACCACTAACCCCTCCCTCCTAGATTGTAAGCTCCAAGGAGCGGGGCCCTCCTTTCCCTCTTTTATTGTTCTGTATTGTTGCTGTTTTGTCTCCCTTTACATTGTAAAGCACTGAGCAAACTGTTGGCTCTATATAAATCCTGTATAATAATAATAGTTTGCGGTTGAAACGCTGATAAAAATCAACTGCTGAACGTAAGTTATCTGTGCTCAAAAAAAAACTGTAAACTCAAATGCCTGTAAAGGACTGTAAATGAAGATGTGTACATGGACACATAGGAAAACATTCTCCTCCCTCCTAGATTGTAAGCTCATAAGAGCAGGGCCCTCGAACCCCTCGTGTATTGTATTGTACTGTATTGTCTCATGTTCTGTCCCCTCGCTAATGTATAGCGCTGAGCAAACCATTTGGCGCTATATAAATACTGTATAATAATAATAATAATTAGGGAGAGTTCAGGGGCTGCTGAAAAAACGCTGATCAGCTCCTAAACGTGAGTTTATCAGCTGCAGTGTACATGAGCCCTTACACAGTCTAGTGGAGAGAGAGAGCCAAGTCGCTGTTCCTATGCACATTGCTTCTCCAAGATTTGGCTCAGGTAAGTATTTGGGGGGGGATAGCTGCACTTACATATTTTTTAACCTTAACACAGAGAATGCATTAACCTCCTTGGTGGTATTCCCGAGTGTAGCTCGGGGTAAAATTTGAGTAGCAAGAGCAGTAACCCCGAGCTACACTCGGGCTTACCATGCGGCGTTGCTCAGGGAGTCCCTGCAGCACTTACCTTGTCCTTCGCTCCCGCGGTGTGTCCCCTGCAGCATCCCCGGGCATCTCCTCCGGCCGATGCTGGCATCCGGCTTCCGTGTTCCGGTCCCTGTGACGTCGGGACGTACGGGCGCCGGAACCGGAGGCAAATTTGAAATTTTTAAAAAATTTAATTTTTTTTAAAATTATTATTACATAGTAAAACATTGCTGTTTCAATGCATTTCACATACATTTTGTCCCTACTGCTTTGTCCTGTGCCCTGCCTGCATTTTGACTGTTCTTTCTGCCTGGAAACTTAGAAAAGTCCATGGCGTCCAAAAAGCGTCCCTTTATGTCAAAAGTGGTTTTAGACCAGCTAGAGAACAGCGATAGTAAATCAGAACCACTTGCAGAATTGAGTGATAATGATTCGTGGGGAAATTCATCATCAGACACTGAAAACGATTTTGCGACTTTGCTCAGCGATGTGCGAACTTGCCGCTCTATTTCAAATTTCAGTGTTTTTGGTTTGATTATATTATTGAATTAAATTTATTATTATTATATTATTATTTTTATGATTATTTATTAAATTATAATTTATGATTTCGTGTTTCAAATTTTATCATACCCGGGATGTTTACTAGACTCTTGTTCGTACAGATTTCAGTGAGTTATTCCTAAAAATTTCAGCCTACAATAAAAAACTACATATTTCCATGCAAAAAAATGGTACCGCTTTCAGCACAAAAAATCGGAAATAATCATACCGCCGAGGAGGTTAAGTTAAAAAAAATGTTAAGCCTTTAGAAGCACCTTAAAGAAGGTGGCTCGCTTCTAGTACAAGATGGTTAAAAATTAAAAATGAAAGCTGATTAGCAGGAAGAATGCAGCTTCAAGGAGTGTACCCCTTAGTGCATGGGCTCTATAGAGTAACACATGTATACTATTTTGACACTGTTGCTAAATCACCTCTAAGTGCAGCAAGTAAATCATACACATTTGAGGATAACTGCACTGACAACTCTCATCAGGTGTATTTGTACATTTGTAAATTGATGCTTTCATGCCACTTATACTCTAAATAAGTTAACAGTGTGTTTAGAAGCAGACATATTTTCCCAATGGCATATTGAATCACTGGCAATAATAGATGTTTTAATCTTGGATTTTTAAATATGTCAATTTAGTTAATAACCTTTTTCTCTAATTTGACAGCTTTATAGCATAATTATTGAAAATATAATTTCATATAAATCATTGAGATAATAATAAGATTGTAGCACCATAGTGACGAGTCAGTAGAAAAATGACATGGGAAAGCTGGAGTAAATGAAGCCCTCAAGGTTAAATGGAAAGAGTGGAAATAAACACAGTAGGGAGAACAAGACACACTAGGGGTCACTGTTGCTATATGACGGAATTTTTCACCAAGACCCTGAAAAATTCTATTGAAATGTTTCTATGAAAATAACTATTTTTCCTCAGCCACTCAGACTAAGATATCACAGATAAATCAAAGCAACTTAAAAAGTCAAATGCTTACTTTGTTTTGAAGGAAGTTGGTCAGATTCGCCAAATATCAAATCCATGAGGCCAGGCAAGACCTCTCAAGCAAAACACTGTAAAACTGTCCATATTTGCTCATCTGCAGAAATAATAAAAACAAGTTTTACTCTGGGATGATATCATTTATGATTAAATTAAAAGAACTGATTCAGGTTTTTGAGAAAAACTGAGCATTAAAGGTGTAGGGATGGAAGAACATTAACCATTTTTTAAACTGGTATGTGATTTACACAGACGCATGGGTCTGTGCGCATGTGTGTATATGTATGTGAGCACGTATGTCTCTGACCTGTGTGTATGGGTGTGCTAAAAACCATCAGCTTTAATGATAGCTAGATAGATAGATAGATAGATAGACAGATAGATCTCCTAGATTGTAAGCTCCAAGGAGCAGGGCCCTCACACCCCTCGTGTATTGAACTGTATTGTTACTGTACTGTCTCGTGTACTGTTTTCCATTATAATGTACAACACTGAGCAAACTGTTGGCGCTATAGAAATCCTGTATAATGATAGATAGATAGATAGATAGATAACGGAAAGATTATTTTTTGTGTACCTTATAGTACCTGTAATAAATAAATAAATACATTATTATTATTATCATTATTATAAACTTATTCTTATTATTATTATTATTATTATTATTATTATTATTATTAATAGAATGGAAAAATTATTTTTTGTGTACCTTTATAGTACCTGTAATAAATAAATACATTATTATTATTATTATTATTATAAATAACTTAATATTATTATTGATAGAATGGAAAGATTATTTTTGTGTACCTTATAGTACCTGTAATAAATAAATACATTATTATTATTATAAATAACTTATTATTATTATTAATATTATTATAGATAGAATGGAAAGACTATTTTTCATGTACCTTATAGTACCTGTAATAAATAAATAAATAAATATTATTGTGTGTGTGTGTGTATGTATATGTGTGTGTATATCATATTTTCAGTTGTTTTAAAGAACCCACCCTTCAAACACACAGACACTCTATCTATCTACTATCTAGTAATTTATGTATATATATATATATATATATATATATATATATATATATTCAGTATTACACTACACTATTTAATTAAAATATGGTATATATATATATATATATATATATATATATCATATTGTAATTAAATAGTGTAGTATAGATAGATAGATAGATAGATAGATAGATAGATAGATAGATAGATAGATAGATAGCGAGAGATAGATAGAGAGAGAGAGATATATTTAAGTCCTTCCAATCTTTGAATCTTAGAAATTTACCCCCATCGGAAGATATCCAGTTATTAAGAAATGGAAAACAGAGGACACTCGCATAACTTTGTATTCAATACCTGCAGCTCACACAGAAAGACAATTGAACAATCATATCTGTCCCATTTTTTCAGTTAAAATCGCTTCTTACCATGAAATGCATCAGCTGTCACTGAACAATCATCTGTGTGCTGCCTTCATCTAGTTTACGGCATGGAAATATCTAGTTGTTAACTTTCAACCTTCTATGAAGTGTCCTTTGTTTTCCACTTGTTTCACAAGTCAGTATGTTTGAATCAGGTCCAAATAATAGTTATATCCACAGTAATACAAGTTGGTTGACCTTAAAATCTGCCATGGGTCTTACTTAATTTTATAATATTAAATAACTTTCTACAGTTTGAATTTAATTTGGAGGGGCAAATTAACCAAAATATGTTTCAAAAGTAGGATAGTCATTGGTATTGAATTGCACTATTATTATACAGGATTTATGTAGCGCCTACAGTTTACACAGCATTTTGTTAAGCTAAAGGCACTAAGGAACTCTTTGCTTCAAGCACATGAATTTAAATATTTTTAAAAGTGACACATTCCTATTCATTTATTTGCAATCAAAATAAGATGAGATCTTGCAAGATCTTTAACAATGACAGCATGACATATAATATAGACCCTCCCTCTCTCCATTCCAATCCCAATCTCTTACCCTCATTTTTTATTTCCCATAGCTAAATTAGTTCCTTTAAGCGAAGTGTTGAGCAAAGTTTACAGGACTAATTTAAAGCTTGTGCATTTCAACAAATTACCCCAATATATATAATTTTTTATGCTATTGCAGTTTTGACAAAAATAATTTTTAT
This sequence comes from Staurois parvus, assembly GCF_062004578.1. NCBI lineage: Eukaryota > Metazoa > Chordata > Amphibia > Anura > Ranidae > Staurois > Staurois parvus. The sequence goes on along the minus strand of NW_028317797.1, from coordinate 3,692,154 downwards.
TGCTACATTTGCTTTTTAAAAATGTGTGTTATACTTTTTCCCCTTCTTTCTACATTTTTAAGTCAGGTATATATTAAATATCAAAAATATAATTTTCTCCTGAAGAGTGGAAGTCTGGTACTCCAGGGTTTTGGACACTTGGTTTAATGCTGTACTCTACAGACCTGACTATAAGGAGCTCAGGTAATGCACACAGCTGAAGGACTAGGGACATGTTCCCCTTCTTCCTCAAGCAGAGGCTTCTAGGCCTCTTATTGGCAGGAGGAGTCAACAAGTTTAGAGCAAGTGCTGGGCTTTCTTTTTAGACAGCCCAGCATTTACTGCACAAACCTCCACACGGAATTAACCTGCATGGAATGTTTATTTGTAAAATAGGAATTATTTAAGAATTTTTAAGAATTAAAATAAGAAAACAATATTATAAATAGTTTATATTTTAGAAACGTTTATTAAAAACTGTTAGGGAGATAGCTTCCTTTTAAAAGAGAAGTGTCATGACACAACATCAAGGATCAAAGTTAGGTCCATGTACTTTAAACTATGGCAAAATTTAGATAAATCAATGAGAAATTACCCCAAAACTAGTATGTTATACATGAAGCAGGGAACTAAACTAATGTCTAAACTGTACTGGCTGCAAATTGACTTATGAGGCGAGAGGATGTCCAGGAAAATTCTCTAAAATTGGGGACCATGGTTACATACCCAAGACACTAGTAACTCCTTGCTTCATTTGGCCTCTGCTTCTATATCATAGGTTACACCTACAGTCCTTTTTGGTATTCTTATGTTTTTCACCTATGATCCCTGATTGTGTAGGTGGTCGTAGTGCCCCTATATTATACTAGGTCAAAAGATGCAATTGTTGCATCCATGGTATCTCGATTTGGTTTGGACTTCAGGTGAACAGGCTTTTTTTAAATTTTTTAGGTATTTCAACTATCATGATTTTTTATCTCTGGGTTTTTGTTTTCTGTCTTTTTTCTTCTTTATGTTGCTTCTGGTTTTGTTATTTGTGAAACTTGTGTATACCTGCACTTATATGGTGAATATTGGATTTGTGGCACCCATGTACTCTTTGATGTTATAGCCACTAATGTGTTGTCTTATGTGTATCCTACTTGTTACACCTTTGGAAAATGTGTTTGTACAGTACTTGTATAAGTTTTTTTTTTTTTTGTTATACACATTTTTCAAATAAACAGAGTTTAAAAAAACTGACTTATAGGTGTAAAATGGAAATCTACAACTGCTTTACAATCTTAAAAAATGACTATAGACAAGCATAAATATTACATAAATAATATTATTATTATTATTCAGGATTTATATAGCGCCAACAGTTTGCACAGCACTTTACAATATAACAGGAGACAATACAGCAACAATACAGTTCAATACAAGAGGGATAGGAGGGCCCTGATCCTTGGAGCTTACAATCTAAGAGATATGATATATACAAGAGGTGTTCAAGTCAAACCAGGACTTTTGAGTTTACATAAATAAAAAACAAATTACAAGGAGTGGAAACTGCATTTATTTTTCATCCCAGCATTTAACTAATGCCTGGAAATCATTGGCATAGAAAGATTTGTCAGTACACCTGAACCATCCTAGGACAGCCTGCTTCACTTTGTCATCATTGTGTTCACCATTCCCACTGAAAGATTCGACTCTTGTGCAATTTCACAACAGGTTATGCGTCAATTATCCAGGATCAGGCATTCCACGTGCTGAATGTTTACAGGAATGACTGCTGTGGGCTGGTAACCACCACAACCGGGACGGGATAGTCACTGACAGATGTACAGCCTTCTTTAATGTTTACACCATTCAAATGTCTTACTGTGGCTGAGCGTCTCATCCGTACTGTGCTTGAAGTCTTCTGTAGATATCTGCAGGTTTTATGCATTAATTCACAAGAAACTTCATAACCATACGCTATTCCATGCATGCACTAACACTGTTGTCTGCCATCTTGAATACCGATCTCTGGACTGGCCCATCACATGTGCGCCACCTTTCAGTAATAGCACACATTTGCCACTTTCTATTGCGTGTAGTACCCAGAGCTAGCATCCGTTTGTGTACCTGTAAAATTAAGAGTCACGATTTTACTTGAACGTTATATATATATATATATATATATATATTTATGGTACTTATATAGCACCATCAATTTATACAGTACTTTACATATATATTGTACATTCACATCAGTCCCTAACCCTCAATAGGCATAAAATCTAAGGTCCATAACTTACATACTAGGGCCAATTTAGACAGGATCCAATTACCTACCAGCATGTCTTTGGAGTGTGGGAGGTAACTGGAGTACCCGGAGGAAACCCACGCAGGCACAGGGAGAACATGCAAACTCTAAGCAAGTGGTGCCATGGTTGGGATTCAAACCAACAACTCTAGGGCTTCCAGGCGGAAGTGCTAACCATTTAGCCACTGTACTGCCCATATAAAACATTATCTCAAAAAGTAAAAAGTAGTAGGCATCACCTTTTAAGAAGGTGCAATTTGGTTCTGTAACTAACTTACAAAGTAGTAAGATATACAACAAAACCAAGAAGATTTTGCCCTTGGCTTCAATTCACAAATGTCCTGTAGCATGTTGTAGCGAGTTGGATTCAGGATCAAATTAGTTATTAGTATGTTCATATATAATCCCAACAAAAGAACAGAGATTTGTTGGGTATACAGTGAGCTAAAACATCTAGCCAAGTATCCATTAACACTGATAAAATATTACATAAAAAAACAAAGTCCAAACTTTTGGTTTGGTATTTGCATACTAATATCTAAAGCCACCGAAAGAACTATCTTTGCTTTCTAGCAATAACAGCATTGTTACAAAATAAAAGCTGTTGCAGAAATAAAGAGACCACGTAAAAAAAAAGAAAAAAAAAGAAAATGCCTTCAAGTCAAAAGGAAAGGAAAGTGATCTGAACATTCTGTTATGTGGAAAAGGTATGTCTGCAGACAGCATCTCATGTGGTTAAAATGCTGATGTTCATCATGTCGAGACATAAAGTCTGGTTCATATCTGAAGTAATATGATTAGAACTACAGTATACGGTTCTAGAGAGTTTACAAAACAGTAGTCAAGCCACATTATCCAGCCCATGTCCCCCTATCCACACAACCAGACACAGAGTGCATATTTTCTCTTTTACAAACAGGGTCGGAGATAAATAGAGAGATAGAGAGAGAGAGAGAGATAGATAGATAGATAGATAGATAGATAGATAGATAGATAGATAAATAGAGCACCAAGGTATATTATATTTGATATAAAAAATAATATATAGAATGTTGCAGATGGTTAAATGTAACACCCAATAGCTAAACTCTTTCTAAGCTGCATGTGGTTAAGTGTCAGCATATATATAGATATTTTTCACAAATTACCTCTTTTGTTTAAGCAGATTTATGGAAAGTAGTACTTTCAATGTCATTTTGTCATGGAATATAGGCTTGTAGTAGAAGAATGTTGGGATGAGCAGGTTCAACTTTCTAGCAGTAAATTAATCTTAGTAATTTTATCTGAAAACATTAAAAGCAAAAGGTGCATCAGCATGTCTGTATGATAGCTCTGCTTTTGGGCATGATTATTTTTTCTTCTTCTAATTTGGATTGTTCTATAAATATATATGTACACATGCATGTAAACACACACATTGATGTATATATGTATATAAATATATAAATTATTAATAATTAAAAAAAATTATATAGATATATATATATACAGTATATATATAATTTTTTTTTTTTTTTACGTAAAATATAGTGGTGCGTGTATAGAAATGTAAAGAAATATTTATCTATCATCCACCTGACAATCCCAAACTACTAACTTTTAAATTTATTATTATTAACTGACTGATAATACTGATAAATCCATTCATTGTTCAAATAATAGTAGAAAGCAAAGGAGACAATTCCCTAGCACTATCAGTATTTTTAGGGATATGTTAAAAGAGATCATGAAAACAGACAAAACTGAAAAGTCTCATGGTGTGTAAAAGAGGCCATGCTTTACTCTAGCAGATTCTTAATTTTCCCAATACAGGAATTTGGTTTAATCAATATATTACTGTGAATAGTTTAGGGATGCTTTTTTTCTTTTCACTGAGTGGCAAGGGACCATCTTGTCATTGATGCTAAGTAAGTAATCCGTTTCTGGGTTTCCCCTGTTATTCCCTTAAGGTGAGATTTTTTATTAAAATCTAATTAGCATAACAGACAAGAAGAAAGCAGAAAAAAAACAAAGATAAATGCACAAGAGTCATTTAAAAAGTTTGTTTATAGAGCACTTAGGCTGAAAAGCTTTCAGAGAGTTGAGGGGAGCTTGCATATTTTATTATTTGCTCAAAAACATGCTAATTATCAGTTGATTTAGGCACACTGTAAAAGAAGTGCTTTATTCTTATTAATGGAAACTGACTTCTTTTTTTTTTTTTTTTCTGATTTTGTCTCTTTGTGTGCATTTAAATGAATGATAAAATCAAGTACAATATATTTAAATAATGTACATTTTATATAACTGAACCCAATGGGCTAATTTACTAAAGGAATAGAGGCTGTACATGTAGGCAATGTTTACTTTGCAATATCAGTAAGGGGATATTGCTCATGAACCTAATCATGTGTGAGGGAATTATAAAAACAGGATTTTTGTTAGCGCATGATTTGACATGGTATTTATTAACATTAACAGTGAAAAGTGGACTTATGCTAATAATGTGGATATAATAAAATGTATGAAAGCATATATGCAAAAATCATATTATTGTATGCATTAAAGGGCTTATTACCAAAACAGGCGTAAAATGTTGGCCCAGCAAACTTGGGTTCAGTTCAAGTGCCCAATAAGGTTTAAGCATATTCTAAAAAATTTCCCTGAAGTTGGACCTTTGTAGCAATGGCTTTTTTAGCAAAAGAGTGAATATGTAAATTGCTCCTATTAATGTATAAGGTAAATAAAAATACAAAAAAAATGCTCTTTTACAGTAAAATGTAAATGCAATCTAACATAGATTAAATGCATGTCAATATACTAAGTCATATTAATATTTCACAAAGTTGTGTAATTATTGTACAAATTTGTACTTTCTACATATTTGTCACAAAAATGAATTGTGTGTTGTGAAACTTTTAAGAATTTGATACATTTATAACGTTTTAGGTTTACATTTTAATAATAAGAGAAATGTGAAATTGAGAGTTTTATATTTACCCCTAAAATGTATTATTATTATACAGGATTTATATAGCACCAACAGTTTGCTCAGCGCTTTACAATATAACGGGAGACAATAACGGGAGACAATAGTGGTACAAAAGGTACTAACTGTAGGGGATGGACTGGTTGGAAGAGTAGAAGATTCCATTATTAGCTGAGGGCAGGATAGGCTTCCCTGAAGAGATAGGTTTTCAGAGATCGCCTAAAAGCAGAGTAGGCGATAAAAATATCAGCAAAGTCATAAATTTTGGCAAAATGTTGCCATTTTGGAGAAATGGAAAAGACAAAGTTAAGTTGGTTTTGGTGGTCTTTCTGAGTGCAATGGGCTTTAAATGGCTCCAAGGCTTGTTTCAGCTATCCTAGACCCTTTTTGCCACTAATTACTTGCTTATATTTTCCACAAAAAAGAACACAGACACTAAAAAAAAAAAAAAAAAAAAAAAGGCAACAGTACAAAATAATGATCAAATACATACAACAAAGAAAAAAACACACAAATACAAATAACACAGAATGACTCACACTCAAATACTCTAAATACACACACCCTCCAAATTAAATAAAAAAAAAATCTCAAGTAAATTTCACATAAGCAACTCAGTAAGCAATAGTGGTAATTTTATGGAAATATCAATTTCACTGAAATCATCCTACTCATACCTAATAATACTGAATAAGTATTTTCTTTGCTAAGAGATTTGACTCTAAATGAAACATCATTTAATCAAAAGTATGCAATTTATTTATTTTTCAAAAAGAAGCATTATTTAATAATGAGACGAACAAAGTATTCAGCTTGTGAACTACACTAAACCTGAAACCAGTTTAAAAAAAGTTGTAAAATCAGCTGTACAAAAAAAATTATACCCAATCAATCTTCCAAAAAACTGTAAAGTAATGTTCTTTATATGAAATACTTTCCTTGTTTTGAAAATAATAATCCAGAAGTTAGGCCATATATCACCACCAGTAATTCAGCAATGCGTTAACAGTAAAAATTGGCATTCCAAAGCCATGCAAGTTAGCACAGGTCTATTTCAGGTTCACGTTAATTCACTGGGTCATAATTGATCATCCACCTTTTCTTGCTTGTTATAAATTGTGGTATGTAAACTAGAAATATCACCTACAGTACAGATAATACTTTACATGTCAGATCATTCCTGGATCTACAGAGACATTATTCATACCATTGACAGGGAATGTATTAATAGGAAGGATATGCCACTCAGTACAGTGGCCCCATTGTTGTCTCTGAAATTATTAAGAATGATACAAACTAAGCCAGGTGCTTCAGAGTGGGGATGATTACATCAGGAGCTGTCAATCTCTCGCTACAGCAAACTGCAGGGAAAGAATTACATTTGCTTTCTAACAAGCAAATGCATTTTGAGGAATGTAGAGACAAGCATACTTATAATGTATCTTCAGATACTGTTTACTAACTGCTGCAAACTGCGCATGTTTTGTCAAATAATTTCAAGTTTGTAAAGTCCAAAAGACTGGCAGCTTTTTATTAACTTGAATATAAATTATGTACTATACATAAAGCATTCTGTTTAATTTTACTGTATAACCACAACAGCCAATCAGCAATGAGCTTTTGCTGTATAATGATCAGGCATCTTTGATATGGCAGGATTAATGTATTATTCCAAAGTAACCAGACCACAGTTTAGAAGATTTCTGATTTGCTGATATAGGTTACTAATCCTTGCAGCATCTTATTAAAGCATTCGTAAAGTCAAATGTTTTTTTCTTTTAAAATAACAAACATTTTATGTTTACCTGTTCTGTATTTCACATAGCGGCCCCAATCTTCCTCTTCTGGGGTCCCCCTTGGGTGCTCCTGGCTCCTCCTCTTCTTGGTGTGCCTCCACTTCTTATGGAGGCATAC